>NW_028262341.1:0-1201250 GCF_047370975.1 Nipponia nippon | reverse complement strand
TTTGACTTACTGCTCCAAGAGTTACCTGTGTTGTTCAGGCATTGTGTGGGCTGAGGAAAGCACTCCAGACCTCACATCTGCCAGTTTGTGCAGTTACTGATTATCCCATTCCACTGAATGAGCAAAGGTTTATACCCCTTGACAGCATGGGCAGTCCAGTTTATGTCTCCACTGGGTAATCGTTTAAGTGGCTAAAGCTGATCTTACACATCGGTATGGGAATGTCAGTATTTCAGGCCACAGAAAAAGGTTTATAAGCTAAAAATGGTCTATTCATGGCATATTGTTAAAGTTTGTTTGGAATAGTGAAATAACTGCTCTGTCTTTTTTGAGCTATAGTGTTTTTGCCATATCACTAGTCAGACTTGCTCTTCAACAGAGCCTTTGGATAGACAGAGTGCAAACCACTAGCTTTCCACTGGTGATTATAGGTTAAATGCTTTTTTAATGAGTAGTCCACTCCTGTAAATCAAAATAAGAGGCTGAAAGTGAAACCATGTGTGTGTGCATGCGTGCACACAAACATGCACAAGTATGTCTTCTATGTAGACAGTAGCTTGATTTCCTCACCAGATAGAACTGGCTAAAATTGACAATGAAAAGAGGTTGGAGATCAATTTTTAGTATTATAAATTATCCCAGTTCAGCTCCAAAGTAATTTTTTTTCTAGAGATAGGAATTTCACTTAACCTAGGAATTGTTTTTAACTTCAAAATTCAAAATGTCTTATTCTGAGCTTTTAAAAAGAACTAGAATTGTACATGACTCTAACGGACAAAAAATAAACTGCTAATACCTCACAGACACTCTGTCCTCCTAAGGAAGTGACACAAAAGTCACTTCAGATGAGTGCAGTTGCTGAAACACTGTGATTACAGTGATTCCTGCCAAATAATACAGGCTTATTGTTTCCTTGCAGCAAGCTTTTGGAGAGAGGGATCATCTTTTCATTCTTGGGTTGGAAAGCACCCAAATGAAAAGTATTCTTGCTTAGGAGGAGGACTTCTGGCCACAACAGTTGCACAAATAAAAACAATGAAATAGTTATAATTATATTGAAACTGACTAATGAAGTCACACAGTGACTATCTGTTTGGGGTTCCATTTTGCTATGACCAGACATAAATAAATGAGATAGGTGCAAAGGTAATACTATTCTCTTCCAACCCAAGAGATTAAACAAAATGCTAGCTCCAATACTTTTTTTTCATAAAGAAAAGCAATTAATTATTACATCAGTTGTGTTTGGATAAAATCCTGTGGTTTTATAAAAGCTTTCCTAAGTCCTGACTTCTTTAGAAAAAAAAGAAGAGAATATCATCTCCACGTGACAGTGTCAATAAAGTCCAGTAAAGAGAGTCAAAACTTAATATTCCTCTTCAATCATAAACATAAATGTTTAGAGGTAAGAGGATAGATCTTCTCAATTAGAAAAAGTAAGGGTTTAGATGTTTTTAAATAAAATCTAATCATTTACATTAAGAATTTACCATTAGTGTATTTGCATTACGGTTTTGATTGGTGGCTCCTGATTTTTTAGGCTTTGTGGCTCATTAAAGGAGCACAGTGTTTTTCACCCATTCTGAGAGAAAAATTCCTACCAGTTTCAATAGATAAATATAACAAAGATCCAGGTTCAAGCCTCTGTGTGTCTCTTGTCTTCATCCCCTATGCAGGTAACTGAGCGTTCAGAGCACCAAAAATTTCCTATTATGTCAGCAGAGTATTATAAGATGACATATTTTAGCTGTTAATGAACGAGGTTTGGATTTGAAGCAGTAAGATATTTCATGCTGGTGCCCATTTTTTAAGTGTCTTCAGCTTCCATTTTTCATTTAAGATTGTTAATTATTCCTCACACTGGCTGTGTAAAGTGCATTTGCTGTTGTTCAGGTCCTTTGAATGTATGCCTTTACAGACTCATGCTGAAATTATTTCACATTTTCCCTTGCATCAGCAATTTTGTGATGGGTTTCAAAATCCTTGGATGCTTTTACTAGACTTCTTTTTTTCTTTGTAACTCAGTCTTAGATCCCTTAAACAAGATTAGTCAAGGTTGAGTCTGCACCACTGGCTTTTATTACCAGTTCATGGGTCTGTCTGGTTGCAGATTTGGTTTTCATACACATTTGCACTGTTGCTTTCCACCCAGGATTAGGAAGTCATGAGCCTTACATGTCTGATGTCTCCAGTTTGTATGTACGTTGTTAGTGACAAGCCTTAGTTTATAATTGGCACTGAATTATGATCTTCAGCAGCATGATAGCACAGTTGGAACGGTTTATGGGACACCATTAGAAAACTCCTCCTTATATCAAGATACATCACCAAATGCATTATTTCTCTCACTATTTATAGATCAGTTACTTCCACATTTTAAAGAACTTTAGGCTCTTAAAAAACAAAAACAAACATGGGAAAAACAAAACTCAGAATAAGGCAATTTAATTTTAAATCATTTGTATTACATCTGGCCAAACGGGTTGTGATATTTTACGCACAAAAATTCAGGCATATAAGAGCATGAGAAAGTGTCACATTACTCTGGCTAGGCAAAACCTGTCTCCTTCATATGTTCACCAGTTAAGGACCTTTAAATCAAGTAAAATCAGTACTCTCATTTGAGAAAAATAAGAGGGTCGTGTTGAGGAAAGAAAGACGATACTAGGTTATGGATTTCCACACAGACACACCTGAAGCTTTCATATAGCATGGGTATGGCAGACAAAGCAGATTATCAGTTACACTGCTTCTTCAGCCTAAGTCTCCAATTTTGTGTATACCCTATCTGAGGTCCTGGGGACCTGCTATAGCAGCTGACTGTGCTGGTGATGGCTCCAGGCGTGGGAGGAGGTTTGTCCTGAGGCACCATAGGAGGACGCCCATTGAATTTGGGCAGAGTCTGAAAACACTTTTCAAGTCTGTGATAGCTGTGGCCAGGTCTCAGAGAACTGGTCGCAGTGATTCACGTGAATGCTATGGGAGAACAAGAATTGCTTCCTGAAACAATAACTGCTTTAGGCATTACTAAGCATTAAGAGAAATTCTGATTACTCTTGTGGCTTCCTGTCTTCCAGTTCAGCCTGACACTGCTGCCAATTGCTATGGTAGCTGTCATGCTAAACTACGTGTCTCCATGCACTTACTCTCCAAGGGCAAGAGTCATCCCACCCAATTTAAGCCACTGAAAATTCACAGGCTTACCTAAACCAGTGGCCTCTGCTCCCTCTACAGTCACAGGGAAAAGACACCCACTTCTCATGACTGATTCATCCCATCCTAACCCAGGGCTCTAGGATGGGTGTGATAAATCACCTCCTGGAGGTGCCTGTTTCTCTTCACAGGGTGTGAAAGAAGCTTAGAGGATCATGGAGACAAGATACCCAGCTCTCAGCTGCTGCGGCTCGGCTATATGACCTCCCCTTGCACACTAGCAATGCCATATGGGAAGCATAAGGAAAGGGGATGAACCAGTGCACATGCCTAGGAGCTCAGAGAGAAGTATTTTCTCTCATGACTCTCACCCCAGGAAATGGCCTTGCAAATGTAGCAGGGGTGAAGGTGCCTGTCCTGAGCTCCAGCTGCATGCAAGGAAAGGACAAATTGAATTTCTATTATGGGATCCTAATCAGACACACTCTCTTAGTGTGTCCCTGCCTATTCCCCTCCATATCCTCCTCCCACTGCCATTGCCCACTGTGTGGCATGTGTTAGCTGCTAACTGGCCTCACCCCACAGCAGAGCTCACAGCTAGGGAATTCACACCAGCAAACCGGGTACAGCCGATCCTGGCTGATGCCAATTATTCCTTCCTGCTGTCCAGACCTGGACAACCACTTACTATGTTTTGCAATGGTCTGCTCTTGAAAATCACAATATTCTGCAGAAACACACTATGCAAACTTCAGAAAAATCACTCAGCAAACAGAAAAGGATGTTTAAAAACTTCTCATTTGCTAGCAAAGGGAGAGTGCAATTAACTCAAAGACTTGTCAGACTGCAGACTAGTTTTAGACTTGGTTTGAAGACAGCTTGTTCACTGACTGGACTTTCTGGACTACTTTAAAGAAATATGTTTTGCAATATTTCCCACTGTCTTTCCTAGATGGAGAATTCAGAAATAATAGTAATTTAAAAAAGACACATTTTTAATTAGTTTGACATATAGTGATTGGATCCAGGCTAAAACTTTGCTCAGGATTTGTACTCTGACACATTGTGTAAACGGAGTGAAGTTCAGACTAGGTATTTATGTTCCTGAGTTTCAGAGGTGTTGGTGAGACTCCTACTCTGATTTTAATTAAATTGCCATGAGAAATTTCAGGGAGGGGGTTGGGAGCCACTACTTAAAGAGCTGTTTTAATCTGTGTTTCCAAGGCATTCTCTATCCTAGCCTGGTCTCATGCAGAGATAAAACCACTGAATTGCTGAATACAAATATTTGTGGGCTTTCAAGATTCTTTGCTTTTTACCCCAAACCTAACAAGAAAGAAAGCTAAGCAATGAGTTTGCAAGATTTTCTTTTTTCCTTTTTTTTTTTCACCCCAAAAATGTAAAGACTCATCTGTAAGCATCCACCCACAGCTAATGTTTCTGAAAACCAGATCTGAGTGAATCATGCAGAAAAATTGCTCCAAACGCCAAAATTAGGTAGCTGAGTTCCACAACACCCAGGTCCCCTAACCCGAATTTATTTCCCTTCAGCCCACTTCCCACCGTGTCCCTCCACATTCCTCTGAGCCACCAAAGTGCTCACTGCAGCTGCATGAGAACATCACTTCCTATGGGAAATATTCATGTCTCTAGGAATTGCCGTAGCAGATCTCATGTCTCCTTCACCCTGTCCCAACATAATGAGAAGAAAGAAAAGCAATCATTCACAGATCATTGTTGCCTGCGGTCATCTTTACTCATCATGAGAGCCCCAGTGGTCAGCAAACAGCTGGATGTAAGTGAGAACAGCTCTGGGGAGATTTGACTTCATCCAAGAATGGGTTTGTCCCTGCCTTGCCAAAGGGAAAACATAGGCATGGTTTAAAGCACAACTCAGCTGCGCTCAAGAGTTGGCCAAAGGCTCCGTTGGGGTTACGTGGGGGGAGCAAAGAGTCTAAACTAGAGTGTCTGCAGGCTCCTCTGCTCCAAAGTTCCTCGTGGGGTAACCAGAGCAAGTGCAAGGAGCAGATCTCACTTCCTATGCACCAATTAGCAGTGACCTCCCTGCTGTAATGTACACAGCCCTCTTGCTGCACGGAAAGGCAGTTCCTTGCGGGGCCTGTTAAATTTATCCATTCTCATGATGTTTTGCTGCTTTTTACAGAAATCAGCTTCCAGGCACTAAAATAAAGGGCATTTAAATTCTTCCCTATACTGCTTGTTGGCTCTGCTAGCAATCAGCTGATCATACGCTCACGCTCAAGTTTGGGCTACAGTCAGTTTTCTTGTGGTATTTGTCTGCTAACAATGATTTAGTGAGACTGTGTGGCACTGTGGGGGCTGGCACCAGGAAAAGGGCACGCTGGGAGGGTGCTGGCCCGTTGAATTTCTGTACACACCCAGTGCACAGGGAAAGCTACACATGTAAAAATAATTTCATGATCATAAAATACATGGAAATCAAGCAGGTTTCTTCAGTGTCATCCTTCGGGTCTGGTTCCCACCTCCTGTCTCTCAGAACATCTCCCCGCTATTTGTTCAGAGGAGGTTCACAGGTCCATCTTTGAAAACGCTCCATCCGTGTCATAAAATCCTGTTCCCCACTGGCTGTTATGTCTCTCTTACCTCCCTGACAGCATTTCCCGGTGCAGATCCAGCTGCCAACTTAAACTCCATAAAAAAGAACTTTGATCTTGTCCTCTCCAACCTTCCCATCAGTTCAATTTCCTCCATCGTTGTGCGTGATTCCTCCACCTTCCCATCAAATGCCCATACCCTAAGCACAACCTCCATTCCACACTCTGCAGATCATGCCCTTTGCCTGTCACCTCCAGTTTCAGAACATTTGAACATTTAATCCTTCCTGCTTAGGTTTTATTTAAGACTGTATCATCTTGGGGAATGTGTACACAGAGGGGTAGTGTTAGGCGAGCATTGAGTCTCCAAGGCAGATGGGCACAAATCAGCTGTAGCCTGAAAACCATGTAATGGTATTACAGAGATGCTATTCCCAAGCTAACATGGCCTACTGAGAGGCCTGAGAAACACGTTCACTCCTGCCCAGACACTTATTACAGCTTTTCCTCTGGCCTTGACACCAGTCGCATCACTGTAACTCACACTACTCACCTCCACTCAAAATGTTGCTGCTGGTGATCCTGGCATGGTCCTCCAGCCGCAGTGTCATCCTCTACATCCTCATCCTCCTCTTCATCTGGCATGAATGTTTTCTTGCAGCTAACATGCCTGCCACCTTGTCACCCAGAGCACAGGAAGGAGTCGTTGAAATTATAAGTCAGTCCCACTGCCCTCAGAAGAAAATATGGGGCCAACTTGGAAAGCATGAAACTAACGATCAGTTTTACAGCCACCTTCTCACTGCTTTGGCCCTCACAACCATGGAGAATTCAGGGTCGTTCACTCAAGTGTGCCAGACAGAGGAGTTTGCAGCAGACTACTGGTTCAAGGTTTTGCTACTTAAAACTAAGGTTTTGATTAATTTAGGAAGTAAACTTTTTTATTTTTAGAATATTTTTAACCATAACACTGAAGTGTGCATGGAACATACAAGCAGCCAGTCTGACCCACTAGAAACTTGTTAAACTGCAGTTTCTGAGACTTCTTAGGTTAAACAATTCACAAGACCATCTCAGTAACCAGCATGGAAATTAAAACCAATGGGATGTTTCAGTAGCCCCTTCATTTTCTTTTCGAAGGATTAATGGCAACTGCTTTATTTGCTTATAAAGAGCTCCCACATCTCTCAAAATTGTTAAGAGTTTCTTTTTCTTACTCCCATCTCCCTTCCTTTTATAGCAAGTGCGTGCACACACCCAGCTAAGCAAGGGGCTATCACTGTATCTGTGTTGCAGTATCAAGTTGCAGTAAGCCTGCAGCTTGGCTGCAAGTTCAAGCTGGAACCAGGTGACTTACTTCACTACAGTTTCTCATGACATCTCGTTAATTAATGTCCCAGATCTCACTCCATCTCCTCTCTGAGGAGATCAGCTCTTATTTAATTGCCTCATAATGTATACTCAAAATGAATACATGCCTAATAGTCCCTAGACAGACGGTTGGATGAAAGCCTGTGAGAAAGCATATAGGCTTTAACACTGAATAAAGGCCCACAAAGCACAATAAGGCAAAAACTTATAACGCTTTGTTACTCTCTAATCTCATCAAAACAATAAATTCATTTTTTAAGATACTTGAGTAACAAATTCAGAATGAAATTTTGCTATATGATCTGTTTCCTTACCCCTTCAGCTATATAGAATAACATCTTGAGGCATAGAATAACATCTTGAGGCAGATTTCCTTAATGCAAGAGCTTAAACAGGAAGGGATAAATTTTCAAAGCACAGTGTGATCCTTGAGCTGCGCTACTGCAGTTTGTGGGACAGCATTGTCATTTAAAGGTTTTAATAAGCCAGTTAGAGAGAAAAAGCTCTAAGTGAGGTGAGTTACTAGAGATTTGGTGCCTGTAGCAACAGTGGTATTATAACAATAACTTGCGGCCATTGTGCCACCAGTGTGGCCACAATGTGCAAATAAAGAATATGTCTGTGGAAATTTTTCAGTATTCAGTAGGGTTCAAAATTATTCAAAAATGTACTTGACATCACTGGTTCTAAGCATTATCCAAGCTCAAAGATTCAAGACCTTCCTCTTCCTCCAATCAATAGGTGCACCAGGGTTATAACATTTCTAGCTATTTCTAGCTATCTCAATTTATTCAAATTGCTAATGTTGCTTCCATCATTTCTTTGCTACTAAAGGTCTTTCTGGACTGACTTCTCTCTCTGCCTTTAAGATAGGACCTTCTGTCAATCGTACACAAAACATGGACCTAAGTCTATCCCTGCTCCCTACTGTGTTATTTTTGCAGCTGAGGACAGAAACCTGTGTTAAAACTCCTAATCTAAAATGCAGGATCAGGCTAAAGACCATGGTTAACTGTTGACTAATGTTTTTAGCCAAGTAAGAAAAAGAAAAATTCACATTTTCATTTCAATTCTTTGAATACTTTTTTCCTAACAGAACAACTGAATTTTTCACTTTTAAACACTTGCTTGTTTGCTTTCTTTTTAGGGGGAGAGGGAGTTACATCAAATACCAATAAAACTGCTGTCTAAGCTAAAACAAAACTTGATTTTTCATTTCACGTGAAATATGCAAATACCTCCAGGCCAAGCCAGGCCCCTCCCAAAAAAATTGGGTTTGCAACCTCTCAGCCCAGCTGCAGAAACAAAAGGCAACCATTCTCATGGTTCTTCACAGCAAAACCCAGCCTGAAGTGTTGTCCCATCTCACAGCCATGTATCATATTGAAACTTCAGGACACACACAGAATTATAAGATAGCCTTAGTTGATCCCTTCAGATCATTAGATGGATGATGTCTCTCAGCACAGCAGATGCTCAATCATAGAAACGTTGTACTGTTCCAAGTCTACAACTACAAACAAATGCAGACAACAGGAGAAGCCAGATTCAGCCCCAAGCTTGGTACATGGTCCAGATTCTGATTTCGACTGTTTGCACACTTGTAGACTCCGCTGAAGTTGAGACACTATGTGCCCAAATTGCCAAAGGGCAGCAGCTTTGGATGCTGCTACAGCTCAGAAATCAGACTCTGTTGAACTGAATGTATTACAAATGTCTCATAATACTCTATATTCTAACAGGCTTGCTGATTCTTTTTCTGTTTAAGCTGCATGAAAATCTTATGAATTCCCATATCATACAGTTGAAATAAAGCTGCTAAAAGGTAAGGTTTTTCTAACATGCCTTTGGTAACTTTTCAAGGAATAAACTCTGTGCATAATATTTAACAAGAAAACAAAGCTACTTGGCCAAGCACTGTTTTAAAAATGGAGTAAAACTCATAAATTAAAAGATTTGTTGGTAATTTAAATGGCAGAAATATTATCCTGTCTGCAGTCTGTTATGAGATATTACACATGTTGTGCTGGGAGTCAAATGAATTTAAAGAACAGAGTGTGTAACTTCATTTACTTCAAAATGCAGTTCATGTAGAGTACATGTGCATTATGCATTTATTGTGAAGTTAAATGCTAGAAATGAGCTGTTGCTGTAACTTGGAAAGGTATGGGAGGGGTCCCCCCCCCCCCCCCCCCCCCCCCCAAAAAAAAAATGGGAATTTTGTCAGAGATTTCTGTTGTACTTGTTTCTACATATGCTGGGAGCTCACAAGAAAACACCAACCATTCCCTCAACAAGGAATTCAAAAAAATATGTGAATACCTAAACTTCTTAAATATTAACACCCTGATGTGAACAAAACGATGCTGAGCAGAACATAGGTGTTTTTATTTCTGAATATGGAAGATACATTTGACTGTGACTCCATAACACTGGTCTGTCTCTATACTACCTTTATCCCAGCATCAGATCACCACTTCATCAGAAAATTGCTATTGAGGTTTTCTTTTAAAGAAAATGGCATGACCATAGAAGAGGCCCTTCCAGATCAAATCAGTTTAGACATTCTTTCTTTTGTCTCTGGAACAGTTTAGTTTTAGAGCTTTCTCTGAAAAGTCAATTCCCTATAGGAATTTCCTATAGGAAAAATTAATGTGTGTTGTAAAGCATTAGAACAATGCAGAGTGAGAAAACCTTGGATCCCTGTGTTGATAGTTTGTCAATGAAGATATTGCTAGCAATCATTACAGGAAAAAAAAAAAAAAAAGAGAAAATAAAATTTAAAAAGTAGTGATGAAATCTTGGCTCTGCTGACTTGCATGGAAGGTTGTGTATGGTGTGCCAGAATGCTACCTTAAATCACAATAAAGACACATTAAATTTTTATGTCACTTTCCTGAATAGTAGTTATGATTTTGGTTTTGATTTCATTAAAATTTAGTATGCAAATTTCAATCCTTCAAGAAAAAAAAGAATTTTATTTCAAGTCATCTGCCAACTTTTTAAGAAGCAAAGAAAATTTAATTTTTTCTCTCTTATCTTGTAGCAACAATTGTAGTGTTGTGTACATTGAAAAAGTACTGTTGCAAAGTAAATAATGCTACAAAGTAAATAATACTACAAGCCCACTAACCTTGCAAATTAGGAAACAAAAGCGTCTTCTAGGATAAAGAAGAGAGATTTTGAAAAGCTGCTGCCTTTTGGTCTGCATCAGAACTAAGCTTCTTGGTCTTCTATGATGCTATTCTTATCACAGAGAGAGAGGCGGAGGAGGGGTGTGTTATTTTTTTAATTTGTTGCCCTGAAGGAGATAATCTAAATTATCTAAACTCTAATTTAAAATTTAATTGAGATTTGTCCATTCTGAAGTTAACTAAAAGAACTGAGAAGATAAAAGGCTTTTAATTAAAAAGACAGCTTAGATATGAGGCCATTTTCTAACTTTCTCTCTCCTGAAGCATGTAGGTTCTGCCAGCTTTCTTCTCCACAGCAAGAGCTCCTCCGTTTTATTTGATATGTGCTGCTGAAATCAGTTAGCTGTTAGGGATGCAGTTGAGGAGTTCTGCACTCAGGCCCTGAAATAAATCAGGAGAAATTCCACCGCCGCTCTTTGAGATGCACCTCCAGTAGAAAACCAGCAAGACAGTCCAGGAGTTGGGGGCCTTCTGTAATATATCACAAGGTAAAATAATGCAACTGGATCCTGAAGCAGCTTCAGCTCTCTGAAGAGGGTGGAACCGGAGATGTTAAAGTTGCAGTTGTTCTCGCACCAATTATCTGTTAAACTAAACTATTTACAGTGAACAGTAGTAAGCTGCAGACTTTACAGATCCCTAAAGATCTTTCTTAAAATAAAACTCCATAGCAAGCACAAATAATTTGTTTCACAACACACATGCTCCAATACACTTTAATCTGGAACATTCTACAAATTTTTCTTTATTCCACTTTAAAACATTCAGTTTGGAAATTGTTGTAGTCTTTCCCTGATTCCTTCCTCATTCAGCTCCAATTTTTATGCATGGTTGAGGAACCCCATCTTTTGCCAGTAATCCATACATTCTGCTGAAAGCAAATGCCTTCTGACCCTGATATGCAGTGAATTTGCAACCAGACTTTCTATGGGCCACCACAACCAACGAGGCTTTCTATGAACCATCAACATACTACAAAACCCACACACTGATTCCCTTTCAGACACGATGGGTTTTCATCGTTACAGAGCTTTGAATTAAGTCTACCTAAAATAACTCTACCTGTCTTCACACTACATTGAAAGTTAGTATTTCATTTGGAAAGCGATCTATCTTCCTCTCTTTGAAAATGCTTATGATGTTACATATACCACAGCTTTCTGACAGACCCCAATATTGATGGCATAAAACAAAGTAACAAATACTCTGAGCAAAATTATTATCCTAATTTTTACATGCAATACATATTTAATGTTTCATTACATACTTTTTCACAGGAAATACCAGACAAGGTCTGGGAATAACTATGAGAGAAGTAGATGCTATGCTGCAAATACACTATATTTGGCAGTAAAGAGATTTTCAAGAACATCTTTGAAGAAGGAATTCAAGAGTGGCAGAAAGAGTCAGAAGAAGATAAAAAACAATAATAAATAGAGGCAAAATTATTTCAGTTTGTTGAGATGAGAGAACACTATGAAGAATTTCAGAGGATTTGAAAAAGCTACAGCTATACATCAACGTGGCAGATGAAAGACGTGCAAAACAATATGTATTGCAAGAAAGAATGTCTTCTACAGTAAGAAAACCATTCACAAAAAGTTATGGTGACACTATGGAGAGATCTGTGCAAGTATCTTTTGAAATGTGCAGGGACAGATGTGGGTGTTTAAGGATATATAAAGTGTATGTGCATAAAATAATACTAAAGGGATTATGGAGTGACTCAGTAAATCAGTGGGGTACTCATCTACAACTCTGGCTACTGTAAAGGACATGCTGTAACACTAGAAGGGTCTCAAAAGAATGGAATAACAACATGAAAAATTTTCCATAAGAAAAGAAACTGGAAATACCTGGCATACTTATTTCACAGAGGATACTGAGAAGAGAAATGATAGACACATTTCAAGACTACAGTGACTGAGAAAGTCATTGCTTTGCAATTTCTCAAAATAATTATAAAAACCAGAGACTATTCAATGACCTGACAGCATCTAATTAAAGGCTAAAATACATTCATTTATACAAGATAATGATAAAGGTGTGAAATTCATTGTCAGAAGCTAGCATTGCAGCCCAAAACATACCACAGGTCCAAAATGCATAGGATTTCCTATAAAATAACCATCTCAGCTGATAAGCAGTTAAGCCACTGGCTCCACAAAACCCCTACAGTGTCATAGGCAGCTTGAGTTAACTGAAGAAAAATTGTCATTACTGAAATTTCTTGCTGTTCTTTTGAATCACCTGATAGTGACCACTGCCAGCAACAACAGCAGCGACATATAAGCTGCCACCACCCCGCTGGTTTCTGCTTGATGACACAGATGAATCCATGATGTTACTCCCACAAAGCTGCTAATTGACTTCTCAGAGCATTCCCCATGTCCTCACTTTTACAAGAAAAATTGTCAAGTGGTACCATGTGAGACCATCCAGCAAAGGGCGGTCCACAGCATCTTTGGCTCTGCCCAGCCGTAGCCATTAGCTCCCACCACAGTCCCAGCCACACTATGAGCACAGCTCAGGGCAATCACAGCCACTCTGTCCTACCCCTTCTCTTCCAATAAGTGCTGCAAGTTTTGAATTAAAACTTAAATATTTTCACTGTCTACATCTTTACTCCTGAAGCCAAAAATCATGTCTCTGAATCAGAATGACTCTTACAACATTTTTAATTGTGCACACAGCTAATTGTGTATCCCAGAGTGAACAATATAAGCACTTAAGGTTAGACGGATGGTTAAGAACACAGCTAAACGCAGGTTCTTCTTCATTATAATTTCCCAGGCAAAATATTATATTTTTACTACACATTAGAATGAATATGATAATGAAAACAGGTCTTCTGAGCTGGAATTAAAGGTAATAAGTATTGATGCTCTACATTCACCACAGCCAAGTGAATGATTTACAATGAGTGCTGTAGGTGGAAAGGAATTTGAATAATAAAATTGTTAGATATTAATCAATTTATCCTGATTTTGTGTATATGAATTCAAAACTGCTCAGGTCTTATTATACAATACATTATAATTAGTCTTTCTTTTTTTTTTAATATTGAACTCAAGATTGTTTGCAAGCATTCTGTCTGACTCTTTGGAAAACCAGTACCAAAATCTAAGCCAAATTTATTTTACTGGACATGCATATCTCATGATATTATGTGTGTTTACTAGTGAAAAATTATTCTAAAAGTATATTCCAGCAATTTCACCCTAGAAAACTCTTCTTTATACATTCAAATGTTACCTTACATGAACCTTCTCATAAACTGATTTCAAATTCACAGGTTTGGCAAGATTACTTGCCAATGTATTTATTTGGTAGAAAAGTTGAGCAAATGGGTGCAATATATTCTTAAAGAAAATTCATTTTTCACTAAAGCAAACACACCAGAGAAAATGTTGCAGTATTCACCCACGTGACATTGAGCTGTCACCAAAATTGTATAATTGCACTAAGGCTTGTCCAAGTGACCTCCCATTGGGAAATGCATCTTTCCATAATAATGAAGTTCAACACAAAGTGTAACTTAGGCATTTGCATGTTAATGGAGCTTTGTACATGAGACTGTTTATTCAGCATGGGAGAAATACTGAAAAGAAGGTGTTAACAGAAACCTTTAGCCGGAATAAGACAGGGTTAATTAGGACATATGGAATGGGATCTGAGTAACAAGAGACATTAAAATTAACCCTGTTTACCCAGCTGTAGCAGGACGAGGGAGGGGGTGGGGGAAATCCCTTCTTTGACCCACACAAAGGCCTTTTCTGCGCTAGGATTCAAGGGTAATATTTTCCCACTGGAACAGCTCCACCGGTGGCTGGGGCATTTGCATGGATAAGGCGATGTGTATCCATCAGTCCTTTTATCCCTTGTCTAACTCCTCTCAAAAACTAAGTGCCGAAATGCTGCTGCAGGGCAGAAACACTTCAGGCAAGGTGAAACACCTTTATCTGTAAAAGTAAGAGCAACATATTTTTGGCAAAACAATATGAGGCTCAGGCCAAATCAATCAATATATGCCCTGATCTGCACATTTTACAGACATGTTTAATGTTAAGGCACTTGAATAGACCTCATGGACATTCAGGGGCTTTAGTTAAGAGTCTACATCCATGCATGGGCCTTCCAGGAGATTGGCGACAAGATAGTTGGAGGGCTATTACAATTAACCTAATGCCAAAGTGAGAGGAAAAAACAAAATAAAATGAGGAATAGGATGTCTGAGTCTTGTAGCAGAGTGTGTCACAGTTTGATAACTCTATGTACGTTTTTCAGACTCCATGGTATATCTTTGTTTCAGAATAGGATGTAAAAAGAGCTTTTTCTTTCCTTTTAAATAGACCATGCTTGGTGACTTTTTTCTTGTTTGACTTTTTTCCCTAAGTATTTTAAACATATTGCTCCTTGGTAATTTCCACCCCAGGATCACAGGAGGAATATTTGACCAGTATTTCTGCTAGCTCAGTTCTCAGATGTTGCTGCCCTCTTTTCTCACAAATTGATAATTGATTACTATAATCAAGGCAAGAACAGAGGATTTGGTTTCTCCTTAGTTTGGTATTTCATACTTGCATGTCAGACCTGGAAAAAGTTTTTTTCATGCCCTAAAGCTTATTTCTTTTAATATTTTCCCCGTTGGTGTAACAAAGGCTATATCTCCTCCCTGTAAACTTTTTATTTCTAATCGTAGACCTTCACACCCACAACACTGTTGTTACCATATTTTAAAGCAGATTTCAAAAATGCAGGTTAAGTTCCTGTTTCTAACAGAATATGGATGCTTTGCTTATCACTCTGTGCATCTGGAATGGCCCTCTTTTTCAAAAATTAGGTTTTATTTTCCCTTGCCTTTTTACTCTGGTATGTGCCAATAAATCTGTAGTTTATTCAGTGTAAGCAGAACTGCATTTGACGGATTGATATGAAGCCTCTGCTTGCTCAGCGGCAATGTATCTGTCATACTGAAAGAAGCAAAAAGACAGAAGTGACAGCCAGCATGTAGAATGAGGATATCAAGAGAGCTTCTGTCTTTCTTGAGCATAATGCCACTAAAACGTAAAAGCAGAAAAAAAAAAGTATTGAACTGAAACATCAGTCACAAGCATCTCTCTTCTCAGCATAGAAGCAATTGCTGCATTGTTCCACTTCAAAAATTAAAAGTTCTGCAATACAACAACAAAATCCCATTAGGAATGAACAAAGCAGTGAACACATTGCTCCTGACACTGTGTTGCACAAAGGGAGGCTGCAAGGCACTGTGCTGTGATGCAAGGACTGACTGCGGTGCCATCCATCAGGAGGACTGCTATTATCACTATACAGAATATTTTCTGGGCTCAGGTCTATTGAACCTTAACTGTGCTGGACGAACGGGAATCACATTCACACTGGAGAAATCTATGTGACAATGAATTATTACCATGTTATTATTATGACTATTATATCAATGTAGAGAATCAGTGGCTAAACTGTGAAAAGAAAGTCTCTCCATTACTGAAAATTGCCTGTGTTTCATGGTGGGTAGGATGAAACAGACAGAAATGGGATTGAATAACTAAAAGCAATAGTGCTCAGCCAAACTCCCACGTATGCACTGCCGCTTATGCAAAACAGACCGAAAGCTGTCTTCAGCACAGCACTACCTACCAGCCACTATTTACATGGCAACTACTTCAGAGGAACCAGAAGCCTCACTCTTTTTAGAAAACCTTCTGTTCTTCTAAGAACGAAAGGCATCTGTCATATGCTTCTCATGATGGTGGGTGCCTCAGCTTATTACCGGCAGAAGAACAAAGGAGGCATTTTGCCCCAAGAATGAAGCAACAATAAACTCACTCCCATTTCTTCCTCTGTGAGGAGGCACATTTCTTTTTGATCTAACGAGCATAACACCAACATGAGCGAACCTCATTCAAAACTTTTGCAACCCTAAGGCATGTGACTACATGAACATCAAGAATTATGGCAACATTTGTGGGGAGCTCATAACCTTAGGACTGCGGTGATTTATTGGCAGCACTGACAGTTGCCTGGGTTGCTTGCCATGATACAGGCCAGTTGCGTTCATGATAGATTGAGGTCATTGAGGGGGAGTGGAATAGGTCCTGTCATATATCCTTCATCAGGTTTTCATTTGTCTGTGAGTTAGGGTTGTGGTAGCAGTGGGAAAAGGGTCTCATCTGAATGTTTATTTTTCTAGCCTGAAGGGTTCTGTTCATTAAACATACATGTGTTTGATACCTGAAAAGGAGACATCAGTGTGAGGGATTTGTGACTCATCTCATTGACCTGTACTGCCAGTCAAATTTCAAAAGTAAAATTTAGAGCTTGGAAGTTTAAAAAAAAAAGAAAGTAAGAAAAAAACAAATACTAGTTAGAGCACTACAGGTCTTTGAACAGTCACATGGACAAGTCTTTGAAATCGGTGTGCCCACCACATGTGTACGCTACCTCACACAGTGTACTTCTCCCAGCCCACTGTTGAGTCTGTGTGCTTTGTTCAGCAGTGCAAAAACAGCTAGAAGTCCTACAAAGAATAGATCCAGATTACACCTCCACAGAAAATGTCAACAATACAACTCAGGATTTGCAAAATCGGGTCCTTCACTTGCATGCTTCTGGTGGATTTGCTCTTCTGCCTCACACCCCCACACAAATAGGTACAAATAGGTACCAGGGTCCTCACAGACAAACATCTTGAATGCGAGATCATGCCCAAAACTGAGGGCTCTTAATTTCTAAAATGTCATTCCTTCCAGTGCTAACTAAACAAATTCTATCATCTAAAGAGCATTTTCTAAAAACAGATAACCTCAAAAGCTGTAACCTTTTAACTCATTCTGTTCTTTTATCTCATTCAGCCAGTCTGCCATCCCAGAAATGCATAAAGCAAGTGTGAAGATGGCACTTTTAGCCTGATATTCTCTAAAGCAGCCTGGGAAAACCAAATAAATTTAGGAATCATGAAAACTGTGTACTATCACCAGAGACTACAGCACTGCAGCCCAGGACTTGGAAACAAGCAGTAGATGCAAAACACTTCACCTCAGTAGGCAGCATAGATTTTGCATTTCACACGTTTATTTCTGTATATGTACATATACATGTGTGTGATGAACTTTCTGCAACCAGGCCAGTGGAGAGGTACTGTTATCTCCCTGTGAGTGGCATGCTGTTGTTTTTGCTAAGACAAACCCTCACTCCGCACACTGTAGCTGCAATAACTCAGTGAAACCCTTCTGACGGCATATATAGCTGGAGAATAACCATTAAAATATCAGCCCACATCTAACATTTAGCCATGTGGTTTTGTTCCTTCTTGGGCTTCTGTCAGGATAATGAGAACTCATTAAAATCAGTCCCTTTTCCACACATCTCTAATAGCAACCCAGTGCTCCTCACAGCCCAGGTGTGTTTCACTCAATATTAATGCCTAGGACTGAGACTGAGTAGAGGGGATGGTGATCTCCCATTAGCACCATCTGATGCAGACACAAGGTGGTGAATCTATCCCACTCTTTGCACTGGTAGTATCCAAACTTTCCTGTGCTTTCTGTGATGTGATGGGTGTTTTCCTTGAAGGACCTCACAGACCGTTGCTATCACTATTGCACTAGTGACTAACATTCCCTCAAGAGCTTACTGAGAGACCGGAGCCCCTGAGGAGCAGGTGGGTCTCCTCCCACTTATGTGGATGCAAAGCTAGAGCATCTCTGCTGAAATCAATTGAGTTTTAGCTGTGCCAGTGGATATATCACATATTTACACCCTAACTCAGGGGTTTCTTTTTGCTACGTAATTAGGCAACCAGGGAAATATGAAGACAAAAGCAGTCGGGTATAAGTAGGAATCCTTTAGGTATTGAAGGAGTTAATAAGGCCTGAACCTGCTCTCGTTTGAATTTTATCAGGTAAACAAAAAGGGAAAAAATTACATACAGCTTAAACATATGCTTCCAATTTTCTAGAACTAGTAAATGGAAAATACTGCTCTGTCATTAACCATTTTCATACTTGTTCTGCAGTATTTAAGGTTAGAGGTGGGTCACGTTTCTGTGGCAACTATTGTGGAAACAAAAATTCATTGTGCTGTAGTCTTATGTTAATTAAACCCCATAGCATAAAAAAAAAAAAAAAAAAAAAACAGCAAACAAAAAAACCCACAACTATTTAAATACATTTTTAGGTATTTACTTCAGATTCAGGATTGAGTCAGTCATCCAAGTCAACTGTAATCTGCAAAGCAAGAGAAAGACAAATAAGGAGTCTGTGAAAGCAAGTTACCTTTCTTAGTTTCACTATTACATGAGAAATATGACTTACAAGACTCTTTTGTGTTTAAAACTTCGCTGCTATTAACCACAATGGATATGCAAGATTTGCCATGCAAGGCTTCAAGTTCATTGTTTGTTAGGTAAAGAAATTAACTTATAACAATGTGTTCACAAATCTGTTTCCCTTTATTTTAGAGGAATCAGAAGTGCTGTTAAGTAGTCTATTTTCTTTTGATTTGTTGGTTTAGGGGATTTTTTCTTTCTTGAAACAATTGAAAATCACATGTTACAATGCAAAATCACTGTGCTTTATCCAGTGTCTCTAACATTTTATGCCTCTTAACTGGTGGCCCAATTTCCAGGAAATGTAAAAAACCCACACCTCTCAGTTGGTTCCCCAGCTGCTTCTATTGTCTATTCACCTGCTCACAAAGTCGTGTTGTCCATGCCTCCACTTTTACAACAGTCAGTGCTGGATGATAGATTTAAGCCTGGTGTAACTCTACGGACTGCACTCTAATGGAATCTAGAAATATTAGTGACAACAGAGCAGTGAGAATCTGACTATAATTAAAGCTAGTTATTAAGTATCTTTCCTGTTTCATTTTTACAAATGTATCCATTAAATCAGATGGAATTTGTGAAATTATGTTGAAAACTTTATGTTTGTGTATTTTTGAGAATTTAGTACTCAGAAACACATCCATATGAGCCTCATTGCTCTTTTACACAAATTACTTACTTTTAATTTGCCATGCTAAGGAATTCTGGAAGCTGTTGTAGTTGATAGTTATGGGGAGCTGTATGTTTTAATGTCTATAATTCAGGTTAGTCTAATCCTCATGCAATGGTATCAGCAGTTGCTACACCAGCTTTCATCATTTTCATACACATGGGTTTAGGAAGCCTCTTCTTGCTTTAGTCTGTGACAGCAAGGAAAACTTTGCCTTCAGACATTCCTGAGAAAGAGCTACACCCTACTAGGGAGAAAGTTTAACGTGTCCTTTGGATTTTCATACAACCTATGAAAGACATAAGCTTTGTGGACAAAACTGCAGTCTAATTTTTAATATCTGCCTAATTTTTAAGTCTCAGTGCCACTATCAAGAAAAAGAAAACAGAGAGCATGTCTTGAGAGTGAATTTTTGTCTTTGATCCTCTCTTCCTGGGAATCTTTTCCCTTTCTTTTGAAAATCTCCTTTAAGACAAGGAGGTCTATTATGTATCATTTACCAAACAGTAAATTCAGTAGTGATGTCACTCAAGAAAAATCCAAACAGCAACTGACAGCTAGGTTCAAGGAGCTACCTACTTTACAATGCCAGACAGCGAGATGTCCACGTGCGGTTGCTTTGCATTGAGTATTTCATGCATTTCTTATTTCCTAAAGTAGGTGATCATCGGTTTTCAATGGCTTGTTTTGACCTCATTCAATGGAAAATGATGTGCTATTTCTGGCATGCTTATGAACCTACTGTTTAGTCCTAAAAGTTTTGCAAGTAAAGGGATAATAAATAGTTATTCACTTCCACTGAATAGCTTTGTAGATTATGTGCTGAGGGCAGTAACAGCTGCTTCTCATTACCAAAAAGGCCTCCTACCATGTGTACTGCTAACACACCAAGCTAAGGTCAAGCCGAGTAGCAGGTTTTTTTCCACAACATTGTTTAAAAGCTTTTAAATAAAACCATATTAGAAATACAGTCACCTCTGGTAACTGATTTTCAAAACTGAAGTTAGAAGAGCTGTAAGGTTTTTAAAAATCTTCTTTGTTAATGATTTGGAAGGCTTTTTCTTTCCTGTGTTAAAACAGTGGGCTGCCTTTATGCTGCTAAACTCTGGAGATTTTTCTGAGCTGTTCTTGAAGCATTTATTCACCTCCTGCTATACTTTTTTTCACTCTACTCCACATTTTCTTCACAAAAGCAGTATCATAATCTGGGTTGATAACTGTTCTGAAAACTTACACATTGCAATTTTTTCCTGTAACTTGCACAGTAGGGTTTGCCCATTTCCCCCCACGCGAAGTGCAAACTGAACTCCCAGGTCTGCTCCTGCCAGCGAAGGCTGGGTTCAGAAAGGAGGAGGTGGGCATCCTCAGAAAGCAGAGCTGACCCAAAATCAACACAGAGAGGAACAGAGGAGCACAATAGCTTCCTTCTAAAACCATCTTGGTGCCAGCACATCTCTCTTCCTGGATGGTTTGAGGAGGGATTAGCACCTACATGAGCTTGCCTCCAGTTGTTTCTGCTCATTTAGGGACTTTTGGGAGTGGTCTTTTTTTTTTCCTCCTTTAATTTGAAAGGGATGTATGAAAATAAAGCAATCCGTTGCACTACCTGTAACAGAGAGAAAGGCAAAGCTCTTTGTACGGATAGGAGAGAGAAAATCTGAAGCCATGACTCTGTTGTGGTGTCTAATTATGAAAGGTCTTTTAAAGGCTGGTAAAGTGCATGTAAGCAAGTAGAGATTCCTAACAAAACTGCCAATTAGTACTACTAATAACCCATTATATACTTCTTCCTAAGTCAAAATGCACTAAGTACAGACATGGTACACAAAGGTGCATGTTTTTTATTTCCCATTTGTTCCCAGCTGGATTTCAAATGGGAGTAAGGAATAACAATTTGTATTGATAAAGCACCAAACATTTAGATATAATCACCACCTAATCCCACAATTACGTTGCATTTCTGTGGAAAAAATAACCAGATAGCATCATGAAACTTTTTCACTCCTTATTTTTCTGCATTTCAGTTTCCAAACCGCCAGGCCTTCCACCCTGCCCCAAATCTGCATTATTAGTGGCATAAAGCTGTAAAACGTAGATGAGTTTTATGAAGTATATGCCACACTATTTCCTATTAGATCACTAGATCTTACATATTTTCAAAGCTGACTTGGTGTTTACTCACAGAAACGGCTTCTGCTGGAAGAGATTACTACAGTAAAGATACATGGATGGATTTGCCTCTGCCCATGGAGGCATTTGAAAGAGAACCACTTTCACCTCTGGGAATTTCCTTTCCCAGCAATATCTTACATTTTGTGTTCAGTCTTAAGCAGCTCAGCACTTTTGGTAAATACATTTTGTGGTCAAAAAAAAAAAAATATCATGAGCAACTTTCACACAGTGTAAAGAAATTTAACCACATTACTGATCATGCCACAGCAGCTGGTACAAAGTCTTGCTCCCAGTTGCCTGGCATCTGTCACGTTGAATTGTCATAGCATCCTGACACAACAGAAATAGAAAAGCAGAGAAGATTCCTACTATATTATGGCGTTCTCAAGTCATTTGCAGCTCCAATAACTTATATAGGACTTTCAGCAGTTATCACCAAGTTTTTTATTTGAGTCTGAATTGTTCTAAATACAGCCCCATATAGTTTAGTTCACCCAGCCATGAATAGGCAGGAAGATTATCATAAAGGATTGAATACCAGACAAAGGAAAGAAATAGAGTAATATGTTCTACTAAAACACAGGAAATTTTGAAAAAATTTAAAACCTGCCATGTTATGGAAGACCTCTCAGAAAGTCAAAGTTTGAAGCCAATGTAGACAACAGAAAGTAAAGGTGTCTTAGAACATCCATGCTCTTTTAACACTATGAAATATTTTTTAACAAGAACTGAACAGAGAAAAGTATCTTCCATTCTCGTTGACAAATCTTGTTTGTGACAACCCTCGCTCTAATGAAAAGAATGTGCGGTGTACTGTTTTTAATTGCAGAAGTCAAGACTGACTTGAATGTCTTCTGGTATTGGTTTGGTAGTCATCACTGTGAATCCCTGTCATTCATCTCTACCAACTTTAACATAAAAAAGTACCACAGATGGAAAGATACACCAAAGTCTCCATCTGTCAAAGAAGACTGTAGTAAAGAACAGCCTCTTGTAGGGTTCTGAAGTGATCTCATTATATTCTTTGGCCTCTCCTCAGCTTTTGACACCATTCATCTCTCTATGGCACTTACCTCCTTCCTCGGCTTCACCACTAAGCGTGGTCCCATGGTGCACATGTCTTTAGAGTGGTCACTCGGGCGACCATCAGCAGCATGGGAGAAAGATCAGTAAAATGCAAAGGGTAACTGGGAATTCCTCAAGAACTTCACATTCATGAGTGAAAGTTTCTTCCAGTGAAACCTACCTTGGTTAATAAAGGAGATAAAAGTAAAATAAGTAATTATACTGAACAGGGACACTGATAGCCTTGGCTACAAAGAGATAGCCAGGTAATAGAGGTGCATGGGGAAATACTAACAAATGAATGAATGAAAAGCAGATAGCCAGTAGGATTAAGCAGGAGATACTTTAAATAAAATCTTACCTTATGACTATATCCAATCCCAAATAAGGATGACACTTTGACTATCACAATGCAGGGTGAATAGATTTCATGTCATCTAACTGGAAACTTAGATATTGCAGAATATTTAATAGATATTCTGCCATCATCCATGGAGGATGTTAAGGAACAATTGTTACTTTTAAAACAAAATATTAATAACATCACTGAGAGAATAACTGAGTTCTTTATGTATAGAGAAAATTACTTTTAACAAAGTTCTGAATGACGATGAAATGTCAAAGGTCTAGGAAAAAAGGGCTATTGTGCTAGAATTTAATAAGCATACACAACATACCATGGGAAATCATAGCCCAGTTAGCATGATTTTGATCTAAACAAAATATTTGAAAGGCTGATATGGGAGGTATTCACTTAGAAAGCAGCAGTGTAGTTAATGTCAATGTCAATCAGCTTGATTTTATGGGAAATGTGTCTTGCCAGAAAAAATCTGGTTTTTTAAATATGAGATTGTAAACATGACTGATAAATATATTCACATTATATAAACAGACACACTGCAGCAGTTGACTTACTGGCCCATACTCAGGGCATGAAAACCTGTTATCTACAGGGGTTTGTTTTGTAGTAGCCACAACTTTGCAGCAGCCACACCAATAGTCTTTAAGTGGTTCTGCTGCTCTTCTTTCAGCAGCTAGGTATCTTCCTTCATAGGACGATGTAGCATTTTTCTCCATTCTGCAAGAGCACGTTGCAGAATTCATCACTCAGTGTTTCTCATGGCAAAGGCTTGTGGTGAATAAAATGCTCTGACCCTTCCGAATTCCTCCTGTGAAATTTATACCCTCTCTAAAACCTACTGTGTTACCAAAGTAGTGTAAAGGGTTCTTCACATCAAAGAGAACCAAAAAGTGGTTATGTTTCACTGTTATTGATTTTAACACTCTTTAGCTGGAAGTTAAGCCTAATGTTTCTTTCTCCTAGCACTGTAAGCAAAAATTCTCAAATTCTTGAACATAGTTTGTATCTCTTCTGTATCAACTATTTTTAACTGGAGAATCATTATCCCTGAGAGATGAAAACCAATAGCTTTTGTATGTGAAGAATGCTTCAGTAAAATGATCCATATCTTAAGAGAAGAGGTTTGGAAATCTACGAAGAGAAAACACTAAAAGAGAATTCTCCTTAAAACGTATATATACACATGATGTATCTGGTGGAACTCTGTAATCAGAAGCAATATCTCATGCATTTAACTTACGATTCAATGGACTTCTTCAGCCCTGCCTACCCCTGCATCCTACCCCAAAATTAAAGACCCATATATAATTTTCTGGAAGCATGAAAAGCCACTAAGAAAGAAAATAATGAAGCATAAAAATGCATGGAAATCCAGGCCACAAACCACAGTACATCACTCAGTAAGTAGTAAGCATGTCAAAATCATTTAAAAGTGGGGGAAAGGTTTGCAACCTTGTTAAGAATTTTCATGGTCTGAATCTTATTTTCTTTTTCCCCTGTGAAACTTCACCAGTAGGAAGGATTCTTCCAAAATTGGTAAGTACAGGCTGGAAAAATCAACTGCACTATGATGAACCAAGATACATAAATATATCGCTAATCTATGTGGTTTGGAAATGCAATTTAGAAAGAGATTACTAATTAATAATTCTTGCATTCCACAAAGCAAAATCTGTTTTTCTCTAAATATCCCTACAGTACTCTTAATTTCCAGACTTACCACAGCATTCAGCTCATGCAGCACAAGCTATATGGCTTTATTTCTGTTGTATGAACTGTGTTGCACTCACGTTTCATGGACTCACCAGTCACTGAGTGCCTCTGAATTTCTGTGGATTTATTATGGGGAAATGAAATACTGAACATGCAAATATTTATCCGAAGCATAGAAATAATTAAAAATTTTTGAATTTTACAGAACTATTAGACTTTTGGACAAATATTTTATCAAGTATAATTTTTAGGTGTAATGGTTCTAAAATCAAGAATCTTGTTGAAAAACACAGGGAGTTGCCATAATAATTGTTACATTAATTTCTGGCATATTGTTACAGTCTTTATTCATGGTCAAGATGAATCTGAATTACACATTTTCTTGAAGGTCTGCTGATTCCTTGTTTGAGCCTGGAAATTATTTTCCTTTAATATGATGTAGCTCTATTCTGCACCTGTGTTCACCTTCACAAAAATAGTCATAAGAAAATATTATTTGTTGGTCACTTGGTAATTTCATTTAATTATTCAATAATTTCATTAACTATTTTTTGAGATTGCAAATAGGATTCATAATTCTGGAAATACATATGATGTTGATTTATCTTGCCAAATTGAATTCCAGTGAGAGTTCTGCAGCAGGAAAATGTAATTAAATCAAGAGTATCAGGAATTCTACTGAAATCAGGCAGAGAGAATAAGGTAAAATCTTGGGAAATGTCTGTCTCCCTCTCTTCACTTCTGATCTGAACTCATCATCTGTTCTCCTCAAAAAAAAAAAAAAAAAAAGCCATAAAAACCCAAAACAGAGGGATGGACATCAGCCACCTTTAGTTTTTAGTCCCATATTAGAAGAAGCAAAAGTCTTGTCCACTGGTATTCACTAGTTATTTACTAGTCCAGTAAAACTGGACTCTGCATTTCAGCTGCACTAGGTGCAAGTCACGAAACAACACACAAAACAGCACTCCAAGGAGCTGCCAGAGGGCCCTTGAGTTGGGTCACCTTGCATTTTTGCCTACAACGGGTTGCGTGCCAAGTTTGTCTCCCATGAACAACGACACCAAATAGTGGCAGAGGTGGGGTTTTTTTTAGTTTTTTGGTTGTAGGACACCACAAAGGGTACTGAAAACAATGATTTGCCCATGAACTACCAATTTAAAACCCCATTAATATTTTCCATAGCTCAGAATCACTTGTAGCTAGGCATTTAGTTTTGGCAAAAGCTGTGTCATAGCAGTAGCTCTTCTGGCCTGGCATTCAATACACCAAATGGACCATTTCAAAGGCAATTAAGCAGTTCACTTTGAAAGGGAAACCACATGGTTGCTGAGCACAGACAGATAGGACTGTGGGAGGAAAATTAGAAAGCGCTGCTTCTCCAAAGTATATTCCATGACCAAAAATAAATGTATTTTAAATTCAAAAAAATATTATATGTAGAAGTACTGAGTAGGTCACTGAGCTCAATGCTTGGCAAACCATTCCCAGATCTGTAAGCAAAGTATGCAGCCTATCCCCTGGAAAGAAAATATGACCTTACCTGTTGCAGTGACTTTCCAGCTGGCATTTTAAAACTACCTAGCATAGGTGATATCCACCACGCTCCACTCCTCCTGTTAACAAACAGCTCAGGAAGCACTCCTGGCTATATTTGACAATTAAGAAAGTGATCACCATCCAAAAGTTGAGTGGTCATCATCCAGAAAGTGACAAGGGCTACTTAATTAACCATAACCTATTATATAGAAATGTATTTTCTCAAAGACATTGGTTTGTCATGTTGTTAAACTTGGAGGGTATTTAAATGTGGATAAGCAAAGTTTTTAATCAGGTATGATAACATATAATGCTTTTGGATACCTCCTTTCAAAGATAGCTTACAATTATCAGCTACATCCAGACATCATTGCTCAGTTTAACTGACTTGCTTTCTGGCTACTATGAAAAGTTGGCTACTATGAAAAGTTTAAGTTGCAGGTGTCTGAGGCCAGAATACAAGTTGAATATAGGATAGTTTCCAGCTCCTGCCATCCTGATGAAAAAGAGACTTTCTTCTGGATCTTCTAGAGGAACTAGTGCCTCCATATGTAAAGACCTCCAGATTGAATCTGAACATGGAATTAGACTTACACAAAATAAAACTGCCCAACAGCACCATGAGCTCTTCCTCCGTTAGCTGATCAAGGCTACCGCTGCAGTCCTTCAAATTCATGCCCCATAGATGCACACCATTCTCACAGGAGACATTGGTGTTGGCTGACTTGCCCTGCACAAGCCCTCTCCCTACCTTAGGAGGTAGCTTTACTGTACGACTATGCACAACCCTCTGCCCTTTGAATGCACTCTTTTCATGTAAGGAAGGTAACAAAAGTCTTATTAAATCCTGTTTAGGGATGGGGAGGTTGAAGCTAGGCACAGTTCTTGTCCCATTTATCTGCACTTGAAGAATGCACTCCTGGAACAGAGGTGATCACTGTGACACGTGTCCTCAGGGGAACAAGAGGACATGGAAGAGAAGACACTGCAGTCTCACAGTGTATAACACTGAGCATCCACCACTGCAAGATAAGTACATTTATTCTTAAGATTCCCTGCTGAGTATGCCTGTAACAGACACAAGACTTCCAGCAGAATATGGAAATATCACTTGCACACCAAGTGATGAGTCAACAGCTGAGGAAAAAAAAAGACCAAATACTTTCAGAATGAATAAACCACATTCAAACCACATTACCATTGTCTGTTTTTTCTAGCAGCCATACAGCTAAACCTCCAGTTTCTTGAGCGTTTCTGATCATCCCTGAATTCCTCAGGGCTTAGGATAATCATTAACAGTCAGAATGGATGAATGCTGCAAAGTCCAGAGCTTGCAATCCTCTTAGACAATTGTTTGGGTTTTCAAACTAGCATGAGTCTATAAAATTTCATTCTTTTAATTTAAACCATTTTTCTCTCCCAAGAGCAATTCAGTTTAAAAACAGAGGCTTTTTCTAACTAAGAAAAAGACTGTATGGGTAAATAATGTAGATAATCCTGTATGTATTCCTTCAAAATGGCTAAACTACCATAAAAGTGAATGCTACATGTATCTAATTTAAGATGTGGATTTCTTTTCTTTTCTATTTCTACCTGGTTTTATGGGAAAGGAGAGAATCATCCACACTTTTCATTTTGCTGCTCCATCACCTTTCTAATCCACTTTTGTATCTGTGCATTGGATTGTCCATAAAGCTTTTTTTTTCTCCTTTTTTTACTTAATCACTCATATGAAAAACATAAGCTCAGAAATTAAGTAAACTGAATACACTCATTTCTAATCAAAAAATCCTGAGCATATTTAATTTAAAAAACACAAACAAACAAACAAACAAAAAAAACCCAACAAATGAGGACAGGTGTTAAAAATCCCCATTACAACAAAAGCAAGCACCCCCAGATGCAGAACACAGCACAAGTGTTCTTGAGTGAATAGCAATAATTTTGAAAATATAAATAAAATACTAAGTTTCAGAGTCATATTTATCCCTGGCACATGGCAGTGAAGACACAAGTTTGGGTTTATAAGGATGTACATTTATAAGACTCTATTCTGAACTGAAATCAATGACACATTTCTCCATGCATCTGTGAATCCAGTTCTGGATTACTTGTTCAACACAGGTATAAAATTAATTTCGTCTCATATTTTTGTAAAGAGGCATTTATATTTTCAGAAGTAGCTTAGATGAAGTATATACCTGTGAAAGGAAATACATACCTGTATCTGCATTACACAATCATGTTTCTTCCCAAACTGTGAAATATAACCATTAAAAGGACGTAGGACAAGTTCATAAATATCAGCTTTCTTTGAATGAGTGATATCAATGCAGCAGTACTATCCACAGAGGAAGAAGTCAACTTATTATTGGCTCTCAAAAAGCTAAATCACTAGTTAGTACATATTTTGCACAATCAGCTGGAAACATCACAGTTTTGGCTGTTAGTGAATTCTCCCCTGCCTTCAATAAGTTAAACAGTCTCACCGTCTCTTATTCAGGTACTGTATCCCCCCTTACTAACTGAACTACATATTAAAAGGGAAACAAATCTTAGCATCAAGATTTGCATCATGTGCATGGCTGTCCCTTTGGCACAATGAACCTTAACTCTGCTCTATAATGACACTCAAAGGCTACAGAATGATTTGTACTGTTGTATCGGCACTCATGAACTGTGTGTATTTAAAAAATAAGCTTAAATTATTGGGATCTTGGGACACAGTAATGCTCATGTTACCCAAGTCTCTCATATAGAGTGATGTGTTGGAAAGGTAACAGGAGTTTCTGTTTCAAGGGTCCTCATGATAGCATAGTCAGCTGGATCAGGTGAGACTCCTTGGACCTCCTCTTCTGCTGAATTCCTAAAACTCACCTGCCAGTGGTCCTACATGACCACTATGGCGTATGCATCATCCATCACCATTGAGTTTTCTTAAACTACATTCGAAATAATCCTAAGTACCTTAACTGCATACAAAATACTGCCCTACACGTCCATTTCTGCACCCCCTGGAACTGTTTCTATGAACCCTTTACGAGTGCCTCATCTACAAACAGTTTGCTCAACTCTCCGGCAGGAACTGCTTGAGGAGTCTCTAGAGTGGATTATCCACCTAGGATGCTAATAGACACATTTAGGTACACAAATCAATCTGGATGCAGCAGGAGGTGCCAGAGGACCTTCAGGACCATCCAACAGCTGAACTTGGAAAGGTACTGCACCAGTTTGCTGTATGCTGAATTTGGAAGATGGCCAGGAGCTCATTCAGGCACCTTGGGTCATGTTAGTCCATTGTTTCAAACTGTCCATAATCTCAGCTACGCAGATGATTAGCTGGGGTCCTGGACCACATGGAGTATTAATGTCTCAAGTGCATCGGATTTGCATGCAGGCACAGTCCGGATACCCAGCTACAACACCATTAGGACAAACTTAATTAGAAAACTCAAGTTTCATAGCTCTTGCCACAATACAAATTTGTGGTACCAGATGAGACTAAATTTTATTAAAAGATCTGTTTTCACTTAACAGGAAAAGTCATCTTCCCCTTTAATTTCTCTCAAGGTCAATGTTGCCTTAAACTTGCCTGTACAGAAGTTCACAAGCTTGCACTAAAAGTCCTGTTGAGGTACAAATTGTAAATCTTGGACCAGGAGATGACTATAACACGTCTAACCTCCTTTTGAACTTTATCTCACTTCACATGAGATTTTAGTCATATTCCCCTATTTCAATATTCTTATAGTTGTTCTTCTGGTTTGGTTTACATTTTTCTTTATTTACTTTGCCTAGGAATAAATTGAAAAATACCTCGAAATGGACATTGAGAATCTGGAGCTCCGAATTCTTTTCCCCTTACTCTGCCACTGACTCACTGTGTGCTCTTGATCATGTCATCAGTGAAATGGGAATAATGACAATAACAGAAAGAAGTGGTAACTTGCTCATGGTTGAGTGCAGTCCTTGTGAGAAAACTTTTTGTAGACTCTTTAAAGCTTTAGTATTATATGAAACTACCATGTATCCATTAAATAAATACACTGCACTAAGAAATCTTTGGTTTAAAAAATGCTGGTATGTGTAACCACTAGCAGTTTGTTTGATTATTTGTAGTTACTATTCTACAAAAGCAATAATTTTGTACAACAAATTAAAACCTACATTAGCAGTTCTCACTAGGTAGCAGAGCAAAGCCTGCATAAGTTAAACTTACGAATTTATTTGAGATAAATAATAATGCGTAGTAGTCTAAATTATAAGCTTAGACCATGCACACACAGAAATTATTTTTACTGCAGACATCCTACAATCAAACAGGAATGAAGCTTTTACAGCACTTTGCATGATCAAGTCACAGATCTTGCAAAGATATTGTTGAAATCCTGAGGGTAGGGATTAAGCCTTCTCTTCCAAGACCATTGTTTTGCTTTGTTTCAGTTTGCTCTTCGAAAAAAAAAGGGGGAAGATGTACTTATGGAAAGACCTGACATTGTCACAAAAAAGATGTTATTCAGGGTGTAGTCTCAGTGCTTCATTTTGTGTCTGAATACACCTACAGCATTTATAATGAACAATATGCCTGACATCGAATTATGGCAGTGCACTTGGGAAGTCTGCAGCATCAAGAATGAAAGAGCTCTGGCAATGAAGGGTCACTCTCACATGGTGCAACCTTATTCTTCACTGGACAACTGAGGGAAGAGCAAGGTAAAATCCCTAAGAGCTGAAAACAGGGTCAGAGTAACTGCAGAAAAGTGTACTCAATATCAAGTAGCACTGTTAAATTCTTTTCTAGTTTAAGAAAATAATGAAGTGAGTCTAATAAGCTGAGTCTTTCCCTTTAATTTATTTTGGAACTATATCACGTAACAGGAAAGGAAATCAAAAACATTTGTCTGCCTAACATGAGCACAAAACACATTTAATGGCTTCCATTCCTCCGAAATGTATTTGATGCAGTAATACTACAGATGAGAAAATACATTAAATTTTTTTGTGTGGGTGAATCAAAGCTTGGTGAATCAAGACTCAGCAATATTGTGGGAAAAGCAGTAAGGGAGTCACAACAGAAAAGTTTGTCTTAATGTTACACACCTGCTATCAAAAAGATATGTCAGAAAGGCATGTAATTCTCACTCATGGCTACAACTCTAATTAATCTTACTAGAATAGTGGCCAATGAAATAATATCTTTCCCAAATTTGAAGCACTGCCGCTGAAAAAGCATTCACATCAGCTGGAAAACTCCCAGAAATTCAATATATGATGTTTGAAATATTTTTAAATTAAGTGTTGGCAGATATTACATAAAAATGAGTTCCAAATCTGTAAAGCAAAACAATATATTTTTCTCCTGGTGACTACTGTGGCTTGAGAATATAAACTCTAAAAGCCCGAGAAGTTTTCAGTCTTGGGGTAGAAGGGGATGAACCATCATCCAAAGCAACCTCAGCTCCAAGAACAATAGTAAAAGAATGTCTGTGCAAGGCAGGTACAGCACAGAAAGTGGCCAAAAAATAAAGCGGAATCACAGTTACAGAGAACGCATGTGACATGCTACAAATGGCACCATTTGTGTTATCTTCATACCATGTATACTTACAGTGTGCATGTATAGGTGTGTATAAATAAACATGTATATGTTTATATGTGTATCTTCATAGTCACATACACCGACACAAATATGAGGGGCAGAGGGAAGGAAATGAAGGTCAGCTACCTAAAAGCTGAAAATAGGATCAGAAAAACAGCAGAAAAGGCACCTTTATGGCACCATATTGGAAATATTTGTTTAGAAAATTCACTGACTCACATTCCACCACTCTCTTTGCAGCACTTTTCTGCCTGTGTCTGAAGTGGAGACACAAGGAATTTGAACTCACTGAGAATTTCGAAGAAGGAGAGAAGGTGAACTTAATTTTTTGCTCTCAGAAAAAACATCAAACAAAAAAAAATCCCCAAGCTGGGAATAGAGACAGTTGATTCAAAAAATTCAGACCAGAAAGACAAATGTAAGTGATGGACAAAACCACCAGTTGAAAAAATTGATAAAACTGCAGAAATGGCATACTAAAATCTAAGTCCTTGAACTCTATTACCTTTTCCCTTATTTAAACACACATATTTTGACAAGGTTCTTGCAAAATACTAAATATTTTACAAAATCCGTACCATACAATTTTATTAAGGGAGCTATATTGGCTTCTAGTGGTCTTTTTACTCTTATTTACTGCATCATTCCTGTTACTTTCAGGAACCCCATTACCATACTGATATTTGGGACATGCCAGCTGGGCCATCCCAAAATAATAAAACATCTGAACCACCTCATTTCATCAATAACTAGAGATCACCCTAGATTCTGCAAACAAATTGCTATACAAATTTCAGTGCAAAGATGTTGGTCAGCTGAAGAGTACCAGAGTACACAAGAACCATTGGGTAAAGAACAGCCTGGAAGGGTTATAAAATAGACCTGAGACTTCTCAAATAGGAGGAGGGAGCATAAAATCACTTTCCTCTTTAAAGCAGCTTATTCCTTTGAGAGTCATTACTTTAAAGAGTTTAATTACACTTGCGAGTAGCTTTCAGAAATTACTAGCTCTAGCTAACATTCATTCATGCTGAACATTACAGGTGGGTCTTTTATATCAAGTTTCATCTTTTGTTTTGTTATACATAACAAAATGTCTCATTAAAAACAATGTGTTCATAGAAAATGGAGTGTCATAAATGTGTATTTCTGAGCTATTACAATAAACATTCATCATTCTTGTTCTAAGCACATGAACAAGAGCAGTTGTCAGTACATGTTGTTATCGCAGACCTTAAAATATCTGATGATCATTATAACCAACTAATTGCATGAATCTCTGTGCAATAGTGTGCAACAGAGGAAAGTTCAAGCCACAGCCAGAAGAAGTAGAGACCACATCATTCAAGCAGATTTCTTTTCCCATTGGTCTTCCCCCCTCAGAAAGTGAAATAACCCATAAGTGACAATCAGCTTGGAAACTATTACAAAACCCTTAGACTTTTGTGCCACCTCCTTGACTTGCACAGCTCCTGCTGCGAGCTTTGGTGAGTGAAGCGGCAGAGACCCACCTTAGCTGCCAATCTGATCCATCTGCATCTGCACTGCTGTGGCTGCATAAACCATCAACCCTGGGGCCCCCTATCCTTCACTGCCAGACGGCAACGCCGAGATAAACTTTCCCTGCAAAAAGCACTACATGTTTTGGAGTTTCCTGTGTTATCCTCCAAAGTTGGACTCAAGCCCCAGTACTTAAATTTAGATTAACTGTCTCACGTTTTATTTATTTACTGTTTCCTGAGTTATTAATATAATAAGCCTTCCCCATTTAAAGTCACCCCCCACATGCTGAAAAAACACAACAAAGACCTCTTAAAATGGCCCATTTCCTGTTGCTGTAACTGCACCTTCTCTGTGCGATTTCCTCAGTTTGCATAGAATGATTAATTATGTGTGTACACATTAGAGAAGCTACACGTGCATTGCTTTTCCTCTTTGCTAATTTTTCATTGGTACCCAAGATATAAACTACCATAAAGTAAACACATTAATGTTAAGCACCAGGAACAGGATCTCCCAGGTCCAACGCACATTTACAATGACCAACTCCAAAGACTCTTTTAATCTCCGGCTCTTTCTGAGCTGTCAGACTTGGACAGCATTAGTGTGACACTGACTTTGTTTTCACTCCTACAGCAACTCTCATCCAAAAATTTTGAAACATTTTGGAAACGTAATGATTTAACTCTTGCCACATCCCTGTGAAGTCGTTATCCCTTGTGCAGCTGGGCAGAGGGAAGGTTCACCTTCCTCCCTTCCAAGGCATTCCAGTTTTAATGGGTTCATGCAGCCAGAAAATCTGACCCACCAGCTGGGCTGGATCACTGCTGTTGGACTGATTCTGGCATAGTCAATATGTTCCCTCTGAAGGAATCAGCTGCACACAAGCAGTACATTGCAACTGCAAATTATGTTACAATCTAATTAATCTTAGATAGATGATAAAGTCTAGCGAGGGTTTACTTCTAGCATCCAGAGGAATCCTGAGCAATGACCAGCAACCAGCATTACTGGCCATTATTCAGTTATAAATGCAGACAATAATGTTTTTTCCAAACTCTTCCTCCATTCTTCTTTAAGTGGTCTTTTTCTCCTGCAGTGCCTCAGCCAGCAGCAGTTTCCCCCCTCAAGCTGCTCTCTCTCCCAGTTGCAAGAACTGGGCAACTTCCAACAATCAGAGACAATCAGCATCTCCCTGCTCAGAGAAAACACTTGTAATCAGTACTTAAAGATTGCACTCATCCTCTGGTGCTGGAAGATCTGGGCTTGTCACGTATAATTTTGTTTCTGGATGGGCACCAGAGCAAGGCTGAGGTGGGAGAGGCATCCAGTTTATGTACCACTCTGCAAGGAGGCACTAAATGTTTGGAGACAAATGGTGCTGTGAGGCACCATGATCCATAAAACACAACTGGATTAACATCTGGAATATTTGCAGGACTTTGTACATCCTAGAGAGAAATCTTGAACAAAGCAGGAAAAATGCAGTAAAACCATTTTCTCTTCCAAAGTGCTAGGCAAGTTAGTAAAGGTGAGCCCAATGACTGCAGGAGAAAGGAAATTCATACCCACGCTGATTTGTTTGCACTGCTGAGATATAAAGCTTATACACTGAACAAAGCAAACTGCATATCAGTTAATAAAGAATGGATTATGGTTTTTTTAAACCTGTTAATTTTTCAGTCCAGGTGCTCTCATTATTATTTCAGTGGTCGTGTTGTAAATGAAATAAGCAAATAGGTGGGAATGGCTGTCTGAAGAAAAATATTGTCCCACTCCTCTAGTTCTATCGGGTATAATCCTTTCCTAACACAACAAAAGAAGACATGCCTGTTATCTGTCTCCTTCAGGTAAGTTAAGGAAAGTCCTTACAGAAAAGGTAGACTACTGCTGGCTTTGCTCAAAAAAATATCATGGACTTCTTGTGCATCTGTAGATAAAATATGTGTGTGCGTGTCTGTGTTGTATATGTATTTACACACATGTAATGTACAACAGGAATTTTTATAATTACCTGCTGTAAAGAAAGCTGTCCAGAGGTATTGCTGCAGGGCCAATAGCTCAAATATCTTAGATTTAGATAAAAGATCATACTCTGCCCTTTCAAACTATACTTATTTGCAGCAAAGAGTGCTAAATGTTACTGATAATATGCAAATCCTGATTCTTTTCTTATGTGGCCAAATTTCTACCATTTTAATTCAAATAGCATCATTGTAACTGTTTCACATCACCAAAACTGCTGAGAAGAAAACAGATCATGCCAATTTCACAGGACTGCAGAGCAAAGCACAGCCCAATTGGTTGTACCAACTATTTTTAGAGTGATTATATGAGATTCACCTGAAACTAGCATGACAATATAGACTGCCAGAAGCTCTTATTAGAGTGATATATCAGTCTTTGAAAATCTTTGCCACACTTACATGCTACTAGATGGGAAATATGTCTTTCTATCTAAGAACTTAGATGAGAGTCAATTAAAACAATACTATTGCTAACAGCAAACCAAGGTTTTACCTCTCTGCTAGATCTAAGATTATGGTCCCAGGATGATGCAGCCCAGAATAAAATCTTTGCCCTATAACTCATTAAGCACCACAGGTTCAAACTCTGCCCTCCAGACCATGATAAGTGTCAGTTTCTGTCTTCCCATAAATTGCAAATTGTTATTAAAAATGAACTGCAATCATAATCAAGGAAACTGCAATTCACGCATTCAAATTAGGACCTGTAAAAAATTAGTTTTCTTTTGCCACCTACGTGGGCACTGAATTTTTAATGGAATTCCTTATACTCTACCAGCATAGCTTAAGTTCATCAGGTGTTCAAAGGTGCATTGTCACTGAAACTTATGAATCTTCAAAAGCCATTAGATTTGCTTTGAGGCATGCCTCATTTTTATGAGCGTTAAAGTGCTTTTTAAAGTAGGAATCGCAGATGCTCTACATATTTAATAAATTGATCTCTCCCAAGTTTTAATTTATGCTTTGTTAAGTAGTGCTCCTGGCTTATGAAGTTCTCAGTCTAAATGCCTCTACAGATCTGACTGGTTCCAGGTCAGCAGATCTTTCTCACTCCCTGTACCACGCTTCTGGTTTTCATCCTCGTAACAGATACATCATTACAGAATTGGGATTGCAAAATGTGAAACGGGTTGCACTGCAAAGCACAGACATGTCATTACTGTTACTGATGCACAAACTATACAAATGTATTAGTTTTGAATTTTAAAACAGGTGAGTCTGCCTGAGGAGAATAAGGAACAAGTTCTTCTGAATCTTCAGAAAGACATAAAAAATGCAAGCTGCAGATGAATAAACTGATGGCAAAAGTAGTAACAGATGTTTTATGTATTTTAAGATAGGTTATCATTTTTTGCTCACTTTCATGATCAGCATCGATCAGGTTTTCCTGACCTCATTCCAAAATACAACACTCAAAAATGTAGTAGGTCTCACATACAGTCATGAAGGGAAAAATACTAGTACTGTCACATTCAAACTCAAAGGAGAGTATGCAGAGTCAGGTGAAACTGAGACCCTTCATGAGAACATGCCTCCAGATATGAACAAGGTCCAGAAACCCACCAGCCTGCCCTCAGCTTTTCAAATAAGCCTGAAAACCTTTCAATGATGAAACTGGACATATGACACACCTCACCTGGATCTCTGTAAACAGAGCAGGTGACCTCCCATGAACATTGCTCTGTCCCAGATGACAAACCCCCATGGTGCCCAGTCAGGTCAGAATAGTTTCTTCAGAAATGGTCCAACATTTCATTTGCAAAACTGATAGTGTTGGGACAAAATAGGAGGATATGAAAAGGAAAACTGTCCAGACTTCCATGATCCTCAGATTTTCAGGAAGGAGTTTCAGCTGTCAACATTTTTTGGCCCAGGATACACTGACAGTTGGTCAGGTCCTGCAGTCTCCCCATCCATTAAGGTCTGTCTCTTTTCATTTCAGTCTCCATTTCTTTTTCCCACATTGTAAGGCCAGTAAAAACTTTAAAGTATCCTGGCAAAGATTATCTACTTTAAAGATAAATATCTCATCCCAAGCAGTTGCCTAAACTGTAATTTATACTTTGATATATGCTTTGATAGTGAAAACTGAACCTTGGGATATCCTATCCCACCATCCTATTCCAGAGGCTGACTTGCAAAGTAATTAGAGTAGTTGATTCAATGTCAGTAAATACCCCTCTATTAAACAAAAAGGCTCTTTTTTAAAGTCACTTCTGCAGCTCTTTTTCACCTTGGCATAAAAACCACACATTCTTTGGGTTTTTTTCTGTATTTCTATCATTCCCTTCCCCAAGAATCTTAAAGTGCTGTGCAGACATGAATGAATTACTCTTCACAAACCTGTCTGAAACTTAAATACTATCTTTTTGAAGGTAAGGATGGTTTTATTAAAGTAGTACATCCCATTTTAATTCAACATCTTCTTTTCCCATCCATAAAAACAAAGGTAAAGAAAAATGTCACTTTTATACTGGAGAGAGAACATGTGCAGGGAAAAGGATTATCTTTGTTTATGATGTGTTGTTGAATTCTCCACTTTTAGTTGAAAATTTTTCTAAGCACACTGCCAAAACTATATGGTGTTCTTTCTAACACAATGCAGATGGACACTGTGACATGGAAAGGAAAGTGCAGGAAGTGGCATTCATCACTGAAAAGGTCATATTAGAAGTAAATTGGTCTCACTAAAATGAAACCAAATGAAAATATAAGTTGCCTTGTAATCAGGTTTTTTCAGTTGTCTTTTCTTTCATTTCTGAATCCATTTACTCCATTAGGATGGAATTACTCTGTGGTTACCTACCGCAGTCACTTTTATTCTTAATCTGGCAAGATGTGTTATTTGCTGCATAAAAGTTTTCATCACCAACCATTATTGTGGTGGTTTAAATCAATCATACTGACTAAAAGCCCAGTTGTGACTTCCTGAGTTCATTGGGCTTTGTCATCATCGGGCCCTCTTCAAAAGATATAGAAGTGCAAGCAACTAAAAGCCTCAGCTTACATGTAGAGGTGGACAAATGATTGGAGTTTTTTTGACGTGGAAGAGCAAAATTTCATTTTAAGGTCAACTTGATAATTTTAATTTGACTAGTTATGAAGTGTTTCATTTTCCAGGATGTTCAAGAACTACGTTCTTTCTTCTGCTTTTAAATATAACATTGGGCAATAAAGATGCCCATTCCAAAAGTAAAAAATAAGAGGTTTTCTTTCAAAAAAAAAAAAAAAAAAGCAGGACAAAGCCTATTGGCACCTCTGAAAAAGGTGAAAATGGCTTTGAAAATGTCATACTAAGTTCTTGAAGATTGTCAACTGTTTTCCCATGTTCTTTTGAGTTGAAGTTATTTACCATTTTGCTTCCACAGCAAATTCTACCTTTTCTTTCCTTTCATTAGAAGAGAAAAAGCATTGTCCACCTGGCACTTCAGCAATGTTGAAGGTTGGTTTAAAAGAGAATATACCTGACCCTACTGTCATATTCCTCAACAGACATATGGGATGGCTCAAGGTAAATAATTTAATTTCTCTGTTTTACCATGTATCTCAAGTCAAAGCCTTTGGTCCCTACACATACCGTACCAGAAGATTTTTCCATTATTGGAAGAATAAATAACATTCAATGTTGCATTTACTTCCTGATTGATATTGTCATGAATTCAAGTCTACATATTGAATAACTCAAAGAAAATATTAATGGTCATATCAATTAACTTTTAATGACTATTTAACAAATTTCCAGTACTATTTATTCTCGTGACTCACTGCAGCTCCCCAGATTTTAACAAACTTACAGCACTGGCTTTCAAATTACGTATTGAAGGGCCAAGTAGCCTGTTGATTTTGGACTGCAAGGTGCCAGAGTGTTCTCAGAAGTGAAAGGATTTATGTTCTGTAATACAGGTAACAAAAATTAGTCACAACTTTATATTTTGGACACTGTACATCCTATTCCATCCACAGCCAGTAGTTTTTGGGAATCTGAACAGTAACGACCTGTGTGGAACTTACAATAAAGAACACAGCAAGGCATTATCCAACTTAATTTAAAAAATGTGGTTTCAGATTGGTCATAAGAAATACATTTAAACAGTATATTTTGAAATTCATCAATACAAGTTATCCCTGCAACTGAAAATATTCAAAAGGTATGGGTAATAAAAATCATCCTCAGTTACCTAAGATGGGACAATTTCTGTTTAATAATAAAGTGATATAAGGCCTCAGCCACTAGGCATAAACTGCCCATTTACTGTTTGCAGTGAAGTGAATTTTTCTTCTGCACAAGTTATTACAAAATTACCTGCCAGTTTGTTTGAGGTCGGGGGGGCTTTCACATTTTTGCAGGAATAGGGACCTGCTAACCTTCCTTTGAAGCATATGCTATCCATCATATTCTAAGCTCTGTTTTTAAGAAAGTACTTTACACAACATCCACTCAACATCACCTGTGGCTTTAAGACCATGAGTTTTGGGGTGCTAGAATTTCTTATCTAAGCTGGGGACAGAGACAAGAAACTGAGTCACAAGAACCTTTGAACCTCTTTTGAACGTAAGCTTAGATAGGAAATCCAGTGCTCTTCACTAACCTCCATTTCCAAATGCAATAATTTAGTCTTAAGTAAACACACTTCCTAGCAAAGAAGAAGCACTACCAGAAAAATGAAAAAGCTTTATCTTTCATACAGAGAAACAGTATTTGACATGCTACAAAGTGAACCATAAATGCAATGCAGACTTAGCAAATGCACAGTGTTGTGAATGATTTGGGTTACCAGGTAATGGAGGCTCTATAAAAAGAGCTATTAGACGTGCCAGTGCACAGGCAGAAAGCTCATTGTGATAATGGAAAGGAAAGGTAGTTCTTCAAGAAAGAATAAAAGCCTTTTTTCTTGTGCTCCATGCATTTTCTTATGATATTTTTGCATTCTAATTGTTCATTAATAGAGGGATTGCAAAGTGTAAAAGACTAACTATAAATATATATGTAGAATTACAGTATTTGAAAACATCTAAACTTCCATTACAGCATAGGGAAAAAATAAAGTGCAAGTAATGTGCAAAGGCTTGTACAATGCTGTCAGGGAAAGAAGAGACCATTCTCAGTCAGCTGTTTGGGGTACTACCTTATTACAAACAAGATGTTGTGGATAGAAGTAGAGGAGAAAGAAAATCTGTGAACAATTCAGTTTGAAACTTTTAAAGAAAAAGAGGCTTGTGAGGATAGGGATTGACCATGTCTATTCATGGACTCTTCTCAGTGTTACTGAAGAAACACACTCCTGCAATGCCTGTAACCGTATGTGTCAGACTAATGCAGGTAAACACAACTTGCTTTTAAATACACAAGTCTATCTTAAGTAGACTTGGTAATGTTACTTAAGTACTCCTACAGATGAACTACAGATTATTAAGACTAAGCTCTCCTCAATTCACTTTCCATAGAGTAAAAATACTGATTAGCACCCCCAAAAACATAACAACCTCAACGTGGCAGTATACAGAAAACATAATTAAGAATTAAAAATAATTTTAAAAGGTTCTTTATTTCTACAGTGAAGTGGCATTCTCTCAGTAGCTTACAGCATTCTACAATTCACCATACAGAGCATCAGCCTAAATGTATTTTATTTTCTCTCCATTTCCCCTCAACCTGTATACCGACCCACTGCTCCAGATCCTGTCCAGCTCCTGATCATTCCTTGACTCTTAAATCACAGGATTTTAAGAATAAATATTCCTGCTTTGTTAGTATCTCTCTTCACACTTTGTCTTTTTAATAGATTGCTCTCCTTCCCAAGATGATGAAAATTGAATCCAGGTCAAGAAATTTTCATTCATCTTTGTTCCTGGGGTGTTCTTTTCCTCTGGTTTTTCCCCACATCACCTGCACCTCTAAGTTTACTTTTTTTTCATCTCCAGGATGTTGTCAGAAGTTTCCATGCCTTCACTAAAGCCCTTCCCACAGCTGCCCAGATGCCCAGCTCTGCTTACAGTGATTCCAACATGGTCTGCCTAAATTTTCAGTGGCAGACTTAATAAAACAGATATTATGGTCTGGGCTGTTTCTTTTGTCTCCAGGAAAATTATTCCTGTTTTCAACCTGCTTCAAAACTGATAAGACATTGCTTTCGATGTCTTGTGCATAATGAAGATTGCACAGCAGTGAACAGCTAATCAGGGCCAAGTCCTCTATTTGACTTGTAAATGCCTCTGGCACTCTTCCAAACTCAGCGCAATTACTGCAGATTTACAACACTTTAAAGTGAGAGGTACAGTTGGTCTAGTAAATCCAGTAACACATAAATGCTGAAAAATCACAAAATTGTCACCGTTTAAGTAAGTTATGCTAACTTCAGGGCTTCTAGCTGTGCTGAGAGAACTGTGGAGCTCTATGTATAACATCTACTGATTTAGGGGTTTGTGTGTTAGCTCCTTTTAATATTGGGGACTGACCAATGGAAACACAAGAAAATGTTTTCGTACTCCATACAACAGACAAAGTAAGTTCTTGTGCCCTCTGGCTATGGTCTATATCACATCAAATTTGTTCCACAAAGTTGTATCAAGTGTGTTTGCTATGTGACCTCTTTCTGATTAGAAAGGAAATTCTGTCATGAGACTTTTACCTTTAGTTCGATAGACTTCAACAGGAACAGTGTGTTCCCATCCAAAGCAAAATTTGACCCTCACAATTTGCACTCTTTCTTTCTACATTTTGGAGACAGCATTGATGTTGTCAATACAAGAAGGGGAGAAAAAAAAAAAAAAAAAAAAGCAAAATGTAAGAACAGAGCCAAGCTTTGCCAGAAAATTTAGCAGATTATAGTATGTAACAGCTTGGATTGGGTATGTGTTAGAACTGCAAACAGGAATCACTACAAAACGAAAAGCTGAGAGAGAGTTATTTGGGGAGGTGGGGGAAGCTAGATTAACAGACTTAATAAAAATATTTTGCAAAATGTGTATTGTACTGAGCTCCATACCACCACAGCAAGACTGCTTCCAGTAGTCAACCCATACTTCCTCATGAAAGCTTTCCTACACCAGCATTTCACAGTGCACTTAGTACCACACACAGAGATAGCACTCCTTCTTCACCCTAGGAGCTCAGGTGTGAAATCTGATGGAAGTTAATATCCTCAGAAAGATCAAATAACCCTTTGGCTTTGTACATTAAATGTCATTCAGGGTGTGAAGTGCAGGGACTTAGATTCTCTACCTTTGCAGTAATCACCTTTAAAGAGAAAGTGTTCAGTATCTTACTCAAATGAAATAACTCACCTATAGCAGGTGAGACGTAAAGCACTATTATGGCTTTCATCTTAATGATTCAATAAGTTCTTGTTCCTTTTCATCACAGAGGTAAATGAGTATGTTCAATGTCCTTTTATTAGCCACTCACTCTGGGAAAGAGTGAAAAGGTTTTTTGCAGCTGAAGGCTAAAGTCTTCATCAGTGCTGTTCTTGTTGGGAAAGAGCAGTAAAAAAAGAAAGTATATCTGATGCTAGTGCTGTCTTTTTTTCAAGCACACTTCTTGGAAACAACAGGCATAACTCATCCATCAGCCATTTCAAGAGCTGGCAAAATTACATTGATGGTGTGCTCCTCAAAGTGCTGCTCTTAGAGTCTTCTGCTCAGGAAAACTCAGCAATGGTGCAAATCTCAGCTGATTGAGGAAAACTCTTTCTAGCAGAAGGCAAAAGCAGGGAGAGGAAAGAAGACAGGTATGGGCTTAGAAGAAAGAGAACAAACAAAAGCATGCTGTCAGGACTACACAGTCACTACCAATCTGTTTTTTAGGATGCAGCTGTTTAGGTATCCTTCCTGAGCTGAGGGTGATGAAGTCCCAGCAGTATCATACTAGAACACAGAATCCCAAGATTTGATAGAAATAGCAGCAACAGTGGCAAAATTTACCTCGTCCCCAGCAAACTAGCCTTTGGCTACTGCTGCAGCACAGATGTCCACCACGTGGACACACATCAAGCCATGCAACTTGTCCTCAGAGCCAGGGGACAGGACTTGGCCAACCTTATTTACTGGTAAAGGCACAGCTGTCTTCTTTTTGATAATAATTAGGAACATGCTATGGTTGGCTCAGTTGTGTCTCATCTCACACTGGTTTTGCTTCAAATATAATCTTAACATAATCCTTCAATAATATCACTTCGTAATTTTGTTGACCTTTCATACTTTTTTCCTGTAAATTTTACAAACAATTTGTTTGCAGTAGTCCTAGTCAATGTTTTGTTACCCTTGACAACAGCTCAAAACCTCCTTTTCCAAATTTCCTAGCATTTTCCTTCCCTTTAGCTCAGAGAAGCCCAGGTGATGTTCTGTAAAGCAGAGGGACCATTTGGCAAGAGCAGTAAAAACAAGAGTTGGCAACCAACTGCCAGCAACAGAAGGGACCTTTTCAGTAAACATTTTCAATATATTCATAAATTGCCAAGCCAAAAAGAGGGAAAAAAGTGCAGTCAGAGTTGTAATGCCCTGGAGAATAACAGTTTGATTGTTTTTTACAGGACGAGAAGGATGTGACTGGAGCTTTGTTACACAAGCTCTAAAGTTCATTGCTTTTCTCCCTCAGATCTCACTTACTTTTACATGTTGTCATTATAGACATTCACATACCAACAATCTGATAGCAAGCATGTAGTTCTTTCAGGCAGCAACTACTACAACATTTTGTTGATACTCCCTCAGAGTGAAGAATCTGTTTATTTAAAAAAAAAAAAAAATCAGCTTGGTTTCAAAGCCTGCTATACTAAACCTATGAGCTTATATGCTCAGTAGGTCATATAGTATGTCAGATACAGAGTATTGCTACATGCAGATATCAAACCTCAGGCTACATTTTAACCAGAATCAAATACTGCAACACCAAGTGCATGGGAGGCGAGAAAAATTGCAATTTTCAAGCTAAAATAGCTCATTCTCCTCATTGATGTCTTGTGCTTTAGGCTTATAAACCAACAGTGATGTCAGTGCAGTCACTAAATTACCAAGTGAGAGAAAACTTCAAAACTCAGCAAGAGGCCCTTAGGAAAGGGATATAATTGCCAAATTAAACCCTCCACTCCCACTCTTTCAGCCACAAAGAAAGCAGGATGCTCCAGCTCACTGGTCAAAATGTTTCCAAAGGAGACATACTCAAAAAGAAAAATCAAAATACAGTAACATTAGCTTCTGATATCTGTTCCCATCTCCACTCAAAGAAGGCACTTATGATCTTATTTTCCTATAAAGGAGTTGGAACAATAATTTTAATTAGTATGTCCTTCAACCACAGCAGAATAACATTTTTCTAGCATTTAAAAAAAAACGTAACAACCCATCTAAAATTACAGCTTGTCCAGCAGGAAATAATCTAAGACAACTGAACTGCAGCAGAAAAAGTCCAGAGCGGGTGTTAAAATTAATACAGGAGAGGCAATGCTGCTCCTAAAACATGAGAATGTACAGTCCAGAGACGATAGAGTTTGTTCTTTTGGGGGAGAAATCATCAATAGTGTTCAGTTATGATCCCATTTTCTGTCATTTCTATTTCTTTTTTTTCTCCTGGGTAATTTAAGCTGTAACGACTGGCTCTAAGGAGCTGCAATGCATGCCAAAAGGTTAACTCTTCAACAAAGAAAAAATCCAACTCCTCTGACAAAAGGAGAGGACAAATAAATGCAGATTTTGGCAGTTGCGTGAAGAATAAGCCAAATTCATCTTTGGTGTAACAATAGTCTACTTCACTAACATAACCACAGGAAAGAATATGAATCATTATTTTAAACATAATGAGTAAAATGTGTTCTTATTTCACTGAATTACAATTGATTCCACAGCACTTGAAATATTGGGGCAGAGGGGGAAGTCCAGCACTCTTGATTTCATGATAATATACATCACTTTCACTAAAGATGAATGCAATCATGGTTTATGTTTCAAAGATATATTTAGTAATGAACATAAGAACTGGAATGCAAGCCCAAGTGAGTATCCCCAAATTGTCACACCACGTATTGGAAAAGCACTGATCTGGACCCAGACTGAAACTTCACAGCAGCTCACTTCCACGGGAGAAGCCAATATTCCATTCCTGCACACCCCTCTCACTAGCTTAGGCACAGAGATACTCTGGAGGCAAACAAAAGCCGTAGCTGCAAATGCAGGGTAATTGTAAACATAGCAAGACATGTTCTTATTCACAGAGAAGCTGGATCTAAAAAGCTTGTGTCCTGCGATTCGGTCAGAAACACTGATGCTCACAGAAATGAACTTCAGTGCATTGTAATACCTCTATAAAACGGGTTAAAAAAAAAGTAAGCCACAAGTGTAGACCATCATTTTATCTAATCAGCTGCTAGTGCTTTTGCTGCTCGAACAGGGTTAATCAGACATACATAAAACTATTTCCTGGCACTTTTGGAAAGCTTCTCTGGTGATGATTCCAACAGTATGAAAGGTTTCAATTTTTCAGAGTTTATATTGGCCTAAAGTGTACTGAATTTTATTTTATCACACCCTGTGGGACACATTCACTCGAAGTCTTTTTTAAGACAGCTTAGAGCAAATCTAGCAACCCAGTCTGCCTCTCATCTATGAACATTGAAACAAAGATTAATAAAGAATTAAGCAATGAAGCAGAAAGGAAAACTTAGAATAAGTACGTTTTGTAAAAACAGCACAAGTACTTACTTTATTTTGTACATGCTTTACAGGGAGTTTTCTGATCAGGATTATACAGCTAGGAGCATTGCTAATTCCAAGGAATACTATACTAAAGCAATCAAGCTGCGTCGAGAAAACACAACCAGAGCAGTGTTACCGAGGTCCAGTATCAAAACCATGGAGTACACCAGTTGAAGAGCATGGCAGGCAGGAAACTTCTGCCATTGGGAAGACGCAATGAGCCCATGCCCAGTCCCAGCCACTTTCTCAGACAAGTTTTGCACTGAGCTCCATATCACTGTTGTTAAACTGCTTGCAGTGGTTTAACACTAGCTTTGGTCTCTCTATAACCAGGAAAAGGTAAGCAGATGTCAGTGGCACTAGAGCAATCGAAGGAAGAGGTCCATCAGACCTCCCCAAGGCTGCATGCTCAGCTACTCCCGCAACTCGCCACTTACATTGCCTGAACAGCATAATAGCTGTCCTGCACTAAGAAATAAATGGAACCACAAAAGGCATGATGTTGGGCCAGATCGCCACTTCTGATGAGAGTATCACAACTGCTGTTACAATGTAGAGCACATTTAAAATACTTGTAGATCATCACTTTTGCACTCACCTTATGGTGGATTTATATCTCTAGAGCAAAGTATAAAGAACTGATATTCAAGGTCTTAATTCCACACTAGAGTCCAAAGTTATATGTGTCTTTTGCAATAAGCTTAGACGCTTGTAGAAATATTTTTTTTTAAATTACTGCTTTTTTACACATGCTTTTATTTTCAGATTAACCTCCATGAAATTAAGCAGCTATACTGTTGGGAAGAAGGTGAATAATTATCAAAATTCCACATTTTCTACATAGAGGTGTAGAGCCCACTGTATAAGAGCTCTATAGGAAAATACTGAATATATTTTTGCCCTATAGGCAAATCCCAAATATAACTTCTCAGAAATCTGTTTAAAGCATTTTCTTCTGCATGCGGTTGAGTCACTTGAGGTTTATTTGTTTTAGTAAGCTGCTTAATTGGGCAGTTGCCCCAACACATTAATGAGATTTAGTCATTTACAGAGTAAATTTTATTCCTTATTACTTAGTAAGTCGTAAAAAGATTAGAGTGCTGCCCTGGTGTTGCTGTATGAAAGGACTTAGATGCATTGCCTGCACAGCTAACATGATTGAAGCAGGTGAATTGTGGGATGCTATACAGATAACAGATCGATCGTTTCATCTGTGTCACTCCTTCCCCATGGCCAGCAGAAAACATGTGGCACAGAAGAGTGAAGACTTTCGTACATGCCTGGCTGCTGTAATATCCATTGCCCTGACCTGCAGGTATTCCCAATATATTGTGAAGAGGGCAGTCTCAGCAATGCCAGGAGCCCTTCCTCACTAAGCAGTAACGATGGGATGACAGGAGAGCAAGGTCACTGCTTCATCCTTAGCCTGGAGCTCATCCCAGTCTCAGCCCCAACACCTCGTACTTCACACTAGCAAATTTGAAGAAAGAAGCATATACTGCAGTGTTCCATGAAATATACCCCCTGATGGACGCTTAGACCTACAGTACACTGGCTCAGCAACTTACCATGTAAGGTAAGGACTAGCAGAGCTTGCACCGACTGCTCAATAGACTATACACAGAGTTGTAATCTCTACAACATCCTTTAAGAACGAGACTCAGTCAAAAAGGCATGGCCTTTGTATAACTTTCTTAACTCTTGCTACTCTTTCTGGCAAAAAGTAAACCTCGCTATAGCTAAAGCACTTCCCTTCATTAAGCAATGCAATACCATTGCATTGTCTCATAAACGATTCTTCAGGGCTGCTCTGAGCACTTCATCTCTGAACAGTTTGCATTCTTGAATTGCAGTATAAAGCGTGCTGGACCAGCTGCTTGCTTTGCAGATCATTCTCTGAAACTGCGGGGATTATGCTGTACAGGTGCAATGGGTGATATTTGCTCATGAAGAGAGATTGCACAGTCAAGTTCAAGAATTTGAATTCCAATCTCCAAACAGGTTTGAGCTGCTGTTGACAACCAGGTGGAGGGAAATCAGTGACAGAAAATCTGCAGCTGTGGAGAGAGTGATCTATATAGGCAGAGATGAAAGCTCACTTTATCCCTCAGTTTCAGCAAACTGCTGGTGTTGCTGATCTTCAACCTGGCACAGATACCCATAGTCAACACCTTGAGGTATTACAAAGACATTTTTTCAATAAGAATTAATACGTGAAATGAAACCCTTTGCCTTTCTAAAGCCTCTAGAAATAGATGTGAAAAAGAAAAGTGGCCTTTTAAACTTTTAGTCACGTCAGAAGCCTAGAGCAGCACCAGACATTCTGAAATGTGAATTGTTCCAAAAGGAGAAGGAGGGTCTTTCAGGAATGCATCCCATCTCCAGCTTTGCCCTGTTTCAGCTGCCACTAAGGCTCTGTGGGATTTTATTTATTTTTTTTAACACTCCTCCAAGTTTATACTCATGCCTCTCCTGTGTCCCTGGAACATGTAGCAGTTATGGAACAGATTTGTATTCCCAGATTCCTGTGACTGAAATGTCTAATAATGGGTTTTAGTGTTTTGTTTTCTTAAGCTCATGTTGGAACTCCACAGCCACCCTTTGGGCTCAAATAACATTTTCTGCACTTGGAATCAGGGACTCTGGCTGCTAGACATGGAATCACCGAAGCAACTTAAAATGCATAAGGCAAGAGATGTAGACTGTTTCCCCTTGTCCTCAACCATATGACAGTCAGAGGAAATAAGACCCTCTGGACTTAAGGAATAAGAATTGCTGCTATATAGAAAGATGATAAGTGTAAGTAGTTTAAATAGGACTTGTGTTAAATATGCATCCTGATATTCAACATTATGGGGATGCATTAGTTTTCTTTCGATGTATAAAAAGATGAATAAGGTTCTGTGTGAACACATATCAGCTTCTATATATTATTACAATGGTCTTCACACCTGATGTTTTTTTCAGAAAGAGACCTCATTTTTATCCTTTTTGAAAATCATGAGTTACCACATGAAAAATATTTTCTCTTGCTATATCTAGCTGTCTCCAAGAAAAGAAAAAACAAAAGCCCTTAAGGGGCTTTCTCAAAGACAACTTTTTTTACTGAAATTCTATTACTGCTTTGGAAAATGCTTGTTTTTAACAACTTGTCCCGTGCAAAAATCTCCCTGTGTAAACTAGGAATTGTCTAGATCCCCTGGATATTGTTAGGTAACTCACAACTGCTACAGAAATGTTTCAAGTAGTAGCCTGGCTTCTGTGAAAAATTTTAGTCTTCCAGTTTGTAAGTATTAGTGGACTGTTCCCAAGAACAGTGATGAGGGAATACTATGGGTGTTGCTGCTCTTTGTCATGAAGGACTGGAAGTATTTGAGATGTCTCTTTCTCCAGTTACTCAAGAGGAAGGTAGCCAGGGTGAAAAAGCTCAGATACAGCAAAGGCAGGGACGCAAGAGGTTAAGTAAGCAGACAGAAAATGTAATGCTGTTAATGCTGTGGTGTTTTCCAAAAGGACCCAGGCAGCTTGTCTCCACCTTAATTCACGGTTCCTGCCCCTGCACTGGGAACTCAGCATAGTACTCGTTTTTCTCACCTGGTGTGCAGAATAAGAAAATTCAGGAAGGTCCCAAAGCTAGGTGTTGTTTCCACAACTCTTCAAGTCTACCTCACACACGTCAAATCATGGGACAGGGTTCATTTCCTCCATTGACTCTGCGCTCGATGCGCCCTGGCTGACATGACAACTTAAGAGCATTCTCCATGCAAGTCTTCTTGCACCAATGAGAGGAAAGCTGAAACTATAACTAAAACAATTAAAAACAATAAGTACATAAAATACTTCTATATAAAGTTAATTTGTTATATACCATCAAGATTAAAAGCTAGGGTAAAAATAAGCCTCAAGACTTGAGTCGCATTGTGTTTATAATGTGAACTGTAGAAGTTCCAGAGCTCAGAAGCATCCCTACTGCAGCTCCATTAAGAGGGGAGAGATCAAATATCAGGAGAATATCCTATCTAGTCAAGTCAAGGTTTAGATAATGTTACCAATAACAGTTCTATCACTCATTTCTTCCATGGAAAGGGAAAGATAATCATACATTACATTAATTATTTTTATCAATATTGTCCTCAATGCTTAGCTAAGCTCTCTCGGGCAGAATGTGTTTTCTTGTTATATGTCTGTTCAGGAAAAGCAGAAAACAATGATAATAAGTCGAGGTCTAGAAAACATGACCTGCAAGGAAAGAATGAAAAAAGTGAAGTTTTTCAGGCCAGAGAAGACGGGTGGGAGACGTCATAGTAGTCTTCAAATATAAAGCAGATGAATGGGAAGAGGAAAAGAATGAGATTTTCTCTGTTTCCTGATGGACATGACAAGAGGTAATGGATTTGAAGTAAAACAAAGAAGGTTCAGCAGGATAAATCTCTAGTGTTAGAGTGATCCTTCCTCCACTTGGAGGGGGAGACTGAAAAATCTCTAGAGCTATGCCCATACTAGTAAATAAAACTGCTCAGGAATATTCCCAGACACTGGAACTTCATCATCGGCACCGTCAAACCACCAAACCAGGGTACTTGGCATGCCTTTGTAGAGGAACTGTATAGAATTCATCTAAATTAATTTGTGGATTGCAGTTTTGCAATTTGTTTTTTCCTTTCCCCCTAACTATCTTCTTCCCCAGCCATCTGAGAGTCAATCACTGTCTTTGCAACATAACAGCCGCAGACGATGAAGGACGGCCACAAGAGAACAATTGGAACAGGCTGCCCAGGGAAGTGGTTGAGTCTCCATCCCTGGAGGTATTTAAAAGATGGGTAGATGTGGTGCTTAGGGACATGGTTTACTGGTGGACTGGGCAGCGATAGGTTAATGGTTGGACTCGATGATCTTAAGGGTCTTTTCCAAACTTAACAATTCTATGATTCTATGATTCTATAAGAGACCCAACTTCACTGCTCTCTCTGAATTCTGGTCCTCCCAGCAGCCGTGCTCAGGGTGCAGGTGCAAGAGGAGAGGCCATCTGCAGCTTACCTTCAAGCCAGGCAAAGGACTGCCATCCAAGAAGAAAAAGAAATCCCTCCCTCCCTCAAGCTTGAGTGCCTTTTGCTTTGTGGAGCACACATGCATTCTCTCCAACAGAGGCTATGTGACTCCTAAACAAAAGCAGATGGAACCAATGAACAGAAAACAGTTATTGCCTGCTAGTAGGTGAAAAAAATGATGCTCATTGATGTTTATTCTTACTTATTATTTCTGCTTATTTTATCATAATTTTTTGTATTATTATTTCATTAACAAATGCACAAAAAGAACATCTGCATGGAGAAGGAGTTGCTCTGAAACACATCTTTAAGTACCACTTCTTGTTCAGGATTTATGCTAAAGTTGCCCTACTCCAAAAGCTGTTTTATCAGGGAGCTATAATCCTAAATCACATGGTCTTTCCTGATACACTTCATTAGAAGAAGACATAATAACATACAGCTGACCAGACACAGAAAAAAACTTTTTCTCATCTAATAACATTAGATTTTGAATGTTTTTATCTTCTTTATTCAGGGACGAAAGGTAGAATTTCACAGTCAAAAAAAGCTGGAAAAAATATGTTTTCCAGGTAAGTAGAAACATATGTATTGTTCACCACCCTTTTAACTTTAACCATGATTTCCCTCTATGTTACATTTTTAAACAAACGCATTGACCTAGAAAGCCAGGTTTAAGTCTCAAAACAGAATGCCTCATGAATTTTAAATTTTCTCTCCCCCAAAACATTTCATCCAATGGGATTCATCTGAGCTGAATTGCTCTCAACAGAATATTTCGGTTTCAGTATGTCAATGAAGTTTCCTAAATCTACCACTGCTTTATTGCAGGAGTAGATGACACTCCACAAACAGGTCACGGTCTACCCCATCCTAATCCTGCTGCAGCATTTGTGAACCATCTGTACGGAGAGGAAGCCAGACAAGTGAACACAGCTGTCAAGAGAATTTGTGTTTCACTCTCCTTACTCGCAACATATGCATCCCAAATCTCAAAATAGCCTGTCAGATCCACAAGGTGTTTTGTTCCTTGCTTGTGTTGTCCTCTCTGGAGCAGGGATGCTGAGTGAAGAGGTAATGTTGCTGAGGGAGATGAGTGAGATATGGCCATCAGGATTAGAATGACTGTTGAATATTTTAAAATGTTTAAATGGAGGGAAGAATGTATTTTACACTCATAGAGACTCCAATAAAGTGTTAATTTCAGTAACTTCTAAGCAATTTGAATGGATAAGGATTAGTCATCATACTCTAGGAAGGACAGGGTTTGATAGGTAACATACAATACATATGCAAAGATTTTTTCTCTTCTTATTTTAATAATACCCTAATTGTCAATGATGGAGCTTCCATAATTTCCCATAGGAAAAGTCAAAAGCCGTGGTCTGGAGAGAAACATTACAATTAGAGTCGGACAGAAATTTTCCAACCTAAATTTTTTCCGTTAGAAAATGCCAATTCCATGAAATCAGCATGTTCCCATAGCACATTTTGATTTTGTCAGATCTTTAGAAGGAAACCAGCTGCCTGGTTCCCTACCAGTTTGCTTGCTTGCCCAACAGCCCACCTTGCAGGCAACCACAGAGCCTGGACCCAAAAGGCATAAGCCACAGCGTTCAGGACTTCTCCACTCTGCTCACAAAGACACTGAGACTCAGGAGATTTGCAGCCTAATCTCCTGCTTGCACAGCAAAAAGTATCTAGATGCCTAGGGTCAGGGCTGAGGATCCTTGTGCTGAATGGAGGTCCAGCATCAATTTTGTTTTGAAAACACATGGAAGGAAATGTTCCATCCATGAGACATTCTAAAGGTTTGTTCGAACATAGAGTTTTTTGGGGAGTTGGGGTTTATTTTAGAATTTCCCACAGAGCAGACACTTTAAATGCCATCTGACACTGCATTAGAGCAAGTCACTACCAGATACAGTCATCACTGATTGTTGGTTGGGGGAGATACATACATTAGATTTATAAGAGGCAAATGACATCACATTTACCAAAGTGTTCTGTAAAACACAGAACAGGACTAGAGGGAAATACACAGGGACCTGTAAAGCCAAAGACTAACTGAGCAGGATTGCTCATGAATGCACACTGAGTGAACAAAGGCAATGGAATAAGATGTCCTATACCCTACTGAGGACAGCAGAAAAAAGAAAGAAAGGAAAAAAAAAAAAAAAAAGGAAAAAAAAAAGGAAAAAGAAAAAGGAAAAAAAAAAAAGAGGAAGAACTATTCAGAATTGTTTAAGAAATAAACCTTAAAGAGAGCACCATCTTGGTCAAAGAATAGGAGTGAATTATTAGCAAAAAAAGTCACCCAGGAAAATGTCTTGGCCAAGACTGTGATTTTTTGAGCTGTGCTTCAGGATCTTCAAAGAGGGATTCCATGACTCCTGAGCAAAGGCTCCAATGAAATCTGAGCAGGTGGAAATCTTTTATCAGAGATTCTAGAGTCAGTCAGAAGCACGAGGAGGCAGAAATCCATGTATGGGTCCCCTGTCTTCCAGCTGTAGTAGTCACTGGGCAGTAAATGATGGGGTAATTAACAAAGAATAAATGGGGTTCACCACTGGAAAGTAGCTCTCACATCACCTAAGGCAGACTTTAAATTCTACATATGTTGCTAAATAAGAGCAGGAATCAGGGCTGCTACATGACCTAAAGAGTATCAGGGAAGTCTTTTGCCCCTACAGCTCAGACTCAGGGATGTCTATCATCTTTAATATACTTTTGCTTAAAAAAAAAAAAATCTGCAGCTTTCCTCCTACGAGGTTTTTAAATACTTGCAAGGTAAGAGAAAGCCTCATAATAAAAAGGTCTCATCACTTATCACCATGCAAACCCATAAACAAGCAACACTGATGGGAAATCAAATATGTTACTAATGGATCTTCCCAGCTTACAAAATCTTCAGTGAGCCATCTCAGCTGCAAAGATCAGCATTATACAATAATGTTGCTAAAGACTCCTCTTTCAAAAGGCTAAAGCCAAGGTAACTGAGCACAACTCTTACTCAGTAACTATTAAAGATATATTCAAACATAGTTGTACTGAATAAACCCTTGACAGACTTAGAGAACAAATTGCCTCAAGTCTGAGGCCACAAGAAAGGCAGAGTCCAGAAATTACTGTGTTGAAAAGAAAGCCTGTGAACTAATCGTGTAAGCATACTAAAACATTAATAGTTTTGAACACTGAAGGTGAAAGAACATTTGTTCACCAAAGGTCACTCTTCCAGCTCAGGGGGGAATTTTAAAGAACACATGTTGGAAAATTGCCTCAGTATTTGTGTTATTTCACCCCTGGGCATCGTTTGCAGTGTAAAGCAATTAGTCTGGTAGCCAATGAGCATCCTGGTGTTGAAACCCTCCAGGAAAAGTCAGCATTGCTTAGAGTAACAATACTTCACTGCTGGACCCTGGTTCTCATGAATACGTGTTTACTCTTTATTAAAAAAAAAAAAAAAAAAAAAATTATTCCAGGCTAGAAACGGAACAAGCCAGCCTGATATAAAAACTACAGATCCACTGCCAGCAGAAGAAAGGCAACAGCAACTGTGAACCTCGAAGCCATCACCTTTGGAAAGAGGGGAAAATTAATGACAACATTGTTTTAACGGGTGGAGATCACTGTGAGCACATGTCTGGAAAAGAAGCCACTGACCAACTTTTCTGAAACAAACGCTCGGTGTGAACAGGGCATCTTATGCCCAGCTATGATTTTACAAGGATTTCTGTAAAGGAAATATAATCGGAGTGGCTGTGACAAAGGATGTGGTGAAATAATTAAAGAGAAAGTCTGGTTGTCATCCAACCACATTTTACTATTTCCTTAACTGTCAATTTAAAAGAAAAGTTAATGTAAAATAGTTTTTTCTCATTTAGTTTTACATAACAGAGGCAACAGTAATCTCCTTGGAATTTGGTGTCTCTCCAATATTTATCACACCATTTATCATCCAGATTTCCAGCTTGCAGAGATGTATAATATGAAGCACAACTGTTAAATCACATTACTCTGCTGGCAAGAAATACCAGGAGTTCAGTGGCTGATTTACTCAAATGGTTACATTAGTTACTTAATGTGACCAAAAAGGCAAAAAAAGGTTTTAACTATGATAAGTTACATTGTATGAATGTTTCTAATGTGAATGCATAATAGACCCATACTGAAAGTTATTTTTATAACCAATATGCTGTACAACTGTGGAGCAAGTTTTTTCCAAATATATGCCCCATATACTTGTTTTTTTGCCACTATAGTGACAAGGAGCATCCTTAAGTGATCCTAAATGGACAGTTTCTGATTCCCCTTTTGCAGAAGCAGCTTTGTTAAGAAAAACTCTACTGAGGATCCACTAAAATAATATACACTGAGAGCATGGCTGGCCCATGCTGAGTTTTGGACACTCCCAACTTCTGGAAGAGCTTTTGAACATTTCCCTGAAGGATTTGGATGTACATACTGTATGTACATTAATACATGCAGATTACTTACATACATAAACATAAGAAATAATACAATGACTATGAGAAACCTACTGCTCTCATCATATACAGTATTGAGTACTTAGTGCTATATAGCAACTCATAAAAAAGATCTTTTAAAAGTAAAAGAACATCTTCCCCTGCTCCCCATGGGGAACAATGAGTGGCTGCAAGCACATTGTGGATATTTTGTGGGAGTCACACACTACTAGAAGATGAAAATACAAATTTTCTTCTTCATATTACAGGGGTCTGCCAGGTGCCCTATAGCTTTGCCTGATAACTAGTTATGGATTCTAACAGTTACAGACCACATACTTACTTAGACTGCCTCAGAGCAGGATTTGCAATACTAAATTATAAAATAAGACTCCAAATCTGAGTTATTTAAACTGCAGGTTCCCAAAACATATAATTTCAGGGAGAAAAAAAAGAAAAAAACCATGAACAGTGACCTAAGCATTCATTGGTGGCATGGAGGTAGGTGAGGGACAAACAAGGACCTGAAGAAGTTCAATGACTCCATTTTCCACCACCAGATAAATGCTACATCAGCTCCACAGACCCCTCCAGCCTTCATGTGTCCTTATGGTCAAACTCCCCTTTTGCCTGTCTGCCACATGTGGCATATGAAAGCAATGCAAGGTCAATGCTGGAAAGCATAAAAAATTAGGAAATATAAAACTGAGATATAAAGTGTGTGGTGTGGAAGAGGGATTGCCTTGGAGCTGGGCCAAGAGAGCAGGGGCAGCAGGGCTGGGGAGCCTCAGCAGAGACTAGGCTTATTTCAGCATACAGCCCACATCATATAACCAGGGAAGAGTACAGTTCTTCAGTAAGATGCTTCCTGCAACCTGGCAGCAGAGAAAAAAAAAAAAAAAAAAAAAGAGGGGGTAGCTTAGCTTGTTCTGCATAAGACTTATTACAATAGCCCAGTGGTCAAGAAAAAAGATGCAACAGTACAGCTAAACATGGAGTTGGTAAGACCATGGCCCAGTTATAGCTGAGCCTGCGTGAATGACAGGCTGGGACAAATGATTAACAGGCTCCTTCAAAGACTGAAGTTTGCGTGCTTGTTTTCAAAGCACCTTCCACCAAATTAAGAGCTCCAGAACTAATAGGCTACTTTGTGTACTTGAGTTTTGGCTGTTTCAAGGTGTTCACAAAGTGAAATGATTTACTGATATCAAACCCTCAGGCAGAACCCACCATCCCTAAGTTGAAGAATCCCCAAGTTTCCACTCCCTACCTATGTGACATGGTAGAGGAGCTGAAAACAGTATCCAAATTTCTACATAGCAGGTAACACTGGCTGCAACAGAGACACAGATTAAGAGAGAGTCCATTTTAAGAATGGCAAGAAAAAGTAGTCTATGGTAACCACTAAGTAATAAAACTATCAAGATGTTGGAAAATAGACCGTGTCTGCAATTTCTCTCACCATACCCATTAGCTACTAAATCTACCAACATTTCACGGCACAACCACAACTCCCATCTTATTATGACAAAGGATATAGCAGGGATTACAAACATTTAGGAACCACATGGCACACTTTACCTAACAGCAGATGCATTTGAACTCCGGATCTACCATTTTCACTGTTGTAGTTATCAAATAGTCACCTCTGTAATAAAACACTTCATGGTAACTGCAATAAGCAGCTAAGGGAAAAGAATTATACAAACAGGAAATGGGGAATAATCACTGAGGCAGCAGAGGAACCAGAAGTTAATATGGGATTGTAAACCTGCTAAAAAAAAAAAAAAAAAGAAATTACCATGCAAAACTATTTGATACTAGGGCTCTCTATGCCAGACAGCGCAGAACAGGATAATTCTATCTATTTGAAGGAAAGAATATGCTTGAATATGGTTGAAGAATTAGGTACATTTTTCTCACAATATAGCTAGGGAAGCAATGCCTGTATACAGAGATTATGCAAGCCTCATTACCAGGCTTGAGGAGATCAGTTCAGGCTGGTGCCTCTGTGCAGAGGAATAGACTAAGGGGCATCTTCAGTTCGCTTCTAACCATGCATTTCTCTGACCAAAGAGCAGTAAAGACAAGAAGCTTAGTTTTACATTGATGGGGCTTGTGCCATGAAACTTGTGCCATCCAGTTCAGCTGGTGGTATCTTGGCCCTTCCTGTTAAGATTCAGCAGCTCTTGAGAAATCACAGGATGCAGTGCACACCCGTCAGCTAACTCTGCTCTTCTCAGTGGTGTTTCCCAGGTCTCTGCAAGGTGTAGCCTCTTCTGCCTTAAAACCATACCACCCACAGGAAGACTACCGTATAACCCTCATCTTCCCTTTGGTCCTTCACACCTCTACACATGATGCTTTCAGCACGATTCATGCACAACAGACAGCAGTCACCTCCTCTTTAACTGCCAAAACAGCAGTAAGACCTTAGTGACAGAGCAGGGCTAAATCCTGCATAAGAGATCTCTCAGATAACACACATATCTCTTTCCTTTGCACACATACACACAAGTCAGGAACAATGCAACAGGCTTTATCACAGTAACAACTGTTAGTTTTCTCCCACCACTCGACCAGCCTTCTCTTTACAAGGCATTAATTTACCAGGCTTGGACACCATCCTTTAGCTACTGCCCTATCCCTGGAGGCAGGCACAGGTCTCTCAGGTATGTATCTTCACTCTTTGCTACAAACTAAAGGCTTGAAATGAGCTTTCTGAAATTTACGAAAACAGGAGACCACCCTAAATCTGCAAGTACAGAGTTTTTTGGGTTAGGTTTTTCAAGGGAGGGGAGGTGCCATGAGGTTAGAGGCAAAGCTGTTCCCTAAAGTTATTCAGTGATGAATATGACAATTGAAGTCATTCTGAATTGCTTTTGCAATGGTTATTTTGATATTTAATGTATAAATGAAAAAAAAAAAAAAAAAAAAAAAAAAAACAAAACAGGACAAAAATCATACAACACCTCTTTTATACTTATTCTCTCATATTTGTATACCTACACACATTTTCTGAAACAAATCTAAACTAAACCCTTCAGAGGTATTTTATATTAAAAATAAAATCAAGGTTGCAAGAGGCAATGGGGAAAAATAAAAGCAGGGTAGCTGGAAATTGTGTAAATGATGGTTTAGGAGTAGAATGATGAACAACAAGAACAATACACTTTTTAAAAAGAAAGGGGGAAAACCATGTGAGAAGCAGAGTCTGTAAGTCCCCTTCTCTATCCTATGAATTGTTAACCTTGGCAGTGAGCAACTGACTCACTGCAAATTGGATTCCAACCAAGTAAAATAATAAGCAGGGTTTCAATCAAACCCTACATGCTAATAATGCTGAACAAAATACTGAGAGAGACGTACAAATATAATCTATTATCATGTAAGCTCCTTTTTTTTCCCTTTTTTTGCTTTTTTTTTTTAAGGTCAATTTAATGCTTTTGAATGCTTCTAGATTTATGACCCCAGATTGAAGTTTACTGGCTTTTCCCCATATAGGGACAGACAAAGCGTCCACCATTTACCTAATCAGCGTGTAACATCCACCTAGGTGGCTGGAAAACCCAGCACAAAGACCTGGCCCAAAGGCCAAGAAGTCAAAAGCCCTGCATTCACGGAAATCATTCTGCTCCTTCTGCATTGGCAACTCAGGAACAGTTGAAAGAAGTTGTGGTTCATTACTGAAAAAAAAAGTCTGTGCTTACAACACCTCAGAGCTGAAACAGGTATTGTAGTTGAATGTATTGTCAAAAAGAAAATTAAAACTTTGGTCTTCAGCATATTAGCATGAAGAACAAAAAGCAGAATAAAGCACTACGATTTTGCCTGCTAATTAATGACCGGAAGAAAGAAAATAGTTGAAATAACACAAGTTCACAAGATGATCCTGTCTTCAGAATTAACATTACTGGATCCGTAAAAATTTAATGTGAGGTTTTGGAACAGCCATGAAATGAGAGAGACTTTTGATCAATGCTACTACAATTTAAAATAAAGTACATCTTCAATGGCTGCTCAGATCAGAAAGAAACCAGATGTAAGTTGTGAAAGAAAAAACAAGTCAGGCCAAAAAGTGATGAAGAAAACAAAAGCACCATGAAAAATAATGTTCCTTGCTGGCAAAAGAAATGCATGGTCACCACCCTTCTGCAGATGGCACGCCACTAGGAACCATGGTCCTTCATCAAAACAAATGGGACAGAGCAGACAGAAATGAAAAGGGGGTGTTAATGTTTTGAGTTAACAAAATGAGACAGTGAGTATCAACATAAACACAAATAGTGCTTTTTACTGTGAGGAAAGGTAAATGAGCCCCAAAGAAGGCATCAGGAAAATACTGAATATAATATGAGAAATAAAATCCACAGAACCACTGTAGATACAACCCTTTCAATAAAAGTAAATGGAATTTTCCTAGAACAGGTCTTTATAGATCGAGTAATGATAAACTTAACATAGGTACTGAAGGCTAAAGATTGATGTACTCATTTGGAAAGGTCACAAACAAGGCACAGAGGATACTTCAGATATTAAAAATTACGAATGACACAAAGCAACTTCTCAAGCTATTAAAAGACAGAAGATGATACTTCACAAAACTACAGTGCATCTCATGAAAATTTGAAAAAGTCAGTTTCTTTGTACAGTGTGGTAGAACTACAATACACATTGAGTGATGTCATTTTTAAGGTATTAGATAATTTCTAATATCCATTCAGTCAGTACGAAATCAAATCATTTACATTTACATCCTGCAAATGGCGTGGTCTAGAAATATTTCCCTGGTACACAACATTGTGCAACTCCTCAGCTAGACCTTGGTTTTGAACCATGGGTGATGCTGCCAAAAGTAATACACGTAGCTCCACAGCCATGATCCTGTACACTATGGCAAATCCTACATCCCTGCTACATCCTTGCCTTGGTTTGACTCTCTGCTGTAAACAATCAGTGCATGTAAGCTCATCATTCACTTAGCTGTAGAGCCTGAAAATTGCAGCAATAGACCATTATTATAATAATTATGAAGAGCATTTTGGAAATTATCTTCCTTTTGATACAGACCCCCTCCCGCTGTGCTTCAAAGAATGCACAATTGCTGAACCTAGAAGGGTAAATCATCTTAAGGAAGAAATGACAGCTAGTTCTTTGAAAGAAGAGACAGCTAGTTTCAGCACACTGCTCATCTTTGTGATTTCATGTTACAGCTTTCATTTAAAACACACTATAAAATAGACACCTGAAGAATTATGAAAGACATTATTCTTTTAGTAGCTTTAGAATTTTAAAAAATTTGCAGTGATTCAGTAACACATTTCTTCTACAGTATTTCAGAGAAGAGAAGAGAAGCCAAGCCAACCTCGTCATGGACAAAATTATTTGCGAGGCACTTAAACCCGTATTTAGGACTCAAAAAAAAGTGTATGATGGTGACCTCCAAATAACCCCTGACTTAAATGCAAACCTTAGTCTCAGCTGCTTTAACAGCTTCATAACTCCAGCACAGCCAAGTTTTCCTCCTGGAGTTTCACGATGATGCTCATTTTTTCTGGGGAAACAAGCAAGATATCTACAATGACATCAGAATTTTCCCAGTGCAGTGCTCTTTGGAGAGTGTCCTGGCAGCTCTAGCTAGGTGTAAAACTCCTAAATGAAACTCTGTCATTGCTCGTTAGAGAGAAACAGCTCTGGTGATTTCAGTTTATATGTTGTTTGTTATGTTTCCCAAAGAATAATCACCAAATGCAAAACCAGCACTAGCAAAGAATAATGGGCAGAGGAAAAGCACATCCGTTCAGTGCTCCTTGGACATGTCACAAAACTCAGGCTGGCACTGGTGATACACTGTTGTCCATACAGCAGATAATTTATCTTCTAGCACACTAATCAACATTTGCCAGATAAATTTAACACCATGCAGATGACTCTTTCTCTTGAATAAGTTACTGGCCTGAATGCTCTTTTACAGGTTTATTACATTCCATTCGATGTTTAATGCTGAGCTTGATTATAACAACTTCTCTCCTAATTCCTTGTCAATTTATTTTAAAAATTGTCTGATTGACAAACCTGATTAGCCCCTTCCAATATCCAAACTCCAGATATCCCCATACTCTCCACATCAAGGGAAGAAGAAAAACACACAGGTTAGCAAGCTGCTGATGAAAAGATGCTGGAGGTGGCAGGGCCAGGAGATGACAAGGCTGAAAGCAAATTCCTGCAGTAGCAGCAGAGACACAGCTGTAATTGTCATCAGGGAATGAGGCATAGGACATGGGAGCTGCTGTACAAAAGGGACCTTCTGGCCCAGTATCCCATACCAGTGTCTACTGCAGATGCTTAGGGAAGCATGAACAAAATCCTCCTTCCATTAGTGAATCCTTGTTTCCAGAAACTCATTCTTTGGGGATATCCAAAGCTGGAAACTGCATCCACTGCACCAAAGAGCATATTTTTGCAGTATTTGGGTAGCTTTTGAAGTCACACATACTTTTTTTCAGGCTCTACAGCTCCCAGAAGTGAGTGCCTTATTGCACAGGCACAGTGTGACATTTTCCACCTGAGATGTCCACCAAGCAGTCCACAGAAAAATAAGATACTCCCCCACCTCCTGTTTTTCCTCCATGAAATCAATGATTTCATAAGTCTCTTTCATTTCTTACTTCAAACACCCAGCTAAAAAGTCCTCTTCAGATTGCAGCAGGTTTATGTTACCACTGCCTGCCTATACTGGGCTGCCCCTAGAAACGAGGTCAAGAAGCTCAGGGTTCACTATATACATATTTTAATTGTTATAGTAATTGGATATGATCTTCCTTTTAAGAAGGGGAAAACTATTTGACCACTCAATGATAATTGCAAAATTAGTTGCCCACTTCATAGTAGTCCAGAGTACTGTTAGAAAACACAGGGGCTTCTGTAGAGGCCAGCACCATGCCTACATGAGGTTCTCCCAGTAGGGCAGAGAGTGCAAGAAAATGGGGAGCCTAAGACCATGGAAAGAGCCACCAGAGAGCAAAATAAATGGTTGTGTGTAGTCTTGAGAGGGAGCCAAAATCCAGAGCTAAAGAACACAGGTTTGGATCTCTGAGCAAAGAAATTATCTGTTTCTACTTGGTTAGGGAGTTAGGATTTGAAGATAAACAGGATTACCTGACTGCTGGCTTTCTTGGTTGAAACAACCTGCAAGTTCCCAAATACCAGCTAACAATTTAATCTAAAAGGCACAAATATACTTGTACCTTACATTTGAAAAAGCAGGATCCAAGTATGACTCTTTTTCTGGGTGCTGTGGTCAATAAAAAAGAAGGCCAGATTTGAGGAGTATTATTTACATCTTCATAAAGAGCAGGTAGGAAGTTAATGTCCTTGCCTAGAAGCCTGCCAAGCAAAACTAAACCAATTTCATAAACATCAGTATAAAGCCAACTTCCCCATTCCCAAAATCTGAATTTAAGAGAACTTTATTGAGTGAGAAAGGAAGGCAGAAGAATATGTTGCAAAAACCAACAACAAATAAATCAGCAACATCTATTAAGCAAGACTACCATGCCCCAGAGCATACTTGTAATAGTCCTAGCCCTCATCTTCCTCCTGCCCCTGTGGAGACTAAGGAGATAACACCTTCTAGCACTTGTTCAGTCCTCAATTTCAAAGTTCCTCCAGACAGCTTTATTCTGCGTGTTACCTCCAAGCTGCCAGCATATTACCCCATCCTCAGAGGGAGGATGGAAGCAGGCAGAACCCCAGAGGGGTACCTTGCCCATGGAAGGACACTTCTGGCAGGATCCATTCCTCTCTCATCTCAACTCATGCACCCAAACTTGGTTTGATCAGGGTGACGACTCACCTTAAAAGCATCAGTGTGATATTCCTGCACCTCAAAAAAGTCCTGTGTTTTAACTTATTTCAAGATGTTACAATGCTAAAATCAAACCTTAAGATACCAGATGAGTGCCCCCTCCACTCCATGAGGTTTCTCTTTCCCCTTATAAAACCAAAAGAAATATTGAGTTCCCCTTCCTCTAAGGCTTCAGGTTGCTTGAGCTATATAAAAACATAATGGTGACGACAAACATAATAGGAAGCAGATTTTGGAAACGTTTTTTGTTCTGCATTGGGCAGAAACTGAAACTTTTCAAAACATCCATGAAAAGTGAAAGATATTTGCCCTGGAAGAGGAAACACAAAGCCTGGGAGTGGACACTCATTATACCCTTTTCTCTGTCCCTGCCTAAGGGCTTGTACTTGTAAAGACATCTATGGCACTCTGCCTTCATACAGCCTACAGCAGGGGTGGAAAACCTTCCTGAGGCCAAAAGCCCCATTAAGAAAAAAGAAAACAGTGCAGCAGCGCTAAGAGCCAAACATTTCCCCTCCTCCCACAATAACTTCCTAAATCTGTGCCCCATGAGCACAGTCCTAGCTTCCCACAACCCATTCTCATGGCCCGAGACCAGGATCACAGCCCCATCTGACTCCTCTCCCTAGTCCTCCATCCCCCTTCAGCCCAGGGCGAAGAACTACCCTACACACCCATCTCCACAGCACCCTAAGAGCTCACAAAGCTGCTGCTGCCCCGCACCCAGGGTGTACTGTCCCACGGCAGGGCAGGGACAGAGCCTCAGCCTGCAGGCAGTGGTAGATCTGCTGGTAGCTTGGCACCATAACCCCTCCACCATTATGAGACTGGATATGCACTCGCTGTTAGCTCTGTCGCTGTTATGCATAACAGCACTCGCTGTTATGCTCTGCTGTTACTGTTAAACTCACAGGAAACAGTGCGGGCAGCGACGCATTCTTTCATTTATACCGTCTCCCTTTCCGTCTCCCCCATATTCTGCCTGTTCACAGCATCACTGATGGTGACATGACTTTTCAGTGTACAACACACGGCAGCTATGCAGTCCTAAGGGGCAGCCACTCCAGTCGATCTTGCCAGGAAACCTGTGTCCTGGTCTCAGCAGGCATTTCTCAGTCTATGAGGATGCATTCATTTGCATGCTCTCACTCCTTTATTTGCACGCTCCCTCTCCATGGATGCCAAATTCTGCCTGCACCAGCACACAGCCCCACGGCATGAGCTGCAGAAAACTACCTGTGGTTAAGCTCACGGAGGCAATGAGTCTTGAACAGAGCTGTGACTTCTCATTGCTCTGCCAGCCACGTGCCCCATCAGGGGCAAGGCCCAGCTCCTGATTAGGCATTTCGGACCCCATCAGTCTGCTTGGCAGATTCAGGCTTAGTTGCAAAACCTCAGGGGCAACAGCTGACTGCCAGTGACAGAGCTCTTGTTTGCATACAGATGACCAGACAGGTACTCCACCATGGAGGAGATGACAGATTGCAGAGCCATGTCCTCTGCTACACTTGTCCTTGTTGCACTTGCATCTTTGACCACCTTGTTGTCTTCTTCAACCTCCCTCTTTGCAGCCCAGGCTTCATCTCACAGTGTTGTTCTTGAGCAGCTTCTATGATTTCTTTAAAAATTATTCTGCATGAGATGCAGGGAGCAGTTTTCAGTGCTGCTCCAGAGACAAGCTTAAGATGCAGAGATATCACCTTATTTGAACTCCATTCTCTTAATAATGTTTAATCCCATAAAATTTTATTTCCATCTTTGGTCAAGCCAAGCTGAAATCTCTTGGTGGCACTACAAATCCCTGCTTTCCTGCCCAGCTTTCTCCACCCTGTTTTCTCTGTAACCTATTTTGAACATACTTGTTAACAGAATAGGTGTTTTGTCTCCGTCCTACACTTTGCTACTAATACACATAAGATTTTTCCTCAGACGTTGAATGGTTCCTTACATTGCTTTTTGTAAATGTTTAATCTTAACTCCACAAGACACTGTTCCTTTTAAGCAATATATGCTAAAATTTCCTGAAGTTAATCAATTTTTTTACTATTTAAATTTCATATTTGACATTTACATTTTAGCTTCTCTTTTTTCTCTTTTCTTTACTGTTCTTCCCACAGCTATATGAAAAGAATCTCTCCTTATTTTACAACTTTTTTTTACATTTAAAAGAAAAAAAAAATTAAACATTCATTCACAGGAAATAAAGCTAAGTTTCCAGCTACCTCCTGAAACAAAATTTTATTTAATGCCATTTGTGGAACTAGAAAGATCAGCATATTAAACAGTAGTTCAAGGTTCAAATCAGGAGGCTTAGAAACTGTTGCTCTTCACATCCAAATGAACCTGTTACTTAACTTTTCTTGTGACAAAACAAAATTTTATCTTATTTAAGCCAGGGAAAAGAGCAATAGGGCATAGTAATTATGTTGACTACTCTTTCTAAGCAGTATTACAATTAAGTTATCTTCTGTTGTTCTTGTGACTCATTCTTGGGACATTTGAACCAAAAAAGGTGCTGACCTGCATCAAGAGAATCAGCAATTACAAACAATAACAAACATATTGCAATTCAGGCAATTACTTGGGAAGGCATATTTTTACTTAGAAGCAAAACTTCTGCCCATTTATAATCTCCTTTAATGAAAATAAAAGCAAACAAGCACAGGAAGTAACAGTCCAAGTAACAGAAAACATGTTCAAATGCTAAGCTGAAATTTACCAAGCACCCAAAATTACTTAGGTACACAAACATCACTGAACTCATTTTTTGAAAATACAAAGCCAGGAAGACAACAACAATCCATGTATACCATTTGCAAACAATTATTACTAAAATATTCCTGACATACTATTTCCTAGCCAAGTAAGTACCTACTGTTGTATTTAAGATGGAGTTATGGTATTACTAGAAAGTGTAGGTAACAAAAAAGTTTGGGAAGACAGTGATAAATGTGAAGGAGAGACCTGAGCTTAGGGACCACAGTACAACAGGTTAGGCAGAAGATAAATATGCAAATGGCCATGAATGCCCAGCAAAGGATGTTGTGTTGCTTGCTCCCTGTTTTTGCTCCAACCACTCATGATAGTTGAGGTAGTTGAGGCAAGAAGGTGTCTCAGAAGCAGGGTTTCCTGACCTTGAGTGTAGCCCTATCATCAGCCATCTGAATGGCTGCCATAACATAATAGTGATCAAAACATTTTCTGATATTAAAACATAAAGGGGAGAGCAGCAAAAGTGGGAAAAAAGGAAAAAAATCTTTCTGGCATATGATAGGTATTAGAAAAGAATCAGCAGTTTTCTGCAGCTAGCAGGACTTGGCACATCAGTGTCAAATTCTACATCACCTAGTTACTGGGAAATTTTTAAAAGAGCCTCCTACAGTGACAGCCCATTAGTGATATATCCCACCTAAGTCATATGCACAGAGGTTTTAAGTATCTGTTTTCAACTGACTCACCAATGTTCTGCCTGGAGGATTATCATCTCTGTTTATGAATTATTTGGGATTAAGAGCATAGCCCTGTTTAGGATTTTATTTTTGTCATGTCACTGTCAAATGAGGGAAATCAGTATTGCTTGTATTGCTGCTTAGGAGACAGAGCATGGGTAAGAAGAAAAACTGAACAAGAATCAAAGTAATGGTGTAGAATGCCCATGTTTCATGGAATAAACTGCTCGGAAATTCAAGTTATAACACTCTGATATCCTTTTACAAACCTTTTTCTGACTTGGATCACTCACACACACTGCAAGCCTATCGCTCCATCAGAGAACACCCTCCATTATAAATAACTTCCTACTTCAAAGACTAACAAATTACTTTGATGCACTTTTAAAGTCAGTGTTTTCAATTCTCCAGCATTTTTGCCTGATGGGAAATCGTTAAATAGCTAAGAACACCTTGTTTGCATTTACAACTGTTACCTCTGCAAGGAGGCATTAACCCCTTTGCCCTCTAAGATACCAGTATCAGTAGCATCCACATCAAACAAGCTCAAAGTAAACCAGCAGTCCAAACTGCACCCATGCCTGTATTTTTCCAGGAAGAGCTCAGATTCAGAATGGTCCTTGCTTTCTTCTCATCTGTCATATAGTTCACCAAATCAATGAAAAATCATGGCTAGGAGTCCTTTGTAATCAACAGAACAAAAGTGTCAAAAAAGCAAAGTAACCAACTATTAATCACATCTCTTTGATAACCCTGACCCTACTAAAGCGTAACATCTGTCTTGTGTTTTTTGTGGCTGAAAGCCAAAGCTGGGATCAGGAAACAACTATTTCACTGGTCAGATGTTAACATAGCACAGCATGTTGACTTTATAACCACCCTATGAGCTCAGAGAATTTAATGGAACTGTCTTTTATTTGGCTTGGTCCCATTTATTAATATTACCGGAGTGAGTAACTCATATGATCAGACATGCACTTAACAGAGCCATGTCTAGACAGGCCCAGAAGTGCCTACTCTCTTTTCCACAATTAGGCAAAATCTGAAGCTTAGGACTAGTAAAGCTGGAACAGTTGTTTGAATTCACACTAAGAACATTCCCATCAGTTACTATCAAGGTAGATACATGAAACAGCAATTATTGAACAGTAGCAGGCAAGGGTTTTCCACTGTGGACCAGATGGTAAAAATTGGTGGCACATATGGCAAGTTAATGATTAGGCAGAGAGAGAAGTGATTATCAGAGAATTGATATCACCAGAGAAAAAACAAATTAATTATTACAGTACCTGAAAGTGGAATTAGGTAGTAACTAGTAAGTGCATCTAGGTTAGCAAAGTCAGCTACCACTTCTTGGTACCACTGTAGTTGGTCATGGCTGTTTGGTCAGCCATGGTCTGCATCCTTTATCACGAAGCCAAGATTTGGTGGTCAGGAAGATTCAAAGGATAAACAACGCCAAAACCATCCAGAAAATTTTGCTTTGTTGTTATAAAAATACAACGTTAAAATCCTAATCCTGGCACATGCTTTGAACTACTGATGGTCAGACCTTATCATTGACAAGTGCAGCATATTGCCACAGACATACGCTATGCTCTTAGCCTCAGCAATATCAATATTAGACTTAAACAGCAACATACATGAACTCTGGCTCACCATTCCAGTCCTTGTGCTCCTGAAATCCTCCACAAGAGCTATGCCCAGGAATTAGCATTTTCTCTGTGACTCTCTTTATGCTTGCATGAAATTATACTTCTGGTAACACTTTCATTAGTGATTTTTATTTTTGCAAAAATCCCAAGCAGAATGACATGGAATGATTCATCAGCATCTCTAGTACTTGGCTCGGTAGTTCTGTTGTCCATAACCTTTCATGTGCTCAACTTGCAGCTCCTCCTTCTCCTATGTCAAATTAGTCCTTGCAGCAGTCTTGTTATTACTGCCATTTTGCTTTACATGAACAAACTACACTTTGAGCAAACATGGACAAGATGGTAGCAGCTGTAATGGGCTTAATTTAAATGGTCAACAAAGAAAAAGGCAAATGAAGAAAGGTGGAAAAGAAGCTGAATCAAAGCCAAAACTGATATCCCAGGTAGTATTCACCTCATGCCATTAAAGCAGTATAGAAGCCAGTGCATCTGCTAAACTGAACTGCCTCGTTAGTCAATGGAAAAAGGTGGACTGTTGCCCCAAAAGCAATTGCTCTTACCTATCTTCCAAGGGGTCAGTTGCCCCCTGTCTCCATTGGTAATCAAGGAGTCTAGATGAGTAGATGAGTCTAGATGAGGTTCTTACCTTGCTTTTAAGAAATAAAACCTACTCCGTGTGAAGCTTGGCTTTACTGCAAGCTTAAATAGACAGAAACCAAGTCTTCATATGCTCAAATGTATACAGGCTCACTGTACCATGTATTTCGAGCATTTTCATTCATTTCACATGGGATTTAGCTGTTCATGCCTGAACATAATATGCCTATTAAAGATAATAATTGGAGATTTGAGAAAACGAACACATCTTGCAAACACTTGAAACACTGCCAGTTCCTTCACCCCTGCTGCCTAATACTTTCTGCTTAAATTTCCCTGAGTATACCTTTCTCTGTTTGTCAGAGGTATTCGTCTGATTTTCTTGTCTTTATTTTCCATTCAATAAACTTTTCTAAATAACGCAGGTGTAACCCTGAAATATGTATTATTTTGAACAGAGACAGGAGTATGCACCTGGGAAGCCTGTATTGTTATCACTTCTCCATATAAACACAATCACTCACATATAGTTGACAATGCGCTTCCATATGGTGTTAATTCCCAGATCAGAATTACTCTCCTGAATCACAGTTATCCTCTTTTAAATATGCAAAACATTTAAGCATGTGATTAATTTGAAGCATTTGTGGCTAATGAATGTTAAGCATTCTCCTAGGCCTTTGCTGGATGACAACTTTAATTATTCAAGTGAGAAAAAAATTCTAGCAGTTCAGCAGCCTATTGATTTGGGGTCTGATTCTTCCCTCTAACTACAGGGTAAATCCACACGAAGAAGCAAAAGCCAGTTTGTTGGGGTTTTTTTAAAGGAAAAAAAAAGAAAGAAAGGGAAAAAAAAACCAAACAGGTTACATACAACATTTGGGTCTCCATTTCGACACCAAAGGCTCTCAAATTCCAGCAAAGTGAATGGCAAACCAGGCACAAGCTGACATCCCATACACACTTCAGGAAAAAAGTGGTTACCAAATAATTCAGTCCATCACCTCAAGAGGTATTTGAGTATCTTATTTTGTATTACAATATTGATTTCTGTAGAAGCTTACCAGCTGATACCTTTTGATGGTGTTTTCCAAACATTTAAGATCCTAAAGGGTGCGACAGAAATTAGAAGCCACAAGGTAACTATTATTTTTATTTAAAACAATAACGTTAAGAGCTTTTTTCCTTCCTGCTTCAGCTATATTCAATTTACTGTACAGTACTCACAATGGGACATCTTAGTGAAGAACAGCACAGAAAGCAAATGCATGTCAGAGGAGTATTTAGATTAGATCTGAAGTATGTAAGACCACGGTTCATGCAGTCTGTCAGCATCCAGTCTGACAAAGCTTAGGCACAATACTCAGGTGTGCACCTCACCCTTCACCACTCCCACAGCTAGCCAATCTGTCAGCAAAATCCATCTGGCACGGGAGTGGAAATAAGAAGGCAGCTGGGTGCTTTTCTTTTTTTTTTTTTTCTTTTTTTTTTCTTTTTTTTCAATTGAGACAGGGCTATAATTATCCCGACGCACATCACTGGAATTCATCGTGGGCTTTTGTTCTCCCTGAGCATGCAGCATTGTCGAGGAAACCTCACCAGAACCAGGCTCCAAATTCCTCATAAACCCAGGCTGAGACAGGAGGATCTGGGGTGGAAGAACACACCCAAAAAATCTGTGGCCACACTAAAGCATTTCACTTTGAAATTGTCAGAGTACAAGTAGGTGAAAGAAAATCAGCTAGGCAAAATTAATTGCTTTAAACAGTCCAAGACATTTTTTCTAGCATTGACCTGTACAGAAAATCTTCAGTGTGTTTGTCTGACACACAGTAAAAGGAAATATTGAAACACTGAAGTCTTTTGTGAGGTGGAATGACCATCCATGGGTACCTGTAGTAGGGACAGAGATTTTAGGACAGTAGGAAAAGTGGCAGAGCTGGGAAGAATGTAAATCCCTGCTTCACAAAGAACAAAAAAGGGCAGAAGGGCACTTGTGAAATAATAATCCATAGCCTGTGCAATTAGTCTTTGCATAGAGCATGTTTTAGTGAGAATAAATTTTTAACCTAGACTGTCTTTACAATCAGCCTGAGAATTTTCCTTTTGCTTGTTGCCATGCCCTCCCTTTAAGTAAGCATAGGTAAGTGCATATGAACTAGAGCCAGGAATACCATGTTTCCGTCCTGTACTTCGAGCTAACACCTCCTAAATAACTGAAGATAGAGGAAAGTTGTTTCTACACACAATCCTGCAAGGCTGATCCACCCCTAAACTGCCTGGGGACACCCCATGCCTTGCCACTGGTGCATCACACAGAGCTGGAGCATAAGCAGGTGCAGGCACTGCTCATGGGGGCTGTAGACCTTTCGTATTCCTATCAGAAAAGCTGAGGAACAGGAACACCTGGAGCTGGGGTCCCCCTTCCATGCCATTTTTGTCTAGCATGCCTCCATCAGTTTTAGGGGGCATGCTCCTGATTTGTACCAGTGTAAGCACAAAGGCAGTCCCTGGGCTGGTTATTGCAAAGAAAAGTGTATTTCTGTGATACACGAAGTCCTTGAAGTATTGCAAGTGAGGAGTTTTCTTACAAGAAATCCTGCTTAGAATCAGTCTGCCCTAAAGTAGACAGTTCCTCCTTTTTAAAAGACTGCTTTAAAAATGAACTTGTGGCACTTGAAGTGCCTTTCCATAGTATGCAGCTTTGTATGTCTGATGGATCCTTTCAGTACACATTTTTAAATGCTAATGGACAAGCAAAATGAATAGAAACCTTCAAACTCTGCAATTCCTTACTCGCATCCATTTCCCCAAAGTCAACCCTCTTGACAGCTGCCTCAGCTGGCAACAAAACATATATAAATACAGACACAGTTGAGTTTGGGGCATCTTTGTTAATATTTATATAGCCTGCCACCGGGTGTTTCAGCAGCACAGCTGTTTCCAGCTGATAACTCTCTGCCTCCAATCACAATTGTACAGTTTTATTTCATGGGGGAATATGTATAATTATAAACATGATATGACTGTCCTGCCTGGTTTATTAGTCTGCATATCTCCAAGGACCATTTTGACATTCCAGATACACTGTGTGTTCAAGAAATGCTTCAGGGACTACTGGATTTCAGAGCTCTCCTATAATATTTTTTAATAAAATTGCCAGTACTCTTATTACTGGGATGGCACGGCCATAATGCCTAACCATTAGGCAGTGATGAGTGAGTATCAGTCTCTAAGTGTACATAGGCACACAGATAGATAGGTAAATGAGTAGACAGACAGATAGATATGTACATACACATATACACATACATATAGGCAAAAGACATTTCAAGAAAGTACAATTTATAAGTGATTGGAAGTATCTAACAGCAATATAGACTTAGAAAAGAGATTTATTTTTTTTCTTCCCTTCCTCCCCTGTAGGAGTCGAGACCTATTGAACAACTGTTCACCACCAGTGAAACTGAGGCTGGGTCCTCCTCTTGTGATGTTGGTGCACTTGCAGAAGTCAGAAAAGCACCATGGTTGTGAAAAACTGAGATGAAAATCTGGCCCCAGATCTGAATCTGCTTCAGAGGTTTCCATTCCCTGTTATCAGCCAAGTAGTTTTACCTGCTGCATCCACCACAGATGAGATGGCATGAAGACACTCTGCTTGAATGCTTCTGGAGGGCAAACAGAAGCAAACCTGATGTCACACTGCAAGGCTGGTCCACAGCATACCATGACAAACCTTTACTTCTGTGCATAGTCCCACCAATGCCACTTTGGATGCCAAAGGACTGGTAAGATGAACAAAATTTTCCAGAAATGGCCCCAGAATCTTTCTATCTTCTTCCTATTTCTGAAAAGGGGTGCAACTGCCCATCTGCAGAGCCTACTAAAATATTGCTTTGATATAGAGCTGAAGACATACGGTGGTGATAATTCATTTATGCAGGAACAGTGAGCCTGGTGTGTTACTTTTACATATTGTCTTCTCAGACACTGACATTTCATCTTTTTTATACAATAAATATTCATCTTCTGAGTCAAACTGAGGATTTTCTTCTAAATAACAGAACTGACAATAATACTTTTCAACACAACTGGATTATAAAACTGTCAGCCCCAGCTCTGTTCCCCAATCTCTATCCGTGTCAACAGGACTTGGCTGTGGAAATTTCAGTCTGCAAACCAGTCTACTATTGAGCATGTTTTTGAAAATCTGCAAAGGGAAAGGGAATGAGGGAGAGGAGAGTGAACTTCCGTGTGGCTCCAGTCCCAATCCATTTGTTCTCTTATACAGATAATTGCCTCTGCTAAGAACATCACTGCTTCACTGTGGCCAAACCGGAGGCATGGACCAGGGTACACAAAGCTTGAAACAATTAATTACCTTCCATGACATAAACCACATTTTTGTGTGCCTTGGAGGGCTGCATTTTGCATGAATGCTGATATATCATTAATCATCACTAGATAGGCTTTGACTTAATCACATATCACCATGCTGTCCAATGGGCAGTGGGTTTTCATTGTCAAGGCAACTGTACTACTCTTGTATATTCTTCTTTTAATTGCAGATGAAGCAAGGAAACCTGCTATATAAGAGAAAAGCATCCCTATAACTCACCCACAGCCAACCAACCCTTGTGCTATAATCAAACCACAGTTACCAACAGCTTATGGAACTCAACCCACACTTCAGTAAGCCCATTACATGACTTAAAACATAAAGCGGGGCGTGGGGAGGTACAGAACAGGGAAGTGGAGACATAAAGCCAACCCATCATCTGTAGCCACATGTAAACTCATCCCAGTATGAATCAGTAAATGGGTATGCACAACAGATAGAACTGCAGTATAAACACATCTGCTCAGTGAATATAATCCATAAAAGACTTCAAAACAAAGCAAGAGACAATATTCAAGCTGTTGTATTTAAAAATCATTATTAAATGAACTAGAATCCAATTAATCCATTTTTCCATTGAAGTAAAAATCCCACTGATTTCCCAACAAGTACAACGAAGTCAAAAACAGAGTAATATATAAAGGCCCGGAAATTTTCTTGCTATAAGGCATTTGACAAGCACCAAATGCTTAAAAAGAAGATTCACAATCTGTTACACAGGGCCAGGATGGGTGATTTGCTGAGTACAAGTCTTTTATTAATTACGAGACACTAGAGTTTAATTTAAAACCTCAAGAGACTTTATTGTCTTGTCAGAAACATCCTGCTTCAAATATTCTTTTTACACAAGTGACCTTTGAATTTTTCTGATTTTTAGACTTAGGAGCATCCAGTGGCAGTGAGTGCACAGGCAGGGCACGCTACTGGACAAAGTATTTATGTTTTGTGTGTGAAGTTAAAATCTGGCCACTTCAAAATTTAATGCCTTCCCTTTTCTCTGTTACGAGAATGAGAGAACGGTGGCTCTCATCTCTTCTGAACCTCCTTCTCCAAACTGGTGGTCCTATTATGACCTTTTACCATTTTACCATTTCCCTCTTCATTCATCTCCTTCTAACACAAACTATCGCATCCTCTTCAGTATCCCATCAGAGAGATATTTTTCCAAGTCCACAAACATTTTTGTCACTTTCTCCTCAACCACTTGTAATCCATAAAAAGTATTCGCCCTTGTCCCACAGCTGCAACCAGACCCTGAGACACAGGAAAAAATGTTGACAAAATTCGTGAATCACTATTCTTCTCTAACTACTGCCCAGGCTTGCTTGCATCTCCTCCAGTAAATTTATTTGTACTTTTCAGAAAGTTTCAGTTGTTGTCTTTGTCAGCATAAGTTTTTCCACTGCAATGAACTGCAGGAATGTAGAGCTACACTATTTCTTACTGTTACATTTGGGCAACTGATCCCATGGAAAGAGTTCTATTCATCTTTTTACATCAATACAATTGCATAATTATTGAATATTAATCTTTTTCTTGGGGAAAAAAATTGAGGCATTCATCTCAATTATTCATGTGAGGTTAAAAATAAGCCAGAGTGTAAAAAATAATTGTCCATTTTAACAGGTTGTTTAGTAGGTGAAGTCCAGCTGGAAAAAACTAAGCACATGTTACATATCCATGTAAGGAGTGTCTCCTATATCCTCGCTTTCTTCATTGAATTAAGCTCATGCTCTGAGTTTCCCCCTGTAGATTGCCTGATACCCTTTTTCCTGAGCCCAAAATGCATGACCAAAAGGCAAAACATCTTCAGACAGACAAAAAAGTATTTGATTCACCCCTGCTGTGTAACACTTTTAAAGCCCCTCCGTACAATCATAGCATTATTGGCTGGAAAGGACGTCTGGAGTCTCTAGCCCAGCCTCCTGCTCCAAGAGGGACTGTTACCACCACTAGACCAAGTCAGAAGTGACTTTGACCGCCCACTTCTTGAAAATCTCCATGGATGGAGATTTCACAGCTTCTCCAGGTAACCCAATACAATGCTGCAATACCCTCCTGGAGAAGAAAGCATTCCTGAGGCCCAGCCCAAGCTGCAATGTGTGGTCATTGCCCCCTGTTATCTTCTCTGCCAGGGCTGCACTTTCAGTGAGACCCTTAGAAAACACCTTTAAATCATCACATGGACTTTTCAGATGCCTCAGAAGCAATCGCCCTCTTGCATGCTCCCCAATTCCTCTCCTTACATCTACTTCTGGAGCTGCATCAGGTAGCCACCAGCAAAAAGAGGGAGCTACAGATGTCTTGGGTCACTGCAGAAATACCATTTTCATGCCAGGTCTCCCAGGGGGATCTGGACACCTCTTGCCAGCTGATAGATGAGTGATCATTTCTTGGCTGGAACTGACATAAAGCCAACAACAGGCTAGGGAGACACAACTGCTGCCTTGCTAATCCCAATCTTTGCTGTGGCCATTAGCAATGAGAGAAGTGGGGCTTTTAATTGCAGTGTCTCCAAATGTTACATCACCGTAATTTCCAATACCATTTCTTTCTCCATCAACAAACATCATAACAGTTTCTAAGCTAAAAAATTCAGAGCAGCTACAAAAACAAAATACTGACAAGTAAAAACACTAAAATAGATGTATAACTACACAGAGGGATTTTCCCATGAAAACTGAAGCAGAAAAATAAATCTGGAAAAGGGTTTGGAAGCAAACTCACATGATTCTTTTTTTTCTTCTCCCCCTACCTCACACTCCTTTTTCTGATGACAATAAATTTTCCACAGGATTCAACCATGTGAAAAGTCTCTAGGCAAGCTCCTCAAATAGAATAGTCCCTGAAGCCTTACAAAAAAAGAAAAAAAAAAAAAAAAAGGAGAAAAGAGCAAGAAAACAAAACCTCTCAAAATTCAATGGGTAGCCATTATTAGGTTTTGCTTAGTGACTAAATCAGCTCCTAACAGAAAAAAATTGCCTTTCATTCCTGGAGCCTAGAAGGAAAAGTGTTCATACATCTCTTGCTCCCTGTAGTTAGATTAGGATGACAGATCTGTCTGTTTTGCCAGCCCTTTTGGCTTTACAGCAGATGCATAAATGACTAATTTCTGCTCTGCTTTTTGCTGGTTTATGATCCTGTAGCTCCTAGCCCCACACCTTTTAATAACTTCCATCTTTCTAAAGGGAAACAAAACCACTGTTTCATGTGTTTGGCTAAGTAAAATGTGCCTAGTCCAACAAGATGCGTAACTGTGCTGTGGCACTGATCTCCAAAGCCACCAATGACTACCCAACCATGTCAGCTGCTATTTCTGGCTTAGTGAGACCACTGATCTTCTCAGGCACGTGATCCTGTTTCAAGAGTTTCAGTGATGCCATGGAGCTGTACATAGGGAAAAATATTTCCCTTACTTCCTGACAGTTGTGGTATATTGTTCTTATGTTAATATAATGTAACATCCAGTTTTAAGTGTCTCAAATGCCATGGATTTCAATATTTTCCTTACAGGTCCATTCCACCACTACAATGACCTCCAGTTTCTTTTTTCATCCTATTGCTCTTACTTACAGCCCCATGTACAATATAGAAAATATGGAAGATGACTTCAATCTCTGTTATAGTAGTGGCTGAAGTAAAGGCACAGCCAGCCAATATCAGCATGTAGTTGGCAGACTTAAGCTATTCTTGATGCCAGTTAGGTTTACCTCACCAGCAAAATAACACTCCACTTAAGGAAAGATTGCTGTTCTCTTCCTTACTTTATCTCTTTTTTATTATTTTAGCATGAAAGTCAACTGCAGAAGTATTTAAATATGTTATTAAAGAAACTGCCTTCAACTTTCACTGCCACTCCTAGCCACCAAAGAAAAGCAAAATGCCTGCTTCTGGTTTCATGTATATTTTTCATCTGTGTGACTCTATTGCAGCATTGTTTACAATTTAACTTAGAAGTGAAGAATTACGTTCCGGAGCACAAGATACTAGAAAAAGCTCTAACAATTGAAAGGACAATATTTCTAATTGAAGAACTTAGTATCACAGTCCAACTATTATTAAAGCAGAACTAAAGAGCAGATGAAAAATACCAAGCTCACTCAGACAGATGAGATTTTCTGTACAGCTATTCCACTGCCTTTGCAACAGCCACTTTTAGTCCATGGTCTGATAGTCCTCACACTGATGTCTCCTTTAAGCCATTTAGCTCCTGTAAAACAGAAATGTTGCTACTTATTAATCATAAGGATAGGAATTCATTAACATTTCTAACACATTTTGAATAGAAACAGAATATGAAAACAGATTTCACTGTCAGTTACAATTTTTGAGTTCAGAGTCAGTGAAACTACTGTCATCTATTTCAGCTTCAGCCCAAGCAGGAGCAGAAACTCCCCCAAAATAATGTGTTAAGTAGTATTATCACAGTTCCATGATATCATCTTACTTCACTTCGAACCTCTGACTTCAATCTAGTTAATTCAGATGGGCACAAAACAAAGGAATGGGACAACTATGGAGGTTGTGTCACAAGACAAAACCCATGATCCTCAACACTTGTTATTTCAGTAGCTATTCCTTTGGAATACATTCTTATTATTTGTTGTTATTGTTACCTATAAATGGGTTTTTGTTCACAAAAGTGGCTGATAACCACATTGATATACACAATTACATGAAGTAAAGGAATTCATTAATGCCTATGTCCACCATTTACCGTATGTTTTCCTTCATTTGCTATCATTATTTTGTTGCTTGAAGCAGCAATCAGTGCCCTGTGATTCAGGATCTATTTATATAGGGAAGCTGTAGAGATCTACATACATCAGCTTGAACACAATTGGCTAAAAGTGGTCAAATAAACAATTTTAGCTTATAATTATTACTTAAATAGAGATAAGAGCTCTGTATTCCTAGGCACTGAAAAAATATATAGCAGTTTTCCTCCTAAAATGTATATTAGTCCACTCAAGGAAGGTCTATTTATTGACTTAACATTGATTTCTGATTAAATGTGTGCCAAAAGACAGCAACTGTACACCAATTTAAGAGAGTCCACAAAAGGCAATTGAATTAAGATCAGTATATTCTGACTGAGTTAGTTGAATTAGTTCAGCTTGAACATCCAGCAGGCCTTAGAGCTTTACCTTACAAGGTGTTATGGCAGCCAGTTCTTTAGCACGGTAAAATTAACTGCAGACTCAATTAAGGTACCCAAGTTCCCCATTTATTTGCAGGAAAAGTTAAGAAAGCTCCAAGGAGTGAGTTTCCTGTCTCTCTGGATGCATTTTATCATAGGATCACAGAACAGTCCAAGTTGGAAGGGACCTCAAAAGATTATCTAATCCAACATTTTGTGGGAGAAAGAGCCTTAGTGAGGTTAACTAGCACCCTGTTCAATCGCATCTTAAAAACCTCCAGTGACGAGGTGACCTCCATTTGATGCTCTCCAGAGATGGCCATCTCCTGTCTAGAAATAATCTCCATTTTATGTACAGCCTACAGTAAGAAGATTCAATGAGAAAGTCCTGCAGTCTCTCTGGCCAGAAAGATATTCCCTTTCTTCAGGATCATGAAGCTGGAGAAACTCTTTCAGAGGCGGTTTTTGTTTGTGAAAAGCCCAGAAAATGAAAGCTTAAAGCATCTGGGGTTAGAGCAGTTCGAAGGTATGTGAGAGATGCACATTCAGCAGTGCTGGAAAGACGTATCTTGAATTCATATCCCAGGTGAGTACCCAGCCATCTCTTGATTTGTTTGGGTTTTTTTGTTTGTTTTCTCTGTCTGTTGGAGCTGTTCAACTCTTCATAAAAAAACAATGTATTGGGTTATAGCCATAAGCTTACATGCCTAGTCATGGGATTTAATTTTTTTATGCAGAGCAGACTGTCTCTCCTGGAAGACAATGAGAGAAACCCACTTTGAATAACCAATAGTCCAGCCATTAGAGCATTCACCGGGCATGCAGGAACGCATTCAAATGCTCCCTGCAAATGAAGAAAAGAAGCGACTAGGACCTGGCCACTCATATTGATGTCTAAGCATTGGGATTTTCCAGGAGCAAACACACACTCCCACCTTGGTGGCTTAAACATGCTTTGAATATAGATAGAGAGTTACACTTTATTTGTGAAAGAGTGAGGAAAACCTATTTAAAGCATCTTGTTTCAAAGTGACTTCTGCTTCCCCTTGAGTAAATGTGTAATAGAAAGCAGGGTGTTTACAGGATTAAGTAGCATCCCATTGACATTTTAAAGGATGCCTGTGGTTGAACATGGCTAGATTTGGATGCCTGAAAATCCAGAAAGGTACCACACAGGATGAGAATTTTCTAGTACTTTTAAAGGAAGACAGCACGCAAGTTAAACCATGGACGGGAAAGGAGCAGGGGCTCAGCTCCATCCCAGGATATGGTAGGAAGCCTCCTGCCCTCTGCACGGACACAGCAGAGTTCTGGAGAGGCAGCATGAAGCCAGCTAGACACTTACTTAGGCAGGACTCACATCTGCCCATCAGAGAATACTCCCCCCACCGAGGTGGGACCAGTTTGAGTAGAAGTTCATGGGCACCAGCTTCACTCGCTGCCCTTTCCCAGAGACAAGTGTGCCCCAAGCCACTTTGCGGGGCTTGGGGGATCAGACTGAGTCTGAACACCAACGTTTGCAGAAACCTGCTGCAGACCATGGGAAATCACGACCTAGTGATCCTCAACTCTGTGAACCCAACCACACACACTGAACCTTTTCAGCAAATATTTCTGATAACTCTTGCACAGGCTGAAACAGGATCAGCTCTGAGCTGTTCACAAACCGAAAGAAGAGATGCATTCATCTGAGAATTTCATTACAAAGGATAAATCTACTAACCAATACTTCAAGTCACCTCTTTTTTCAGTGACTTAAAATCACATGGCAAGATTCCCAGTAGAAATACAGATGCCTCTGGGAGTTTTTGGGCAACTACTGCCATTGTTGAAAGCCACTGGAATTCACAAAGCTGCCATTTAACCCCAAGTCCTTAACCATCTAGCTTCTCTATAGGTTTGCATCCTAGGCATGTCTGAGAGCCTCAGCTTTCACAACACTCAATTGTTTACACCTGTCTCCTGTAAGCCTGAAGCAGGTTCACAGAAGAGGTCTTTCTGTGCCTTCGGGGCCCATGGCTTTGCTCTCTGAGCTACAGAAAACACAGTGGTCACCTCACTCCACTGAGACATGTCCTAAGCCAGGGTGAGGACCACCTCTTCCATCCAGGAAAGACTGCCCAGGAAACAGACCTACTTCTTGGGGTGGGAGCTGACAGCTCCCCTGCTGCCACAGGGACAACATCATGGGGTTTTAGGTGATGGCAGCACATTGAAAAGTCCTTGCACTCAGATTCAGTGACTGCCTTAATGCCGAAATCGGCCTTCTGAATCCCATCCAGAACTCCTCTCTGAGATAATGAGGTCCGGAAAGAGGGGTTTTTTTATATTAGCTTCCTTCCTTGCAAAAAATGTTCAGGCTGATCTCTCACTACCCTGGCCCCTTGCTGGCTCTTTTGAGCATGACCATGCCATTAATCTCACACCCAGAACAAATACCTATTGGTTATTTGGAGGCTTTCCCGCTCTCATATGGAAAGTGCTTTCCATTCAATGAGATACGATTGTTTATTGACCAGTGGGTTTGCTTGAGATTTTAATAATTCTTGCAACATACGCAATTAACTTTGAAACAGTCATGTTACATTTTTGTAACAATGACAAACTACTTCCTGAGCAAAACAATGAGATGTCAGCATATTCACAATATTTCAACATTATGTGCTAATCCATTTGTATCCACAATGTTGTTTCTAGAAAAAAATAGTAGGCCAGCATAATGCAAAGGGTACTTTGATTTATTTCTCTTTCTATTTTTCCTTTTTTTCTTTTTTCTTTTTTTTTTTTTTTTGTTAAAAATATTCCAGGGCACACCCTGTGTCAGTCTTGATAATTCAGAAATGAGACCAATTTGCTTCTCAAGATGGGAGGTCAGAACAGACAAAGAGAATATCCATAGTTCAAAAATAAGGCACTATCCTTCTTCTGGGAGGAGAGCAGCTTCAGCAGAGCTACAGAGTTGACCCTTGTTCAGCTTATACTTTTCTACTGTATTCCAGACTGTTATCACCTTCTAGTTATTGCTCTGGAGCTTAAGTCCAGGAGACAGATTTATTTTCTCCAAAGTTTAGGAGGTATCCATACCTTCCAATTTTCTTCTGGCCAGCCGGCTACATTAAAACATGAAAGGGCATTATGCAAATATGCCCCTGTGTAGACTTGCTATGTGCCTTCTTAGCAGAGGGACCCACAAATAAATGAGCTGTTGATGAAGTTTTCTTTCCCAGCTGTTGGCTGCGGCACACTCAAGTCGAGTGTTGTTCCCCGTACACTGCTAGAGAAAGAGGAAACATCAGTCTCCCAGACCTCAACATGCAGCACCCTTCAGAAGCACTGCAATAAAACAACCCACTGCCTGAATTCTTCTGCTAGACCCTGCGGTCAAATGCACCTGGATCATGTAGAACGTGATTTTGCTTCACTACTGTTTTTATTACCATGGCCAAAAACTGTCTTCTACCCAGTACCTTAACTTACACAGAAGGGACAAATCCAACTAACCAACACACTGTATAAAAACATACCCATGAGCTAGCAAGAATTATCTATGGGAAGTCACTTTTGAAGAGCTCCATTTGGGAAAACCTTTTAAGAGAGTCTTCAAAGAGAACGTCTTTGGGAGAAGATAATGGCAAAGGGACGGAAGAAGGCTCAGCTGCAATAAGAGGAGCTGGAGAATACCTCCAAATGTTATTACTCATCATTGCTTCCAGGAAAAAAAATCCCCTCTGGATAAATTCAGCTTTCTGGAAAAGTGTTTAAACTTAGCACATCCATTTTACTGGCACATCCATTTTACTGGCAGTTTGCTTTCCAGCATAGATAAAAGGTAATGACTGACATAAACTGCAAGAAATCTTCTCGCTTATCCACACCTCTGGAAAATATGCTGGGCTCTACTTCCTTCCCTGCTTCAGTGAGGCCCATATTTTCACCCTGACATATCTTTCCCATGTGTTAAAAATGTGAAGGTCTCTCTGTATCTGGAGAGTAATCAAGTACGCACATGCCCTGAAGATGTAAAGTCAATGTGTGTCTAAGGAAGACCTACTGGAATTCAGGAGCGACTCTTGGCACACTTTGTCAACCGCTGATTATACATCTGCCTTTATTTCTTCCTGATGAAATATGCCAGAAATCAGGCATGTTATCTGAGTGCCAATGCACCAGTCCTTGCACACGTGAAGCATCTCAGACCCACTTCTTACAGCTGTAGCCTGGGACTGAGTCAAGCAGCCAAAGAGCAGGAGCAGGTCATGGCAGCCAAAAACTTCTGAGAAAAGCTCATTCAAGCAGAGACACTGCTGATGGTCGACTAATGGTTTAGAGGAGAGCTGTTTCTGCTAGTCCAGTGGAAGCTTTGGTGCAAGATATTTGTGGAGAGTGTGAAATTAAGCTCCACTTGTCATAAGAGGTCTTTTGGGAATAAGACAGTATAGCCTGGACTAAAGGACTTGTTTGACATGATCCCAAGCTGTCACAGTTAGCCTCTGTACTAGGCCCATGAAGGGGATGTTACTGGAGCTGTGGTTCTCTGCCAACAGATATGAGAAAGCAAGGCAGCAGATGTACATGCAGGCAAGGTTAACTGAGCTTTCCACACCACGCTGCTTTCGCTCTCCTCCCCAGGCACCCACAGTTCTTGAGAAACCAGCCCTCAGCCTCGGTGGAAATGAAGCTGGTGACAAATAAGATCCTGGGACAGGAAATGTAAGGGCAATGCATGTGCCTCTGCAAGCTCCTTTGAAATGCGAAGATATTTAGTTAGCATTTCAGGCACCATTTATTTCACTTGCATCTGTGATTTTGTCTTCATTTGCTTTTCCTCACTGAGCATTGCCCTTGCAGTTAAACTATCAGTTTTGCAGAGATTTACGATCAGAGGAAATACAAGCACCCCTATAGAAAAATGTTAAGATCTGTATCTTTTTACACTGGGGTCAATATTCTCGCAATCCCCCTCTTTCTCTGCTCACTGAAATGCAGTAAAAAGAAAGGCAAAGAAGTAACTGCCTCCCATCCCAGAGGGTAAATCTATCGCAACAAAGGGCCAAGGTCACCACTTTCAAGAATTTCGTTGCCTTTCACATGCAAGCCGAGGTTCTTCATCTCTGTACTGATGACAAAACCTGCCCTGAGGCTGCAGGAGCGCTGCGATTCACACTGGGGGAACACAGGATTCTGAAATGGTCAGGCTTTATCCTAATTTAGAGAATATGAAATGCAAGAAAAAGCATTCACGGCACAGGAATGAACCAGTCCTCTTTGTTTCTGTTTTCCCCAGATTCCCTACTCAGAGCTAGAGACATGGGGCGGACTTCTAAATGTCTCAGGCTGCAGCCATTTTAGAGCCCTCCATTTCTGACAAAATCCTTTAAAGGAAATAGTGAAGGCCACAGTATGAGGGAAGATTGGCACCATCCAGTGTTGCTCTGTCCACTAGTCCAAGGAGCTTCCCAAAAATCTGAATTCAATTTCCAGGATGCTGAATGGTTGCTCGCCTGGTGACAATGTACCAGCAGCTTCACAAGCTTTTTATTTTCCGTTGAGAAACCAATTGCCTTGGATTTTGGATGAGAATTAAAACAACCCAGCTCCCTCTCACTGTTTGTTCATTGTTCATAAGCTGTTCTACATTTGTCCTGTTTAGTGAGCTATTGTTCCATAGGGACACTGCAAACCTCTGCGAGCACAAACTCAAACCGCATTGTAAATAGCACATGGTTTTGTTTAATCCAGAGCGAACCCCTCAGCTTCAGCTTCACAGCAAAGTGACCTGCCTAGTTTATCACTGCCATTAGATATTGCCTGCTGTATTCCGGTGCCAGGCCATTGTTTGCTGTATTTATATTTTATTTTTGAAAATACAGCAACATAAAATGCTTCACCACACTGACTTGTCACAGTTACAAGGATGCTTTAAGGATTTCCATCTGCTAGTTAAAACAGCATTGTCCTATTAAGCTCTGTTAGCAAATGCTCCCATCATTACAGCCTTTAAACACAGGCTGCTGATGCCCTCTGCTGCTGCATTGCTGTCGTTTGAGGGCTTTTTGTTGTTTCTGCAGAGAGAAAGATTAAGCTACTAGGTATCATTTTCACTCCTAATAAACATGTGTGTCTTGTCAACAAGCTATTGAAATACTTTCCAACTCAGAAATCTATTACCAGGCAACAGAACAAACTGTTCATCACAGCGCTCTCCCCTCCAGTTTAAATTGTAAGTTTTCTTTTTTCTTTTTTTAAAAATAACATGCTGTGTCAATATTTCAGCAATTCATACAGTATCATGGAAAAGGAGAGGAGGGCATTATAATAAAAATACCAGTCGTCAAATCCTCTAATTCCACTAGCGTTTACAGAAACCAGTCTGGGTTGTCATGCTGCCTTGAATATACATTGTACATTTCAATAAAGGCATTATTTGAAAGTTTGCTGTGATAGATAGGTATATCATGACATTTCTTACTGGTGCTGTGCAGTGCACTGTTAGTAACCCTTTGTTCACCTATGCCTGGACTGTGATGGAGCAGCCACTGCTCGTGTGCTTGTATATGCAACGGGCACATATGTGCACAGCACAGGGATCCCTGCACCCACACAGGGAAGTTAAATCTGGTATTGTACAGAGCAGCAGAGAGCCATGTCATTGCTCTGATGGTGGGAAGGAAATCACAGCAGTCAATGGTACCTCACTCAGAGGAGTCAATGTCTGATCCCCAAAGAAGGACGGCAATGGGGGAAAGAGTTAAAAAAAAAATATTTCTTCTCTGTGGATAAGCAAACCTCACCAGTGAAAAACACTAAGTTGGTATCTCTCTGCAGCAATGGGGGGAAGTTAGCTCTGTGGGATGATCCTGTTGCATTGTCACCCATTTCAATTTGAGCAGTTTGCCAAAATTTGGGGACAGACATACTGTTTCCATTAGGAGAAGTAATTGATGAAGAAATCAGATATTTCTCTGATGCACTCCTATTTTTCTGCAGAGAATGTACAAAGCCCTATTTCCCTTCCCCCATTGTGTTCGACCAGCAGGAGACAAGACTTTTCCGTTCAAAACTCCAAAACATTTTCCAGCTAGGGCTCTTCCTGAAGACTGTTTCTTACCCTTTTCCTTATGGACGCATTGCAAATGTGGCTTTGGCTGTCTGCAGCCTTTCTCGCTGGCTTTTCCACCCACATATCTGCATTGGTCTGAGTGCTTCTTACTGGGCATAGAGGATGTACTCATTGCTTCCCCAGCAGCGGTCCATTCCCAGCGGCTAGCACAGCTCTTTTATTAGGCGTTGCTTCCCCCAAAGTGTGCCAGCAGAGCTGCTCGCATCAGCCTCCCTCGCTTCATGCCAGCAATGGCTTAACCACTTTAAAAATAGGTCTTTGCTACCTACTTGTTTTCAACTAGACTAGGTGAAGCAGCAGGCACACAAGCAACTTGGCCATCAGATCTTCAGGGGTGAAAACACGCGCAGTCAGCAATGAGGAGCCAGAGGTGGCTGAAGATGGTGCCCATATCCACTGGCAGGGCTGAACCGAGGTAAAGATGTCCATGCACAGCCTCCTCCCGCCGCCTGCCATGCACACACACACACAGAGTGTGGTGGGATGATGTCAAGGTCCATGCATTTGCATTTTGCCCTCAGTGCAGGCAGCCTGGCTGCAGAGTGCAGGCTGCTAACCAGCCCCGCACCTGGCTTGCATTTCTCAGATGCGGTAGTGTCCTTGTTTCCACGAGCTGTGATGGAAAGGAGCTCCCTTAAGGGCTTTTTCCTCTTTCCCCCGCACAAAGGATGGCTCTCCACCTTCTCAGTGTGAGATCCCACTCCTATCCTAGCACTGTGTTTTAGTAGCACTTCAAAGAGGACACCTGAAGAAGTGTTTTCTGTCAGTGTTCAGTCCCTGAAATACAGACTTCCCCTTGTTAGCAGGTACTAAATTAAAAGGTGATAACCAAGTGGAGAAAGCAACCTAGAGAGATGATTCTTCCCTCCAGGCATGAAGAAATCTGCCCCCACAGAAGAAAACAAGATCTTAAAACAAAGCAGAATAAATAAACATTCCCTCACTTTTGCACACTACACACAGCTGTAAATTCAATGTTTTCTGGAGAAGGTCATGGAGTCTGTCTGCTAATGGGTTTCCTGCCTGAGGGTATTTACAGGGAGAGTATGTTTGATGCACAAGGGCCGTCATGGGTGAAAACAATCTGACAGTGCAGAAGATGAAAGCAGAGAGTGACCAGAGCAGCTCAGAGCAACATCCTTTGAGGACATGTCATGGTAACAGCTCGGACACCGCGCACTTCTGGCAACTACATTTGAACAAAGAAAGATGCTTGAAGAAATGTAGCTGACAGGAGCTGACAGGAAAACTGCACGATGCAGCTCCAAGCAGAAAACAGGGGAGGGAGGGAAGGGGGAAGAAAGGAGTGGACACATGCGGTGCCGTGCTAATGTAATAAAGAAGCCTTCAGTTAAGGAGATAACCATTTTCAGGTAAATAAAAAGCAGATTTATAAGGAAACTGGCAAAATCTTCTAAGATTATGGGAAGCAATAAAAAATGGATCAAACCTGTCCCTTTTATTCCTTTCTGACTGCTACATAAGAAGATGGAGGTATAAAGAGCTGGTGAAAGAGGCCATATGGAAAAAGTGCACAAGGGGGGTTTTTTGTCCTTCAGAGCATAGGAATTGCATACTCTGACAGACACACACCAGCTCTTAGTCTTCACATTATCTACCTATTCATCTGTCCATCATTTGAAATTGCTTCGATCATCCTCTCTTATCCTGTGTCCCTTCACTCCCTCTCCTGTCTGTGTCACGAGCGGCTCCATCAGCAGGACTACAAATTGTAGTAAGCATCGTGACTCCACCTGTAAATGACAAATCCTAACTGTTTCTTTAATCATAACCATTTGCTGAATGTAGAGGCAACAGATTCTTTTAAGAAGAAGTTTTGAAATCTAGTTAGTGAAGCCTTCTTTACTCAGCTATACTGGCATGCACTGTCCTTAGCCACGTGTGCATATAAAGCACATTCAGTGATGAATACCAGAGTTGCTCTCCTGTAATGTGAGGACTTATCCAATATAATTCTGCAGTGATTTTTAAACCCCATTAAGCCAGCAGTCAGGTCACTGCCAGGTGTGAAGCTTACATGCTTGAGTCCATGCTTTGATGCAACACAAAGGTTTATCTGAACAAACAAGCTTATTGCTTCGCTCCTCACGGCTCCAGCACAGTGGGAAGCAGTGAAAACAATATCATCCAAGGAGATCTCACTGTCGCTCTCCACTTGGCAAATACTTTCAGACTGTTTCTGTCACTGTTTGCAAAATGGTTGGGTTTTTTTTTGCTTGCAATAAACTCACGCAGCTGGCAACTTATTGGCCTTTCTCATGTTTCCCCCCATAGTACAAGCATTGTTTTGCCCTTCCTCGCAGGCCACTCTGTTTCTCATTAGTCTGTGTTTGTCTCTTGTTTTATACATGGCAACTAAGCTCCATTACTATTATGCTCTCAGTTTTCATTATTGCCTCTTTTCTGCTTTGCTACCACAGAAGACGCCATTAGGACAGTTTGATATAACTTCATCACCGGCTCCATAGCACGTGTCTTTTAGATGCATCACCTCTCAGTCTGCAATAGCAAGGAGGATCAGATGCCTGAATCAAGGTACATAAATTTCTTTGGGAATTTGGGCCCTAGATGAGGGCACAGGTTCCTTTCCCACAGAAAAAAAGGCAGGAAGGGAGGCACCCACATCGCAGGTGGAGCAGGAGCACAGCCAGAAGGGATGCTCATCTGTGGGAGCATGCAAGCTCTCTTCAGTCTTGCATGTTTAGACAGAGTGATGGCGTTGCATTTTCTGATGGTAAAATGAAAGCTCCCAGAACTCAGATGTGTTAAGAGAAGAAGTGACAATTTGGCATGCTGAAACCATGACCATGGAGAAAAACTAACTGAGACAACCCAAGTGAAATTGAAGGACAAGGTAAAAAGCCTAACAGAAGATTTATAAAAACGTTGAGGAAGTTGGTTTCCTCTGTTCCTTTTCATGCCACCCTGAAACTGGAGTAACCAACAGCCCCTTTCCACATGCTAGGTACGGCCATGATCCTGATGCACTATATGACTTGCAGGTTATCTCCTTCCCTGTGCCCATAGAGCTGTTTTCCAGATTAATTCTGACAGGCATTTCAGTCAAGCACCCTCTTCTCATCACTGAGAATAACTCTGAAGAATGAGGCTTCAAGCAGGTGTTGACACTTGCTCTGTCATACAGCTTTCTCAGGTTAAACAATATTGATGGAAAGTCTTTTGAGTGTTTTCCATTAGCATGATCCACTACTGGGCAACACCATTATTTTTCATATGTAAGAGCTAAAAGCTTGTGTGCAATTTATTAAAATTATGCATTAATTTATATGCTTAAAAAAAAAAAAAACACAGATAAGTTTTCATTTCTACCATGTTAGAAGCAGTTGGTTAAGATGATAGCATCTTTCATTTTACTCTAGCATTTGGGTTGTGATTTTCAAAATGACTCTGGGAAAATGAGCACCAAAGGTACACTTTAAAGGTACTTGGACAATGGAAATACCTGGATACTAAAACCCATTAATTTTGACACTACTGGCTACCTATCCCAGCCAATTTAGTTACCCCATCAGAGGTCACATCCTAGTATTTGGTGGGGGGACATCAAGCACAGCCTCCTATATTGGGAGATGTGAAAATGGTCTTTGTGTGCCTTTGTACCCCTTTTGGAGGGGACAGTCATAGCAAGCAGCTAGCTGCAATCTCCCACCAGCTGAACTTGAGACATCCTAACCCCACACACAAATTAGATTCTGCTGCCTGACACAAAAGCTATTCCAAAGCGCAGTGGCTCTGCAGGCATTTCCCATGGAGAATCTCATTTGGGTAATGAACAATTACATGCTCATTTTAGATTTCTTTCCTATATTTCATTCTTTCCAAAAGAAAGCAACTACTGTCATGCTTGCTTGATTAGAAAATTTAAATCCTTCAAATTCACTGATGTTTCTGAGATGTGTAAAAAGCTGGGCAATGAATTGAGTAAAAAAAAAAGACTTATCGAATGGCTGTTCTCTCTGCGGTTTGGTTTGGTTTTTCTTTATAACTATGTACTCCCATATTCACCTGGCTATAGGAGAATGTCCCCTGGTGAATGCTGTAGCCCTGGTCCCGTGGGATGTTGTTGTGGTTTAACCCCAACTAGCAACTAAGCACCACACAGCCGCTCGCTCACTCCCTGCCGGTGGGATGGGAGAGAGAATGGGAAGGGTAAAAGGGAGAAAACTTTTGGGTTGAGATAAGAACAGTTTAATAATTGAAGTAAAATAAAATAGAACAGTTAAAATAGGTAAAGCAAAAGCTCCGTACACAAACAAAGCAAAACAAGGAATTCATTCACTACTTCCCATCGGCAGGCAGGTGTTCAGCCATCCCCAGGAAAGCAGGGCTCCATCACACATAATGGTTACTTGGGAAGACAAACGCCATCACTCCAAACGTCCCCTCTTCCTTCTTCTTCCCCCAGCTTTATATGCTGAGCATGACGTCATAGGGTATGGAATAGCCCTTTGGCCAGTCTGGGTCAGCTGTGCTGGCTGTGCTCCCTCCCAGCTTCTTGTGCACCCAGCAGAGCAGGGGAAGCTGAAAAGTCCTTGACCAGTGTAAGCACTACTTAGCAACTATTTAGCCACAGCTTAGCACTACTTAGCAAGAACCAAAACATCAGTGTATCAACATTATTCTCATCCTAAACCCAAAACACAGCACTGTACCAGCTACTAAGAAGAAAATTAACTCTATCCCAGCTGAAACCAGGACAGATGTCAGCTCCTAAGTATGTGTACCAAGGACTCGCAATCTACAAATCCAAAGGGGTACAATGAACTTTGGTTGAAGTTTCTTTGTAAACAGTATCTAAAGGATGGGACAACCCTATCCATGCACTTCTTCTAAATTAAGCCCAAGAAAAGATATCCCAGTCCTCCAGAACAAACCAGGATGTGAACCTACTAAAAACTCTGGCTCCAGCAAGTGCTGGATGAATTTCAGCTTAGGTAGCTAAGCTCTTTGGTAGACCTGTATCTCAAGGCTAACCATAAACATATTTTGGGGGGAAAGGAGGAGGGGAGGTGGCTGTAACACTGTCATAAACAGGCCTTCAGTGTGGTGGCCAAAGTGCATCCCCAAGGATGGCTGTGGGGACCACGGGCAGTAAGCAATCACCCAAAGTAGTGCTGGGCTTACGTGGCTGGAGGTAAAAGCTTCGTATGGCAAGTGCTAGGCGGCTGTAGTTATTTCTGTTTTAAGGTAGGTACTTAATTAAATGCTCAGCAAAGAAACAGCTGTATTTACCGTGCTGCCCCCTGTATAGCTCGGTCTTGGAAAGCATTTACAGTTTGAAATCTAAAAACAGAGTTTCATATCAATGATTCCTTTGTAACTTGTGAAATTAATACCTGCAAGTTAATAAAGGCTAACTCAATTCTCCCTCAAACAAGAATGTCAGGCCTGGTTTTAATCATTAGTTAGGTCTAGACCAAGAATATTGTTTAATTGCAACCCAGATGCAGACAGCGCTGGGGTCTCAGTCAAAGAGGAGTGCAGGTGAACGTGGAATTACAATTTCCATGCCTCTTCCTCCCCCAGTTTTTAAGCAGTCTGAGATGGAAGTTTCATTGTAAAATTATAAATTCTTATGCCAAAATTAAGCCAGCAAGCATAGTATACAGCTTTCTGATAATAATCTTTTTCATTTGCCTTTACAACCAGAAAGGGACTACACAAGAGAGTGAGTTACATTCACAATGTATTTGATTGTGAGCCAATGACCTAGACTTGTTTTCTCTGAATTTCATATCAAACACTCAAAGTGATTTTTAAGAAGGCCAGAATTACTCAGAATGGAGAGAAGGCTGATATTAACACAACAGGCCTACTTAATTGATTTATAACAATTAGTTGCTTTCACTTGGGTGTAAACCCCAGCCTAGTACAACACTCAAAGCACACACCTACCTTTAACTTCAGTGGGGTTTAACTACGTGCAAATTTAAACCCAAAAATCATTGCCTTACTGTTTTTTCCCCCATCATTTCTACTTCATATAATTCCCAGTGAAAGAAGGGGGAGTCTGCACCTGCCCACTAGCTCCTGGATCACGCCCTTTCACAAATGATAAATAATTTGCTTACCTTTTTTTTTTTTTTCATTTAAGCCCAACATTCAGATTAAGGTCTGTAATTACATATGCCAAAAATTGTGTGCATTTACTGTCATTATGGACAAGTTAAGGGGACTGTTAGCCAAATTATGCCTTTGTTTTTTACAAAGTAAATGTCTACTTTTCCACTGGTCATCAGACATTCCTAATCAAAAAATCAAGCACTGAGCTTTAAATAGAGCTAGTATTAAATTAAAAGCATGACTCAGAAGAACTCTGAAGAGATAATGCATGCTGCTTGACCTGGTTCACTTGTCAGACCTTATCCCTCAAGAAAAGTTGTTTTCATAAAGACAGTCAGCAGCCTTTGCCTACAATTTTATTTTTTTTTAATAAATATGGTCCAGAGTTCTTAGTTTGAGAAAAATACTAATTTTAATAAAATCAAACTACTATTTCAAAGTTAGGCATTAATAATGGGTATTAGAAAATAACAAGTGTATCAAAATGTAAGTGGAATTAACATTGCATATCATCCTGGTATGTGGCTAATGGCACTGCATCTGGTCAGCAGTGTAATTGCAATTTCCAAGGCTCTAAAAGCAATAAATTGCACACCTTCATTCAAAGATTTCAGCCTCTTAACTCCAGAGACATTCACCACTAGCAAGGTACTGAGCTGTTTTAACTCCCATGAATCTGCTGTACATGAAAAAGTCAGCAGGAGAGCGATATATGTACTTAAGTCTCTACAGGTCTTAAGTGTAATTACAACAGTGGGATATAACAGTATAATGTGTGTTCCTACCAGAGACTGTTTTGGATTCTCCTTTAGAGTGCCTGAAAAGAAAAAAATGCATATGGAGTATTTCAGTGAACTCTTGGATGGATGTTGACTTCAGACCAGAGTTTGTAAAATCCTGTCATATTAAAAATATCACTAAGCATTATCCAGTCTGTTGCACAGAGCAATTCATGTATTTGTTATACTGCAGATACAATTTCAATTGTCCATTTTCATGAAAAGCCACAAATCAGAATCTGAACAGTCTGACTGGCCTTTTGGTTTGTTTTTTTTTTCAGTAGCTGTCATCCCAAACAGAGCCTTAAATACAGACATCTTGTCTTTTCATCATCACAAAATCTGCCCAATGCCAGGACCCAAATCATCCATGATCATTCAGTTATTTTTGAGCCTCCTAGCTCAAAAAAACTCAATCTTTTTCAAAAAATTGTGCATACAGCACAGAGCTGATCCACATATTTCATTTTTCATTAGGCAATCATTTCATTTTCAGAGAAATCTTTCTATTTTTTTGCTTGCTCAAATATATCGCAATAACCTCTTCTTCCCTAACACAACTTACGATAAAGCTTACAATACTTGTGTCAACATGCTAGCATTGGAACCTGGGGTTGAGAAATATTTATGTTTTTATCAGTACAGTGCCATCATGAAAAAAAATTGGTGAATCTGCCCAGTTTTTCCCTTATCAGCTGCACAAATAATACAGACAAAAACAAACAAGCAAACCACACCCATGACTGAAAGCGTCTAAAGTATTCAGGGTACTCAGGAGTAAACTGAAAAATCCGATACTGAGTTTACATATTGAACTGTGTATATTTCTGCAAAATACTCTCCTAACATAGAGTCCTTAGCCTTTGAAATTGGTGGTGCAATTACTTGGTGCAATGATGCAACCAGCTTTTGAAATTGGTGGTGCAACTGGTGGTGATTTAGAAAGATTTAAACTCTGATCTTACATTTTTATGAAATGACATCAGCCCCTTTGAAATATCTGACTTTGGGCATGTAAATAAGTTACCACTGAGAAAATTAGGATGTGAATTTACACCCTCTGCTATTCTATGTGATGTGATATGCATCCATGCCCTGTCCTTTACACTATGAAATAATCTCTTTCTTTTTCAATTGCAAGGTGGATAATTGAAATAGATGGTGTTTAAGATCAGTCACTAGGGGCAGCTCCGCAGGAGTAGGATCACTAAAGTCTTTCTGAAGTCAGTGGTTGTCATCTGGTTAAAAACCCAATGATTCTCTGGAAATTCATGTTATGGCTTTTAATAACTTTTTGATAGTTAACACAGAGAAGTTGTTGTTTTCTAAGCCATCAATACAAAGTAGGAATAGGAAGACTACCCCCCGGGTTATGGGTAGGATTGGACATGGAGCAACCCCTGCTCATTGCCACTCAAATGCCGCAAGTCTGCAAGCCCAGTTGGCACCCAGGCGGGATCAGTCTGGTGGACTCCTTAGCAAAGTCAGTGCAGGAGCATAAGAAGTGTAAAGTGCAAAAAGATGAAAAAGAAAGAAAGAGTTAAAGAGGAAACAAACAAACAAACAAAAAAAAAACACAAAACCAAACCAAAAACAGAGGGCCTCCAGCAAAACACACTGCAGTGGCAGCTTGGGGCAGACACTTCAGATGGCACCACTGTAGATGCACTTTTTGTTGAAAGAGGAGATGAGTGGTTACCCATCTGCTGGCCTGAAGGGACGGAAGATGCAGGAAGCTGCAGAGGACTCAGCCTCTAAGAAAGTACTTGGTTGATGACCTTGACCAAAGAGGTTCTGATGAAGGTACACCAAAGCCAGCTGGCCCCATTTTTCTTGCTAAAAGTCTGTGAGTAGAACAATCCCAGTTGGCATGGTCTAAGGTAGGACTCCACATGGTAGCATAGTGCCATGCAGGGATCCCCTACTCACGCTGAGCTACCTGACCTAGTATTTAACAGCCCTGAGTGAAGTGAACAGTGTGAAGTGCCTATCAGTGAACTGCCCTTGGCATGTTAGTACCCAGGCTTTCCACGGTGTTTTGCTTTCCATTGCACTGCATGCCCTGCAGGTACATCCTTAGAACACTAACTACTAGCTTAGACTTTTCTCACCTTATGATATCAATAGCCTGCTAATAACTGGATGGTTGACCTCTCACCAGTAGTCTATGGATGGAAAAATGGAGTCACGCAAGCAGGAATCTGGTGGAAACCATGAAATACTTTCATATTCTGAGATATTACTGGGAGGTGGTAGAATTGCCACTTCCCACAATCATAATGCATCATGAATTTTTGATGACCAAAATTATGACTAAAGAAAAGGGGAGGAAAGCGTGTTCTGCAACAATGAAGTGATGGGATTTATTTAGTGTAGTTTCAGTTAGAATGAGTAAAACAAGGAGCAACATTTTGAAAATGTCTGAGTAAAGGCATGTACCACAGTATGAAATTTTGTATTACCAACATAATACATAATTCTGGCTGATCACGCTGAGTCTCTCACAGAGATCAATGCTGCAAATATAATCATGGTAGCAGAGTAATTGATGTCTATCCCACAGATTATGAATTCAATAGACCATGGAATCATAGAATGGTTTGGGCTGGAAGGGACCTTTAAAGGTCATCTAGTCCATCCCCCCTGCAACTGGCAGGGACATCTACAACTAGATCAGGTTGATCAGAGCCCCATCCAGCCTGGCCTTGAATGTTTCCAAGGATGGGGCATCTACCACCTCTCTGGGCAACCTGTTCCAGTGTTTCACTACCCTCATTGTAAAAAACTTCTTCCTTATATCTAAATCTTAGTCTAAATCTACCCTCTTTTAGTTTAAAACCATTACCCCTTGTCCTTTCGCTATTGGCCCTATTAAAAAGTCCATCCCCGTCTTTCTTATAAGCCCTCTTTAAGTACTGGAAGGCTGCAGTAAGGTCTTCCTGGAGCCTTTTCTTCTCCAGGCTTAACAACCCCAACTCTTTCAGCCTTTCCTCATAGCAGAGGTGTTTCATCCCTCTGATTATTTCTGTGGCCCTTCTCTGGACCCACTCCAACATGTCCATGTCCTTCTTGTACTGAGAACCCCAGAGCTGGACGCAGTACTCCAGGTGAGGTCTCACCAGAGCAGAGTAGAGGGGCAGAATCACCTCCCTCGACCTGCTGGCCACACTTCGTTTGATGCAGCCCAGGATATGGTTGGCCTTCTGGGCTGCGAGAGCACATTGCCAGCTCATGTCCAGCTTTTCGTCCATCAGTACCCTCAAGTCCTTCTCGGCAGGGCTGCTCTCAATCCCTTCATCTCCCAATCTATACTGATACCAGGGATTACCCCGACCCAAGTGCAGGACCCTGCACTTGTCCTTGTTGAACCTCATGAGGTTCACACAGGCACACCTCTCCAGCCTGTCCAGATCCCTCTGGATGGCTAGATGAGGAAGCAATCTCTTCTACTGTGGAACCTCCCTTCATGTTCAGCAAAGGACCTTTACCTGTGTTAACGTTAAATTATATCCTCATGTTTATTCACTTACAGGGTGGGAGGGACTGTCCAAACCACTCAGCAGTGGTTTGATTTTGCTGCCTTTGAAATCTGCAGGCATTTCAGCATAAACATCAGTGGGGGACAACTAAAATAACTACAAGACCTTCTGAAAACCCCATCCATATTGTACTGAATGGTGAAGGTATGATTTTCTCTCTCACTACAGAAAGGAAAAATTAATATTTGTATTTTGTTAATTAGAGACAAAAAGGAATGAAGGAAAATAAGTCTTTTTTAGAGAAAAATAAGATTAGAGTAACAGTCATTCCAATGTTAATATGAATCCCTCTTGGTTTTCAGATTTCAGCACAAACTCTGTGTCATCCAGATGTGGTAATCTCCACCCTCACACCCTCATCCTTACCTGCCTCCTTCTGCCTTTGCCAGTGTGCTGTGCTTTTTTCATCTTCTTTGTGTTCTGAGATAAAATGATTTCATCTGGGGCCGCATCTAGTTAATCCTTAAACTCATCACATAAAATTCTACCCTTAGACTGGTCCTATTCATTTTCTTCTCTCTTTTGGTTTCTATAGTTAACATGCAGTTGCCTTATAACTGCCAAATCTAACACTGCCCTGTTTTAATCAATACTGGCGTGATCCCTTCATCTTGACTTCAAATTACTGCTGACCCCTTTCAATTCCTTATTAACCTCTGCTTCCCCTTTATTTCTTTTTGAAGGGATGATTCGTCCAAGCAGATCTCAACACTTTCTTCGGAAGCGCTTACCCTTTGCTAGGGATGGGAGCTCTGTACTGGCTAGCACCTCTGGTTTAAAACTTGAGGTATTTTCTCCATTCAAGTTCTTCAACTCATCAGATCACTACCTATGAGTGCCTTACAGGTCTTAGTGCTTGAAACTGCAAGCCCTTCTTAAACAACTCATTTTGTCAGAAGGACAGTCACAGCCAGTCCCAGGCATGTGAAAAATTTGTCCACCTCCCATAGGATCTGAACTACACTTCCCCAGCAGTCACTTGCAGCTCATAGGTCTCTTCAGTGCTCATTTATCATCCCAGATGCTACTAGTTAGGCTAATGGCATGGCTTCCACCATGCTCCTGCCATCAGCAGAGACAAAAGTCCATGTATATAATTTATTACATTTAGGAGAGACAATATAACTCCATCCTAGAATACCAAAATTGCCACATGAAATCGCACATTCCACACCAAGGATTTTAATAAAACTATAAAATCTGAGTGCTGATGCCTTGCTGGAACAAAGCAAACATAGGACCAGAGTCACTTGCTCAAGTGTGTATTTCTGTTGCATTGATTAGTACATCAGACCTGCTTTATCATCAAAGTCATGTCAAAAAAGCAAATGCAGTCTTCTGGCACATCACATGAGGTATCCAGGAGACAGGTAAGCCATTAATGCTCTTTTATTAAACAGGGATGAAACCTCATCTGGAACAGCCTATACAGTTCTGCCATCTGTGTTCAAAGATGAGCCGAAACTGGAACAGATACAGGGCTGGATTGCTGGGACGGTCAGGGGAGGAGGCAGCCGCTGTTACAGATGATATGTGAAAGGCTTTCTTAGCATATCAAAGTCACCATCGAGAGGGAGTGTGATTGATTTCTAAAAATACCCCAGTGGGTAAACCTCAGGGAGAAGAATGGCTATCAAGCTAAATGACAGTATTGGCACAGTAACAGAAGTGTATAAACTATCTATGAATACTATCAGACTTCAAATCTAATGGTTTACACATCAGAGCAGCAAGATTACCTTCAACAGCGGCAATGAAGGGCAGAAATTGGGTTTTAAATTGGCATTTGACAAATGAATCACAATGATTGTATGGCAGAACAGACCATGATAATAGTCTGAGCTTGATGAAGTAGTCCATTATATCCTCTATTTTGGTACAAGAGTGTTGTTTTGACACAAATTTTAAATGTTCCAGTATAAAAATATCTTAATTATTCCTTTTGGCTTTTTTAAATTTGCCTGAACCTAAACTCTTTGTTGGATTAATCATAAATTCACAAAATCTTGAGGTGAGCAGAAAATTTTAATTTTCAAATATTTATACAAAATAATTTAGTCAGTCCAAGAATGCAACTGATGTAATAATACTATTTTACAAGACATTTCACTTGATACCACACAACACTCTAATTAAAGAAAAAAACTACAATGAAAATAACCCACACATGGCATACATTAAATAGCAGGTTTCTAAGGGTCATTGTAAACAGACAAGCAAAGCAAGTAGATGTGTTTTTACTGCAATTACAGAAATTAGTTATTGTGCCTATATTACATAACATTTTGTGAATGATTCAGGGAAAATGTGTAAAACTGTTAGTGTTGAACTTGGCAGATGACAGCAAGACTGGAAGAACAGTAAACAACAAAGAGAGAACAGGACACTGAATGAGAACAACCTGGATTAGCCTTGGCACATACCAATGGTACACATTAGTTTAAGCAGACAGATATAAAACCATACGCCTGAGATAAAGAATATACACTACACATGCAGGATATAGTATTTCTGTCATGGGAAGCAATGATTTTAAAAGATTCAAGGATGGATAATCTCTGCACCATGATCTGTTAACGCTAAACATAGTCAGAGTACTAATGGGAATTTTGGGTGTGTACACAGGGAATACTGAATACGGATAGGGGTGCTAAATGCTTCTGCATTTAGCACTGGGGCAACCACTACCACAATATTGTGTCTGTCCAGTATCAGCAAGTAAATAAGGATATTGATAGTGTAGAGAAGATTGGCATAACTGTGAAGAGTCTTAACACTGACTGAAGAATAGCAAAAATTTTGATTAAGAGAGAAAGGCTTGGCAAGATTAATCTCTCTAACCTACTCATCTCCACGGAGATCCGACATTTACCATAGTGTTTTTCAGCTGAGCAGCCATAGCTGCAACAAGCAACCAGCAGCTGGATATGGAAGCAAAACAGTTTGAAACAGAAAAAGATTGAAACAGTTTACCATGTACTACGACACATTTTCTATTGCTAGTGATTTGCAAATCAAGAAATGGAGGCTGTTGTTAAAGACTTGCTATGTTTCAGGATAGAGTTAATTGAGGGAAGTCCTAGCAATCATATCAAAGGTTCCATGACCTGATCCCACTGGCCTCTCATTGCACACAATTAACCAGAGAGACACAAACAGTGAGGGGAGGAGGAGGATATAGCTCCATACAGCTTTTTTCTGCATTTTTGCAGTCCCTTTTGACACTTCCTTAGCACAAATCCTGCTGTGACTCAGTTGCGCATTGTCAGAGCACTCTTCCTGGTTTGGAAACCACCCTGCAATGCTCCTGCTCCATCCCTGGGGGCCACCATGACCCCCATACAGCAGGAGGTCAGCTCATCTCTTATCCCTCTTAAGATCAGTCCTCTTATTCTGTGATACGTTCACAGACTTTAAAGCGAAATTCAGATCTTCTTGACAGTAAGCCAGCGCATGGTGGCACCTTCAGCGCTTCCTCACAGGAAGATCTGATGTCTGCTGTCCCCAAGCTTTTCACTGGCACTGGTCTGCTACCAATCTGACACATCTTCTGTAAGACAGAATATATTAGATCTGAGGAGATAAGCTTGTCATGGTCATATTTTAAGAGAGACTTACTTTTGAGCATTGTGTAGTCTACTCAGCCTGCACACTGTCCCAGCTTTCCAGCTCACACGAGATTTTTCTTGATCTGGCAAACACACTGTTTCTTCCCTTGCCCATTGGCACATTTCCTAAATATAGGCTTGTTTCTTAAGAATAGGGTTTCTGTTTACTATCCCCTCCTATTCAGGTCATGCATATCACCACCACCACCTGAGGCCTATGTTCCACTGCTGGAAGGTCTCCACTCCCAGACATTCAGACAGCAATTTCCACTGCAGGGAGCCAAACCTTCTTCCCTTTGCAGCCACAGTGACGCACACCTCAGCACCCCCTGAGGTCTTCTTATGTTCTGGCCTGGGCAAAGGAGATATAGGAGACATATAGAGTTATAACCATTTTGCTATCTTCTACCAAGCTAGCAGTCTGTTTCTGAAGGTAGTTGTTTATTTACCTATTTCCAGAGCTGGCCCTAACGTAAAAAATATCTTCACGACAGTCCTTGAAAAATTTTGATTTATAGTTATGGTAAGGAATTCATAAAAGTAAATTTTGTTTCATGAGTTTCTTATTTATACTTTTCCAGACAAAGCAGACAATGTTGTCTGTAGACTACTCCTTTCTTGCATCCCCATTTTTTGTCTTCCCTTGCATAAGCATCCCTGTCTCAACTACCCCTTTTCCCACAGTACCTCCAGGCATACAGCAATAATCTGTATGCGGAGGTCCTGTCACACCAAAAGACTAGCCTTTAGCATCAGAAAACCAAAATGATTTTTCCCCACCAATTATATCTTTTTGTAGATCAGAACATACAAGGTAATATTGGTTCCTTCTTTCCACTAACAGCTACTTCGATCCTTCAAACTACTCTACAGTGAAGACCAAGCCTCTGTGTAAGAAGGAGAAGACAGAACCACGTAACTAACCAGCTCTCTGTGGATCTCCAGTAGATGATTCAAAGCTCAACACTAAACAACTGGCCATAGTACAGGGACTACTGGCCTGGCTTTTCAGCATGGACCATGTGAAAAATCTGTATTTTGCAAAGGAAGCCTGTTTCAAAAACGAGAAAGTAACATGAATATCCTGGGAGGGGGTCCTACTGCTTTTTTGCAGAAACATGGGGGTATAAGTGGGGAATGACAGTCCTGATTCTTGTATTAAGCACATCACATGTCCTGCTGACACTCTAGTAATAATTGCATTTGCAAAAGTGGAAGCAAAGGACAATCTTACAATCACAGGGGTTTAATCACACAACAGCTGGAACGTATTTTAAACAAGCTCCCTAGTTTACTGAAGTTGTGTGTCCTATAGTTTCTAATTAAAAATCCCCTGAATCCAGGTGCTACACGTCCTTGCAGTAAAGCTTGATCAGACTGCACTGCGTGGGATACAAGGGAAGTCTTGTCATGCAGAAAAGAACATCTGCTTCCCATCTATCAATATCCTATGGAAGTAAGCTTGCACCCCTCATTATTTCTAACTGATAAATGCCTTTTGTATGTAGTCTTGAAGAAAAAACAGTAATGTGCATTATCTCAGTGTTTGTAGTTTAAGATGACCTGATAGTGCAGCTGTTGGGATTTTTCTCTAAATGAAAAACATTCAGCTTCTTACACTTTGGAACTGGTTAAAAAAAAAAAAAAGCTATGCCACCCTTCTGTTTGACCTAGTTCACACACAGAAGCTGTCTCAAAGGGCAAAGATTTACCTGAACCACGCTGGCCATTACACTCCCATAGGAAAAACATAAAAGCCGCTGCAGCTTGTGGCATGGGGGAAGTTAGATTAACTGGAAATGGCCTTGAGCAGAAGGTTTGAACTCACATCACTACATCTGCAGCTGAGTTTATTCACCTCCCTGCTGTCACATTTAAACAAAGGCTGTTGCTCCACAGCCCCTGCATATTATTATTTAAACCAGATTCATTTAGATCAAGGTTAAGTTAGCTAGGTAAAAATTCCAATAATTAAAAACTGAATGTGTTCTTGAAGCAAAACAGCTTTCATTCAGAGGACTGCAGAAATGTAGTTACTTTGGTTTTACTAAGCCCATGCAAACAAGTGCATACTGGAGACTAACAATGGTTAATTTAGATTCAGGAAAAGTGCATGAAGTAACCAGAAAATCTGCTAGGTCAGTTTTCTGATCTCTAAGTTTACCCTGAGATCAGCAGGTGCCAAAGCCAACTGAAACCACACTAAGACTAGAGGAGGAGTTAGAGGTGATACAAGGCATCAGACAGCCTCTTTTTAGGAGCAGTGAGCTATTAATTAGCCACACCTTAAGAAAATGCTCACTGATTTGTATCTAAGAGGGAACCAGAAAGAGAAGTAATAGCAAATGAAGCTGTTGCTCCTTTGAGCAAAGAAGCAAAGGGAAAACCATCTCCCAGGGTTCCTGTCCTGCATGGTGGAGCAGCTGTGAGGCTCCCCATGCTGCTGCCAAGCACAAGCCGTGCAGGAGGACACAGGAGATGGCCAAAGCACAGCCCTGTGCTGATGGAGCAACCCTTCTACCAGGGCCCATGCTCACCTCCAGACACACACAGCACAGCATTGTGTGGGCATGGCAGAGTTTGGGCAAAAGGATGGACACCACATTTGGTCTTTATCCTCCTGATAAAAACTTTCTTCCTGATATCCTATCTGTCCATAGGTCGTAACTGGACACAGAAACCCACCAACCCATAATAAGCATGTCTTTCCCATCACCTCAAGTTTTTGCCCTATACCCCTCTGGCAAAGTTATTTAGTTCATTGTAGTGGCTATAGTTATACTGTAAGTGGTAAAGAAAATAATGTAAGAAAAATGTACCCAGGCTGAGCTTACTGTACCTCTATTCCAATTGCTCTTCTGTTTTATAAGAACACTGTGGCACGCAGTAACTTACGCCAGATGATGTTGTTTGAGGTGTGGGGAGGAGGAGATATTGCAATTGGGAATGAAATGAATGAAACTTATCTTCTTTCCTCAAACATTACACTGGAGCCATAATCTCAAAAGGAGACAGTCACATCCCTGCTCCACAGCATTCGGCTATGGACATCAGACCTGATTTCAGCAGAGGTGAATTAAACAGTGTCAGAGCTTCCCCTGAACTAAGAGCTTCCCTTAAAAAAGGCTGATGGATAACACAGGTAATGGAAAAGGCTGTACAGCAATCACATGATGAGATTTTACATTGCATGAACAAGTCTGACTAGAAGACATAATCTGTAAAGAGAGCAGGACAGTGCTGAGTGATGTGTAGGAAAGAGCTGAAGAAGTTCCAGAAGATTAGGGGGAAAAAATCACTTTGTAGCATCACAGAATCATAGAATAACTTAGGTTAGAAGGGTCCTCTGGAGGTGACCTAATCTGACCTCTTGCTGAAAACAGGGCCTGCTTCAAAGTGGGGTCAAGTTCCTCAGGGCCTTGTTCTGCTGAGTTTCAAATATCTCCAGAGGTGAAGAGTCCACAGACTTTCTGGGCAACCTGTTCAAGATCTTAATGACCCCCACTATGAAAAAAAATCTTTTATAGCCTTCTGGAATTTCCCTTGCTGCAACTTGTGTCCACTATCACTCATCCTTTCACCATGTTCCTCAAAAGAGTCACTACAACCATCAAGTAGGTAGCTGAAGACAGCAAGTAGATTCCGTGTGTGTCGTCCCCCCCCTTAGCCTTCACTTCTGCAGGCTGAACAAAACCCTTGGCCTTGTTGTACACCCTAATGATCTCTGTGGCCCTGTGCTGGACTTGTTTGACATTATCACTGTCTTTCACACAGTGGGGCCACCAAAACTGGACATAGATGTAGCCACATGAATTCCAAGTAGAGGAGAATAATTGCTTCCCTTGACTCACTGACCCCACACTTGATAATGCAACCAGCAAACGGTTGGCCAGAAGGCTGTACTGCTGAATCATGTTCAGCTTGCTGTCTACCATGACCTCCACATCCACTTTTTGCGAAGATGTCTCCTACTTTGTCAACACTGAGCCCTGCAGTGTTTCATGGGGCTGCTCCCTGTCAGGTTCAGGGCATTGCATGCTGGCAGCTAACCTCCACGTCACTGACTATTACACTTCGAGCCCAGTCACTCAACCAGGTTTCACTAACTTTGTACTCCACCCACCCAACCTATATCTCCACAATTTGTCACAAGAATACTACAGAAGATGAAGACACACGACATCCACTACTCTCCCCTCTTATGCAGGACCAGTCATCAATTAGACAACTAGCTTTATCAGGCAGGATTTTTTCCTTGAGGAACACCTGCTGGCTTTTCTCAAGCATCTTGTTTTCCTTCTTGTGCCTGGATATGGCTTCCAAGAGGATTTGGTCCACAATCTTACATGGAACTGAGTGGGGATGAACCACCCTGCTGTTTTCTTCATCATTCCTCTTGCACTTTTTGAAGATGAGTGTGACAATTTCCTTTCTCCAGGCATCAGAAGCCTCCCATAATCACCACAGCCTTTTGAAAATGACACAGCCTCTCAGTGATGCCCAGTGATGACCTCAACACCCTCGGGTGCATCCTGTCCAGTCCCAATAAGACATAAGACAATACATGTCTTATGTATTTATTCTTTTTAAGACTTCCATAATTCAGCCTTCCTTTGCTCCTTGGTAGTGCTTCTTCCCCAGCAAAGACCAAGACTGTATCTTTGTAGCCCTAATTTCTCTTAATTTTTAAAACAGTGATCACGAATACATCTAGCCATCACCCAAAACCAATAAATCCACTCTGGAATACTTTAAAAAAGAGGTCTTCTTTGGTGCAAGATTTACAGCTGTCTTTGGAGTAAGTCAGGCTACACCAAAAATCAAGGGCTATAGTTCTCAGTAAAATACTCAGAGGACTGCAGCAAACAGATTTTACAGACAGACAATTTATCCCAGCCCTCACTAGCAGACCACTCTGCACCTCAGCTATATACTGCCCAAAACCTTATTCAGCACCAAAGACTAACAGAGGAGATTCACCTACCTCACAGCAATTCATTGCCAGGATCTGACTTCGTTACATGAGGCATTTTGATCAAGAAGATGAACAAGTGGATTCCCTGATTTTTTGCATTCCTGGTACCACTCAGGCAGAGGGGCATTTTGTTGGGAACCCCGTGTTAAACTCCTGGAGACACACTCTGCTTTTTCTCCGTAGAGTCTTGATGCTAAGCCCATCAAAGTCAGTGGAAAGTTTTTATTGCTTTTCAGTGTTTCTGTTCTTCCAGTACTGCAGCTGCAATGTTTTAATTACAAGTAGGATGCTTCCGATAGGAACTCCAGTTTGTGCAAAATTATATACACTTTTTAAAGTTTTGTCGCTTTGATCTAGCAATGGCATGGGACTTCTCACCTGTTTAAAGAGTTCAAAATAAAAATACTTTAATCGTTTAGCTTTTATTACCTTTTGTTTCAGTTTCTCTTTGGACCAAACAAAAGGTAAAAAGTTATTTGGCAGATGCCATAACTTTGCCAAAGTGCACAGTTTCCTGACATTGTGGACAAAGTTAACACCATAAAGGATTGTACAGCCATCTTCTCAAAACAGCTTCTGTGCACTTAATTTTCCATAATCATGTGTGCAATCGCTATAGACTACAGTGTTTCACTGATGTCTTGCTGAGATGCTGGAGTCACAATACCTGATTAACACTGATCTTTTACCAAAGCTTCAGATTTGATGTAGCACTGTCCAGCTCTCCTGGTCTATCAGTTGCTTCCTTGGCTCACACCTACTTGTCTTCATTCCACCGTGGTTATGAAGACTGCACAAACATAAGAGTGCACCAACAGCAATAGCAACAGGACTCCTCGTTGCCCCTATGATACAGATATTCTTTCACCCAAATCAATGCTCTTGTAATTCCCTAAAAGGAGATTCAATCATTAGGAGACCTTAACCACTGGTGACACATGATTGGAGATGCATGGATTTAGACATGCCTTCATCTTTAGACTACTTGCCAATCCACAAAGCATGTGAGATGGAGCACAGCGTCTAAGAAGAGGCAAGTGGTTTGGGAAATTCATTCTAACAGGAAAACAATAATCATCCTCAAATTAAAAAAAAAAAAAATGTCACAAGGGATGCTGTGATTAATGCTCACAAAGGCTACATGTGGCTGTATAAATTCCCTGGGGAAGATATCTGCTAAATTCAGGGTTCAGTTTCACTCTGCAAAGCTGGAAGAAAAAGCAGTGGGGCAGCAGGAGTAGGCAGTCAGCCAGGGAAACCTTAAGCAACTCTTTTCTCCTCAATCTTCCATGGAGTCCTGGCAAAAGTCACAGGGGAATATACTAAAGACACAGGAGAGGGAAATTTATGCAAGGTATGGCAGATCACCCTGATGGAGCACATCTTAGTTTTTACCTCCCTGTGAGAGCAAGAGCAAGGCTGGTCCACAGCCATAAAAGAAAATGATACTAATGAGGCCGGGGGTAATCCACCTCCTGCTAAATATACTGCATGTCTCCCACTGACTTCAGTAGGACTGAAATCAGACCCACAATTTACAGGTATATTCAGAAAATGTTACATACTGCAAAGCAGGTTCAGTGGATAGTGTTAGATACAGGCAGGAAGGAGGGGAGACATCTTCAAAATGCTCTAAGATGGAAAATCCAGCAACATCTCCTGGGACCTTTCTAGTCACTCTTTGGAAATATTATTTGGATTTATGTTTCTCAGGCTCTGTCCTCCTATAGCCTCTCCTGCTTTCAGTAATCATATAAGACAGTCAACTGTCTATGCCTTCAACCATGCAGCATTGTGTAATAGACACAATATAATCCAGGCCCGCTCCATATTTCAGAACTGAGGACTTCTGAACTATCTAGCAGCTCTGGAACTTAAAGACGGGTGTCATAAGCTGTAAGCCATTTTTTGGGTTTACAGATGCTTCCTTTGATATGTCATAAAACTGCTGGTAATTGAATCCCCTAAGGGATTGTTTTCAGAGCAGTCTGTGAATCAAACTGTGCTAACAAATAATGAGTTTCTCATGTTTCCTCCTGTAGGAATGCAATTCTGCAGATCCTAAGGTCTCTCAGCTCTCACCGAAGCTGCAGATGTCAGGGGATGTGGCCCTTCAGATGGGCTGAGCAGTTAGGTAGTATGCATTTCCAAGTGGATGCTGTCCTGGTTTCGGCCGGGATAGAATTAATTTTCTTCCTAGTAGCTGATATAGTGCTGTGTTTTGGATTTAGGATGAGAACAAAGTTGACAACACACTGATGTTTTAGTTGTTGCTAAGTAGCGTTTATACTGGTCAAGGACTTCTCAGCTTCCCATGCCCTGCCCGGTGCACAAGAAGCTGGGAGGGGGCACAGCCAGGACAGCTGACCCAGACTGGCCAAAGGGCTATGCCATACCGTATGGCGTCATGCTCAGTGTATAAACTGGGGGAGCTGGCTCGGGGGCAGCGATCGCTGCTCGGGGATGGGCTGGCCATTGGTCAGCGGGTGGTGAGCAATTGCATTGTGCATCACTTGTTTTGTATATTCTTCTATCATCATCATCATCATCACTATTATTATTGTTATTGTTATTGTTATTGTTATTGTTATTGTTATTGTTATTGTTATTGTTATTGTTATTATTTTCTTCTCTTCCTTTGTTGTCCTATTAAGCTGTCTTTACCTCATCCCACAGGTTTTACTTTTTTTTTTCCAGTTCTCTCCCCCATCCCACTGGGGAGGGGAGAGGGTGAGCAAACCGCTGTGTGGTGTTTGGTTGCTGACTGGGGTTAAACCATGACAGACACACAGCAGTTAACAGAAGGAAAAAGGTGCAGGACTGCAGGTTTGCAAGTATAACTCAGCAGTCTGTAAGGCAACGGATCAAGGCATTTCTTTTTCCTTCCAGACCTTGCAGACCTGGCTGGAAAGCAGGAATCAGCCCTATACGGTTACCAGGTCTGCACTCCCTTTGCCTTCTCACAAGCAAACCTGTTCTCTGCTCTTTCTTTCTGGTAACTGCTCACCTTTGCAGCCTGGCCTGGTCAGTCTCTGCTTCTAACCTGAATCCCACATCCCAGCTGTGCTCTGAAAGAGGAGTGAGAGTGGGGAGAGCACGCTCATGTGGGAACAGGACTTTGTGCCTCTCCAGGTGGTGCTGGCAAACCCTCCTTGCACTGGATGCTTAGACCCCATCCAGGGACCGTGCCAAACTTTTCTGACTCTGGGCTTTGTTTCCTGGCTCCCTCCCAGGTCCTCTGAAAGCCTCCCCAAGCAGCTGTAGCCCTCCAAGAAGAGCTGGTGCTTGTTCACGCCTTGGCATGTCCTGTTCAGCAGCACAGGCACAAGACACAACTCAATATATCCAGGGGCTTGGACATGGAAGGAGCAGCACTGCCTTCTCCTGGCAAGGTCAACATTTCACAATCTGGTCCTGAAGTCAGAGGCAATTCAGGGAAGGGCAACCATGCTCTGGCATCTATTTTGTGCCAGGGGAGACATAAACCCATGCCAAACACAGCCTGCACAGCTGCGGGGGACACTCTGCCATTGACACTTTGACTTTGGTTTGAGCTCTTCTGGTTTCCAGACTGATAGTAGAAGAAGCCAATGTGATCAGAGCTACCTGAAGGAATCTGTTAAAATGCAAAGAAAGCAAACAGAAGCTTTGTAACGGTGCCTGGTTTTGACAGTCCAGTCCTTAAACTGATGTTTTGGACAATTTCAACCCAAGCTTCAAAATCTTTGTGGCCAGACATCTGCCTGTATGGATCATAATTTGGGTATATGCCATCTGCCAGAGAGAGCTTCCACCATGGAGACCCTTGTTTTTCATGCACTGGAAAGCCTCTTGGATTCTGATACAGGACCTAAATCAGATTTTTGTGGTTGAGGAAAATAAAACGGTAAGCAGAATGGGAGCTGCAGTAGCAGATGTAAGGAAATCAAATCCTATACGTCACCAGGCCTGCCCCTCTTCCATGGCACTTCCCCATGCAAAGACTTTTGATGAGCTCACATGCATGAGTGACACAGTGATGTACACGGCTTTCACTGCAAGGCACATGCATTGGCTCATTACAGTGGAGAAAGCTACCAAAACATGTAGGGAGAATTAACCTCTTGCAACTGTGGTCACACTGTTAACATTAAGAACAAAGTAAAGATGTGCATTAGATACTGACCTGGGAAAATACCCAGTTCTTACTCTTCCTTTAAGCAAACTGTGTCTGTCTCTAGATCATTTTAATCATGTCTCTTCAAATAATAGCATCTGCCTTCTACAGAGCAATATCCCACACCTATGTACAGCCTTAGAAAGTCAAGCAGCTTCTTTCAGCCATTACATTTCACTGTTTGACATTGCTGCTTTTAAACTCAATGGCAGCCTACAATTCAAGGAAGGTCCCACACCCCCCAGCATAAGGGAGATCATAAAACATCAGGCTGTGTCTAAAAGAATTATAACAGATCTATACACACACAAGCAGATGCACACACATAGGATGTTATGGAGTATCAAAAGGGAGGACTGTTGTCCTTTGTCCTACGACCTACTATGGGTGGATGATATACTCCAGCTTCTCAAGCACATACCCCCCCCAGCACTGAGAGGAGGACACTGCACGACAGAGGAGGAGATGCATCTGTAGGCAGGGGAGCAACAGGGCTCTTCCAGATGGTGCACTTCCATCTGCAGAGTAGCAGAGCCCCTCTCCTGCTCCATCATCCCATAGTTAGCTGACATCTGGGGAAAGGGAGGAGAGGACTGTAGCCCTGTGCTGCACATGTGCTCAGCATGGATCTATCCATAAGGACGTGCAAAACCAGCGCCAGCTACATGAATCTCACTTTCTGCACGCAAGGCCTGGCAAAGCAGTCATATTCCTTTACACGCCTGGATTTCCTTGTGTCATTGTGAACCACACATACACATGACACAAATAAATTCAACTGACTTGTCTGAAAGATGTTGCCCTTATATGCTGCAAAGTGACCCCATGTCCTTAGATCAAGGGGTTTATTTGAGAAAATATCCCCTGTTTGGCTCTCTTTATATCCTCCAATAAAATATGTTGCACTGTCATATTTCCTCCTCCTGTTTGCCTTTCCATACTAAATAGTTCTGGTCTTTTTAAAGTTCTCCTCATGTGGTTTCTCCTCCCCAGGCACTGGGTAATTTTCATTGCCATACTCTGGACCTTTTCTTTCATATAATAGCCTCCTGTAATCTCTTCTCCAGTGAGATGCAGTCATCTGCCACAAGGTTTTCAGGATATGATGAGGAAAAAGATTTTCCACATCTTTAATGGTATCAGGTTGGGATTATAGAATAGCTGCCATCTCCCCAAGCATCTACATTCCCTTATTAAATGGATTGCCTTCATCAGACTGGCAATGCTCATCACAGCCAGCCTTGACCTGACCCTCTTTTGAAAGAGGAAGAATGCCTGAGGCTTGTGATCGCTCCTCTGCTTTGCTTCATCTCTGCAAGGGACCATGGGAAATCACATCTGACAACCACAAGGAATGAAGAGGGGAAGTGCAGACCCCAAGGAATGAATCTACACGAGGGCAGACAGCAGCAGCACTCAGGCTTGTTAAGTATAAAACCTCTCAGAGTTCAAAAAAGTTTGGGAGGAAAAGAAGGAGGTGGAAGAGACCAGGAGGCCAATGGGAGAAAATTCCTCATTGTCCTGTAAGGTGGTCCACCAAAGGGTGGGCTTTGGGTTACTCGAGTGTCACTGGTGAGCAGCTATGGAAAAGGTCAGGTAGGAATCATATGACAAGGGCACAAGCAAAAATCAACAGAAGGAAGGCTCTCACCAGCCATCTGCGTAGCAGGAGACAGAAAAGGGAAGAAGACCACAAGCAGGATGCTCCTGGGGCTAATTAAGGGAGCTGTTCTGCACAAGGCAGATGCCAGTCTTTTTGACTGACAGCAAAGAGGGGAAGATCATATTGCAAGAAACCAAGCTGAACAAGTAAAGACAGGGAGTGAGATGGGCAGAGAGAAAAACAGCAAACACAGAGCAAGAGGCTCCTCTTCCTGCCAGAGGACACAGGCTGTGCCTCCATGGGAGGTTGGGCAGGACTCCCCTCGGATGTACCGCACAGCACAGACTGCTGGGGTCACCCCAGGTTTCATCTAATCCCAGACCCCCTTGTTATCCACTGCTGATGGAGGGGTGAAAATAGATCACTGGTCTGACCCACTTGTGCCAGCTCCAAGGCCCACTATACCCCTGGAGAGATCCCCACTGGCTTTTCCACTATTTCAGTTAGATTCCTATATTTTAAGTGAGTACATGGCCAGAAGTGGTAAGAATAAATAACTCAAAGCAGCACATATATAATCTAAAATCGATTACACACCAGCTGAGAATCTGACAAGTGCTACACACAGTCAAGTAAAGCCTCTTTATAAGGCAGTATGTGTTTTGTTTGGGTTTTTCCTAAAAGCAGATCCAACAAGGGCAAACAGTTGCTGTAGTAGAGGAAAAGTCTAGGACTGATGAGGCAAGGCAGGAACAGGGTGGCAATGGGTTTTGCCTGGGCAGGGAATAAAGGGGTCTTCAGACTCACAACCATTGTTTCTTCTCTCCTGAGTTCATTTCTCCCCTGTCTCCCGGATGGTTACCCAAGGGACCTAGAAAATGGTAGTAGGATGCCAGGTAGAGTCTCATCCCATTTGTACAGAGCAGGAACTTGCCACCTTTCTGTGTGTATCCCCAACTCACAGTGGTGTTTTCTTGCCTCAACGCACACGGTCCAGCTTCCCACCTGATGAAAGGAAAGGTGCATAAACCTAGGTTCCTATGCAGTTTTTTCAGAATAAAAGTGACATTCCTATCTAGAGTGCCTCTGGGCAGGTTAAAAGTGACTGTGGCATTTGATAAGCATGGACACCTATCAGATAGAAATAGACAAGGCTGATACGTGAAAACAAACTTTTTAAAATAAAATCCTATTGGCTATGAGAAGCCACAATGAGGGTGTATGAACACTGCAGCTACAAGATAGGCTCAAAACACCTTACTGCTCAGATTTCTTTGCGATTTTTTTTTTCAGTGTGCTGGACTGAAAAGCTTAGACTAGAAATAACTCCATCTCCTGTTGAAATACTTAAAAGTTGCCTACTTTTTTTCCAGAGGTCTTGTTTCAGCACAGAAGCAGAGGCTGACGGGGGATGTTCTCAAGTGTTTTACTTACAACAGGCAGATGAAACTCCTCTGTATTCATAGAGGGATGTATTTCAGCCCCCTTGGGCTAGGGGAGGTGTTCATCCCTTACTTGGTGGCTCTACCAGGGGAGGGCAGCTCTCAGATCAGCTTCTGGAGGTTAACCATAAGACATCTTGAAACTCTGCAGCTCCTGATGGCCTTGTCCACTTCTCCTTCCTGGTCTGTCCCACAAACCACACCAGCTGGTTCCAATCCTGTCCCAAAGGAGGGTGGGTGGCAGGCAATTTTAGCACTCTGGGTAAGTTTTCTTCTCCAGAACATGGGACAAAGCAAGACAATGAGTAAATCTTGCCTGAAGACAGTCATTTGGGCACAGAGGGGGGCAAATTAGTCAATATAAACACTTCTGGACAGGGACAAAAGACTCATAGACTATAGAAAGTAACTGACCTTCTAATCAACATGTATGATCTTTTACTTGGTGTTGCTGCAATGTACAGCACAATGGGGACCTGATTCTGCATGGCACCTCTGGAGGACTCCAGGGCAATACAAACAGATAAATATCCATAATTTATCCCAATTCTCCCACGGGTTAGAGCCAGGGTCAGTTTCTGCCCTGTCTCTGATTTGATTAGTCAGAAGAGAGAAATTGTTTTGTTTCTGTGGTGAAGAATCCTTGTTTGTCTCTTTAAAAAAAAGTTTTCTATATTCAGAGTTAAGAAAGAACAAAGTGAAAATGTCCTAAAAATAATAAATAAATGCCAGTATTCAGAGAAAATAATGGCGTGTCTGAATTTCCAATGCTGATATCAGCAGCAGTTTCATCAGCTTTTAAAAAATCATAGAGCAATATTATAGAGAAAATGCAATGGTGGGCAGAGAATGTAATATTTTACCAGGAGCATCTTCTGCTTAAGGAATGGGTATCTTCTGGAAACCCTGAAGAACACCCTAGCAAATCTACTCTTGTATACCATCTTATGGCAAGCATCTCTACTTTTTTTTCAGGCTCCAATTATTGTTAAGGCTTTTCTGATTGTTCACATGGATGTGCGATCTTTGCACCATATGCTTGCTTTCCTATGTGTTGTCCTTCTCTCACAAAAGAGATAATAGGAAATTGGTCATGGCCGCAAGGTATTGAAGTCAGGTACCTTTTGGAGGAAAGAAGTGTCTCCTGCCAGCTCCAGAGACAACAGGTCCACCAGTGAAAGTGCCACATATATTAAGTCTCACGTTCTCAGTCTTCACCCAGGCAAGCCTATAAAGATGATTTTTGTATTTAAAACCACCTGTGAGGGCTTATCAGAGGTACATCTGTCCTCCACAGAAAGACGGCTATCTACAAACACCACCCTCACCCAAGTGACTTGATGAAGCCTCCAGTATTGCTGAGAAATACCCATTAGTATGAGGCAAACTGCCTGAAAGTAAAAAAAAAAAAATAAAAACAACCCACCACATTATTTTTGAAAGTTTAGGATCCTTTTCATATTATACAATGTTTTACTTTATTTGGATATAGCGAAATGTAAATAATGATCTGTCTCCAGAACAAGAAAGTGAAATCATACCTGTTATTTTAAATATAATTTGTCACAGTTTTGTCATGATTACACACTGGCCCCAGTCAAACTAGCTTTCTGCTAAGGTCTATTTATTAACAGATATTAAACAGAAAATTTATCAGAATACGTGACTTGGAAGGCAAAATTAGCACCTAACAGAACTTTTTAATGACTGCTGCTGTTGTGTGAAACACAGAAAACTTTTATGTATCTACCCTTTGAGGAATTGGGATTTTAAGTATGTGATAGAAAATAAGCTTTGACTGGATTATGTTTACATATTAAAAAAATATACATATTGAGCACAAGCACTGTGGCAAGAAGCCCCAGAAATTTTTGACTGGATAACATCTGTTTGAAGTGATAATTTGGCTCCCTCAGTGACCAATCTGATTACAAGAGAAGTAGAAGGAGATATTGACACTCTGGAACCTCAAGACTGCTACAACATGAAACTGAGTGATTTTACAAATTTTTCCCAGATTTTACCATGGAAGAACATAACATTCTATACTTACGTAAGGAATATATCTTATCTAGATTAATAGTCCTAGTGGAATTCCTTCTTGTCTAGTGCATCTATTTTTCTATGCTTCTGCATTTAACCACAAGCAGACAGAAGTGTATTAACACTGCAACTTCAGCAATATCATTCTTCATTGCTTTAGTACTTGAACGTCAGCTTTCCTGAAGACAAACCAAGCTGTGACAGGTGCTAAGAGCTGGCCAATGATCAAATATTTTTCTTGTTCTCCACATGCCAATCAAGGAGACAATATAATTGTCTTTAATCAGCATTGCATGACGTTCACCAGCATCACGCCCTCCCAGGTAGGTATCAGACAGCAGCTGGTGGTTTGCATAGCTGTTGGCTCCACGGATCAGTGGTTCCGCAAGAGGCATTTTCTCAGGTTACTGAGAAGAACTTTTAAGTCTAGAAGGTTACTGTGGTTGTAGTGGTAATGGTGGTGCTATTATTATACTTCACAGTGCACTGTATAAATATTGCACTAGCAAGAACATGTCTCAGTCCCTTGCACAGCCACAGAGCACCAGGGTGGGCTTCATGACTGAGAGGGGGTTTTGAAAGCATCAGAATATGCCATGGACTGCCTGGAGTGGGGTTTTGCTGATTTGCAAATGTCGTAGGCTTGAGTACATTAAATCTTTTGGAATAATCCTGTTAATTTGTAATTTGAGATGATTTATAAGGCTCAATCCTAGGAGTTTATGTAAGCTCTGCTGGTAATACATGGTGTATGGCAAGTTGGTTAAGAAGAACAAATAATGCCCCTAGCTAAGAACAGAAAAATAAATCTAGATGAAGTTTGGATAAACTGGTGTCAGAGAAGCAGTCCATAAATTAACATGAATTTGTGACTGATTCCCTTGATTCCTTTGAATCCCTTGAATTCGTGACTGATTTTTCAGCTGAATTTTTCCTCCCCCACAGTGAAGTCTTTTTGTTAACATATGTATGCAAACTAATTGACCTAATGAAGCTGTTTTGTTTGTAGAATTTTAATACAGGAGAATGAGGCTACTTTTCCAGGCCATGGGATGTAGAATGTCTATAGCAACAAAATTTATTTCAGCTTCACCTACTAGAATTAATTTCAGGTTGTTCTATATTTGCTCTTACAAAGCAGCTCCTACAAAGCTGGGGCTAGTCTAGCAATTCAGTGATGTCTCATGAGTTTTTCTTTAATTTATTGGAAATTCAAGGATGTCTGATAAAATGTATGACCTAAAGAAAACTTCTAAATCCCTAACATTTAACTGAAGCAGTGAAGGTCCCCTGCATCATGACAATCTTAGGGTGATCAAAAAGGGCTAATTAGACTCAGGTATCAAGTAGCCTCAATCTTTCTGTGCATTTATTAAGGACAGGGAACTGAAGATGTTGTTTCCTCCAGGGATAAAGGTGGGAAGACAGTGAACTCTTCAGAAAACAACATGAGATCAAGAGAGAGCTCTCAGAGCCCGCATGGACACTAATGGGCTCTCATGTCCCTGACCAGCCTCCCCCACCCCTGCCCATTTCCCAGGGCCCCACTTCAGCCCAGCCCAGGCCTTCAGTCCCTGCTCGCCATGCTCGGGGGCTGTGGGACCTCTCCCTGACCCTCAGGGAGCAGCCCTCACTGCACCCTGGCAAAGGCACTTTGCTTGTTCCAGCTCACATCACACTAAAAAAGTCAGTCAGGTCTCCACACAGAGCCCCTACCATTTGCCTCCTTGTTAATGGAGGTGGTACTGGTCCCACATGGCAGGAACCTTTCATGGGTCTCAGGTCTCCTGCTGGGAGATCTGTGGAGGGCACATGAGATTAGGCAGCGAGATTGGCATCATTAGGTTGGAGATAAGGTCCAATCCTCCCTCTAGAGGAGCTCTTGGAGAGAGGTTGGTCTTCGTGGTGTACCAGTGTCTGTCCTCCAGTGCTGTAGATGCTCTCCTGCACCAGGCACAGCCATCCAGCACATCTCCAGCAGCAGCACGTGAAGGTTTTCATTCTCCATAACTCAGCTCAGAAGTATTACCTGCATTTCTTTTGATATCCCCAGCTGCTGTTTGTAGTGTGTCCTGGAAGCAATGAGACGTTAGTAATTCAGAACAATTTGGACATTAGGCTTCCCAATGGGCCACAAAACATTCATTAATAATTGCAGCCATGAAGTCACTTTTGAGTTTGGAATTAGAGAAGAAAAATGAGTGAGATCCCAGCTCCAAGCCCAGATCCCACACACCTTGCATGTAAAGTGAGGGTTCCCTCTGAAATCAGGTACCACTGAAGCTGACAGCACAGCAGTAGTCTCTGGCTTGATGTCATCTGTTTGCGTAAGTGGTTTGCAGTGTCCTGGACCTGTAACCCTCTAATTTCTGCGGGGCTAGTAGAGATGATGGACTCCCTCTGCCTGAAACAGCTTGCAAGACCCAGGCTGGCATCAGCAGCTCACTCCTGTACCTGCCTTTCTGTCTTTCTAAAAAGCTTGTTCAAACACAGTTCACATGTCTGGATGGACATCAGCGGTAGCTGGAAAACTAAGTCCCTTAGCAACAGGTCATATGTTTTTCCATAATACATCGACAAATAAAAAACCCAATACCTTCTGACAGGGTGACTGTGGTCATATAGCATGGCCTGATTGTCCAGGAAGAAAAACACGGAGGAATGACCCTATTTCAAATTCTGCACCTGCAGTGAAAGCCTCCAACTGGGGAGCTGCATTAGTCGGAGGCACTCACCAGAGGGCTGTCCTGCTCTGAACGAACCCAACACCCAGCTGCAAAGGCAGCACAGCCATGGCGATTGCACCTTTGTAAAACAAACAACAAACTGCATTATAATATTGCCTAAAAATTTCTTTTTAGTGGTTAGCCAAAGAAACATAGCCAAATATGCATTCAGATACAACTTGAGTATGATGCTTTAGCTACTTCCACAGAAATCATAGAATCATAGAATGGTTTGGGTTGGAAGGGACCTTTAAAGGTCATCTAGTCCAATCCCCCTGCAGTGAGCAGGCATCTTCAGCCAGATCAGGTTGCTCAGAGCCTGTCCAACCTGACCTTGAATGTTTCCAGGGATGGGGCCTCTGCCACCTCTCTGGGCAACCTATTCCAGCATTTCACAACCCTCATTGTAAAAAATTTCTTCCTCATATCTAGTCTAAATCTACCCTCTTTTAGTTTAAAACCATTTCCCCTTGTCCTGTTGCAACGTGCCCTGCTGAAAAGTCTGTCCCTATCTTTCTTATAAGCCCCCTTCAAGTACTGAAAGGCCGCAATAAGGTCTTCCCGGAGCCTTTTCTTCTCTGGGCTGAACAAGCCCAACTCTCTCAGCCTTTCCTGACAGGAGAGGTGCTCCAGCCCTCTGAGCATCTTTGTGGCCCTCCTCTGGACCCGCTCCAACAGGTCCATCTCTTTCTTCTGCTGAGGGCTCCAGAGTTGGACGCAAATTCCTACAAGAGTTTTATGTCATTCACTAAGCAGATTTTCAGGAGAACTGAAGTTTTCCTGATCACTTTAACTACAGGAAAAATCTGCCTTTGGAGAGGTTTATGCTATCATTTCCCCTATGGCAGTGGTCCATTAATCTGCCCAATGCCACAGCAAGATTATGTGTGATTCTCTATCTTTTTAATTTTCAGTGTGGAGTTCTTGCAAAATTTAAGAGGCTGTATGGCATATCACAGGGACAAAGGTATCAAGTGATTGTGACAGAGCATCAGTTTTACTGTTTTTATATAAACTGTTTCAACCCTTAAAAATTCCCAGCCAGCACTACAGCCAACAGCCACGATAACAAAAGGGATCCATGAGATGAACAGGTGGATTTAATATTTTTCCTTGTATTATGCACAGAGCCAAGTCAGCTCAAGCCAAATGAAACAGAAGCACATTTGAAATGGAAGAACATTAATAATCAGGGTATGCTTCTTTGGGAATAGCTTTAAGGATTTCCACCAATACCCAAAAAGGATAAAAAGACCCAAAAGGATTTCTCCAGGGACATACCATCTTCTACAGGACAAACCTAACCAGCACAAGGCATTTTTAGAGATAACTGCAGAGCAACACGTGTCTAGGTTGGAGGACATTTGCACGGTGTTTTTGAATTTGGGTTCTCCACCATTTCCACTTTTTCTGCTTTTCTGTCTGCTCTCCCTTGGGCCTGAACGTTTCTCTTCTTTAATATCACAGTTTCTTTACTCTGAAAAGCAGCCATACTGATGGAGAAATATTTCTGTGTAAGGTAAAATACAACAAGGACAGCATATTGTTTCCATATTTCACAAAGACATAACTTTGCCAGCAGGGATATGGGTGCTGGACCACAGCTATTTTTGTTTAGTGCCTAGACTTACAGCTATGAACCTCTGCTCTAGGGCTCGCTGATTAGGGACGGGATTTGTAAGTACTCCACACCTCATTTCACAGGCCGTGGTTTCAGACTGGTTGAATATGCGATTTTCAAGTAGTGAAGCTAAAACTGTCCCTTTCTCTTAGGCATCATGTTTTTGAAGTTATGGTTGTAACTGGAACAAAGCTTTTCAGTTTCTTGAAGAGCCTTGATTAATATTTTGTGACAGAAAACTGCAGCTGGGAGTGAAAAACCTGCTCACTGTTGATAAGAAAAAACACTGCAACTTCAAGGATAAGAGCTTGGTGAGTTTCAAACTGTGGAAAGCTGCTGTTCAGAGCAAGTAGCCTGCCCTGCCCTGCAAAACCGAGGGGCAAGGACTTGCAAAGTGGCAGAAGTGGCTAATGCACTCGCTGATCCTCCCCATAGTCCCTCATCCTACCCCACCTCTCCTCCCCATCCCACTATCCTCTCATGGCCCATCACATCACATCACACCACTTTCTGGGGACCAGGATCACCTCCAAACCACATTACAGACACCCAGATCATCCCTTCAGAGCCTGACAAAAACCCAGCCGTGTTGTGCTGCTTGCATGTAAGACAAAGCTGCCCCTGCCTCATCTATTGGGGACTGAATGTCTCTGAACAGTCATGCTCCTGAAGGTGCTTTTTAAATAAAAGCATTTGTGGTGGTGCTACTCCTGCTAAGGTGGAGTTGGGCACTTTTCATTGTAGGCCTTTTTTTGTGCCCTTTTCACTGGGAAGACCAGCTTTAGCTGGAAGAAGACAATGAGAAATCATGTCCAGGGCTGAAAATCTTGCTCATTTTTCTTGTCAGAGAAGACAGATAATAAATGTCTTCCACTGCAGACATGTAGGAATGACAGAAAAACTGCTTTTCCTCAAGAGGATGCTTGATCATGTGATGGTACTGGCAGGGATGTGGAAGAGAGGAAAGCATCCAGCTGACACTGATGGCCTCTTCAGACTGCCTCTGGAGGCCTGCAGCTACACCTGCTGCCTCTCTGGGCAGCTAGCTTGGCTCCTGGACATCTGAGAGGCAACCCAATAGCCTAAGAGGCAGCACAGGGTCAAACAAAATGTGTTGCTGCTCTTTCTGTGGCTGTGATCAATCCACTTAACCTCCAAGCTAAAGACAGGAGACTGCCCCTCCTGGAGAGAGGAAGGTGAAAGGCTGCAATGATCAAGTAGCTGGTGTTAATAAAATGCTCTGTACATGCAAAAGCTCACTAGGATACATTCAAAAAGAGTCCTTTGTTTGGAAAACTTACTTTTACAAAAGAACATCTAAGTGCTAGAAGTGCAGGAGTTTGCCTCAGAGAGTTGCTAGAGGTGGTTTCACTGCCCATCAGCTCACTCATCAGAGATGGAGCGTGGAGCCAGAGGCAGCAGACCCCCAGAGCAGTGGGTTGCTAGGGATGCCTTGGGTGGGCAGATCGTCCTGGCTCAGAGCCATGTTGTCTCTCTTTCTCCCAGCCCAGAGGAATGGCAGGGCTTATATAGCTCCAAGGGTGCTCTTTGAGTGCAAGCTGGAAAAATCTCTGCCTCATACAGCAAGATTTAATTAAATCAATGGAATAATGCACCTTGAGTATGAACACTGGTAAATTAGTTCAGAAAATGGATCATCCAATCATGGTAGTAAGATGAAGAAAGCTCTGTCATGTGTAGCGGAGAGGGTTACAGAGCAGGTAAATGAACAGTGAAAAGAGCAGTATGCAGAAATCAGTGTGAGTTTCCATCCTAAATCAATATTCCTTTATGTTCCCAAGCAGCAGTACGTACCTACAAACAGGCTAAGAAATTATTTGCAATAAGCAATTCAAATCTTCAGGCAGCTAGCACAGGGCATGCTGATGTACTGAAATTATAAAACTTACCCAGAAAAAGCATTCAGAATTAGGCAGATGCAAAATGTTCAGGAAGGCTGTTCCAAAATTTGCAGGAATTGAATCTTTTTGTTAGGTTTCAAAAATAACATGAGTCACTAGTAAATTTACACCACTGACTCAGAAGAAAGAAATTGCATTTTCTCATAAATCATAAGCTATCAGCTTGAAGGAATAAAAGTGCAAAAGTGTACATACAAGGTTTAGCACTTTCTTCTGGTTTCTTATCTCATGAATGGCTTGATCTTAATGGAGTGTTCCTCTGGGATTAAGCCCGTATCTAAAACTCTACCACAGCAACATTATTTCTTAGCTTTCATTGCAAGTTCCCATGGAGGCCAAGAACCAATTGCCATGAAAAACACAGTTTTCAGCAGAGCCTGAACCTGTATTGACAGCCACCTTTCTGGGAAAGATGATTACTGGCATAGGTGTTCTCCTGGCTCAGAAGCAGCTGCAAATACATCAGCATTACCTGTGCCAAGCCACTTTCCATCATTTATCAGCAACCTTGGTCAAACAGGGAGGACCCAGATGACAGGAAGTTAGCAAATGTGACACCCACCAACAAGAAGGGCTCAAAGGAGGATCCAGGGAACTACAGGCCTGTCAGCCTGACCTCGGTGCTGGGAAAGGTCATGGAGCAGATCATCTTGGGAGCCATTATGCGGCACGTGCGGGACAACCGAGGGATCAGGCCCAGCCAGCATGGGTTTATGAAAGGCAGGTCCTGCTTCACTAACCTGGTCTCCTTCTATGACAAGGTGACCCACTTAGTGGATGAGGGGAAGGCTGTGGATGTTGTCTACTTGGACTTTAGTAAGGCCTTTGACACTGTCTCCCACAGCATTCTCCTGGAGAAGCTAGCTGCTCACGGTTTGGATAAGTGCACTCTGCGCTGGGTTAAAAACTGGCTGGACGGCCGAGCCCAGAGAGTGGTGGTGAATGGAGCCAAATCCAGTTGGCGGCCAGTCACAAGTGGTGTTCCCCAGGGCTCAGTGTTGGGGCCGGTCCTGTTCAACATCTTCATTGATGATCTGGATGAGGGGATTGAGTGCACCCTCAGTAAGTTTGCAGGTGACATCAAGTTGAGTGGAAGTGTTGGTCTGCTGGAGGGTAGGAAGGCCCTACAGAGGGTCCTGGGCAGGCTGGACCGATGGGCCGGGGCCAACTGGATGAGATTCAACAAGGCCAAGTGCCGAGTCCTGCACTTGGGTCACAACAATCCCATGCAACACTACAGGCTTGGGGAGGAGTGGCTGGAGAGCTGCCTGGCGGAAAAGGACCTGGGGATGTTGGTTGACAGCCACCTGAACATGAGCCAGCAGTGTGCCCAGGTGGCCAAGAGGGCCAATGGCATCCTGGTTGTATCAGGAATAGTGTGGCCATCAGGACCAGGGAGGTGATAGTGCCCCTGTACTCGGCATTGGTGAGGCCACACCTCGAGTACTGTGTTCAGTTTTGGGCCCCTCGCTACAAGAAGGACATCGAGGTGCTGGAGCGTGTCCAAAGAAGGGCAACAAAGTTGGTGAAGGGTCTAGAGCACAAGTCTTATGAGGAGCGGCTGAGGGAGCTGGGGTTGTTTAGTCTGGAGAGGAGGAGGCTGAGGGGAGACCTTACTGCTCTCTACAACTACCTGAAAGGAGGTTGTAGCGAGGTGGGGGTCGGTCTCTTCTCCCTAGTAACAAGAGACAGGACAAGAGGAAACGGCCTGAAGCTGCACCAGGGGAAGTTTAGGTTGGATATTAGGAAAAACTTCTTCACTGAAAGGGTAGTCAGGCACCGGCACAGGCTGCCCAGGGAAGTGGTTGAGTCTCCATCCCTGGAGGTATTTAAAAGACGGGTAGACGTGGTGCTTGAGGACATGGTTTAGTGGTGGACTTGGCAGTGCTAGGTTAACAGTTGGACTCAGTGATCCTAAGGGTCTTTTCCAACCCTAACGATTCTATGATTCTATGAAATGCTACACACCCAGAAAATCACATTTATTGGAATTATTTGCAACATATACTATTACTGTAAAGTTCGAGATCCCTTAGGTGGGTTACTTTGTTCACTCTCCTTTAGATGATACAAATTCTTACTTAATAAAATGCTTCATGTTAGTTTTAGGACTACCCCTTGATGAGGCTTTACCTGCACAGACAGACGGACAGAGAGCAGTACTGGTCACAAGGCTTACTGGAAATGGAGAAAACCTTAACAGGTATTCAAGTAATGGTGAAGAACAGACCCATCCTGAAAAATGCAAACATCAGAGGGTAAGCTGAGCTACGTAAGTCACAGAGAGAACTGAAGACTGATTTGCTACTACCTGAGTTAAGTAAGGGAAGATATAACGCAGACTACCAGTAGCGCTAGCCCAAATGCTAGCCCAAAGCCCTGGTGTTGGGTATTGGAAGATCTTCTTAGGATGATGCTGAGTAGAGATTCTTCCATGGGAATTGTTCTTCCACTGACTCTGTCTTCTGTTCATATAAGCAACAGTAGCTAAGGATATGGTTCTTTGTTACTCATAGTTAGATACAGCTTCTCAGGATTGAAGCGGCAATTTTTCCCTTTGTACTGGGTTACGTTTTCCCCAAACAGGCTTTCTTTCTTTGCTCCTGGGGACAGTTTCTGAAACTGAAGGTTGCATCCAGCTTTTTGAAAGTCCTCAATTAAAAAAAAAAATCTGCCAGAAATACCAGTGCTGCTACAGCAAGAATCAATGTTTAAAGGAACTTGAAGGAAAGAAATAAATATATTTCTTCTGGTTTGCTGGAATTCAGTGTTACTTACCAGCTAGTGGACATGGTTTTTCTCACTGTCTCACAGTGACCTTAGCTTTGATTATTCCTTATGCATTTGTAACTAATACTATGCCAACAGTCCACCATTTTACTTTGAACAACAGTACTTAATGTACTGCCTGAAACCCTAGTTTTCTGCAGATGTGAAGCTGCTCAATATTGGGGTGAGGGGCAATTATATAAAATTTTAACTACAGCAGCTGAAATATATGAGAAACAAATGTATTTATTTGTTCAATTCAGTGTTACCATTGCACAGTGAGAGCTGCATAGTCTGTGAAATTTATCCTGTTTCAGTTAAAGGAAATGAGACTCTTCCCTTTGACTTTGAGAGTGGATGGGGCCCTGAATTTGAAACAGTGAATCAGTTTTGAAAAGATGCTATAAGGCTTTTGTTTGAATGAACATACATGTTGAAAAGGCTGCTATGTTCTCATGTAGCAATGAAATTATGCAGAATGTGGACCATGTAAAAAAGTTTATATTTTATTAATGAGTCTGTTCTTACCAATGTAGCGTATTTTTGTAGAAAGCAAATCATTTTAACTTCAATTTTCTTGTTTCAGGACCAGAGCAGTGGAATGCACCTGTTGTTCCAAAATGTGCATTTGATAAGGATTGATTGGCTCACAGAAAACACAGCCTACCGGAAATGCAAAAATCCACATTTTGTCTTTTTCAGCCTTGGGTGCTTGCTTTTATACATGGCACAAGGAGACAGGAACTGCGATGATGATTTTTTTCTTCTGGTGCTTCTTCCACCATAACTCTTTACAAATACATGGCTTATAATTCCAGTCCTGTGACTGAACGTTGTATTTCCTGTCTAACTCAATTAGTGTATTTATCCTTTCTAACTCCTGCTGGCACCTCAGTAGAAATGTGATGACACTGAGCATACCTGGTGGAGTAGAATCATCTGCCACTGCCAGGCAGGACTGCAACATGAGAAGTCCCAGCAGAGAGAAGGTAACTACTAACTGTACTCCTCCACCCAAGAGATCCTGGGTGTAATACCAGTTGTGTCATGGTCTAGAAAAAGCTGAGAAAAGGAAAGGAATTTTCTTTTTCTTGCCAATTTTTTTAGTTTTACCTGCATTCTCTTTTTCTTGTGAAGTTTGCCTTGTAAATAGTGGGTATAAATTAATCTCTTTTGTTCAAGTGCATTCCTGCTGAAAGGGCCCCATTCATCTTTTAATTGTGCACCAAAAATTCTGCACTGACACATGCTGGAGATTTGCAGTGCTGAGTCCCTTGAGCATAAATCCAGCAGATACCACCTCACCCTCAAAACCAACATGAGGTGAAGGGAACATGGGTGCGTTGGAAAATAGCTAGGGAAGAAGGTTTAGAAGGACTCAAGGAGGGAGGGACATGATTAGAGGGAAGCTCCCTTATTCCCGATTTATCAGTCTCATAAGACCTTCTTACAGCAACGGTGCTAATACTGCCTATTTAAAACATGCAAGAAAATGATAGGTAAGAATTATACTGACAGCATTATCAGATGCTAACCAGAAGGTTAAATGAGCTCTGCGGGAGGAACTAGCATACTTGTGCCTCAGAGAACATGAGGTTTAGAGAGCACTGCCATGCCCAAAGCCACCACGCACAGCTCTGCTGTGCATCAGTGAATGATGGTAATTTTGACAGTTAGGCTACCACTGATTAGTGTCAGGTTTTTATTGCCTGACAGGCAAGGAAACCCCAGGCATAACAGCACTGCTCTCCATACTTTGAGGAATATCACCCATTTAGCACTAGCATCCTGAGCTCCTTCTAACGTTGTCATCAGCCTACACCTGTCATCACTGTGTGTAAGTAGAGGGGACCAAGCTGGCAAATGTTTTGCCACTCCATATAGAATACTGTGGTTTTTATTTGCACTTTCTCATTTTAACCTCATTAAGGTTCCCAGACATTCATGTTTTTACTTGCTTCCTTTATGAAACAGATAAAGTTTGGCAGTAACTGGCCACAGGCAGCCTTGCCCAGTCCTCAGAAGCTTGTCTCTTATGTCTGGTTATGCTTCAAAGGTGGTTTTTTTTTCCCTCTGAAGTGCCTTCCTAAATCAACTAAGTGCTTTGGACTCCACATCTAGTCTGTGTTGCATCTGTGCTAATAAACAGGAGATCTTTGGACGTCTCCCAGGGTGTTTAAAAACCATTGCAGCAGAGTTTACAAAGACCACAAACAACTAATTAGATCTATTATCTAAAATGAAAAAGGCATTTGTTTACTAAACCTGTTTTTGCAGAAGATTTTCTAACATGCTAGGGTTTATATTACTTGTGACCTAAAAGCACTATAGTTAGTACATTACTGCATTCTTCCTTGCTAGTAGTCAGGGCCAAATTACAGGCTAATTTGGAGTTCCCAAACTTTGACTCTAACAGAAGAAAGGATGAGTGCGAAGACAGTATCTTAAATGCTCAGAAGGAGTGAAAATTATATCACAGTATCCTTTTCACTGCTAGGGTGCTTCCACCACTTTGTTTATATATATTTTCAATTATAGCACTGACTATCTCCATTCAGGTAAAATTCCCAAGGGAGACTGATGGGATTTGATAGAAAAGAAATTAACCTAGAATTACAGGGTATAATGCTCATAATCTGTCTTTTGGCATGGAGTTGAGCCGGTAAGTTAAGGGTAAGCCTTTGACCAGATGTCTACTGTTGTCCCACTAGATCCTTACAGTAAGCCTCCAGCTTAGACAGAGAAAAGAATCAAGATGCTGATGTACCGGAGCCATCACTATTTCATCAGTGTAGTGGATTATACATAGCTTATACGTCTCTGAAGACTCCAAAGGAGGAAAAAAGGAGTTTATGAGGACAAAGAGGAGGGGATGTAACTTGGAAAATAAAAGGAAAACATACACTGAGAAAGGAATAGATGCTATTTTGTCAGGACACAGAGCAGGGTGGATGAAGCAAATACAAAACCCGGAAAAATCTTGCCTTTTGAAAGAATAAACAAAAAGATATTTTTTATTTTGCAATTTTTTGTACCTTTATTTAATTTCAAAGTCTCCATTACTGCGTCTCTCTTCAAGACTTAGTAAGCTGGATGAAAAGACACACATTTTGGTCTTGTACTACAGGAATAAACTCCCACAACATGAAATCTCTTACTCACAATGGAATTTTTTTTTTCTCTCATCTTGTTTCGCAAGGCATCTTTGAGATGGTTATCAACAAACAACAGACAGTAACTGGCTAAACAGTGTTACCTACTTTTCCTTTCATCAGTTGGTGAAAAATCTGCACAAACTACACACGACAGTGCCAGCAGAAGAATACACCACTTATTTCACTGAGACAGATGCATACTGCTAAATATAGATTTTACTGAACTGTTGGTTTCTAAGTTCATAGGACTCATTTCCACTGCTTCTCAGTGGCTCTTTCTCATCTCCCATGTCATTGTCTTTCATCTGTGCAAAATAGGCAGGAGAAGCTTTGCATTCATAGTGCCTTTCAAGAGATTTCAGGTGGATCAACATATGAAGAGCATAGACAAGAACTAGCAGCAGAATCAGCGACATAACCAATCCCATAAGTATTGCTGGAGAGAAGAAGGATGCACAGTCTTTTGCATAGGCAAAATGTCCTTCTCGAATGTTAAAGCCTTGAATCTACAAAGAGAACAAAAGGGCTCATATTAAAAAAAGTACTTGCCTCTCATTTACAAACAACTTCATGAATTTGCTCCTGATGCCAGTAAGAATTTTTTAATTTAATATCTGCTTATTGCAAAATTGTATCTGTCAGTGCTAGCTGGAGTTAATGCTCAGAGTTTATCCAGGTCAGTCTTCTAGAAACTGCCAGTTACTCTAATCCCCTTCACTCTGCTGCCCAAAGGATTTGCAGTTGTGTTTTAAACTAAATCTTCTATGATCGTTCTTGATAGTCCAGCAACATTTAAATATAAGTATGGTACCTTTCAAGTTAACAGTGCATTTCCAGTATCATTTGTTGAGAATCTCCAGAGTCTCTGTTTCAAACTGCATAAACTTCAACATGACAAACAAGGAAATATTCTCAATTGCCTACCCTAATATTAGATTTTTCTCACCAGATCCAAGTGTGAGGTATATGGCAGTAAATCAGCTAAACTACATGGAAGTTGCATTCAACTACGGTCAATAGCAGTAAGTTTTACTTGTGGCTTCATTTCTAACATGAAGTTTACCACATCATTGGCATTCAGGGAATTGACTGTCTGCTCCACTAAATCAGTCCACGGGCATTTATCACATGGTGAGAAAAGGGCGATCAGCTTTCCCCCTCAATCCCCTTTTTCAGCTATTCATGTCCTATGACTTAAGCATCTAAAAGCAAGACATCCTAGTCCAGTTATCATAGGCTCCCTTATTGCCAAACCCAGAAAAAGAGGCACTTTCAGAAGACGATTAATCTCATCCTAAAATAAGGACCTAAGATGAGTCAGAGGAATTATCTACAGGCTTTAGAGGCAGGCTCAGGTGACTATAATCAGGGCACAAGGTTAAAATCACTAGGCCTCAAAAGTTAAGTGAGATGAATCCCATACTTGGTGACTGATGCTGTTACTGATGCCGGGTTTAAGAGCCAGTTCAGAGAGATGTAGTGCTGAAAGTTAAATTCACTCACCACACTAAAGGGAAACCTATGCAAGAGACTACAGAAAATCTATATAGCCGTTCATTTCCTTTGACAAGAAGGTAAGTATAATAATTTAAATCTTCATTTCTATTTCAAGTTCCATGGAGATCCTGTAAACTGTACATGGAAGGTCATTATACTTTCTTGGCAGTGAAGTGTAAAATTTCCCATCAGTCAACTTACAGGATCCATTTGGCTTAATTCTACAACATTACCTGGAAATCAATAAAAGTGACTTCCCAAAGCTTTGAAAGATCATTTGCAGAGCTGGGTATGAGGAGTGCATCATATCTCTGCAAGCTGCTCACATGTTCACAGTGGTAGGAGTAACTTGCTGGTGCATATATTCTGGTTGCATTAAACGTCGCTTGTATGGAGTGGTTGTAAAGAAGTTGCAGTCTGTGTAAACTGAACCAGTTCTGAACAGACAGCTGGTAATAGCTTGTTGTTAATAAGAATCTGAAAATATTGTAGGGGAAAAAAGATTAATAAGAAAGCAAGTCTAACTAAGAGCTGGAACTATTCAATTCACACTTGAACAATCTTAGAAGGTACACTGGTATTACCAGAGTTTCATACATTTAAATCCGTGTGAGCTCTAGCTCCTTCTATTGAGTCTGGAAAATAATGTGAGTTTCTTCATTGTTGCAGCTGAAGGAGTTTGCTGCTCTCCCACACAGTGAGAGGAAAGATGAAGGATTGTTCCTAAATGACTGAGAAAAATCTATGTGCAACACTGGTGTTGTACTTCCATCCAAGACATAGAAAATTATTTGTCAATAAATGCTGTTTTGCTTGATTGTGAAGAAGCAAACATAAAGTAGGTCACAGTCTGATGCCTGAGCAGCCTACACTATCAGTTTTCGCAGCAAAATTCCCAGACAAAAATGTAGCTAATTAGCAAGGTTTAGCAAAAATCTCAGACATGGGAAGATTCTATGCAAAAGAGATGACAGGAACTTTTTTTGTGACTAGAAAAGTCAAGATAAAAGAAGAAATGCCTTAATAAAACAAGGCAGGCAAACGACAGACCTATTAAATGCAGGTGTCTTGATTATATAATCAACAGTTCTATCATGTTATTTTTGCTTACACAAATTCTCCTAAAACAAATCACACAAGGAACTCGTAACAATGGATATTAATATGTGATTACCTAATATTTTCTTTATCATATAAACTTACCTAATAACAAGACCCTTTAGATTGCCAATGTCACCAAACTTCAGAGAAAGCCTAGGTCAAAAAGCAAGTAATGTCAGGCTAGATAAAAACTTCAGAAATATTAAGAGAAAAAAGCAGCACAAAAGATTAAGCGTAGTTATACATGGAGCCTTTTGCTCAGGATACCTTTGAAGTCAGTGTAAAAACAAACTGAAAGGATTAAATCTTTCTCCAGTGAAATCTAGAAGTTCAGGTGTTAATTTGAAGGAGGCCTACATTATCCAGAAAGAACAGAACTGCATGCTCAACTTTCAACCCAATTCAATTCCACTGCTTCCAACATTGGTTGACAATTAGGTTCATTTGATCTGTGTTTTCCTTCTCAAGCCATGATATCTTAGTCATGAATCACCTCTGAATGTCATTATAAAGTGTAAACAGCCACATTATTCTCATCTTTTTAGATACTAGAGCATAAGAAATGCAGATGACATTTGAGTTCAAATTTCACACATGTGCATCATTAGAGCAATATAAATACGTTGACTTTGAGGTAGCTCTACAAAGCTTATCTGTGGTGAGCACGGCCAAGTGAAAGGCCCTAGCAGGTTAATTGTAAATGAATGCATACTCTACCATCCTTGGGCCATCTCTGGAATTAATGCATTGTAGCACTGCATGATTAAGTGGTATACATTTTTCTGGCTTAATAATATTTTGCCTCTTAAAACCTGCATAACAGATTCTCATTGGTGACATAACATTTTCAGACTAAGCTAGAGACAAAACATGGTGAAACCATGCAGCATCTGACAGACTTCTGAACCTAAAGCTGAAGAAAATAAAAAAAAACAAACAGCTAGCCCTATGACTTCATATGAGATCTAGACTTCTAGTACCTTGACTAACACTGGTCCAATGAGCCAGGACACTGAATCTAGACTATCCCTCGTTCTATTACAAAGGGAAATCATAGACAGTTGAGGATTAGACACAGGCAAATACCGCATTAAACTCAGTGGCCTGATCCAGAAATTGGTGTGTAAAAAAAAATCCCACAGGTTGGATTATTATATTCATATAGCAAATACCTATATGTATTATATATATTTATATTATATATTTTTTCTGGGGTGAGAAAAACTGGACAATGCATCATGTGAGCACTCAGCTATCAGCTGGCATAATTTAGATCAGTCCTTAGACTTGAGATTACAGAGCAACATTCAAGTCAGTTTTTCACTTTCTTCTCTGCTACAGTCAAATGCAGGTTGACTGAAAATCTAACCCAACACTTGTATTTGGCAATTACACTGAGTCTAATCATGACTCATGAGCCCAGATTATCCATTTTCCCATCTGTAGACCATGATTTCTACACATAGGGACCTCAATCAGTAATTAAGATGCTGTCAGTGGCAATGGATGAATGGATACTTGAAACATACAGTTTCTAATTACTTGACACGTGGAATCTAGCAGAGATGCCACAGATCTGTTCATGCAATCTGTCAAATGTCCTGACAAATCCATCCTAGCGAGAGCTCAGAATAAGACAGGGCTTTCTTGGTTAGGATTCTGGAACGCATTCAAAGGGCAGGAGTCAGTGCGACTAGTATTTCTTAGTGTATCCCAAATAAACAAAGTATAGAACATGCAAGAAAGCAAAACCATTGGGAAGGAGTAGCATTGTCCTCTCCATAGAAAAGAGGAGAAAAGGCTCAGTATCATAGAATCATAGAATCATAGAATCATAGAATCATAATCATAGAATCATAGAATGTCCTGAGTGGGAAGGGACCCACAAGGACCATCGAGTCCAACTCCTGTCCCTGCATAGGACAACCCCAAAATTCACACCATATGTCTGAGGGCATTGTCCAAATGCTTCTTGAATATTGTCAGGCTTGGTGCCATGACTGCCTCTCGGGGGAGCCTATTCCAGTGCTCCACCACCCTCTGGGTGAAGAACCTTTTCCTAATGTCCAACGTAAACCTCCCCTGGCATATCTTCCTGCCATTCCCTTGGGTTCTGTTGTCGGTCACCAGGGAGAAGAGATCAGCGCCTGCCCCTCCTCTTCCTCTTGTGAGGAAGCTGCAGACTGCAGTGAGGTCTCCCCTCAGTCTCCTCCAGGCTGAACAGACCAAGTGACTTAGGCTGCTCCTCATATGACTTCCCCTCTAAACCCTTCACCATCTTCATGGCTTGTAGTACTAGTAGTCACAGTATGTCTCTTGACTCCAGCAAAAAAATGCCAGCCTCAACTTCAAACTAAGCATCAAGGTTCTGCTTGCCTTTAGCAGTTGTGTCCCTAGTTCGAGGCTACTCAGAAAACTATGGAAGAAACAAAGAGAAAGATCAGAAGACATGGCAGATGAGATGGCTCTGGACTCAGATTTTGAGATCAAACCTCAGATATGGTGAAACAGATTTTTTTAATGAATAATGGGCTCTATAAATTCCCAAATATCTTCCAACATAATGCATCAAGTAGAATATGCAGCCCTGTAGTGGGCTGACCCCAGCCAGCAGCTAAGACCCACACAGCCACTCACCCAGTGCCCCCCCTGCCAACTCCACAGCAGGACAGGGGAGAGAATAGGAAGAACAAAAGAGAGAGAACTCTTGGGTCAAGATAGAGTTTAATAAGTGAAGGAAAGAGGGGGGGGGAAAAACACTGAAGTTCTGCAAGGGCAATCACTGACCATCTCCCATGAGCGGACTAATGCCCAGCGAATCTCTCGGCAACAGACACCCTGAAAGACACAACTCATACCCACTTCTTCTTCCTCTTACCCCAGTTTTTATTGCTGAGCATGACATTATATGGCAGGGAATATAACTTTGGACAACTCGGGTCAGCTGTCCAGACACTGTCCACGCCCAGCCCCTTGCCAACCTCAACCTACTTGCTGGGGGGGAAGAGTGACAAACAGAGACAGCCAGGATGCTGTGCAAGCACTGCTCAGCAAAAGCCAAAACATTGGTGTGTTATCAACACTGTTTTAGCCACAAAGACAAAACACAAGAGACTTATCTCCCTCCCAGCGAGGCCAGTCCTAATTTCTTGTATTTACAGAATGCAAACTCTGTATTTACAGAATGAAGCACCCACTACTGTAACCAGAGTGCAGAGGTACCTGTGACAGATAGGTAGACAGAGTAGCCTGCTCAAATCTAACAGTCTCCAAACAGCAGCTCCAGTAGGAGTTTGCAGTCCACCACTGCGCTGTCTTTCTGATTTTTCAAGCCTTATGAACAACTATAAAACTGTACTTTGTGTTTTGAAACCCTTACTTTTGCACGAGTATATTTTCTATTAGGTTACAATCATTACTAAAAAGACTAAGATTATCTCTGAATTGCAGACCAGAACAGAAGAAGGAATGTTTGTTATTATCTGTTCTCTACCTCTGCCTTTCAAAACATAGGGCTGGATTAGTTCGCATGCTGATGATGCAGAACTCAGACTGCCTTGTTGAATACTATGATACCATGGGCAGAAAATCTGGCTTCTTTTTCAACTGTGCTTTTAGTTTTCTTGTAACCTCACTAAAATTTCTGTGCACCTTGGGTTATCCTTCACAGATGTATAATCAGAACGAGATAACACTTACTTTCTGTGGAAATGTCTTTAGATGTACAGGTGAAATGTTGTGTAGAAGCTAAAGGAAACTGCTGATTTTGGTCATGTTATTTTTATTCTTGTGTGTCATTACAGATTTAAACTTCAGTTATGGGGTAGACTCAATGCTCATGTACAGCACGTGCCCAGTTAGGCATCCACCTCCTAATTTTTAGACTTTTGCCTACCAGAGTGGAGTCAACGACCTGGTATTAGACATGAAGCCAGCCAGCATACTACGTGGAGGGAGAGAAGTGGTCAGGTACGCTACAAAGGAGATTGAAAAACCTACATGCCTTTCTAGTGTGGTCATGGGATTCGAAGATTTTTGATCCAGTTAGGTTAATATATAGCTCTCACTCAGGTTTAGCAGGAGCAAAGAAAGCATTGTGCTGTTCATGCTGAAGAAATTCATGACAGACTGGGATGCAGAGTTCAGGTTTTCAGAGACTCTTCAAGTCACATGCAAACCTGTAGTGAATTTACTCTTCGGCTTCAGCAACTCACGGATCACATCCTGGGACTTGGGGCTACCTGTTTCTAAATACACATATGCATTGTGTACCAATGGTTTACATTACTGCTGACACATATCCTATAAAGGGATAAGTAGTCATACATGGCCAGGCCCTAAGCCTCCATCTTCCGCATAGGATCTACTATTCAGTCTCCCAAGTAGCTATGTAAAACAGCTAGAGACCAAAGAGATCAACAGCTTCAGACTCACAGGCACTACGAGCAAAACTGCCTGGCCACAAGGACTGACTACACCACTGCAAGAGATGAAGACAGCTGTGTACATCTATGTGCCCCATGAAAGACTGGTCTGAAAGTATATAACCCATGCTGCCCTGCTGCCTGCAACATCAGGACATGTTATAGGAAGGAGCTTGCCCCTGGGGCTCTACACCGCATAATACATGGTCTGTTTCCTTCAGTATGTATTTACTAGACTTTGTTATCTGGTACTTGTTCCATTGGCAGAGTAGAATGCCACCTTACATTGCATTGTCTTCACTGCAGTTTGAATCTCCAACATCCACTGTTGCATGGACACCAAATGTCTTCTCTGTCAAATCCAGCTGCGTGTGGTTTTCAAATTTAATCATGATCCTCTTGGCCCAGAACAGAATGCAGGGGATGCCATTAACCGTGACGTTGAGAGGGCTGTGGGTGAATGGCCTCCAGGATGCTCTTTCCCACTGTCCTTTCCTGCTCAAGTTGTAGCTGACAACCTGATTGACCATATAAAAGATCAGTATCAGAAGATGCATATTGCAGGAGTTACTCACCATCCTACCAGAATAAATGAGGCCAGCACTTGGAGAGCATCTGTGGAGCCAGTTCTCTGGCAGCATTACTGGACTGAGGAAGCAGGGAAATCTCTGGGATTGGCACCATGGGAATGGCACCATACAGACCTCTAGCTCTAGCACAACTGGCCAGAGAGCCAATATAAGTTATATTTGTTCTACTGGGGTAGTATGACTGGGGCAAACCACATTTCCATCTCACCGTAGAGCTGCCCAGTATAAAAAAATGAAGCAAAACTAGAATCACAAGTTGCTCACTCCAGCAGAAGACTCTCTAGGACACCTGTAAGAATTACTTCAACACATTAAAGAGGACTCAGCTTGGGTCAAGGACACAGCCTACCATGCTGAAAGCACACTAGGCAGCTGTCCAGGTGAAAGAAATGTCCAAGTTTACATCTTGTAGATGTAGTCTACATCTACCTGCAGACCGTTTGGCTCTTGATGGCTTTAAAATTGGGAAAATACCTGCTGCAGAACAGGATGGCTCAAGTATGGATCCCTACCTTTCCAAAATCAGTCATTCACAAGATTAAAACCTGGGGACTGCAGCTTCCAGGTCATCTGTAGACATTAGAAAAATGCTATCCATTCTAAGGCAAATTCCATAGCAAAAGGAGAACAATTTGGCTGTCAGGCAATATAATTTGAGACAGTGAGTTAGGGCTCAGAAAGGACTTCAAAATGCAACTGTCATTTCCATATTTCAAACTAAAGTTTCCAGGCACCAACTCTTTTTCATCTACACATATGTTCTATCTGAATATGATAACATATATAATGTCTGCATGGCTGTTTTACCTGTCATATGATTAAGCAAGTTCCAATCATGTACAAACAAGAGACGTATTCTGAGTCCCAGTCACTAACAGCATCTTACCAGCTCCAGAAGGGACTCGGTTAAGCCCCAAAGCTTCATCTTGGCTTAAAGAGAGATTTTTTTTTTTCTGTTCAGATTAGCAAATCATGTACCCTGAAAGACCGCTTCTGATACTTGACCTTACATATGGCATAAGACTGCTTTAGGATTAAAATTAGTAAGTACTCACAGCAACAAGCTGAAAGCGTGGTAAGATCATGGTCAGAAAACGTGATGCAACAGCCAGCAAGAAACGTTGACTATGACTGTAATTTGTATAAATGATAAGGCTGTCTTCTCAGAAGTACAGATGAGAGAGATTTAATCAACAGATTAGTCACATTAGATTGCATCATTTGCAGGGGTTTTGATAAGGAAGCCTTTTATGCTCAGTTTTTGACAAGACCTACAGGCTGGACTCAGGAAAAACTCCCACTAAGTTTAAATAATCAGCAGTTTTGCTTCAGCTGTTCTTTTAGTACCAAGTGATACAAGCAAAATACTGGCCGCAATAGTCAAATGGTATTGTTCAGAATATGGATGATAGGACTTGGTTCTTTCAGTAAGACCCTGTGCCCAAACCCACTGCCCGTCAGCACCAGCAACAGCAACTGAAGTCTCACCTCACTTCTCAGAAAAGCAGAAGATACCTTGTACAGCAGGTGATGAATCAGTACCATATCACAATGATTTAGACAGTTTTGTTGGCTATTTCTTGTGAACAATATATTATTTAATTTAATAATGCAAATTAAAAGATCTCAATGTGCTATGAAAAACTTCACAGGTTCCTTCAAACATTACCTGTGTAATCGCTACTTGATTTACATTAAATTTTGGCTTTACACCACCGTCGTAACGTCGACCTGCAGAAGAAAGTGTGTTATTAGCCTACAAAGAAAACATCCAATCATTTATAAAAGCATGATCTTGCACATTCTTATGCAAACAATAATTATCCCTGCACGAAAGGTGTATTTCAGAATACCCGATTTTGGTTTGGAAAATATTTTTGGCTTGGTGCAAATATTGCCTTCAATACATCTATTTTCTAGTTTACTTTACTTCACTCACACAACAAGGTTCCTCTTCTTTTCATTGAACATCTTGCCACCCTTACTGGGAAGAACTCCAGTGCCCAAAAATGACAGGATTCAGCCTATACATGTATTTATTCATCCCTAACACACTTAAAAAAAGCTTCTTCTTTCTTCATACAGCAAAGTCTGTTGTCAAAGCGTGTGTGTTGAATGGCATGGCAACAGCATGTAACTCTGGGTGGGAATTTCTTTCTCTGCACTGGCCAGAGATGGAAAGCTGTGACAAATAACCTGACAGCCTGACTGCTTGCCAGGAGAGCGAAGTTTCACAGATGACAAATCATTTCATGGACACTCTCACAGCTCCATCCTTCAAACATTTTATTCTGTTTTCATTTGGTTAAAAAAAGAGTGAATACTTCTTTCTTCCACATTCTCACTGTATCTCAGAGTCAGTCGGTAAATGATTATTTTAACCAGGCAAATCCTTTAAAGGGTATTTTCTAAAGAGGGATATGCTTTAACAACACATTTAACAGGCGAGTCACTAATGCCAACAGAAGCAACATCAGGGAATGAAGATCTTTTACAGCCGCACTAACAGAGCCAGTATCCAGCCATTCAGCCCACTGAAAAAAAAGCCTTACCATTTCTTTGCAGAGAATCTTGATCTGAAAACGCACGTGAACTAGAAGAGAGGAGAAAAATATTTACTGTACAGCATCTGGATTTAAAGTCTGCAGCAAGTTTACTGGGGAGAGCTCCTGTTCCTGCCTCATTCAATAAAACATTCAAAACATAACTCAGATCCTTGGCTGGTTAGTGTCACAGGAACAGGGCAAATTAATCCCAAAGCCACAGCACCCAGGCTAAAAATGCCTCAGTTTCAGAGATCCCTCAGGTGGATAAACCCTGCCAGGCATTCCCATGTCCTTACCATATTGACTAAAGCCTCCATTACCCCTCTTGTCCCTTTCCATGGGACATCAGTTCTGGGTTAGAGACTGAACCAGTTCCAGCCCACAAGCAGGGGAACACAAGGATAGCGCTGCACCATCCTCAGCCGCCCGTGAGGATCAGAAGCAACACACTGAATTCCTCCAGGATAGATCAAATGCACTGGGCTAGTATGCCTCAAGCTCAGATGTACAGCCATCTAAAGATGGGTCCTGAATGGTTCCAGACAATCCCAAATGCCATGGAAGTCAGCTGCAAGGTAGGGAGCAAGTGAAGCACATCTCAGATAACAACTAGGCTCATGAAATTTTCAGCCTTTGGTTTCCTTCTTTGGTATAATTTAGGGACAAGTCTTCATCTGGTGTAAGTATGATCTACTTTCCTGAACTAGAGAATCAAGCCCAGTAGATTCATGTACATCACCGAAAGGCCTACAAGATCAAACAAAGTCCAAGAAACCAGGCTGTCCTTAGGACCAGACTCCACTCCTTGCGTCAGAGGAACACCTTCCTGCCTCCTCCACACCACGGCATCTTCCTTGGGACCTGCAGCCCCCTACAGCAGATTGATCTATTGATCTGATGATACATGTCTGCTTCTCACATTTGCTGTCAGTGTTCCCCAGCAGGTGAACACACCGGCCCTCCTGCACTCACAGCTGAGCATCATCTCACAGACACCCTGTACACCCTGCCCTACCTCTGCCTGCACAGTGCTTTCCAGGCCGTAAGCGATGGTGGGGCTGGAACTGCCTCACAGCCACTTCATATGGAAATACACTTCCATCTTCTTTTTTCCCTTGGTTTCTTACCAGCTTTCCAACCCACCACAAAAGAAATGAGGACTAGGAATAAAATAAAGACTAGGAATAAAAGCAGTTTTCCGTATTTATGTGCGAATTGTACCGTAAAGTATTTGAACTGCGGGGTCAAGCCTTGGCCTCGCTGGGGAGCCCTTGAACAGGTGGGTGAACCCACTCCCCGATGGACTTCCTGGGTAGGGGGATCAGTGTCACCCACTAGCATGTACTGCAGGCATGATCCCAACCTAATTTCCATCGCCACATCCTTAATGGCACATAAATATGAGTCTGAACAACATAACACCAACAAAGGAGAAATGTGGGATGGCTTAGAGCCTGCCTTGCTGGCTGCCATGCCCATGCAGCCTGGCAGTCAGGGAGTTTGATCAACACTGAACTTGGCTTGCCTGAAACCCATGGCAATGCTACCTGCTTCAGCAAAGCCCAGATTTCACACACAATGTCTTGTTTACACTCAAGGTTCAGGAGGGCAGCAGGCTGTTTCTTCTGATCAGTGTCTCTCCAACGGGAATATCCTTTCACAGGCATGTTCTCTGCTGCCACAAACAGATCTCTTGTGTCCCCTTGCAAACTCCTCAAACCCAGAAGGCAAAACAGACAAAAGTGAAGTGGAGTCTGTATTCCAGCTTGTCACTTTGCTGCCAAACACCAGGTCTGATGAGCAGCTTTGCTCCAGACCATCGGGAAGGCTGCTCGGCCCCTTCAGCAACCAGGGCAATAAAGCAGAAGACAGTCTCCAGAGAAAACGTAACAGCACAAAGAGACATCTAGGCTCTGCAGCACCGCAGCAGTGACTGCGATCTGAGCTGAAAGAACCTTAAAAAGATCCTACGTTCAAAAAAGTTCAATGTACTTCACTGTTTAAAATCAATCTGGCAGTTTTAATTACATATAGTGAGACCAGCTCTCTCCTCAGTTGAAGCTGTTAAATCCCAGTGACTTCAAGGAGGCTGTGCACTTTCAGAGTGGGTCCCGCTCTTCCCCAATGTACTTTCGAGCCGGGGTTAGTGCTGAGCTGAGGTCTTTAGGCCACCCAAAGGTCTCATCCCAGTAGCGAGCAGCCTTCAGAGATCAGTGGAAATAATCCTCATTTCGACAAATAGGTAACAAAAGATATGTCTAAAATGGACTGAACTTTGTTTTCTTGTTCAGGTAAAACTCTTTCTTAGGTTGTTTAATGATTAGGAGCACGGGTTTTGTAATTTGATGCAGCCTTATTTTTATTTTCTTGTCTTCCTTCATGACAGGTTGTGTCTTCTAGCTGGAAAAGGCAATTTTAGGCATTTTTTCATGATAATAGCTACAAAAATGAGGCACACCAAAAGGAAATGAACGTAAATTATTTAGTTATACTAACTTTAGTTATATTTAGTTGCACCTATATATATTTAGTCATGCTTAGTTATACTTTTAGCTCCTACCTATACACATAATTAAAAGCTCATAGCCCATTACTCCAGTTTGGAAATCACCATGCTGTAGTGTGCAGACTAAAACACTGGGATGAGAGGAGACTGGCGTAAAATTGTGTAATCCATTTCATTCCCTTGCTGGACTTGAAAGGTTTTTATGTTGTTCTGGGAAGAGGAAGGGCTATTTTTGTTTTCATTATTGTCAATTAAAAAAAAAAAAATCATTACTTAGCTTCCCCTCTGGGATAAGGCTAATACCATGGCCGTGACAATTAAATCACCTTGAGGAATGCTAATTGATAGGCAACACCAAGCCTTGAGGAGAGCATATAATGAATACGTGAGGCATACTCATTGCGAACGCCCCTGTGGGGTTACATCCTGAGCAGAAGGGTTATAACCGGCCTCCACGCAGCCCGTGGGTGCAGGCTGGGAGCTCATGACAATGCAGTTTGACTCCTGTACATCACATGTAAAACCACAGCAACGCACTGCCACGCTGCTCCAGAAGAAACATGAAATTTCTGCTCTCAGCTTGAAGATACTCAAATATAGATGAATGTGCACAGCTAATGAAATATTCATGCTTTCATGAGGAATGCAGTGGAGAGAGTGACCCGGGAAGCACCACTACGTACCACAGTCTGACAAATACGATCAGTCACATGGCAGACACACTTGGGAGGCAGGCGGAGGCACGCAAGGGAAGTAACTCCACCTCGGTACTCCTGTTAGTTACTCTGTTTATTAGCAATGCTGGCTGCCTCCTTTCCTCCTGCACAATGCATGCAGCCCCGTTAGAGAAAGACAAGGGAAATCCATCATGGCAAGGCTTGCAGTCTTTGCTTTGTCTTAACTAAAGCCAGATCACTAGGGCACAGCCAGTTTATTCAGTGGCGTAAGGGAAGGATCGCCTCCCGGTTTCTGAGCAAGCACAAGTTGATGTTACCGGGTCTGTCAGCTGCCTTTGACACTCACAACCCTGAGGTGTCACAGAAGTGTGTGATCTGTGGTAGGAACGGGTGACCTTCAACAGCCATCCTGCTGTCAAATCAGCAGCCTTTCCAATCAAAAGTCAAGGTTTGGGGGTTGGACTAGATGACCTCAAAAGGTCCCTTCCATCCCAAAGCATTCTATGATTCTAAGGTGGGGAATTCACAGGTGCTCTCTGGTAGCAAGGCCCTTTTGCCCTCAGCTGGAGCATATTTCACAGAACAAAAGCATTGTAAGAAGAAATAGGAAAACAATAACACATTAAAAACATATATTCCCTTTTTTATATAAAAATGTTAAACACACGTATAAGAGACAGGAAACTAGCTAGCACTACAGCCTTCTCCACTGCCTGTAAAACGATCAGCAAACAGTGGCTAGACCTGAAATCAGTGAGAGCAAATCATTTTTAGCACACTGCATTAGAGGCTAGACGTTTAAATTTATCATATTTTTCAGCCACTCTGCCCTAAAATTTCAAATTCAGTTGCACACATGGTATATGTTTTGATGACTAATATTTTTCCTTACCATTTTGTAAATAACTAGCCCAGATATACACCAAGACATGTATGTTGTATGCTGAATTTACCACACCAAGTATGTCAGGAAGCCACATGAAATTGGATTAGCCCTAATACAAAGCACTGGGATGACTAATCACTATGTAAAACCCAATTAAATAAGATTATAAGTATAAAGAAGTGTAAATTCCCTCTTATCAGATGACATTATCCATCTACATAAGATAACCAAGCCTAGCTTGTTTGTCTGAAAAAGTTCATATAGGCTCCAGCCCTCGAAGACTTTCACATGAGCAGTCTTTTGTCCACTCAGACGAGCCACGTGAATAAGCCTGGCACTCAACAGTGACTGAGTGTGGAGGCCACAGACAGTTTTCACGCCATCAGGTTAAAGGAAGCCATATTCACACTTTTACTCTTCATATTGCTGCTCTGACAAACTGCATCAGATAACAAAACGCACTCTACTGCAGTATTTCGATTACTCCAGGATTAACACTCTAATACTAATATTGTCCAGCTGCAGACTACTTCACTGGCTGCTGAACTAGTTTCAATACATTTATGAAGCACTTAATTGGAAAATAACATGTGAACCTTCAAATGCACTAAAAACAACATTTTGGTGACATTGGTGACAATGGTGACATTGTGGGCACCCAGCTCATGGTGGGGGGGATGCAGAGGGGTGAGAAAGATGTAGAGTGGCAGGATTTTGTTTTCCTTGATGATGAAAGGTGATGAATGATTGCTGAGCGCCTGGTAGCAATGAACTGGTTGCAGTCCTAGGGACATTGGTCATCAGTAATTTCAATGAAGTTATTAAAATTATAAACGTGTAAGCCTGGGCACTCAGATTCAGGGCAAAAGCCAGTTTCTTCTAAGAAACATCCTAACAAAAAATGTTACTAAGTTTTAAATTTATCTATTTAAGTTCTCTCCTTAAGAAGTATCTATGAAGCCCACAACTATAGTTTTTAAATTTTAAGTATTCTGTGTTATATTTTGGTAGCCTCACATGTGATTTGACACAGGGAGACAGATTTACATAATTACTTTACAAGGTACTGAGTACTGGGGCTTGAGCTGTACTTTAATGGATGTTCAATAAGAACTGGATCAGTATGACAAGATACTCAAGCTTTCATTTTTAATATAAAAAAATGAAATTGAGCTCACAGAACTTCTAGCAAATTAACACTGTGCAGGCATGATCCCACCTCCACTGAATGCAAAGGCAAAATCCCAATTCAATTCACTGGCATCAAGATTGCAACTTCATTTCTTAATATTTATTAGAATAACATTCATGTAATGCTCCACTGCTTGCTCTCTCTCAGATTTTTATCCGATTACAGAAAAGTGCAATTATACTAAGAAGACACTAACAAATCTGAAAACTGGCAGAGCAGAACAGAAAGTAAGCTATTTAAATGAAAACATATTGTAGTATTTATTGGTAACTGACTAGCAGATCTCTTAATACAAGCTTAAGCAAATCACCAGATGTCCTGCCTTGCCTTAAATGCACAGATTTTACTGCCAGCTGTGATCTTCATCAGCACACTTGATCTGTGTGTTATTAGTGACTTTGGGGCATGATTCAACTAATACAGTTTAGGCCGTTTTCACTTTTGTAATGCTTGGCTCTAGAAAGTCCTCTCTTTCCCTTGCTATGATTTGGGCTTCCTATTTATATTTCATTAGAGAACGAAATAGCACTATAAACAATGATAAATCCAAATCTCTAGTAATTTCATAAGTTTAATACTTCCTTGCAATACTGAATTCATGCTTCAAATATTCATTCTACACAAGTAGAATACTTTAGCACATATATTTCTTGGAGTAGTTTTCACACCCGTGCTGTTATTCTATTTATAACTTCATTTTTACACAGACCAGGGAAAGTCAGTGTGAGAGTCATTAAAATGTAACGAAATATAAGACAGATGCCCAGAAAGCACTCATTTTAAAACCGTTTCTAGTACTGTTTATAAAATTGTTTTAGAGTTACATTTTTAATGCAGCATAGGCTTCAAAATAATTCATTTCTGTATTAGCCCCAGGTGTTTTCAAACCTGAAAAGAAAATTAAAATCATGTCCTGATATTCTAAACTGCGATTGAATCTGCTTCCACACAGCACAAATGACCAAATTACAACATTTAAAACATGCACTCAACTCCACCAACAGAGTTTACGGATACACACTCAATTACTGACCTGCCATCCACTGTCGCAATTGTTTGCTCCACAGACACCGCAAACCCTACATACAAAAAAAGCAGTAGGAACCTAAAGGCAGTGTTTCTTTCCATTGAGAAGAGATCAGTCCCTCCACACCCAGCACATCTGCTCCTCTGGTCCAGCGGGCAGCCGGGCGCCCGCGCTCTGCCTGGCAGCGTGACGGGCAGCAGATCGAGCCAATCAGGGCCAGGATTTGCCACTCCATCACTGCACCAGTACCCATGGGAGAAATTCTTCATGTGCTCAGATTTATTCTGACAGCAGACACCTACTGCTGGCACATTTCAGCTTCCTTGTGATTTAAAGTTTACATGTTCTGGGGAAACTGTATGAGGATGCAAGCTGTTTCCTAAGGAAAAAAGAAATAAAATCAGATGGTCTTTCCAGGCTCTAAAATCACACAGAAGAGCACTTCTTATCTGTACTCAACCCTAACCTTAAAGAAAGGTGAAGGTGCTGTTTCCAAACAGCTCTGAAATTTCTCCTTCCATATGACAACCAGGGAAAGAATTACATGTATTTTGAAGTCTTAGAATACGTTCACAGTAATAGTATTATTCCCATTTCACAGATGTGAAAGCAGACATAGCAAGCTTAGAAGTCAAATATTTGGAATTCTTTTCCTTTCTTCAGCACTAATTCAGTTTGTGTGTGCCCAGCTTCCTGGCTCAATTGTTTTTATACTTAGAGATTACTCTAAACTAGATTGCAGTTGTTAAATGCCCACAGAATTACAGTGCCTCTGTTTCTGGGCTGTCAGACCGAGACACCTAAGTGCATACACATTACTGTTAATACGGCAGATTGGTTCTGGGATGGGTCATTCTCAAAAGATATGTGGGTCGCAGGCATGGACACCTCTTCTGCAGACCCTCTGTCCTCATCGGCCTTCTCAAAATATGGATCGGCTGTGCTCGTGATGACAAAGAAGAGGGCAAGGCACATGAGCTGACTCCTCAAACCCTATGACCCATGTGCGTTCTCCACACGTTGCTCACTAACTGCAGCTTGCATTCAAAATGTCTACACAGGACGGGGCAAGCTGAAATCAGGATACTTACGGGTGGACCAGGTGCAACGACAGTGCTCTGCAGCGTGCTCATGTGCAGTCTGGCCACCTTCATGAACACAGCCATGGATCAGCGACCAGTCTGGAGGGAACTCTGGGGCCCAGACAGAAATGGGTTCTTGGTCCCCGCCTTCAGCATGGGCAGCTCACTCTCGAAATGAAGCTCGGCCCAGCAGTTAGCTGACACTTAGTCACACTGCTCCCTTTTCCACTTAAATATCAGTCACAACCTGCTCCTGCTAACAGCAATGTGTATACTCCTATCCACGTACACACATAACCCCCCCCCAGACTCACTACTTTCTTGCTCAGCAGCTAACATCAGCTACCTGCTGATGTGATCGCATAGTAAGCCCTACTTCACTGATTAAGAGCTTCTGTGTATTCCATTCCAGATATAAGATAAAGATAGGGGTTTTAGCATCATAACTATTAAAAAGGATTTACCATCTTAATTCATTTCTCTTTCAGTGGTACAGAGAGTATTCACTGATCTTAAAACTCAACAGCTTGTCCTCAGTAGTACTGCTTCTATCCAATTGAAGGAGGAATACAGATACTTATGTGAGAATCCCAGCTTGAAAAATTACATAAGAGAGTGTAGTGATAAACAAGGACCAGTCAAAAATAATCTCCAAATTTTCTGTGAAGCACCAGAAATGTATGGTTCTAAACTTGAAATAATTACACCAGTACAGAGACATGGCTCAGCTGAAAATTTAAGCCCTGGTAGGAGGCAAAAGTTCCACACACCTTGCTAAAAAGTGTGAAGTCACTAACATCGCTGGCCTGTTAAGCCTTGCCGTACTCCTGACCCATAGTCCCTCCTAAATAAGTGGAGGGACAAAGGGACAGAAAGCCTTTCTGATGGTGCCTTGAGATTTCATTCATGTGCTGCTGTCTTCTAAGTGTTCTTCATCAGCATGGGAGCAAAAGCTAAGAAATAAAAATGCTGAAATACAAACCAGTATGGCACAAATGAACAAATACTATGTCCTTTGAAGACAGAGAAAGTGAGAGAAAGCAGTATAAACAACCCGTGGCAGGACACAGTTAAAGTCAGTACAGGCTGAATCCAAGATAATGTCCTGCAGTCCACTCTGTGACAACAGAATGTATCTTTAATTGTACTTCCAGCCTGTGTGTTTCTATGGTGCTATCAGTTTCTAGAGGGAACCTGCCTTCTCAGACCACTGTTTCACATAGTCAAAGAGGGGAAAAGTACATGTCAATTTGCTCAGAAACAAAGGGGTTTTTGCAAACAACCAAGAAAACATGTAACACCAAACTGCTAACATAGTGTCGTGGTTTAACCCCAGCCAGCAACTAAGCCTAACACAGCCGCTCGCTCACTCCCCCCTTGGTGGGATGGGGGAGAGAATCAGAAAAGCGAAAGTGAAAAAACTCATGGGTTGAGATAAAGACAGTTTAATAGGTAAAGCAAAAGCCGTGTGCACAAGCAAAGCAAAGCAAGGAATTCATTCACTACTTCCCATCGGCAGGCAGGTGTTCAGCCATCCCCAGGAAAGCAGGGCTCCATCACGCATAACGGTTACTTGGGAAGATAAATGCCATTACGCCGAACATCCCCCCCTTCCTTCTTCTTCCCCCAGCTTCATATACTGAGCATGGTGTCATATGGTATGGAATAGCCCTTTGGCCAGTCTGGGTCAGCTGTCCCAGCTGTGTCCCCTCCCAACTTCTTGTGCACCCCCAGCCTACTTGCTGGTGGGGTGGCTGGGGAAGAAGAAAAGGCCATTTTATCAACACTGTTTCCAGCACAAATCCAAAACAGCCCCATACTAGCTACTGTGAAGAAAATTAACTCTATCCCAGCCAAAACCAGCACACATAGGTTAAACCAGTATAAATCAGTGAAAATATACTGACATCCTCACTATACACTAATATTATGGGTGCTGATAGTAATTCACTAATCAGCAGTCATCATCTGAAATAATGGTAGAAGCAAAGAGCATGAAGAAAAGTCTTTCCTCACCTCTTGACACTTGCTAATAATAACAACAACAATAATAAAATTAAACATTTGATACAGTTCTGAAAAATGTTCCTTTTTTATTAGGTTCAAGCGTAAACAGACTCACGTGGTATCGAAAAAGAAACAAGATCCACTAAAAGGAGAGAAATCATCCTAGGCATTTACTTCATTCTGGTGAAGAATGATGACAAAACTACCATCTCTGTATTACTAAGTTTAAAAAGAAAACTTGATTGGAGCCTTACATGCAGTAGTCCTGACAAGGGCATGATTAGATGAGCTCTTGTGATTCAGTTGACGAATTGCAGTTGTACATTTGCCATTGTTACACTGAAATCAATCAAAGCAAGCTTGCTCGGCCACACGCTTCAACTACATACATACACAGTGGACAAAGGGTGAACAGAGGATCATGGGCAAAGCCCACACACTGTTTTACAGAACAGGTGAGGTCACATTCAACTCCACAAAGGCATTCGATGAACCTCCTGCAGAACGAAATCAATGGGAAGTCAACAGTTTTGTTTACATCCTATAGGATGGGCTATGGTGGGCTAAAAGTGGCCAGTATTCCAAATAAGAGGATTAAACTGCTGTTTATCATCTTTTTCCCCCCTCTGGTAATAAGTTTTTGCTCATGATTACTCTTCATGCAAAACTTGTCCTTTCACAATAAAGCAGCTACCACTTCATCATTTTTTACTTAGTATCATGGCAGTTCAGACATTTCCACCATCAGGGAGGTGGCACAGCAGAAGATCTTACTGTACTGTAAACACTGCTCTTTTTTTGGATCTACCTCGCAGAGAAGATAGTTAAGAAAGCAGCTGGCAATTATATTCAGCGTAAGGGTTCACAGTTTTGTGAGGTTTGTGAAGCAATCAGGTACTGATAGGTTAGACAGTCGATGCTGCTGGCATCCCACACATCCCCAAATATGCCACCACAGTCCAGCAAACCCCCTGTCAAACAGGATGATCACATAAACGTTGATGGAGACCCCGAGATGACAGCTGTTCTGCCTGATGCTGCCATGATTATACACACACTGAGTTTGCATGCAATGAATGAGACTGCAGACATAATTTTAAACATGGATAATTTATCTTTTTGGCTAACATTTCCTCAGGCTGACAACGGCACAATCTATTTTCAACAGTTTATAGCTACCTTCACATGACTATCAGGTCACCATGAACTGAGCAGTTTTCTAAAATAACACATCTCAACCCAAATATGAGGTATCAGCCACTGTACAAGGTACTAGCACTTCATATATCATTACTATTTTTTTACTTTGAGACATGCATTGTTCCTCTGATTCACATATATTCACAATGCACTGACAATGCCACAGAAGCAAGGACAGAAAATTGGCCTCAATATATGGAAAAAGCTTGTCTTGGTTCCAACAAAATCCTCTCTCTGGGCAACTAATTTGCCTGCAAGCCTTTCAGCTTTCATCTACACCACGCAGGGTGGGATGATGCAAAAATTAATCCCCTTACAACTCTCTTTCCCACCTCCCTTCTACACCTTGCACCCTTCCTAACAACCCCAAAGGATACCATACTATGCTGAGAAATCTTCATAGACTCCAGTCCCTACTGCAGCTGGTCTGGATGGAGATTGGATCCTGAAAGGAGGTCATAGAGAGGCAGGGGTCAGTCCCTTGTCCCAAGTAACAAGCGATAGGACAAAAGGAAACAGCCTCAAGTTGTGCCAGGGGAGGTTTAGATTGGATATTAGGGAAAATTTCTTCATGGAAAGGGTTGTCAAGCATGGGAACAGGTTGCCCAGGGAAGTGGTGGAGTCCCCATCCCTGGAGGTATTTAAAAGATGGATAGATGTGGTGCTTAAGGACATGGTTTAGTGGTGGACTTGGCAGTGCTAGGTTAACAGTTGGACTTGATGATCATAAAGGTCTTTTCCAACCTAAACAATCCTATGGTTCTATGATTCTACGGTAAGAATGAAGCTTCCAATTCTTGGTCTACCTTCCCGGGGAGTGGTGAGGGAGTAGGGACGACACCATACAAAAAGCCCAGAAAAAAGGTCAGTCTGCATTACAAGGTAGATCTATCACTCTGAAAGGGGGTTCCCAACACTTGTGTATCTCCACTCCCCTGGAGAATGTAACTGTGGCAGCCAGAGGGTCTGGTTTGTTTGTTTTACACCCATCAGTGTTTTGTAAAGCATTTGCCATTCAAGTGAGAGAAAGCCACAGGCTTTGAGGTACCAAACAAGGCAGTCAAAGCCCTAAGTCTCCCTCAGTTTTTTCTTCAACCTCTTTTTTGCTGTTCTCTCTGCTGGCAGAGGCACATGAGGAAGCACTGAGAGCATTTCATACGCTCACAGAGGGGGCTGCGATAAGGAGGCTGTGGTGGGATGGGAGCTGCCATCACGGAGCTGGCAGGCCGTGCCTCATGTGGCGCCGAACACACCCAAAATGGTGGAAGGGCGATGGAGGAGGGGAGCTGTAGATCCCTCCCGGCGTGGAGCAGGACCAGTGGTGGGCCAGGGGAGCGGAGCTGCCGCTGCGGGGGCGGTGCGGACGCGGGGTGTGAGCGCTGGGGAGCAAGGGACTGGCTGCAGAGAGGTTGGCCCCTGACCCCCTCCAGTTGAGGCTTTCATTGTACAGCCCTGCAGGACTTCAGAAATCAGATTTCCCAGGGAATGCTGGAGATCAGATTATACTGTGAGTTTTAAGGTAAATTGTGGGATTTTTGGGTGGATTTATCTGCTCGGCCAACCAAAATATTTAATTTTAGAAGCGCTTATGTAACAGTGCTGGCGTTCTCCAAAGAAAACAACCTGATTCCACCCAGCTGCCAACAGTCCTCCCGGGCAGCTTTTTCCAGCAGAGTTGCTAATTTGGGCTATTTCACTGCAAAAACACCTAGCCAGGGAGAGGAAGGATCCCATGAGAGCAGGGTCTTGTGGCCACCCTTGCAAGGATGCCCCTGCAGAGCCCAGCGAGGCACCTGCAGTCAGGAGCATCGGGGCCAGGGCCGCATCCATGGCTGGCATGCTGAGTACCGGGGGCTGCCCCACACAAGGAAACTGCTGCTGGGTGTCCGGTTTTCTCCTCTGTCAAACGGATCTGAGGAAGTGAAGCAGCCCAGCCCTGCCATCCAGCAACATGTTAGCGTCCAGCAGATCCAGAATGGCAGGAAAATAACAGCCCTTGTTTCCCGTGGTCATTGCCTGAACTTCATCAAGGTAAATAATCTGCATCCCAAACCAATAAAGTTAACCGACCAGGTATAACCACTCAGAAATAGTAATGCTACTCACCCTGCGCTTTGGGGAGTGTAGAACTACTGTGTTCCGCTGGTTAGTAAACATGGGCTGTGAAAATGTTGAGCTCAAATTTTCCAACTCGAGGCTACTTCAACAGACTCGGGGTGCAGCTACCCCCCGGACATATGCATGTAAATTAACCAAAGCGAGTCTTCGTTGTTAGCCTTACTTGACTTTATTCTTATTTGTTATTTCAATTAAATCCTACAGTTGTTTTTAACAGTCCAGTTACTGCTGAATTCTAGGAAAATGACAAAGTTCTGGTCACTGGTTTTGGTTGGAAGGGTCACCCTGTTGGCAACATTCATGGAGTTCAAGGTCGTCAAAGTAGCCACTGTTTCTTTGTTGGTCTTGTACAAGGGCAAGAAGGAGAGACCAAGATCACAAGTTCCTTTTGTGTAAGCTAGAGTACTAATAAACCTTTTGATAATTTGACTATTTTCCTATGCCTTTCCGTGCCATAATAAATGGTTTGTATACATAAATATATCCTCTGCATGTTATTAAACACCGGGTGACATGTCTCAGTGAACATTTTTGCAACGGATGACACTAACTAAACCTGAGCACTTCTCTTTGGTTTTGGATCAAACAAACAATACTGATTTTGAAGAACGTAGTGAAATGAAGAAAAACTGTCATAACAGAAGTGTGCCAAAGTCCTACTAAAGTTTAAAAAGAAACAGCAAAACCTACAGTACCATCATCTTAAATCATCTTTCCTAGATCTTAACGTCTTAGTGAATATTTGTGCACCAAATGCCATAGTTTGTTTCAGCATATTCATTTCATTTATGAATCAGTTTCCTTCCTAGTCAGCTTTTAAGTATTCCTAAGATTGTAAAGCAAAGCTGTACCATTTTTACAAGATTAACTTCCCTATTTTAAAATTACCAAATAGCGATTGCATTCTCCACATTGGAATTCCATCTGCTAAAGAGCTGCATTTCATAGTACTAATTTGTTTGCTCCTGAAACTGTGGCTGGGTTTTCTAGTTTTTGTTTGTTGTTTTTTTTATTTTTTATGTTTTTTATTATTTATTCTATCCAGATTGAATGTAAAAATAGCCCTGCAAAAACAAAGTATGTATTTTCTACTTAGGCTGTAAACATAGGTTGTGTTAATAAAGATGCATTTACATCTAATCACAGGAATCCCAAAAAGGGAAGTGAATGTTCATGACTTTTTCTTTTAGGGAGCGGATTGCTTGAACGAGGCAGCTGTGCCTGTTCAGTTGGCACCTGCAGGTTGCTAGTTTGGCAGTACAGGCTAACAGTGGCTTTGAAAATTAATAAATGCTTGTTTCTCTTACAGGGTTTTTCCCTGCTGTAGATCCACTGGAAGACTTAGGGGCAATGTAGGTACTTCAGTCAAAAGCTGGAAGTATAAGAAATGCTGGCTCAGCTACCCTCAGAGCTCCTCAGTATCTTCCTCGCTCACCCTAAATACACCGTAGGTGATATTTCTGCTTTTGCTCGCCTTGTGAGCACCCCGGCAGGCGCCTGCTGCAGACGCCTGGCGAGGACGCGGAGGCGCCCAGTGAGCCCCAAGAACGCTGCAGCAGCAGAACGGGGGCCGCCAGGCTGCAGCCGAGGCCGCTCCACGCGAACCAGGGGCGATGTCACCGTGCCCTCCTCGCTTCTACGCCGGCTCCATGCCTGCCCGAGCGCGGGAGTCATCCTCCCTTTCTCTTAACCACGGGAAGCGCTCGCCTGGCGCTACGGAGCAGGGCCGCACCAGCGCTGCTCGGCGCAGACAGCCTGAACTTCGGCGTCCTTCGCACCTTGCCCTCCCTTCTGTCTCCTCAGAGAAGCTGAAGCTTCCTTTCGCTGCCTCACCTCGTGGAGGCGGCGGCGCGCTGCACTCCGTGCCTGCCTGCCCGCTTCCCTCCTGCGGCCGGTTACTCCCGCAGACACTGAATTAAACGCGTTAAAGGCGAGGAGGCACCGCCGCCGCTGCCGGTACCCGCTGAGGGGACCGAACTCCCACCCTCCGCGCCGGGTCGCCCCTCTCGCTGCCGGGCGGGAGTTTCAGTCAGGCGCGGCGCGGGCAGCCCGCGGCGGGGCCTCGCGGCCTCAGCTAGGCGGCGCGGAGCGGGCGGGCCTCTCTCTTTCGCGTCCGGCAGCCGGGGTGGAAGGATGGGTGAGCGACGCGGCGGGAACCGGGCCGGGCCGGGGGGGTGGGTCCCTGGTGGGAGGCGGCGTGAGGCACCGCGGGGGCGTCCGGAGCGCTTTCCCCTCTCTGCCCCGCGGATCTGCCGCGGCTCTGCGCCCTCCTGGCGCCGCCGGGGTGGGCGGTAGCGGCGCCGCCGCCATTACGCTCCGCATCGCCGGGTGGCCGCGCGCCGCTGGGCCGCCGCCCGGGGTGGGGGGTGCGGCGGCGGGAGCGGCCCCCTCCGTCCTCCTCATCCCCCTCCGTCCTCTTCATCCCTCTCCTCCCCCGTTCCGCAGGGAAGTGCCGAGGGCTCCGCACCGCCCGGAAGCTCCGCAGCCACCGCCGCGACCAGAAGTGGCACGACAAGCAGTACAAGAAGGCCCACCTGGGGACGGCGCTGAAGGCCAACCCCTTCGGCGGCGCCTCCCACGCCAAGGGGATCGTCCTGGAGAAAGTGTGGGTAGAGCTCGGCCGAGTGCCGTCGCCGCGGGCTGCGGGGCGTGGGGCCGGTGCGCGGCGTGGGGCGGCTGGGCGCCCTGGAGCAGGCCGCGGAGGATGAGGCCTTGGAGAGGGGCCTCAGGGAAGAAGCACCGCTAAGCGGCTTTATTTCTTAAAGACGCGAGAGGTTTCGCTACCTGTAACATGCCATGTTTCTGTTAGTTTCTATACGCTAGATTGAAAACGTGGTTTATTTTCCCAAGTGGCTGTGTTGAAAGGTACTTTTTCTCATACACGTGTCACTTTAAAAATCATGCTTATTTAGAAGCAAAAGAATAAAAATATCACCTAACTCAGTTTAGGATTTAGGGGCGGATGGATTTTGTGTGTGTGCCTTGTGTCAAAGTTCCCATCTACTTGTGGCTTTTTTTTTTCTTTTCATAATTTATAAGCTTCATCGCGATACTGCCAGGGCTCCAAGGTGTTTCTTCCCCCCCTCCGATTTTTATTTACTGAATTAGTATGTGTCTGTAGGTGTTTAATATTCAGTTTTTACTAAGCTTAGGAACTGGGCTTTCACCTGTTGAGCAGCTCTAAATAGATAACTTCTTTTTTTTTGAAGTACAGATAGAACTTGCGCTTAGTACAAAGTAATAGAGTAATTTGTGGTGGTGTAATGAATATCTGCTAGTTCATCAAAGTGATTTTTGCTAATTTACTTTCATGTGCTTCCATTTCAGTGGAGTAGAAGCTAAACAGCCCAACTCTGCCATCAGGAAATGTGTTAGAGTCCAGCTGATTAAGAATGGCAAAAAAATAACAGCTTTTGTTCCCAACGATGGCTGCCTGAACTTCATTGAGGTAATTTTCAAGACGTGATCTGTAAAAAGTTGTATATCAAAGTAAAGAAACACATCATTGATGGATTTAGGGGATGGTTAGGCAAGGGTTCATGGCATTCTGCACCACGTGTGTCTTAAAGCTGTAGTGGCAGAGGCAGACGAAAAATGCGAGAGGTGTTTTTATACTTTCCCCTCCCTTTGCAAAGCCAGTTCTCCACTGTGCTGCTGCAAGCTAAATGACATCCCTGCTTATGTTTCCTTTCTCCAAAACACTGAAGGGGATAACAGTCCTTTATTAATGTATACCTGTAATAGCCTTCAGTATTTCTACCCTTCCTTTAAATTTGAGCCACAGCCTAGGCTTTCTGATGTTACCCATTTCAGAAGTGTGTACAGGTTTAATGTTTATAGCTTTGTAACTCTGTCATCTTTCATTGCAGGAAAACGATGAAGTTCTGGTTGCTGGTTTCGGTCGGAAGGGTCACGCTGTTGGTGACATTCCTGGAGTTCGCTTCAAGGTTGTCAAAGTAGCCAATGTTTCTCTGTTGGCCTTGTACAAGGGCAAGAAGGAGAGACCAAGATCATAAATTTAGATTAATTTGCCAAGAATGTCAATAAAACTTTTGATTGGAAAAACTCCCATGCTTGTTATTTAAGGCTTACAATTTTTTAATGTGTATCTGCAAGGGACGCACCTCAGAGATGTTGGGGTGTGCTCTCTTTGCAGTTGGCAGCTGGGTTTCCCTTCTGTAAGAAATGCTTTGCTGTTGAATGACAGAAGGGAGCCAGAGCATCTTTATAACCAGCGGGTGTGCTTGAAAAGCGCTGCATTTCCAAATTCACCTTTGTGTTGTGTGGAGCAGCACAGCTGTCTGCCGGGAAGGTCAGTGACTTCATAGAATTAAAGGGTGTTTTAGTGCTTTGTGGACCATCCCCGATTGCCAGTGCCTTCACAAAGGCTTCTTCAGCTTAGTAACTAGAGTAGCGACGGTCCTGTCAAGATGGACTGACAGATCTCTCTCAGGCCTTTGTCCCCTCGTAACCCTACTTCCTGAAAGCTGTTGTGAAGGGCCCCACAAAACAATTTGTGGACTGCTATGCTGCCAGTTGTGCAGAACTGTAAAGATCTGGAAGCTTGGGTCCAAGTACAGCACTAAGGCAGAGCTAACTGTGGCTCTGAGCTAAGGAAGTAGGCTGCGTTGCAGGAGAAGGGGAAGGTCTCCAGTGTGTGCTCTGTTGCCGACTGTAGCTTAGGAGGGCTGGAGAGGCATAAGGGTATGGAGGAGAGCGCAGCGTCAGCCTGGCACACGTGGTGCAGTACAGCTGTCACGTGCTCTGTGCACCAAAAGTGAAAGTGGGCTAACTATTGCTTTGGTGTCGCAGCCCTGACCCCAAGGGGCCTGCGTCATCACCAGTCTGCATCATCGGGGACAGCTTCTGCAGCGGAAAGGGCCTCGGCAAGTAATGTGTTTACTGCCACATCTTGCAGTAAAGTTGTGTTTCCTTTCCTCTGTCAGTAGAGGTCTGGAGTGGCTATTTCTTATTGGGTGTTAGTATAGCACTTTCACAGGTGGAATGTAACTGTTGGGACGAAAAGATCTGTCAGGCAGCAAGATCTTCTGTCTCTGTTAGAGCTACTGTGACCTTTTGCTAGTCGTCTTTTTTTTTTTTTTTTTTTTTAAGGCAATTCATGTTTTATAAAGTACCACTGTACTCTGAAGAAAGACCTGTTGCTTTTCAGGAACACAGGATAGCTGTACTTTTTCTTTGGACACTAAACAGTTCAACTATCGCATAACTATGTGAAGGTGGTTGGTTGGTGGTTTTGTTTCTGCCCCCTACCCCCCCCCCCCCAGCCTGAAGTTTCCTTGGGTTTTGCCTATCTGTTCAGTGGCTGAGTGTAGATACTGTTTGAGAGATGTCTGTATTAACAGTAATAAATACTACACAATCCAGAACTTAATTACAGACTCAATCTTTTTTAGAAGAAACAGACTGCTGTCTACTGTAGATAGAATTTTATCTTCAGTCATCATGTCAGTCATAAAACTCTTCCCATAGGAACTGAAATGAAATTTCTCACTGCTAGGTCTGGCCAAAAAAACCCCTAATGTTTCTCTGGGGCTATTCATCAGGAATCAGAACATCCACTCAAGCAAGCTGGGTGGAGAAATGGCATGAATTTTAATGCATATTTTGGAAAACAGCCTTCCTCAAATCGAAAATGGTATTTATTCATGGTATTTAAATGATGACAGCAGTTCTAGTTTCCAGTGTCAAGACTGGCAATGGCACCTGACACACAATTCATCAGGTCTAGGTCCTGAGGGGATTATTAAATCATTTTATCTAATCTCATCTCTGTCCTGCTCGGCCCATAGAACTTCACCCAGTTTCTTTCATCTTAAGTGCAAATTAAGTCTAACTAGTTGGACTTGGGCAAGCCTGCCTGATTTGAAGACACCCGTTTCTTTTAGTGCATTCCAGCTCTTTTAACTATGTTACTGGCTTGAAGGTGTCTTTGAGTAGGGTTCTTAGGCTTTCTTTGCTAGATTAAAAAAAACTTCTAAATAGTTGGATTTTTTTTTTTTTACTTTTCAAAGATGTCTGCACCATAATCAGGCTAATTGAAAAACTGAAGTATTTCCTCAGTTGGTATCTCCAATCATTTTTCTCTGTATTGTCCAGTTTTTCAACATCACTTTAAAATGTGGATGCCAGAACTAGTACAGAATTATAGAACAGACCATCAACCAAGAAGCCAACATGTCCCTCTGTATCAGACTTTAAATCATTGCCAGATCTTTTCTGTTGATACTTGCACTCGTATTTTATCTTGAATTTGGCCCCTTGAAAGTGCATTTTGCACAAAGCTTATAGCAGAGTGCTGGGTTCTTTGTTTCATGTTAGAGCTGTTTTATGCAATGAAACCTCAAAATACTTATTTGGCTGAAGTTAATAGTGTAAACAGTTCCTTCTTTATAATCAGAATTCATCTGTGTGTTCATCCAAAAGGTTCTGATTCAATTAGTATTCATTAACTTATACAAAAACGGAGTAAAATGTAAGAACAGATTGAGAATCTCTACTACTGGGTATTTTGTAGCTTAGTCGTCTGGCAATTTGTGAGATTTGGATTCAAATCCTTGTTCAGCTGCAGAAGCAATGTTGAACTTGGGTCTTCCTTATCCTTGTAAATGCAGTAGCCCCAGCCATAATGAAAACAGCTTTCGCTGCAGCCCCTTCCCAGCTTTATGGGGGAACTTTGGAAGAGCTGCTCTCTGTGATGCCAGAATTAAGACTCCCTCTGTGGGAACCTGACTTAAATATCCTTTAAGATTTTCAGAGTGAGGCCTTAAATCCTTGACTAATCTCGGAGACAGTGTAAATGCACAGCACCCATAGTGCACTTCAGTCAACGAGCATGCTGAAGCATAAGTGAAGAGGCTGGGTGGACCATGCCATCAGCTGTCCCCATGGCTCCCCAGGGTACCCAATGTCACCATTTTTTTTACTGCGCTTTCTGGTTTCCTAGCCCTCTTGATTTCTTGGATAGTCGATGGTTAAATGCTTGTAATTTTCTTCTTTCATGCAACCATATGCATGTTCTGAATGTGTTCTCTTTTCACCCAAAATGTTATGCGGATGGATTTTGAGGATCTTCTACATCTGCCCAGTATTTCTTACAGCTTCACTGAATCAAAGCTACTGTTTATGCAGAGTAACTTCAACCATGCTATTGTACGCCCAGAAATCCCAGATACGTCCTTACCACATCTGCTTTGGCTCTGTCTAATGCTTCTGTGAAACCTGGAATACATATGCAGTAATTGGAGGTAGCACATAGTAGAGATGCTTACATATTCTACTACAAAGGCTCTGAAGTCCAGACTTCATCTAGGGGCAGCACAGTGTGAGTAGACAGCCAGGTTTGAAAGCATTGGCTGCCATCAGGACGGCTATATTTACTAATAATATGCATCAAACCAACTGCAGGTACAGATGTGAGAGAAATCAGGTACACAATTACATGCAAAACAGCTAGAACATCCCCATTTTTTTTTCAGGTTGTCATGGTTTAACCCCAGTTGGCAACTAAGCACCACACAGCCGCTCGCTCACCCTCCTCCCCGCCATGGTGGGATGGGGGAGAGAATCGGAAAAAAAAAGTAAAACCCGTGGCTTGAGGTAAAGACAATTTAATAGGACAGCAAAGGAAGAGAAAATAATAATGACAGAAGAATATACAAAACAAGTGACGCACAATGCAATTGCTCACCACCTGCTGACCGATCCCCAGCCTGTCCCTGAGCAGCGATCGCTGCCCCCCGGCCAACCTCCCCCCCCCCCCCCCCCCCAGTTTATATGCCAAGCATGACATCATATGGTATGGCATATCCCTTCGGCCAGTCTGGGTCAGCTGGCCTGGCTGTGCCCTCTCCCGGAAGCTGAAAAGTCCTTGACCAGTATAAACGCTACTTAGCAACAACTAAAACACCAGTGTGTTACCAACATTATTCTCATCCTAAATCCAAAACACAGCACTATTCCAGGTACTGGGAAGAAAATTAACTCTATCCCAGCTGAAACCAGGACACGAGTGATCCTTGATTACAATAAGACTGGAAGCTACTGGATGAGCAAACCTGAACACGAACTATGACTCATAGCTTGCAGATCTGACAGCAGTTCCTGGTGGAAGAGACAGATCCCAGTCAGCTCATTTAATCTAAAAATCATGGTCTTATGTATGCAAATGTTATCCTACACAACTGCTGGTGCTAGGATTCCAGCTCAATTGCTACAGGAGATACATTACTTCAACTAAGAAAATCAGCAGCTTTGGTTTTGTAATTACATGAAACTGAGCTGGTTTGGTTTTGTTATTTTGATTTGTTTTTCTTGTGCAGCAAAAATTACCAGTAGGCCTGCCAGTGATACTCCTTTGAAAAAAAGGATTTTACTGCAGCCAGCGAAGAGGACTGCTGAAGTCCTCGTGGTTCAAATTCTTTTCAAATTCTAAAGTCAATCTGGCAGTAGAGGAGATGAAGATTTACCCGGAGGTAAATGGAGCTAGACCAGTTTCCAAAAGTAGGGCATTGTCATGAGGTAATCTTGCCACTAGATGTTGCTATCAGTACAAGGAAGGGAAAAGCTGAAACAAAAGGTGTAAACCAAAAAGTTGTTTATGTGGACTTTAACAAAAGAAATCTTCAAAATGTGAAATTTAGCTTTTAACTGATTCAATCAGTTCCTGTTAGGAAAATGGGACACCTACTGCCTTGTTGCCTTTGCATACCTAAATGGTGGCTAGATGCTACACAGAAGCACAATAGCTTGTGGAGTAAATTCACCTGAAATCTTGTTAGATCAAAAACATGGAAGAGAAGAACACAGGTGCTTATTATTCCATCGAGCATGTGTACATTTTACAGGTTTGACTGAATTAGGGGCTTGTTCTGTTTGTTTGTTTCTTTATTTTTTTAACTTCTTGCAATGTAGTAGAGGGTGAAGGGATACTAACAGTTACCAGGAGTAGGAGAACACACAGAACTGGGAGCAGAACAAGTAAAGCATGGCGTTATTAAAGCTAGTTGCATATTTTGAGTTGCCTTTTATTATTTGTTTTACAAGCACGTTTAGCACGTAACATCTAGTCAACACTTGGGCACCAGGATTCTTCTAGCAAATGTGTCCGTGGATTCTGTCAGAGCCCAGGAATAACTTGTGTGATCTGTACACTGCAGAAAGAAGTCAAAGGAAGACAAGCCAAGCCAAACCTCATCACCAGGTGATGAGGAGTTTTAAGACTAATGAAGAACCATTGAAACTACGTGTTATACAACCCAAATCCTCCGTAACAGAAGGGAATCCACGGAGATCAGAGAAGAGGTGAACTTGTGCAATAGATAGAGCAGTCCATGTTTCTAATTCATTTGCAAAGCATGTATAAATATTAAAAAGACTTGGCTGATCACATGAAGCTAACAATACTTGACTGCTGGACGCAGGAGAATGAACTTTACAAACCTCGGAGAAGCAATCAGTGCTTGGCAGAGTGAGGCCTGGCCGGAATCCACCAAAATTCAGTTCAGGATTTTGATTTGGATCAGGTGCAAAGGAAAGAAGGATTAGTTCATTTCCACAGTTTGCCAAATCTTTTTCCACCTATGCTCAGCCCATGTTCTCCACTGCTGTGGGGTCTACCTGCCTGGGGAAGTGGAGTGGCATCAACTGTGGTGCTTGCTCAGCAGAAACAAAAATCATTAAGATCGGCTTCTGCGTTTCAAGGTGGTGATGTATTCCGAAAGAGACATCGGAGATTGTTCCTGGCGATGCAGATGACTGCTGGTGAAAATCTCCTTACTGGGATCCTTCTCTATCTATAGCCTAATCCTGGGCAGCAACAAAGGTGGGGAAAGGAAGCACCTGAACAGTATCTCACTCCATCTGGCCTCTGCTGCTGAGGCTAATAGTGCACAGCTGCTGAACCCAGCAGTGCACAAAGCACACAACCTAATCTCTTTAGACAAGGCTACCTCTTCCAGTGTGCTGTACTAACAACATTACTGAAAAAAATGCTACAGGAAAACATGTTGTTTTCTAACAGGCTTGAGGAAAAAGGCGTTCAAGGCAAGGCTCTGTAAAACCGTTCTTTTTTCAAACACAGCAGTAAACTCTCTCGCCTTAAGTTGAAATTCATCTTCAGTAGGTGACAGTTACAACAAGCTCTCAAGTGGTGAAGTGAAAGCTTCCTTGTGGTGTAGCGTTTTTTAAGACTTTAATGAAATCTAGGACATAAAGATAACAGGTGTGACACCTTCCTAATTCTTCCCGAGCACTCAATACATGGTTACTCTCTTCGGTGCTACTCTCCTAGCATGCCTCTGTATCAGCCTGGCTTTTTAAATTTAGGAATTAAAGCTGCAGCTACTTGACATCACAGTTTTGCAGCTCTGAACTTCAGATACACATTTTTTTAAATCTAGATGGTAAGAACTTATTGCTAAGAAATTCTCTAAACTCTCTGAAACACTTTTAAAAGCCTACATGTTACTAAAAATATGCACAGATATTCATACATACACTGTTCTCCAGAAGAGAGTATTTTGGAGGAAATAGTTGTAACTTCACAGTTCAGAGGAAAGAGCAATCCTTTTTCCTTTGTGCTGGAACTGGAATGCTATGCAATATAAATAAAGATGTCCAAACAAACTCGTTAAACCATAGTCACAGCAAATGGAAAAAAAAAAAAAAAAAAAAAAATGAAAAAGTTTTGCTGAAATTCATGGAGTTGCAACAAGAATTGATATTGATTACTTCACTATATTCAGCACTAATTAACTAGCTCAACTTTTACTGCTGTGAAAACAAGCATGCAATTTGACCAAAGGACTGTTTCTTTTAGTAACCAAAACCAACCAACTACAAACCTTCTGGCAGACCAGATGGGGGTTAAATTCTAACCTGATCATGCTGACACAAAATGAGGGATTATGTAGGTAGCAATTGCATTCCAAAGAAAAGCTTATTTTTGGCTTAGTTGAACACATAAAACTCATTCTTCTTGCTGATTCTTGTAACCAAGGGCAGGTATGAGTCAGTTCTCTTAAAAAGAAGTCCCCAGAAGCAATGGCCCTCAATATGTCTTCCCAGATTAGCAAGGATGAACGACTGAGCAAATTTACAAAACTGTTTGAAACTGGAAATTTTCTTCTTGGTAAGTTGCAAGATTTCAGATAATGTATGTAGCCAAAACCCAAGTTCAGATCTAAGAATCTTCAATAAATTTGCTAAATAAAATTACAAAATAGTGCTGCAATTAACTTGATTTTGAAATAAAATAGGATTTTTGTACATAAAGATTCTGTATAAAATATCCTAGAAGTCATTAAGGCACAGATGTAAATGGGAAATTAGTGGCCTACCTCCCACTTAAGCCATTAGAAAGTAGATATCTAAACAGGATTATATCTCTCCTTGATTCCAAATATTTATGTTATCCTCTATTTGTTTCTCAGTCTAAGCTTAGTGTATCTGTACTAACCAAGCTGAATTTTTGTGTAGTGGTATTCTGGACAAATTTCAGTGAAACATTGACACTGATGATGACACTGCTCTGTTGCTTCATTGTTTATGGTGTTAAATGGTTAAGAATTGTAGCCGGGCAGGGAAATTGTCAGTTTGCTTACCCATTTCATGCTCCCCATTATTATCATTGTGTCTCAGTAACTGTGGGAACAGGGTCAAGGCACTGAAGAGGAATTTGGAGGGGCGTTATCAGCAGGAAGGAAGGAAGACAGAGACAGCTTCAGAAACTGGGAACAACTTGCATGCCCAGCCAAGTGAAGATATCTAAGAGGTAGAGTGACTGCTGGGAGAGGGTGTCTAGGAGTTAGAGTGTGACTGTCAGGACATTGACAAAGCAGTATCCCGCTGGGTGCAGCCATCCATTAGACAAGTGCCTAGGGTTGTCTCTGACAGAGGAAATTTTCGGTCCAGTCCAATGTGCAATGCCCTGTCCAAATAATACTCGATTTTGTTTACAAATGACAAATTAAGGTAGAAAGTAATGAGTGTTGAGAACTCCTCCATGTAAAATAAAAATATTTATTTCTTATTTACATACAAACTCCACTTTTCTTGTAATTCTTGAAAAAAAGAAGAGAAGATTAAGGTCCAATGGAAGGCTGATGGAGTGGAGAAAGTGACTAGAGTATATTCTCCCAGACTTATTTCACATTTGTTTTCTTTTGCCTGTAATTACGATCTGAAAGTTACACTGTTTGATGTACAGTGTCACATGGATGAGATGCTGACATTCTGAGTAAAGCAATGACACTTCACAGACTGGCAATAAGAAGTCTTGCCTACAGTGAAGAAGCCCAACTGGCCAAATCCAATTTTTTTTTCCAATTATTATGAATAATATTGTTGTACTGCAGTTTCTGCTTCTAAGACGGAAACAAGAAGAGCAGGTCTCCAAGAAATGCCTATGAAACTATGCTTATAAATTTTGCACAGCAGCATCTTAGCAGTTGAATCTTCTCAAGGTCTAACAACTAGTACTGAAAATAATACTCAAAGTTTTTCCAGGCTCTTTTCTTCTCCTTCAGCTGTAAGTTATTCCAAAGCCACTCTGTATTCATGATTGCATTTTATTATTTCTGTTGTTTAAAAGTGGAATTTCTTCTGTATATTCAACCCTCAGTGCAGTACCAGGTAACATCCGTGATGCTTTGGGAAAATGATCCTCAGATATGATGATGCAGCCTTCAGTGCTGATGGTTTATAGGGAACAACTCCATCAATCCTTTCCATTTCCCTCATCCTAAGGTCAGCAGGAGCTAATTCAGACCTTGGTTTAAAGAAAGCTACCTGAGGCCAGTTCTAAGTTATACTGGAAATAAAGGTCCCAAGGGCTAGCCAGCACAGTGTGAGTGTGCCAATATGCTGGATAGAAGCAGGAGAAGCTGACAGAGAGCTGCTTAGCACTGCAGGGCAGCTGAGGGGGGCTGATTGCTTTTACTCCTCTGTTCCAGTGTATAAAAAATGAAGACTACAGAGCAGCGATGAACATTTAACAGTTCTTAAAACCTCTGTTTATCTGTTTTTTTGGTTTTCCTTCTGTGTAAGTCTCCCTTAAATTTGAAATGGGGCTATGGATGCAGTTATCAAGCATATGTTACCAAAAGTGTTAAAAAAGACAATGTAGCTACTGTCATGGTACATGAACAGAAAGACGTATTTTATAAATCTTACATGGAAAATGTCTTTTCAGGTTGTTATAGCTTTCATTATTAATTCCAAATGGCTGGCAAAAGAATTCTGCACCAACTGAATTTTAAAGCCTGCACTGTATTTCAATCCACCAATAACATATGATGTAAGTTAAAAATACGCAACCAATCAAAATATCTGAAAACCCAGAATCTGAAACCTGATGCATTTCACATTTCCAGCTCTGATGTGGCATACGTTGGACTCTGGATGTAAGTGACATATTGCTGAACATATAAAGTAAAATCTGTAATTCCATCTCAGCTGCTCAGGACTTGTGGTCTGGCTTATACTGCAAATAAAATGCGATTGGGAAAGATTCCAAAATGACTTGTATGGAAGTTACTTCTAATCTGTTTTTCACTGATTGCACTACTATGTAATTCCTACTTGCCCAAAATTCAGCAGCTGTCAGGGGAGGCTTGCATAAAGACTGCAGGATACGGACCAAACCTGTGAACAACTACGAGTACAATGAGAAATACTAACTGACTACAACAGTAACTCCCACAGGGTATGGCAAAGCTTCCTTTGGAGGCAGTGAAGCACAGAAAAGCCAGATGTTCTCATACAATAGTATGAGGCACCTTGAACTCTAGAACTGTACATGCTTAGTCAGATGTAGACTGTAAGTACTATGTTTGTCTACAGTCCTGATTCTGTCTGTTCCCTGAAGCATGATATACACAAAATATTCTCAGCAAAGTATTATTCAATCCTCGGATTACAATATTCTTTGTGTGCTGTGGAACACGAGAATTGTCCATGCATCAGGCTGTGGTGGAGAAGGTGGTCCCTAGGCAAAGTAGTCTCAGCCCATACACTGATTGCCACAAGCTTAAACCACATCCTACAAGTATTTTGCTGTGTATGCCCTCAGAGACGGTGCAGATTTTCTAGAGACATGATTTTTAGTAGATAAGTTTAGTAGATCCAGACCCAGTGTCTCAACTCTGTTATCAAGGAACCGTAGGCTTGTGCATTTGTGTGCAGTGTTACTAAGGCCATAACCACAGTAAAACAGAGTCAGGAAGTGAGTGGGTCAATGCAATCGCAAGGGAGTTCAGGTCTTGGTAGTGCTTGAGAGCTGTTGTCACAACTGGAGCCAACTCTTAGGTCTTCCACTGTAACAGGGCAAGTTCTTGCCAGAGAAAGAGCCAAGAACAGTCATCCTTCCACATTGCATTGCTTACCAGCTGGGAAGGATTCCTTTGTTTGATTTCATCCCTAGGAAAGTCTGCAGTAGCTTTATTACAGCTAACCATCATCTGTCCTTCAGCTCAGAGGTCTGAAGTGGAGACATCAAACAGAAAAAAGAGAAGACATGAAATTAAAATCATTGTCGCAGAGCTATGCTAGATCACACCACCAACCATGTGCTGGAGGGACCACCATAAAATGCTTTTACATATCTGAGAAAGACCCCATGACATCAGGGACCTTCTGACAGTCAGGAAGGGTGTCAGCAATGTGCCAAGCCCATCTCTCTCAGCACGAATTTTCATTGCAAAGTAAGGCAATAAGGCATCCATGTAAGCAAAATATCGAAAGGTGAGTTCTAAATGAACTGAACCAAAAGCTCCAAAGGAGAAGATAATGTTTTTGCCAGTTATCCATCTGATCTTTTTAATTTCATAGGAGGATGGGAGAGAAAAGGTGATTTCATTTTCTCTTACCTTTCAACTGAATCAGCATTTGTGTTTTGCTCATGTGCTAGTTTTGCATAACTCAGGGGCAGATTTAGACCCACAACTGGGCCTACAGTACTGAGCCACAATATAATGTAATTTGTTTGTCTAGGGAAGAAAAAAAAACAACAAAAAAGGACCATAAACATATTATCCCAGCCTTTTCTGAATTGCACACACACACTTAACAGGCATAAAATAACTTCAGATGGGGCTATTCTTTCACTTTACCTACATCAAACATATTTTAACTTTCAGCCCTTAGGTGTCAATCCAGGATCTTATTCTATTATCTTATTCTATTTGGAGCAAGGAAGTTGTTTTGACCATTTCCACTTCCCGGCTGATTTACTTTATCTGCATTGTGTAAAGCCTTGCAAGGCACAGCACTGTTTCTCACCTGTTCTGTTTCCGTGAACTGGTCAGTATAGAAGACATGAATTCATTAGTCCGGCAGGGGTGCAGAACAAAATATGGCTGCCCAAGTAATGGGTGCTCCTAAGAGGGAATATCAGTTGTTTTATTATGCAAGAAGAAAACAGAAAAGACACCATTTGCATTTCGAAAAGACAAAGCAGGGGCCAATTAATCCTTCATGCAACTTTTCTCATTTCAGAATCTAACCCACATTGCTCTTCTACTGATAGTCATTGACAAATTAATATCTGAGACCATATCCTCCTATCTTAAAAGGGAAATAAGAGCACCAACCAGGCTATGCCACAGTTTCAGTTCAAATGTACCGGTTTTCAAAAGTAACTCATGTTACTGCATCAGCATTACCTGAACGCAAGTAGGCAAAGCTCCTGTTTAAACAAATGTCTGATCAAATGCAATACATACAACAAATCCCCTCCATGGAAAAATTCTTTAAGAACCTTGACACCCTATCCTTGTATCTTCTCAAACTGGTGCTGGGAAGTAAACACAGTTTAATTTGGAGCCTGTGAGGGGGAGCAAGAAGGAAGAAGGAAGAGCTGTCAAGGTGGCTTTAACTTCCACTAGGTGGCATATCCTCATTTTAGGTTATCCTACAGAAAAACGTCCTAAAACAGTTGTTCTTCCAAAAAGCCCAGTCAAAACTGTCCTGAGGAAAAAAACAAAAATCATTTAGTGACAGTTAAGTTTGCAGTCAGACACACTCCCTACAACATGATAAGACTCTGTCTGTTCCTCTACACCTTCACACTGCACACAGTGCTGCCAAAAACTCAATCCAATGCTCCATAAAGCTTTCACTTGCATCTCCAGCCAGCACTCGAACAGAATACATGTTCTGACTCAATCAAGCTTGCACTCAATGCAAAGCCACAACAGTGATCTCATCAGCTCTTACATGGGTGATACCACGAGATCAGCATATCTGACTGTCTCAAGCACCATGCCCTAGGGCAGTAATTTTCCTTTAATGCTGCTGAGGTGTGCTGCTTTTGGCTGGGATACAGTTAATTTTTTCCATAGTAGCTTGTATGGGGCTATGTTTTGGATTTGTGCTGAAATCAGTGTTGATAATACAGGGACGTTTTCGTTACTGCTGAGCAGTGCTAACTCAGAGTCAAGTTTGCATGTCCAAAGAAGAGCAACAAAGATGGTGAAGGGTCTATAGCACAAGTCTTATGAGGAGCGGCTGAGGGAGCTGGGGTTGTTTAGTCTGGAGAAGAGGAGGCTGAGGGGAGACCTTATTGCTCTCTACAACTACCTGAAAGGAGGTTGTAGCGAGGTGGGGGTCGGTCTCTTCTCCCTAGTAACGAGTGATAGGACGAGAGGAAACGGCCTGAAGCTGCGCCAGGGGAAGTTTAGGTTGGATATTAGGAAAAACTTCTTCACCGAAAGGGTAGTCAGGCATTGGAACAGGCTGCCCAGGGAAGTGGTTGAGTCCCCATCCCTGGAGGTATTTAAAAGATGTGTAGACGTGGTGCTTAGGGCCATGGTTTAGCGGTCTTGGCAGTGCTAGGTTAACGGTTGGACTCGATGATCTGAAAGGTTGCTTCCAACCTAAACAATACTATGATTGTATGATTGTGTAATTCTAAGGCCTTTTCTGCTTCTCACACCACCCCACCAGAAAGTAGGCTGGGGGTGCACAAGAAGTTGGGAGGGGACACAGCTGGGACAGCTGACCCAGACTGGCCAAAGGGCTATTCCATACCATATGACACCGTGCTCAGTATATAAGCTGGGGGAAGAAGAAGGAAGGGGGGGACATTCAGAGTGATGGTGTTTATCTTCCCAAGTAACCGTTATGCGTGATGGAGCCCTGCTTTCCTGGGGATGGCTGAACACCTGCCTGCCGATGAGAAGTAGTGAATGAATTCCTTGCTTTGCTTTGCTTGCATGCACAGCTTTTGCTTTACCTATTAAACTGTCTTTATCTCAACCCACGAGTTTTCTCAATTTTACTCTTCCGATTCTCTCCCCTGTCCCACCAGGGTTGGGGGGGTGACTGAGCAGCTGTATGGTGCTTAGTTGCCGACTGGGGTTAAACCATGACATGAGGTCACTGCTATTACTTCTACACCAAAATAAACAAATCTTACCTGTGGTGGTGCATTCCCCCCTCCCTTTCTTCTTGAGCAGCTGGCAGAGCACGGACAGTGAAGCTGCTTTACAATCCCAGTAACTCCCATCAAAACTTGGCCTTTCTGTAATGAGTTTGGCAGTTAAGCATCCCTTGACCATACCAAAACTCTTATTTTGGCTGAGGTGGGAGCAGCCCTGTCTGTCCCAGGGAGGCAGCCCTGACAACCTTGGAACATATTTTTCATCTGTACTAGTCGCCTCCTGGCAGCCTTAGGGCCTATCTTATCTAGGCTGTAACTCGGGAGGATCTGTACCAGCACCACTGGAATTTTTGAGAACTTTAGTAATTTTTGACACAGGCTGTGAAAGCAGAATGGAAATTCACTGATGCCTAAAGTCAATCATCTCGTAACTCTATAAACAGCGGTACCAAGTGAGACCCTTTGAGCTCTCCCGGACCGCAGCGGGCTGCACCAAAATCTCCCTCTGAGTGGGACACCTCTCAGAGCTGCAAACTCTTAAGTTTGCATGAGCTGATCTCTGGCGCTCCTCGCTCCCCAAGGTTTGACTTTCACCCAATCTCCGGCGCTCATTGCTCCTTGAGGTTTGACTTTGCCCATTGAGACAGTCATTTACAGTGAGTATTTCACTAAACCCTGTGGGGAATTTTTATTGGTGCCTTTAACTGCACATATTTCAACAGGTACCTTTAACTGTGCATATAATGAGTATTTAGGCCGTGTGTGTGTGTGTGTGTGTGTGAATTGATTCAAATATTATAGTAAACCTAATTTAATCACCTCGTAGATGCTAGCTTAATTAATGATCAGTTATTGTTAAATTTTTGTGATTCTCTCCTTGCTGCAAACAAACCTTAAACTCTGCTAAATGTATAATCCTTAGACATAAACCGTTGACCAAGTCTGAGACTAGGATTGGATCCAGCCACACCAAGGCTTCTCTCTGAGAAGGAGTTTAGAAAGCAAGGGGGTCCATTCCAAACCTCATGACTCAACAGGAGGGCTCCCCTTTTCCTCCTTGTATTTTCTTCAGGCTCAGTCTCCTCTTTCTTTCTCTTTATATATTCATTTAATAAGTAATAGAGTGAACCTTGCCATCGAACTCTGTTAAATCATACTTTTACAAATTTCTATTAAAATCACTACTTGCAAATATCTTTGACAGTGATTTTTAAGTGGCCTCACCACTCATCCATGACACTACCTCATCCCCACATGCAATAAGGGATGTAACAGCACAGCAGGGAATGGCTAGAAAGGGATTCCAGACAAGAAAGAAGTCAAATATGAAACGCCATGATAGCCTGTTTACAGCCGAGAACAGACTGTGCTTAAATGTTGCTAAGCCCAGGACCCTGCCAGAGCTGAGAAGCACACAACACAAGGCAGCGGGGTGGAGAGAAGCAGGCATGGACCATGACAGAGCAAACAGCAGGATCACCACCTCTGCACGGCATTCCTCATTCAGCCATGTGAGCCTGGTCCACTGTGCCATGCTACTCACCAGAGCCACAGCAGAGACTGACTATGAGGATTAACATGATGGGTGTTTTATCCTGGGCAAAGACCCTTTTACTTAAATGTTCTTCTTGTGGTGGCTCTGGTTCTTGATGGCAAAGAAGAAGAAATACTAAATTTATGCTCCAACACAGATTTCCCTTGTCCAGGCTGATAAAATTGTAGCCAGACTCCCCTATTCTATGATGTCACACAAAACAGCTGTGTCCAAAGTGGGAATTTTTCAATAAGCTGCTGTGTGTATCTTTCTTAACCTAAACAAAAGGCATAAAACTGCAAGAATGCCATGCTGTTTATTCAAAACCTGAAAGATGGGAATATGTCACACACTGACAGGAAAAACACAAAAGCACAAGAGATTAAAAGAAATCCTGAGCCAAGACCCATTAAGCAGGAGCCTCTAAAAAGGGAAAAGGCTGAAGCAGGGAAGAGCTGTTGAGCATCAGGGAAAACACTCTGAGAGCATCAGATCTGATTCAGTCAAATCCTAGATTCCAAATCCTGTACATAATGGCATCCCCATGAGGCTTTAATGTGTACTCAAGGTTAAATCACTGACACAGCAGCTCTAAGGAGGAAGTACCAGACAGCTGCCAATAAAAATGCAAGAGTTATCAAAGCCCTGAATGATTTCCGAATAGGTAATGGGCTACAGAGCCTTTTCATTGCCAGGTCACCAGTTCAGATTTGGCCCAAGCTGGCGGTAGCTAGAACTCATTACTGTACAACGGCTGTATATGCAATTGTCAGGTTTCGCACAGTCAAAGTACCATTAATTAGTGCCCTTGCTGGTAGTCACTGCAGATGAGTCCAGAACTGAAGATGGTGGTTTATCTTGTCACCGTAGGGCGCAGTCCCTGTAGGTGAGCTCTGAAGTTAAAAAACAAAAAGCTGGAAACTCGCACTTCTGCTGCTCATGGCATGCCCTAAGACAGGGCTGTGTGTCTGCAGTACGATGAATCCCAAGTCCTTCTCAAACACTACCAAAAGTGTAAGAATGAAGGAAATTTTGTGCTGCATCAGCTTCATGAGCATATTTACTACCTGCTGCAGTCATCTGGTGGAATGATTACATACCATGTGCAGTGAAAATGTATCCTGAGCAAACTATTAGGGCAGCAATACTAGCCTTCAGCTAGCCTGATCCATCAGCCAGTTACATGAAAAATACAAAGTCCTACTGGGACTTCATGCAAAAAACCCTGCCACTTTAAAGAGTATAAAAGACTCTTCCCACTTTTAGTTTACAATTAATCTTTTTCCAATTGGTCATGTAGCAATGCATTTTAGAGAGTAATGCGTGAGAGTTTCAAGTCAATTCTCACAATGACTCACTGGCATTGTACAGCAAGAACCCATCTGCGGGTTGCCCACAACTCTTCTGGACAGTAATACACTGACACACAGCTTATGTGAAATCAACAGCATTATTTTCTTGTATCTATCTATGATCTTTTATCTATCTACTTATGAGGCTGATTGATAACACTGTTCAGCACCATATGCTGGAGTCCATCATACATCTGCATATCCCTCTGAGTCTGACCCAATTTTCATGGGAAATAAATTTTTTACAGGTCGCAACTAGCTCCAGTGAATTTGAAAGTTCAAAATGTTGCTTCATTTATTTTCTTTAGAAAGACCTCTTTACTAGGTGACTTCAAGAAAGATTTGTAAGGATGTTCTGTACCCATTTCTGTAGCTGTTACCTCAACTCCTCCCATACAAAACCACGCAAGAGATGATGGATGAAAGATGTGAAAAGTTTCATTGGGTAGTTTGAAAATGAATGTAGTTTTGTTTAGGAATGCTACACAAGATTGAATGTGACTGAGCACTGGCAGCACAACAGCTTACTATTCGTTAGCTGCGCAACTATAACCATCCGTGCACAGGTGCTGAGCTGCCTCGATTGTGAGGTTAAACTGGTGAGCTTAAATGTCTTTCACTGAGGTTCATGTTAGATAGTATGCCTGAGCCCTCAGCAACAACAACAAAAAATGAATGCTACAGGCTCCAGGAGGGCTAAAAAAAAATTTCAGTTGAGCAGCAGCTTTTTCTATGTGGTGCTAGAAGGCCTCTTCCCCTAAAGTCCATTAGGGATGTGAAGCCTTGATCAACCATCCTTCACGTGTCCTGTCATCGTTTACTAATGAAACTGGACTGTCCCTCACAGGGTCATGAAAAGTTAAGATGTAAAAAAATAACTTCATCCCCTCTCCTGTGCAGTGCCTATAGCACAGTGAAATGTTAAGACATGAATCTGAAAGATTGGGTAGTTCCTAAGTACAAGTATAATTAAGTCTAAAACTTCCATCAGATTGGATTATGTCATTTTATCAAGCAGTGTGTATTGGAAATACTATCCATGTCAGATTTAAATTAAAAATAAACATTACTTCAGGTAACGGGTAATTGCCCGTAGGTATCTGTACTGTGCTCTGCTCTTCTCTTCCCCAGCCAGCAGGTATTTTGTTGTCAGTACATCTCTTGTAACAGCACCATTTATTTTCTCTGTCATAACTGGAGCTCTTCCAGTAGTAATGGCTTCTATTTTCTCCAGTGCTACATTAAACTGCCTTTGAGCATCCATCATAACATTTATGGTCTCTCCATTTATGATAGTGCAAGGGATTTGTGCCTGAAACTGCCTCCTCCCCGATCCAGTCTGCATGATGTTTCTTTGCAAAAACAAATTCATGGAGGGGTGTCAAAACTTTCATGCAGGATACCACAAAACACCACAGCCAGGACCAATTCTTTTCAGACATTTTCCCAGCAGTGTTCACAGTCCCAGTCATCAGGTCAGAAAAAGAAGGCAAGATTAATAAAACATGTCCTCCATAACCTCTTCCATTTAGGGAAATGGAAATAGTGATGCAATCAATAAAGAAGTTGCATGCTCTTCCCTTTTCACCAATTTTTGACCACACTTACTGAAACAGATGCCTGTTTTTAAGTAAAAGTCCTTCACACAAGATTATGACACTGTAAGTATTTTATGTTCTTGAATTCACAGTCTTCTTTTTCATTCCTTGTGTTTATATACATCAATAGTAACTTACTTGTTAATAAAATCTAACTCTACTCATTCAGAAAGAAAGTAATAAAATTTTACTCTTCAGATTGACTGTGTGTCCTGCAACCAGAACAGTAACTGTGCACATGTGGAACTTAAACCATGTTGAACTTGAGGTTAAAGGGATTGCTTTACGCTTAAATTACACATGTGCTCAGGTTCAGGTGTAAAAAGTGAGTAATGTTTTTATGAATAAGGACTAGGGAGACTTCAAGCCAGAGCACTGAAGCCAGATGAGTATATGCACGTTGTCTTTACACAGACCAGTAACGGTGCTTGCAAAGGCAACAGGACAGCAACAGGTGTCTCAAGAAAAATGTTCCAAACTTCTCTCTCTCCCCTTCTCCTCACAGATTTTCCTCTAATAATGGAATTACTACAGCAGAAACTCCATTACTATGGAATCACTATGTTGCAGATGCAACGTTGAGGAACTGTAATTACACAGGGAATTTTGATCATCATGATAGAAGGTATAGATCATAGTAATAAAGCTGTTGTTAGGATATTAACTGTATGGGGCTTTTCCATCCTACTGACATAGGTTGCAACATTTCTATTAATGCAGCCATTTCATAAAAACAATATTTTGGTAATAGGATTGGTATTGGTTATAGAGAAATTATAATTTTAAAAAATTTCAGAGAGGGCAAAATGGCTGTTGAAAGACATGTGTTGCTGTAATAGCCATCAACTCCAAAAAAGCCTAAAAAGAAGTCATCAACTCTAAAAAAGCCATTTATGCTAGTGGGCACGGGATACAGTTTAGTACCTGGAACAGGTGACATATTTATAGTCGCTTTGATTTCAATTTACAAGCAGAAGCCAAGTCATCCTACTGATATAACTGAGGAAAGTTTCTGTAACTTTGCCATAAAACCCAAAGAAGCACTCCCACTGCTAAGCCCATTGAAGATGAAACAACCTACTTCTGCCTGTAACGGGTGCTGAAGAATGACTATGAAAGTGCAACTACCGCTGTTCTCCTGCATTTTCTTAGACAATCAAAATAAATCCACAATGGTACTGAGCAAAGGAAAACTTGAAGGGACCCTGATGAGACAAAAAGAAGTTCAAACTAGGCCAAAAAAGCAAATTTCTGTCATTACTGAACCTCTTTTTAGAGGAGAAGGCTGCAGAGGGATTTTGATTTATGCTCAAGTTCTTTGCAGACGAGCAGTTGCAATTGCCCTTATGATTTAATCTATCTGTTCGCTGTGTGTTTCAAAAGACATACCAACTAACTTTAGTGAAAAGTTTTTATTAATACTTTTACTACTACTAACCCCACACAGCCAACTAAGCTGGATCCTATCCTTCTTTCATCAAATATGAAGTCCAAGCTGAAGAGGCAATTAATCAAACAGATAAGTTTTTCTGAGGAAAACAGAGTTGTTTTGACAGATCCTACAACACAAACATATGAGCACACTTAATGCAGCTAGAATTTCTGTAAGGTGAACCACACCTACCACTTTGTACCTGCTGTTTGAAACCCATCATGGCCACCAAGGGGGAAATGCAGGTTCTGAAGAAACAAACACTTAATGGCACAAACTGCTCTTTTTGTAAAGGACGTCTTAAAACCCTGCTAATGTCATTAAGCCTGGCTGATCACAGCCTGAATGCTGCCTCTTGACTACAGCTTGCAATAAAACCATCTTTTGCTTTGGACACAGCTCTGACCACCATGCTCCACACACACATTGCTTCTATATTGCTAACTCATTGCTACTTATGTTGACAGCTGCGGCTTCTGCTGAATGTGACAGCTGAATATGTCTACAATTCGACGCCACAGAAACATCAATCTTGCTTTTCCATTTTCAAAGCTATCAGAACTATCAGGGTGCATCCAAAACAGGAACAATACCTCTATTCACAATATTTGAAGACAACTTTACTGCTCCTGTACAGTGCACAGTGCAAGTTAGAAAGTCACAGACAAAGCCAGTTTGCCAGAAGTAATGTGTTTTCAAGGGTGGCAGATGGAAATGGGTTTAAATCAGAAGTTTTACTTTAGTTCACTTTACATCTTTAGGCCCTTCCTATTTTAGGTGTATTCAAAAGACAAATATATTCTCCATATAGTGATTTCTATAACTAGGACAACGATAACAACAGAGAAGACTGCCATAAGATCTGATGTGCATGTGCTTTTTGTGCAGAGCTAACTTATTATTGTAATACTTGATACTAGAGAATACAAAAATATAGTAACTAGATGACCAAGACCTATTTCATATTTCATCCCCAAAATCAGTTTATCTGCCTGATTCTAGAATATTTACAGTTTTGAGGGAGTGGTGATCCTTTTTTACAATTTATAATTCTATTATTTTTTTAAAAGTTATTGAATAGCTAACAAAATATCCTTGAAAAGCATACGTAAGAGGTAATGCGGGACAAGCACAACATTAATCAATCACTGCTGATATGTATATATTTATGTATTTATGTACTTATGTATTTATGTAGAGAGAATAAGGTTTGAATTATTAATTTTAAGAATAAGGGGAATCAAAGCACTAGGTGACGCTCAGACGAAACTATGTTTTTAAAGCTTAAACTTCTCACAGGCATGTAACTTGCATTTAGGATTCTTTAAGAAAACTTTACAGTTAAAATTGGCAGGACCATAGTTATATTGTCAAGAAATGGCATTTCAGCCATTTTCCTAAGAAAATAAACAGATGATTCTTCTTCCATGCTTGCCAAAATAAGATTAATTCAGTTGTCATCATTTTAGTTATGTAGCATATACTCTTAATTAATTACTATTTAAAATCTGTTCTTAAGTTAAGAGATTCATCTAAGGTGCAAAACTGAAAGATACAACAAGCTGTGGAAGTATGGAAAAGATATTGGAGACAGATTTCCTACCCTGATTGAAAAATGGTAAGTTAAGAAAAAAATCCATACTGGCATTTCACAAATGCCCTGAAAGGGTTCATTTTATAATCCCAGGAACTCCTGGATAAAAAGATATTGGGAAGAGAGATTTCATAAGACTTTTGAGTCTAAAATACTGTGACCAGCAAATGGGATGGCATATATTCCTACCTTCTCTTTACAGTTTATCAAGAAGGTAATATTACTGATAGCTGTAACAGTCAGAAAACAGACAATTACCACAAGGTAATGAATGAAAAGCAAATTTCTGCTGCTGCAGAGCAGCAGAACACTAATTTAACTATATCAAATATAAGGAGGCAATGACGTGTCCATCGAAGTGTGACTCAACTCTTATTTTGAGTTCAGGCCAAGGGAAGACTTTCTTTGTTCCTCATCACTCCCTACAGTGGCAGATGTCGGTGCTCCCCTCCTCCAGTCAAAGCATCTTATATTACCTATCATTTGAAATAACATTTGTTGGACCAAGTACTCTGAATCACTATTGAAACTGAATATCCAATGTTCTTGCACAGCCACGAGAAGACTGTCAACAGTCATGGTAATTCTCCTAATGGCACACTCAATATAATGCTACAAACTTTGTACTACCTAAAAGACAGTTCTGTCACAAGTTTGCCCAAGGTACTTATGGATCTCTGTATGCAGCACGGTAGAGTCAGAGGTTTGAACAGGGATTAGCAAGCACCAGAACAGCGAATGCTGGCACTAGAAAGGTGGGCAACAGAAAACACCAAAAGGACACTGAAACTGTGCCCTGCAAAGCTATAGTGCCCACCACAGGACTGCAGCTAAATGCTTTCATGAAACTGGTATTCAGAGTTTAGAAAAGACTTTGATCACATCAGTGTCTTGGCCAATATAGGACTGAAACGCCAAGCTCTCTTCTGAGAGCACAAAAGAACTACAGCTTATGGAAGCTTGAACCCATAATTTCTATAGAAGCTACAGCTCCCACTCTGCAGGGGTTTTTGGGTCGTCTCTCTCCTTATCCTTGAATCAGGCTGCTATGCAGTCAGAATACAATATACAAAAAGAGAAGCCAAAAAGGGACTGGGGTTGACTTTCAACTTCAAGGGCTGTCAGCTGGTTTTGTGAGCCTTGGAGATTGTATACAGCTTCATATACAAATCTGACTATATGGAGTAAATTCATCTCCTTGGATGAGTTCACGTTCTTTTTTGAACCTCAGACTGCCTTTAAAAATGTAAGGTCCCTGACTGCATTGGACCAATGGTCCATCTAGCAATGCATTCTGTCTCCAACAGCGGCAGTTGCAACAGCTATTTTGGGAGAACACGAGTCTAGCATCTTTCTGTGGTTCACTCCCCTTCTACTGCTCCAGCATGTCTGCTGTATTAAGGATGATGGAGGACGCATTCCTGCCTGGTAATTTTGCATCCATTTATGGACAAGTGGTCTCATGAATTTGTCTAAATGCTTTTGAACTGCTGATACCATCTGCTTCCACAACTTGAGAGCACAGGTGCTTAGGCATAAATTGCTTTCTGGTAACATGGATACCCATCATCCATTTAAATGGCACTTGTAATGCCTTTTTTATTTAAAAAAAAAAATCTGCCAAAGGGCCTGACCAAAAGCCCTTGCTGCAGAAAACAAAAAAGAAAATTATTAGAAAGTTTTCAACGTTTTGTGGCCATACCAGTTGCCTCCCAAATGAAGCTGAATGTGTCATATATGATATCCATTTCTTTCATATTGTGCAGTCAATGTTGTTGTGTATTTTAGAATTTTTCACAAAAACATTCAATAAGGGGGAGTGCACAGTATGCAACTTCATTCCAGTTGTGAATTTATGTCCACAAAGTCTTACTGGGAAAAGCATGATTAAACTGTAGTGCAGCTATACATTATTAATTAATGCTTAGTTTTAAAATAAAACCTACTTGATAGCTTGTACAGTACTACCGCTTGGTTTAAACCACAGAAGTTCAATACATCACAGAAAATTTTAGTTGGAAATAAATATCCACCCAGCTTTCCCATTCTTTGATTTTTCCCTGTGAAACAGCTTTCCAGTCTATACTGGTAAGAATGCTTTTCCTCAGGAAGCAGTACTAATAATTTTCAAAAAATATTAGCAGGGGATCCATAGCAACTGTTGATATGACTCAAAATGATTTAAGAGCTATCTTAGCAACCTTCTGTTAAGATATACTGTATACAGCCTCCCCCACTTAGCAAAATCCCACAATATGGCAAGAAAGATTTGTATGTCTAAGAATAGCTACCTACACACATTTTTCAAGATGACTGAGCCATAATGATTTAAATCCTCCCTACCACAGTTTCAGCAAGATGTGCCTCTACAACACTACATCAATGTGTTCTGTTCAGAGTTTTGAATCTTTCTCGTTTTTTAAATCACACCATTAACATCCCTGACATTTTAGAAATAATGTTTATTGATTTTTCTGTTAACACTGCTATAAATTAAGTGATGTAATGGACAGGATTATTGAAGTACAATAAAGAATATGTCTTCCAGATTCTTAACTACATATTGAAAAAGAGCAGACTTTGGATTAATATAGAACTAGTGCAGTTCTGTGCTGTTATTTGGGTAGTTTAGGTTTGGTTGACTACTTTTTATATGACAGAATGGACATATAACAGCGATGATATTAGAAGTACCTGCTACGTATCAAATGACAAAAGAAAAACACGTCATTCAGATGAAATTGAGAAATAAATGTTGAGAAAAAAAACAGATACAGGAGAATTCCTTATCACTTGCTATTCTGAAACTTAAGATCAGTACTTTGTGGGACAAAGTTGCTAACTCATCCCTTTTTGTAGTAGAAGTGCTATTAGTAAATGGAAACAACTTTATTCATTGTAGATGAGGACTCAGAAAAGGGTTGAATAGTCTGCACCTGAAGATGCACAACCCATGCAGAAGGAAACCAGCAGAATCAACTTCAGTCCTAACTTGACTCGCATTGGTATCAACAGTCCACAGCTTTTTATTTTAAGGGTTACACAAGATGATCCCTTAAGCTAAGACCTGAACCACTATGGAGGATCTTGTAATAGACCACCACACAGAGAACAACGATCTCCCATATTTAAGAATTCATTCAAGGTTACAGAACAGCAGGAACACACCAAAGGAGAAATAAACTTTGAGAAAAGGTATATTTGCAGAGACCGCTATTCATGTTAGACCATTAGGTTTATCTTTTCTGCAGTGCCATGAAGGAGAGACTCATGAAAAAGAAGTTTTATGAGAAGACAGAGTTGACAGAATAACACAATCAATGCGACCACAGGAAACTTCTCATTCTTAAGAATCCTGAAGGTTTTTGCACCCTTCTAGAAGCAGAATTTCAGACTGGCAGAAGATCTGAGTTAATAATCCTGAGGCTTAGGTTTGCGCTGTCCTCACAAACTGCTACATTTACAGTTGGTATGAGAATGCTCTGAATGTCTTTTTCTGGAGAGACAGCAAAGTACTAAACAAGCAAAATGCTGATTTACTGTTGGCAAATCCAGAACCAAAGTATCACACACGAAGTGTGTTCACTCCTGTGGCTGGGGGGAGTGCTTGCACACACACCTCTAAGTCATATTTTGGTAACAGAAGTAACTGCGTCTGAATAATTTTGGTTAACAAAGGCGGGAGGAGGAGGGATGTATGGACACATGCGCTCTGTAACTTCCATAATCCTTCAAAGTCCTGACCCACAGATTAGTTTTTTAGACTATTTCTGCAGGGCTTTCAAGTCTCTAAGCTTTCATTCTTGTTTTATTGGGCAGTTTTTCAACAGTTGAGCCTCCTGTAATAACACAATTCGATTTCTATCCTTACATGTTTGATTTTACATTCCATCATCACAAAGCATTGATTAAGCCTTAGCACATATACTTGATTGTCTTTATGACTTTGTTTTCTCAGGGGAAGGTCAGGCTTTATGAGAACATCACACTGTTAAAAGCAAAATTTTTGGTGATACTTAGTACTGACTGTGATCAGATACATTCATCAGCTTTTAAAATTCTCTTAAAATTTTTAAAATTCTCTTCCTGTTTGCTTCTACACAGGAAAAAAATAACTAAGATATGGACTTGCACAAGTTACAAGAATCAAAAATGGACTTGGGCACATACGTTCAAGGGCTTGTATCTAAAATTTGTAAAATTACTACTCAGCTTCGTCGTAGCCTTAGAACTGCATGTTTCTCAGAGTGTTGTCTCTCCCCACAGGAAAAAAAAAAAACACATTTGTCACTGGGCATGTGCATAAACTGTATCTTGAAAAGGTGATCAGTTTATGGCCTACGCCCTGGTAGGACTCTCAGAGTATGTCTGTGACAGCAATGCAGGTAACCTGTAGGCATTCACGCAGCATGCCTACCAAAGCAGGTCTTGCACAAACACATCAAAAAGAAAGACGAGAACGCAGTTACACCTCCCCTTTACTCTACAAGCAAGTAGAGAACTAACCTGAGACATGAGAGACCTAGATTCAAATTTCTTTTCTGCTTGATTTAACCTCTTGACTTCCTAGGAGAGCAGATCACCATTGACCTACATGGTATTCTGAAGCGGGAATGCTTCACTTCCCCTTGTTGAAGTCATTCTACTTTGTATACACTTTTATAAATACCCATCAGGGCAAGGAAAGGATGAAAAATTACTAGTGTCTTTACTCATTTTTTTTCAATCCAATAAATATTCTACTATTCTTACACAAATTTCAGAAGGTTCCTGGGAAATAAATGGGCCTCAGTTTACCTTCAAATAGGTGACTGTACACATCACCAATCCAGTACCATTTCACACTCTCTGCAGAAAACAATGACTCAACTGGATGTGGAGACTACACTACTGTCTTGGTCCTTGATGCAGGTACTTCAAAATAGGTTTGGAGCACCCAACCATACCAGGATGAAAATTCATGCACTGCCAACACCTATCCCATACCCATACACCTATCCCATACCATACTAACAAAAAAGGACTTCAGTCTGGAAGACTGTCATCTCAGCAACTTTTCATAGACAATCAGTTATCTTGTAGCTAGAAAAATATAAACATGGATCACTAAGATAGTTGAGCATCTCTGTTCAGTTTTTTTAATTTATATTTTTAAATAGTTAAATTATTATCTGAACTTTTGGCCATTAAACATACATCAAAATTTTCAAAGCAGCTTTACTGATGTATGCAGTAATGTGTATAGCTTATATGGAAGTGTGTATACAGTATCTGGTGAAGTTATTATGCTCTTTAATCTTCATGATCCTCAGGTTTCTAAAAATTAGAGAACAAAATCTGATCTTCTCAGGTACTTATGGCCTCTGTATTTCCAAATCCTACAGTGAGGACCTAATACCACATAGTCTGAAGACAGAAGTTCTGGCTATAACCGTATAGTCACCTTCTGCTGCTTCACATTTCCCATTCATCTTGGGAGAGATTTCCAAAATGATAAAAGGTAAAATGTAGCCTTTACAGATGAACTAAACTTTAGTTATCCTTGCTTTTTAAATTCCTGAATGTTAAATCATGCACTACCATGTGGTAAAGTATGTTAACCTTTATAATCAGGAAGACTTCCTCCTCCTTTGTTTCATTTCTATTCTCTACTCTCTTTGTTCTTTGCTTTTGAACCTTTTTACTATTCTTGTGTTTTTTTCCTTTAGAATTGTCTCATCATTTTGTATTTGACCATGGCACTTTTGGACTGCTGCCAACTTAACTATGACTCTGGTATATTATACCTGGATATTAATGTCATGGATCTGCTGTTCAGTTACACAAAGGACCATTATGTTTGAGCTGTTTTACACAATGCCACTATGTATTTACCTAAAACTGTACTGGACTTCTCTGCTGAATATCACAGTACACGTGAGAAAAATACGTGTCTCTCTTGCTGCCATCCATCACCATGATGACTTACTTCATCTTTCTTTTGTCTAGACTTTTCTTTCCATTTAGTGTAACTTTCTTTTAGCTGGATGCATTTGCCTGAGTTTTTGGAGAACATGTCGTGGTTTTGTTTTCCACTATTAATTGAAATATCTCCAGGAGCCTTAGTGTTATTTTTACATTCATCCTACTTGCAACTTCTCTCAGTCTGACATATCTGTCTTTTTCTCCTCCCGCCCCCTTCCAAACATCTAGATCTCTTATTTGCTCTTACAGCTGATATATAACTGGCTTAATAAGTACTTTTAAAAAGCAATGCAGTCAGGAAAAACACCAGAGCAGGCAGCCTGAGGAGCCCAGAAGGTTACCCAGCATGGTGGTATGGGGCATGCAGGGCTGGGATTCCCTCCTAAGTCAAGCTAAACACAAAAATCCAACTGAGGGACAACTGAGGAAAGCTCTGTTTGTCTGCAGTTAAGGAAAGGCTACAAAGACTTGGAAGGGAGCTTCTTGTAAAGAGTACATTTCTAGCATCCATTAATTTGAAAAGGTGAAGAGACATTCTTTTGTGCAGAATGTGTAGAGAGAAATAACTAATACAGGATATCCTCAAAAGCACCCACCAAGTTACAAGTGAACTATTCAGGAGACAGGCATGCAATGCCTGCAATTCCACTTCTGACTCTTTGTAAAAAGAAGCTAAAATCACAGTTGGCAAGGGTTCTGAAAAGCAACAGTAATCCATAAATACTCCTTAATTTTCCTGTCATTGCAGAATTAAGCTACTTCCAGCTCACACAGATCTTACCAGGTGTGCTAAATTGATGTCATTATAAGCCATCAGGAAATACCCACAGAGACCTGTAGCAACATTTAGAAGTTTTGTTAAACAGCTGTGTGTTATAATTGATTTGTATTATTTAAAACAGCTAAAGCAAGTTATCGCCGGATGTAGAAAAGGGATGACTGAAGACTCCAGGGAGATTTTACTCAGAAGAAAGCCAATCATAGGAACTTCATTTGAGCATTTTAAGATTATTACTAGAGGAACTGCAATTAAATCATCACCATTTATCAATTATCATTATAAAATACTGTGCAACCTTATCATGTTAATTTATTTATGAGAAGGTAACCAGTTGACTTCTGCTTTTTGCAACAAAAATAATCTAGTCAGTAAAAACAGTTGAAGATGCTTCCTCTGAAAATGAGTGTGACTTTTCACAATAATCAAAATTAGCTAAAAAGTTCAAATTTTACCTAAAATTTGCTTTTGGCAATGTAATTGCCAAAAAGCTAAATTCTTTGGAGCTTAGGCAATGTCTGAGTTCCTGATCTCAGATATATTTTACCATAGAAAGTATAAGCCAAAATACAGTTGTACCAAAAATGTGCACAGATGTGGCACCCACATTTCATAAAATACATGGACTGTAAGTCCGAAATGATTAGTGTAAGATCCTGGACGTAGGAGGAAAAAAAGGCACTATGACTTTTTTTTCCTAATCTGCTATCTATTGAATCAAAGTAGAAAATCAGCCCTAGTTAAAAGTTAAGTAACATTATGTGTGGATGGTGGTAAGCTCAGTTTTTCTTCCCAGTGGTGGATTGCTTGTAGAATTTAAAATTTCTATCTGTTTTGGAGCAAAATCCTAAACCTTTTCTCTCTGCTGTTCATGTGTACTGAGAGTTCAAACCTGATTTGGTGAGTTTGCCCAGTGACTTGCATTATACGATCTGTCTCCCTGCAGGCAAAGCCTAACCCACATAACAAAATGGGTCAGCAGAAAAGCAGAAAGGTAAGAGAAAACTCTCTATTTCAATTCAGAACCCTGATTCATTTGAGGGGGAAAAACAGTCTTTTTCTTGTAGACCTAACTCTTGTTGTGATCTGAGGCTTGCAGGCTAGTGCTTACAGTATGTTTTTAATATCTTTCATAATTCCTTTGAGAATACTGATTTTTACTGCTGTTTTATATTTGGACTGGCATATGCATCTGTCAGTTAACAAGGGAAAGTGTTTGTTGAACCAGTGGTTGCTGGCACTGAAAATATGATAGTGTTCACACTGCTAATTGTACTGGTGCTTTCCTCTGCTCTGATTCAGCTCGAGAGATGTACACTTCCACAAACCATGCATTCCTTTGTCCTCTTATCACTTGACTGAATGACCATAAGCAAGTGCGCCCTCACTGCCTGGTGCCTTTCTGCTTTCATCTAAAATTAACACTGGAGACCTCTTAAAGCCGCTTTCCCGGAGGCTCTCTCTCGCAGCCATGTGGGAAAGTACATTTCCAATCCAGGAATGCAGCCTTTGGACCAAGCTCAATACTGATGTAAAGCAGGCTAACCTCGCTGAAGTCAGTGGAATTCAACGACCTTGAGCGACAGGTACACAGTCTTCAGGGAGAAGCTGTACATAAAAATGGCGTAGAAAAAAAAGTATAATAATTCCAAATTATGTAGTGGGATTGCTGAAGGATCTTAACATCTCTGGCTTCTGCTACCTGCCAGCAGTTCCAGTGTTGTGTACAGTCTATATTACTCTAGGATAAACACATTTAACTTAGTTTGTAATCTTATTTAACTGAAAGTCACCTTAATGTTATGTTCAACAGTATTTTGCTACTGTAACTTTGCTAATTTCTCAAAAATGTTTTTCCTTATATCTTAGTTTGTGTTTGTCACTGGACTCACATTGGTGAACCGCCTCTGGAGAGGTGTCACAGAGACAACAGGTTCAGTACTCCACACATTTTGCAACCCATAAAACCTGTTTCTGCAAGCCTTTGTGTGTATGTATCTCACACACATCTCTAGTTATTATATGCAGGACAGTTTTACTTTACTGTTCCTTAAGAGGCAGAAATAATCTCTGGGTGGGAGTGACCTGGTTTTCCTTTTGGCTTCCACCACTCTGATTTTACACATTCCAAACATATTGTTTATGCTTTATTCTCAGAAGTAATGCATTATGATTTATTACCTATACAGAGCTGTAGGTTCTTTGCAGACAAATAGAAAGAGACCGTGCTTTCTACAGAGGAGCCTGAACGTGGCTTCAGGCCACAGTATAATGTGAGCGTGGAGAAGGCACGCCACCTCTGTAGTGCACATAGCAGATTCTCCTGTACGTTTTTGCAGGTGGGAATATAAACTATACACAAGCCAGAACAGCTCAGCTGGGAAATACCAGAGATGTCAGCCCTAAAGAATACCTAGCATCTGACCGTGGGGTTACTGGTCTCTGTCTACCAGGAATGCAAGAAGGTGGATGCACTGAAGGCAAAGTTAATTGAATCCCCTGCCTCTCTATACAGAAACAGTCATGATTTAGTTACAAATCTGAAACTTCAGCTATAAATCATAAAACTTGACTGAAAAATCTGAACTGCAATACTTTCTTGTGCAGAAAATCAGTTATCTGCTACCATATTACATTATTTTATTAAAACCTAGTTTTCTCATCTTCATGCTGCAGTAGACAAGTCAAGTAATTAATACTTTATGTAAAAGCATGTATTACGAAAATCTGCAAACTCACAACTGGAATTCAGACATGCACAGCAAACATCAGAAACCAATGCTTGTTAGGTTCTCAGGGAGCTATTATGATACAAATAATGGTCCGTGACTGCAAAAACATGAATGCTGCTTGTGTTCCCTTGACTGAGTACCATCTACAAATAAGCATCCTGTAATTAAATTGTATTACTTGAATTAAGGAAACACTTGTAGAACTCAGTTGAGGTTACATCCCTGTTGTGCCAGCTGCTGTAGTAAGAGACCTGTGTACCTGGAAACAGCTAAGATCAAAAAGTCAGGGAAGGAAAGGGGAAGAAGAAAGGACACATTAGTATCTTTGTCTACAAGAAAAAATTCACACCCGGAGAGTCTCTGTTCTTTGTCCAAACTTGCACTGGAGGCCTGGAGCCGAGGGAAGAAACCAGAGTAACCAACTCAGCTCTGAACCATGTCTCACCCTTCCTTGAACAAGTATGACTGTTTCCAAGAGAGCCATCATCACAAGTCTGGGAATGGTTGATGAAATGATCTGGTGACTTTAAAACCACTTTAAATAAAAGTTATTTGAATAGCTCTAAAAGAAGGCAGTCATATCACAGTTTACTAATCTGCTTCCTCTTGTAAAACACAGCATTCATTAACTACTGATTCTTAAGGACATTAGTCAGCAATAACTTATTATTTGATTGAGAGACCAATTTTCTCTCCTTCAATTCTAAGGATTGCAAGTCTATTTAAAATTGAAAATTACACAGTCTTTTTTGGTAATTTGATTAACAGATAATCTATGAAATGTTACGCTAATATATTTTACTTATATAAATAGGTCTACTTTTGTATTTATCCAAATCCATGATTACTTGGAAATTGCCTGAAGTTTTCAGGATTGGCTTTGGAAAAGTATTTTAAATGAGAGAGAGTGTCACATTAAGTCTTAAATGGTAAACAACCATATATCCTTCAAAATCCAGGACTAAAACTATCGTTGGTAACTGGTTCAGCACAACCTCAGTTAGACTTCTACATGTTTTATTTGTGTCCAGGAAGGCCATTGAGGATTCAGACATATATTGCATTCATCAATTTTGTAAAGGACCAGTGGTTTCTCACCTGCTGTGTAACAGTGTCCCAGGGCCCCTCCAGCAGACGAGCCTGGTAGCATGCATGAACACTTTTCCATATTTCATCCAGAGTTAAAGGTCTTCCATCTGTGGGGGGGGGGAAACAACCACCCACAGTCAAACCTCTTAAGCATGCAATATCGTTAATACAGAATAGGAAAAGTAAATCTGAAAATACTGATTATCTGGAAGCAGATGGAAAAATAACAGCAAAAATTGACTGAGCTCCTTCTGGCCCCATAACTCCAAAACAGTGTTGTTTCAATCCTGACTGAAGGTGCATATAAAACTACCCTAAATTCCCTGTTCAGCTTTCTTCTCTGTCACCTGAGAGTAACAACTTACTGTTCTGGCTGTAAGGTGTGAAGTTAAACTGATTTTGTAAAACAATGCTTGGATAAGATAAATTTAAAACCACAAAATAATATTGTGAACAGTTATCTTACGTAAATACATGCAATTCATAGTGAGAGAGTGGAAAAAATCTAGGGAACAGAATTCTGCAGACAAAAGTTTACTCCATCTTGGTAACCTACATGCCCATATTTTTTTCTTGAGCTGCATTTATATAGCATTGTTACATCAGATTTTTAGTTGTGATGTTAGAATTATGCCAAGATATTAGTGTCAACCACTTAGAAAATAAGCATGTCAGTTTTTCCTGAATATTTGTTTTTGGCAAACAGCAATAGAATATTCTGATATACTTTCAGTAAGTAGCTTCATCTTGGCATTTATTAGGTGTCAGAAACCATTATTCTGTGATAAATAGTTTTATTCTACTGACATTTTCATGTCTGTAAAATGAACAAGATTTATTCACCCAATTAACATTTGAATGCCATGTTTAGATATAAATTAAAACCAGCTGCCTACAGCCTCTGTTTTATCTTATTTTATAGAATCACAGAATCATAGAACCGTTAAGGTTGGAAAAGACCCTTAAGATCATCAAGTCCAACCGTTCACTTATCACTGCCAAGTCTACCACTAAACCACTGATGTTTGCATTTTTCAGGATGGGTCTGTTCTTCACCATTACTTGAACACCAGTTAAGGTTTTCTTCATTTCCAGTAAGCCTTGTGACATGGCATTTACCTGATGTATGACAGATCTTAAATCTGATTCAGTGGTTCCTAGCTGACCCCTTAATTTGTTTGCTGCAACAATACAGGTCATATTTTATATTACAGAACAAAGATCCAAAACTACCTCCACAGCTGCGCTAACACTGTTAACAGCCAGTCGTTTAATATGAATCATATTCATTGTAAGAAACTTTTCATTAAAATTCAGAATTTGTCCCAGCTGAAGGAGTACATCAAGAGCTGTGACTTGCATATAGCCACACCAGCTGGGATGCCACACTGTGTGGTCTTCTAAGCTTAGTTTGCCTGCAGTAATAGAGCCAAGAGAAGTGAACACAGACTGAACAGCCAGTTTGGGATTCATCATCAAGCCAGCAGGTGCACCATCTGAGAGGACTCGGTTCCTGCCCTGGACCAGTACTGCTCTCTGTCCATCTGTCTGTGCAGGTAAAGCCTCATCAAGGGGTAGTCCTAAAACTAACATGAAGCATTTTATTAAGTAAGAATTTGTATCGCCTAAAGGAGAGTGAACAAAGTAACCCGCCTAAGGGATCTCGAACTTTACAGTAATAGTATATGTTGCAAATAATTCCAATAAATGTGATTTTCTGGGTGTGTAGCATTTCATAGAATCATAGAATCATTAGGGTTGAAAAAGACCCTTAGGATCACTGAGTCCAACTGTTAACCTAGCACTGCCAAGTCCACCACTAAACCATGTCCTCAAGCACCACGTCTACCCGTCTTTTAAATACCTCCAGGGATGGAGACTCAACCACTTCCCTGGGCAGCCTGTGCCGGTGCCTGACTACCCTTTCAGTGAAGAAGTTTTTCCTAATATCCAACCTAAACTTCCCCTGGTGCAGCTTCAGGCCGTTTCCTCTCATCCTATCACTCGTTACTAGGGAGAAGAGACTGACCCCTACCTCGTTACAACCTCCTTTCAGGTAGTTGTAGAGAGCAATAAGGTCTCCCCTCAGCCTCCTTTTCTTCAGACTAAACAACCCCAGCTCCCTCAGCCACTCCTCGTAAGACTTGTGCTCTAGACCCTTCACCAGCTTCGTTGCCCTTCTTTGGACACGCTCCAGCACCTCGATGTCCTTCTTGGAGTGAGGGGCCCAAAACTGAACACAGTACTTGAGGTGCAGCCTCACCAATGATGAGTACAGGGGCACTATCACCTCCCTGGTCCTGATGGCCACACTATTCCTGATACAACCAGGATGCCATTGGCCCTCTTGGCCACCTGGGCACACTGCTGGCTCATGTTCAGGCAGCTGTCAACCAACACCCCCAGGGCCTTTTCAGCCAGGCAGCTCTCCAGCCACTCCTTCCCAAGCCTGTAGCGTTGCATGGGGTTGTTGTGACCCAAGTGCAGGACTCGGCACTTAGCCTTCTTGAATCTCATCCAGTTCGCCCCGGCCCATCGGTCCAGCCTATCCAGGACCCTCTGTAGGGCCTTCCTACCTTCCAGCAGATCGACACTTCCACCCAACTTGGTGTCATCTGCAAACTTACTGAGGGTGCACTCAATCCCCTCATCCAGATCATCAATGAAGATGTTGAACAGGACCGGCCCCAACACTGAGCCCTGGGGAACACCACTTGTGACTGGCCGCCAACTGGATTTGACTCTATTCACCACCACTCTCTGGGCTCGGCCGTCCAGCCAGTTTTTAACCCAGCGCAGAGTGCACTTATCCAAGCCGTGAGCAGCCAGCTTCTCCAGGAGAATGCTGTGGGAGACTGTGTCAAAGGCCTTACTAAAATCCAAGTAGACAACATCCACAGCCTTCCCCTCATCCACTAAGCGGGTCACCTTGTCATAGAAGGAGACCAGGTTAGTGAAGCAGGACCTGCCTTTCATAAACCCATGCTGGCTGGGCCTGATCCCTCGGTTGTCCCGCACGTGCCACATAATGGCACCCAAGATGATCTGCTCCATGACCTTTCCCAGCATTAACGTCAGGCTGACAGGCCTGTAGTTCCCCGGATCCTCCTTCCAACCCTTCTTGTAGAGAGGCATCACATTTGCTAACTTCCAGTCATCTGGGACCTCCCCGGTTGACCAGGACTGCTGATAAACGATGGAGAGTGGCTTGGCCAGCTCCTCTGCCAGCTTCCTCAATATCCCTGGGTGGATCCTGTCTGGCCCCATGGACTTGTGGGCATTCAGGTGGAGAAGCAGGTCGGTGACTGCCACCTCTTCGACAACTGCGGCTTCATTCTGCCTCCTATCTGCATCTCCCAGCTCAGGGGCCTGAAAACCCCGAGGATGACCAGTCTGACTATTAAAGGCTGAGGCAAAGAAGGCATTAAGTAGTTCAGCCTTCTCTTCATCCTTTGTGGCAATGTTTCCCTCTGCATCCAACAAAGGATGGAGATTCTCCTTGGCCCTCCTTTTGTCGCTGATATATTTGTAAAAACATTTTTTGTTATCTTTAACTGCAGTGGCCAGTTTAAGTTCTAGCTGGGCCTTTGCCTTTCTAATTTTCTCCCTGCATAACCTCACAACATCCTTGTAGTCCTCCTGAGTTGCCTGCCCCTTCTTCCAAAAGTGGTAAGCTCTCCTTTTTTTCCTGAGTTCCAGCCAAAGCTCTCTGTTCAGCCAGGCTGGTCTTCTCCCCCGCCTGCTCGACTTATGGCACATGGGGACGGCCCGCTCCTGCGCCTTTGAGATTTCCTTCTTGAATAACATCCAGCCTTCCTGGACTCCTTTGCCCTTCAGGACTGCCTCTCAAGGGAGTCTGTTAACCAGGCTCCTGAATAGGTCAAAGTCTGCCCTCTGAAAGTCCAAGGTAGCAGTTCTGCTGACCCCCTTCCTTACTTCTCCAAGAATCGAAAACTATCATTTCATGGTCGCTGTGCCCAAGACAGCCTCTGACCACCACATCACCCACCAGGCTTTCTCTGTTTGAAGTGTTTCTGCACATATTTATAAAAAAGCACCAAATTCTGAACTTTAAGCACCATATAGCAGAAACATGTGGCAAATAAAGTATCTGAGCATATTAACTAGCACGTAGCAGCATATTAACTAGCTATACTATGCCATCCTCATGAATGTGAGACTTGTTAGATCGTCATGTCCTCTGTCTTATGATGGCAGATACCAGAGCTCTGCTGGAGATGGTCTAACATTTACTAAGAAATTTGTTACAAATGCATGTTAACTTTAGAAGGATGTATTTGGATATTGGGAAAAACTTCTTCACCGAAAGGGTAGTCCGGCACTGGATCAGTCTGCCCAGGGAAGCGGTTGAGTCTCCATCCCTGGAGGTATTTAAAAGGCGGGTAGATGTGGTGCTTAGGGACACGGTTTAGTGGTGAACTTGGCAGTGCTAGGTTAATGGTCGGACTCGATGATCTTAAGGGTCTTTTCCAACCTAAACGATTCTATGATTTATGCTCAGATCATCTGTGTGCAGGCAGTATGAGATGCCATGCATACTTGCAATTTTCTGTTTTCTATTCAACCTGCAAAGACAATGCAGAGAAAGTTCAAATGTAACATCTAGAACAACATACATTCTAATGCAAAATTTGATCTGCCACTCTAAATTTTGTTCTGTACACCTTTCTTTGTATCTGCGAATTTTTATAGTAACACTTGAGCAAATTTAGATCGTACACATGGAAAGGGTTACTCTGATTCTAACCATTAATCTCATTTACAGAAACAATCAAATATTGTTGAAGCATTAATCATATTATGGTTAAAATTGAGTTTTGTCTTTACCTCATGGATTTTATTACTTCATGTATGAGAAGCAGTATATCTTCCATTGTATTTCAGTATAAATTCATTTTCATTTCACAGAAAAAAACAAATACATCCAAACTGAAAGTTTCACTTCACAACAGAGTGAGATCACAGACAGTAAAATAATTAAATAGTTAATATAGAGTAATTGCAATGTTTCACTTAGGAACAAAAAACTGATCTGGGCATTCTGATTATGCACTTACATATTGAAATGTGCTTGGATTTAAATTTCCTTACATTTTTAATTTTCTGCACTATTTTAATGTATTTCACTAAGCTTTAAATGAGTTTGAATTAAGTGTGGTTTTAAACTGAGTAAGCTTTCATACATGCTCCCAAGTATTGTGTTCCTGTAAATTCTTACTTAACTGATTAGCTCAGAAGATGGGAGGCCAGATGCAGCAGGAAAGAATAAGTTATCAATACTTAAAATGGATGTGAGGTTCAGCTACATTGCTAGGAACAGTAAGACCCTTGCAAAAGGAGAGGGGGTGGATGGGCAGTTTCCCCATCCTCTTTTGTGGGATGAAGACCCAAAAGTCTATTGAAAGAGTTTTCTCACTCAATAAAACAAAATAAAATAAAACAACACAACTACACTAAGATCTTAAAATGACTGACAGAAGGACCCATTTCGCGTAATCTGGCTGGAGGCGTGCTTTATATTTTGAAGCTCCTCAGTTTTTGTGGTCATCTGCTTAGGACGATATAACTGAACCCATTTCATTTGCAAGCTCCCAGATTTGCACAAAACACACATCTGTATTCTTCTGGCACTTTTAGACCCCTTTTTCCAGGGCTGCCAGCATTCACATGTTTAGCAGCCCTGTTACACATTCTTGCAACCCACTGAGACCTCAAATATCCAGCTGGGCTGACAGAGCAGCCTGTAATTGTTGCTGCTAGCAACAAGGGGCCACTGTGGCACCTGCTGAGCCAAGCAGCCTCTCTGCTTCTTGTCTCATTCTTTCCTGTGATGGAGCTGAACTCAAAAAGTTCAGCCAGAAAAAGAAGGCAACAGCAGCATCAAGCCAAGACAAGTGGCAGGAGAGGGAGGCAGAGGCTTCAGATTCACCCAGCAGTACATTTACTCATCATCCACCCACAACGACACAGCTGCTGAGGTGTTTGCAGCTTGTCCCAAGTCTTATCCCAAGTCTAGCTGGGAGCAGGTGTGCAGACAGAACTGGAAGTTTGCAGTTACATGTACATTTTGTATAACTTAACTCATTAAATAATTACAGAGAGTGAAAGGAAATAGCTGCTTGTGGGTCATGCCAGATTTACTGTACCTTTGTCTGAAGCTCCATGCCTTCAATGCCACCCGTCTGGCACATGACCCATCATCAGCTCATCAGTACTAACCCAGGCTCTGCCAAATACAGACTCTTATACAATTAACTTTACATCTACCCAACAAGAAAGGCCAAAAGAGCCTGGGAAGTAACCAACTAAGATTTCTGTTGAGAGAAAGGAGATAAAGGATAGGAGTCAAGAGCTCCTAAGTATGGGTTCAGTCTCTGCCATTAACTAAGGGCTTGAATCAACCAGTCCATCTGCCTTAATAGCCAGGCAAGAACAACTACAGCCTTTCTATCACAAACTCAGATTTTTGTTATTTAAACTGTCTAGACAATAACAAACTTTTCTGAGAAAAGCTTCTTGATGGTCCACTTGGGGTTAACTCATTTATGTCACCACAAGTAAGAAACAGTTAAAAAGCAGATGGCTGAGTGCCCCCTCACAGCAGCAAGATGTGGCATTAAGACATCTAAGTTGCAGCTCCCAGCTGACTTGGCACCTTAATTTCTGCAAAGAGCAGAAATTCTTTAGGCATACAAATTTCATGTACACTTTCAGAGAAAATTTTCAGGCTTTACAGGTTGCTGTATTCTGTTTTCTTGATGTTTACTGTGGGCTTTTAGTAATTTCTTAGATTTCTAATTAAAGGTTACTTGACAGTTTTGGTGAAAGGGTGCACAAATTGTTTTGAGGCTTCATTCTGGCATACTTTCCAAAGAAATATTAGGGGTTTGTACTCTTAAGAAACCATTGCCACAAAAGAAAAAACACCCTTACAGCTTAGGAGAATATCTGATTATACAAACTATTTGATTTTCTTTATGTCCAAAGCCATGACAAAACCAGTTCATATGAGACATGGTCTTAAGAGGAGCTATTTTTCTGAGAAAGGACACAGTGGTTACATGCTCTGAGTTCAGGGAGTAAGTCTATATTCTGTAAAGTGCATCAGTCAGGCCCAGTACAGTTATGAATACAGCAAGTCATGCCTTCAAGGTTGCAGGAAGTTACATTATCTTACAAGCTCCCTCTCTCTAACCACTGATTAGCATGGTTTTTATTGGCAGGGATCTGTCTATATGTCAGAGAGCTAGACATATTTTGAGCAGGTCAACTTGAAAATCCCATTCCTTCTCTCTTTTCTAGAGGAGTTAGGCTGCTGTCCTCATTTGACTCCCATTAGTCCTGCTCTTTCTTTTCAGTGCTTAGCCAGCATTCATGATTCTTCCTCTACCTTTGTAGCAAAAATAAGAAGAGAAGTGTGAGCCAAGCCATTATTTTCTTGACATGCAGGGTGATCCCTGAATGATGCCCATGTCCACCGGAGATTGTGTTACTTCTATCTCACTGTCAGTGCAAGAGGTTTTTGAATGTATGGCTTCAGACGATGACAGTTCAGGAAAAGACCAAAGTTCCTTGACATCTTAAAGACTAAGAAAAGGGGAAAATACTCTCATGATTAAAGAAAGCTTACTGGACCTAGCCCAGCCCATCTGGCTGATGCCAGCATTGAAGGGGAAGGCTAATTGCCTATACCATCTGTCTCTAAGAGGGTTAATTGCTGACATCAGATACCAGCAGGGGTTCCTGCATTTCTTCAACTACCTATTTGGTAATCTCAGAAGCCAGAGAAAGAAAGAAGGGCTCCCATTTCTGAAAGGTATGGCATGCATAAGACTAATTTTGGAGAAATGACACCTAGTTCTCTGAGACTCCGATGTACTGAGGACCACTGCCTTGAGCTCCTGACAGACTGGGACTTCAGCAGGTCTGAATTTAGGAATATATGCCATGTGGGCAGTATCATGAGGTTGTGAAAAATGTTTATTACATATATATATATATATATGTATATGTACCACAAAAATATCTTCTTGTAGTCTATAATGTTCCCAAACATCTTTCCAGACAGAGTCATCACACTTAATCATTACTTTCAGGTGAAGTATTTGTCCTTGCACAGAACAAGATCTTCCCTGTAAATCTGTCCCCAGAGACTACCAAAAAGCTTAGATGTCTCTCAAAATGTTTCAGTTCTGTTGCAATCAAAATTTCAAACCCTTACCTTGCACTACCTTACGTATCCAAGTTCTTATGAAAAAAAGAAGTCTAAAGATGAATTCCAGAAAATAAATTATTTCATCCAATTTAGACAGCAGCAAGGATAAGGATACAATGCAACTTTTGTCCTTCTGCAGGAAGAACTGATCTGCAATGTTTGAGAACAATCGTTAGCAGAGAGGAGGGAAAATTGGATGTCTTTATTGTCACAAGCTCCTGAAGGTGCAAACCATGCTGCATACGACAGGAAAATCTCCCCAGCAGCTCCTTTGGAAGCCTTTTTCCTGGAAGGGACTGCGAGAGACCAAGCAGTCAATGAAAACTGGACTCACATATGATGGGAGAAAGGCAGGATTTTATTATTCTAGAAAAGTTTTTAAAGAGTCTATTTGGAAGACCTCAGATTTGGACAGGCTGACACCAGTTGCTATTATAACATACAAAGTGAGGAAGTGAATATTGCAAAACAAGCGAAACTACTTAGTCAGGTCGAACAGAAGAATTATTATTTCCTAGGCAGGCCTTGAGGTGTAATGGCCACTTAACATACTGCCAGAGAGGAAGCAGAGTTTTGAACTAAAACTCTGTGCCCTGCTGCTGGGGAAGGCAAGACAGGGCAGAGCTGTGGAAACACTGCAAGGATTATAGCTCACCTTCACCTCCTGCAACAAGCTCTCATTAATATTAGGATCAGTATGGACAGGATTCAAGGGAAACCATGAACAGCACACAAGAGACTTGTGAGGAACCGATTCTGTTACCTAATCCACAAATAATGGTAGGAATTTAGACTGGGAAATTGATGTAGGTCTCAAAAGAAGATTCTTCCCTGATTATTTCAGCTGAGGAATGCAGTGAATATTACTAGTTGTCTGAGAAACAAGGTAAGGAGCCTATCACATGAAGACTATTACCTCAAAGGAAAAAAATCTAAGGGCATTACCTAGAGTCTTCCTCATACCAGGTTCAGGACAACACAAAAGATGCTTTGCTCAGATATCTCAAGTGATTATGAGTGACTGTCATCTGCACATTCCTGAAAACCCCATGTTGGGACCTTCAGACAGTGCAGCACGGGCGAGCAAATAACTTGCAGGAATGACAGAATTTTTAATTTTCAAAAGTAAGCTATCCATAATTAAAATAAGAGAATACTAGCTGAAAATGTTATTGGAGAAGTACTTATTGCCACAATTTTGTATCCTTCTCCCTTCAAGAGTCAGAGAATGTTAAATGTTAAAAGAGAATGTTAAATGGTGAAGAGAACCCAGGTGACTTTAGGAATTATCTAAAAGAAGTCCTTGTTTTCCATTGTGAAAGGTTCCCAAAAAGTGTTTTAAAACATAATTGTACTTGTAGGAACAATTACAGTTTTGTACTGCAAGGGGAGCTGTTGGCACATAATACTATGATTGTGCATTAGATCATCCACTAGCTTCTGTAATATCCAGTTCCAGCTATAAGGAGTCATGTTTCAACACCTCCGATTCCCTGATGCTGACAAGCTAAACAACTTGTTTTGTCTCTGGGAGCTCTTCTCTGGTGATTAACTGCTTATGGTGAATACTAATTATATGAAAGTACAGTACAGTAGAAATAGTGTCCTATTTCCTCTACCTGCAGCGTCTCCATCCTCTTCTGTAGAGACAGTGCACTATTAATTCAGCTAAAACCAAGAAGATCACATTTTTCAGGACCACAAATAGGTTAATCTGTCTCTTACAGCAAAACTTTATCTTCCTGTCTGCACAGTAAGTTCAAAGGCAAAACACTGCACATTTGTAAATGCCTGTAATAATTTTAGAAATAAATTTGCAGCAGGATGTGTGCAAATGAGTTCTGTTGGTGGTAAAGGCAGAGCAATGTCCCCAATTCCCCACATCCCAGTTCGAAAATTTACCCCGAATTATCCATTCCTGAAACTGCACCTCAGACTGAAATCTTTCCACCAGGGAGTCTATGAGAATTTGTTCTTCAATTTTAAATCTAAAGTGCCTTTTAAAACGCTAACACTGCAAAATTAGAAACCATTAAACAATATAAGGCAGAGAGTGATTAAATCTACCAAACACATTCAAAGCAGCTTAAGCCACTTTTTAATTAAAAAGGAAAAGATATCACTGGCAACATACAGACATCTTTATCTAGATAAAGTTAGGAGGTTTTTCAAAACACAAAAGATGCTGATGCTACCATGCAGGAGACTGAATGAAAGGACTCGAAGATTTCAATCCCTCCGCCCTAGGTACACAGTCTTTGGGCAGAGAGGAATAGAGCACAGCCAGTGCTGCAGTGTGATCACTCTGTGTTTGCTGATTAAATAAGTGACACCAACAGCGGCCTTGGAGGGAGGCTGTGTGTTCCTCCTTCCTTCCTGACAGGATGGTGAGTGAAGTCACAGTGGCTATAGCAATTGAGTAATGGGTAACAAGATGTACATATCAGGGAGGAAAGAAGATCAGTTACTGCTTCCAGAGCCAGTTTTAATAGTCAGAAAAAGGCAATACCTTATTGGTATTGTTTTATTTTTTTAAAGCAGCAAATTTAAATAGAAAACAGCATACACTTTTAAACGTACATTTAGAATCCAGCCTTGTGGCTCAAATTCAGGCTCCAAAGAAACAGACACAGTTCTGCTGAAGTACTGTAACTATGTCCACTTATTTTGTAGCCAAATTCAAACCTGCAGCTTTAAGTTTTTGTATTCATTTAACAAAAAAGAACAAGAAAAATGACCATCAGTTTTAGTCAACCACAGGCAAGATGCCAGGAGCCAAAGATCAGCCTCCTTCAGGATGAGATGATATCATCTACTCCAAGGTCCTGAAGCTCTGTGTTGGGAGTATAACAAAATTTACTGGTGAACAGCCTCATCTCTTAATTTCTTATTACATATGAGCATTACTGTGTTCCTCAATTTAATACAAAATCTGTGTTTTTAACATCTATTGCATTCAACATATTTTTATTCTTCCCTTTGTCCAACAGAAGATTGGTCTTACCTAAAAAGCATGCCCTAAAATAAAGCACAGGTACTTGGTAGCTGCTGGAGTACAAGACATGATATTCATAGCGAATCACTTCTTCTGTTGCACAAACTCCAGCTACTTGAGAATCATCCGAAGACTCCTAAAACAAGAAACATGAACGCAGTAATACATCAACTTTTGTATTTGTATCAAGGGAAAAATAATTACTATTATTGTAATAAATTCAATAAATATACAGAACAGAAATAATGGCAATCACCCCTTTCACCGCACTCTCATTTGAATTCCCAAAGGAATTTTTCAATACTAGCAAGAAAATCACAAAAGTCCAAAACCTACAAAGGCATCTTACAGACTTACTTCCACAAACTGTGAACTGTGTGTAGGCATTTGCAGAATTGAGGTCTTTCTAAGTGCAGACTGCTTTTGTAAGCAAAAGACAAAAGCTCTCTAAAATCTTTACAGCACAATAACCGGTACAATAAGGTGACTACAGCTGCATATCTCCTCATTACCTTTAGTACAGACCATTTCAAAAGTGTATCCTTAAATAATCTGGTTTTGCTTGCCAAAAGACAAATCAAATGTATCCATCAAAAATTCTCTGTTCTACTTTATTTAAAGGCTTTTTGCCAGAGGTTGTTTTTGCTAATAATACTTCTAAAACTGAGACAATTTTTTCCTGTTAATGTATATTTCAGGTGTAAAGTAAGTAAAGTTTGTTGTAGATTTGAAATAAATCAGAAGAGATGGAACATATTGCATTGAGATATACCCCAGTTGCAGCACAAATTTCTTAACATTTCAAATTAATACTGAAACAGTGCTAAGCACCCAGTTGTTTTGATTTTTCTAAAAATTGTCGATACTCAACATCTCTGAAAATGGAACCATTAAATTAATAATGCCATTAAGATTAAATGTTAGAACAAACTTTCCAAGAAGACACTATGGGTGTGGACTTCTTTGGTTTTCAAACCCCCAAATTTACATGCATGAACAAAGCAACCGTAATGCCCCACAGGTTGGGTGTGCATTTCACAACTTGACTATTGCCAAGCAACTGTGAGTACTGTCTCTGTCCAAGCAAAATAAAAAAAGATTTAACCGAAAATAAGAACCAGCATCCTTTGAACACCACATTGGTTTAACACACAAGAAATTTAAAGCTATTTTGCATTTTTATCTCATATCCTTTACTCAACTCAGCCATGAATGAATCTATGAAGAGATATAAGAACTGATAAACTGGAACAGTAATGACTGTTTAAAAAAGTGTATTTAGAGTATTAGACAAATTTAGTGTATTAGACAACCAGATGCTGCTGAGGCATATGGATAGAAGATCACAAATGGAGAGCCCAGACCTTGTGAAGCTACACTCCAAGGTACTGTAAAGACATTTTTGGACATTAAATGAGAAAATCATAGATGCTCACAGAACAGAAGGTTTCTGGGAAATTCTAGACAGCTGTAGGAATAGTTGATTCTAGCTTATCAGGAAATAGATATCTAAAGCATTTAAAGGGAATATTAAAGAAAGTGCTTTCTGTGTTAACCTAGTTTTAAAAACTGTATGTGAAGGGATACTAAAGACATGTCAGAAGGGACAATGATGATTACTCTATCTGACTTCACGGCCACGTAAAGTTAGGTATGCTATGCCCAGTTCCCATGTAAATGTGTAGCAGACTAAGAAGGCAAGTTCTTCTCCTCCTCATATATCATACCCTCTGATCAGCTGTGAAATACAGATTTTAAAAAAATCTCTCAAGGAAAATAGAAATTTCTTCTCTATAGTAAGCTGAACTTTCTTTAAAATGGATCCATTTTCAATGCTTTCATGTGAATCGTAACAGAAAGAACAGCAGCAGCATGTGGTAAAAGAAAACAAAAAACAACTGCAGATTTGCTTTCAAGTTTGTAGGGGTGGGAAAGAGTCCATATTCAGAACTGAACCTACATTAAAATTTACAAAAGCCTTTCAGATCAACCTCCTGGAATCAAAATGATACTGCTTTACAGACATTATGTTTCATCAGCTATTACGGCCTTGCCTATTGCTTAGTCACTAGCAATAGACTTAGTCACTTAGTCACTAGACTTGCCCTAAAAAAGCATTTCTCCTGGAAATGGCAAGACTACCTGTTCATGTATTAAATACTGTTGTTCTAGAAAAAAGCTGTATGTATACACATACTTCCCTATTCTGCTTTCTGTATATAAGGGTAAAATGACTGTATACCTTCACAGAAATACTGATATCTAATTTGTAACGATTTTAGACTGAATGATGAAGAAGCCATATTCTGTATTACCTCCAAATACTTAGGAAAAGAAGTAAGTTAATACTCACTCAAAAAAGAAATACTCAAATCTGTATACTCTTAGGAAAAACATGTCTTATAAAAACCCTACTTACTATCTCAGAAAGTCACAAATTAAGCTAGGAACAACTTCATCATTAAGAATTCAATTTACTGGGTTAGCATGGATTTCAGCTGGTAAGCAACTTCTATCTTCATTTTCTGGATTAGGAAAAGGAAAGCAAAGGAGAGACTTTCTAATTTCATTGTTCCTTTAGATGGCCACTGAGAAATCTTGAGAATTTCTGTCATTACCAGACAGATATTAGATGGTGATGTACTTCCCAAAACATCCTATTACTTCCAGAGAAAGGTGATTTTATCCAGAAGTGGCCTTCCCAGAAGATGTACATCGTCTGATGGCAGGAGAGGCAGCAGAGAAGGGAAGAAGGCAGCTTTAAGGCTTTACTCTTCTAGACAGCAGAATATTTTTGGACACATTTATTTTGCATTATCCTGGATTTTTTTGACTGATAGTTTAAGCAGTTTCTGAAATCAAGCATTCAGCTGAATGCAAAGCTCAAAGAAGCTTTGAAACTGACATTCTTCTGCTCTGCAACAAGATGGACTTTGGTCTACTACAAAGTTCCTACACTTTTTCCAACTAAGTTTCTGATACTCAGATCTCTTTTTCTGCTGTTTCTAGTGACAAGTGGGCGCATCGTATTTGTGATACACATACAAAGGCAGATAGCTGAATCCTTCTTAGGGCTACCTCTAACACCCTTTCCTTTCAGTAAACAGCAGTTTCAAAACTTCTTACATAAAAAGATACAGCATTGATGTGTAATCCTGTACTTTACAGTCTCTGTAAGTACAACGCACAGTATTTATGCAGGGAAAGTACATTTTGGAGCCTAAGAGTTTTGATGGTATCTCTCTAGCTGATGAGATGAACTTTGCTGATGAGATGAATAAAATGAGTACAGTCATTTTAGGCGATCTTTGGAACATCTGAAAATCTATGCATGGCTGAATAAAGCCATGGAGCTTCAGAGAGTTTTGTATCAGCCCAAAAGAAGAGATTTGTTTTTCACTCTTTAACCAACTACTGATAAAGCCATAAATATAAAACATAGTTGAAACTTATTAAAAAAAAACAACTCCACAGAATTTTATTTTTATATATGTCATATGATAGCCTATTTAATTTTTTTTCTTCAAGTAATTGTTCTACTTTCCTTTTTTTATGTATACTGTTATTCTATCTTTTTGAGCTAATGCTGAATTTTAGTTAACTGTAATGGACAATATCAAAATCAACTTTAGCCTCAGAAGATTTCGTAACTGCTGCAAAACATTCATACATGTACACACATAACAAAACAAATTCATAATTTTGCTCAGATCTTGTAAAGACAAAACAAACATACAGGTTTTGACCAAACTGCAATCATTAAAATGCTGTGAAGTAATGTGATGTCTTAATTTTTTGTTTCTGCTTTGCAAATTTGCTTGCATGCTTGCCATGCTTCAAGTTAAAACTGTGAATCCAGGACTCACTGACTGTTTCCTAAACAAATTGGGAAGCTGTCATCAGGAAGCATCTGCTCCTCTATTGCTCTCACATAAAATCATTCTCATGCTATGATAATGGACTATTGAGTAGATATTTAAAAGTAATGTACATATTAGAAAAAAGATAAGCTGCAACTACCTAATTAATTATATTAGTTCCACCATAAATGAATTATCACTGAATTTAATTGATATAAAATTGTTCTCAACCTTTAAGTATCTCCTAAATAAATAAAGTTGATTTGTTCCTTTTAAAATTATAAATTATTTAAATCAATAGATAAGAAATGTCATTCTGAAGGCAAAATAATGTATTTGTACTGTTTTTATTCCTCCTGATGAAGAAGGCAAGTTAAAAACCCCTGGTAACAAGTTAATTTGACAGCGGGATAGAGTTAATAGCATGTTTTGATACTCTTTAGTAGTAACTGTGCTCCACAGACCGAAGAGCAGCAGGAAGGTATGGGTTAAGGCAGGTCACTTTTGGAGGGAGGGCTCCAAAGGAAAGGGAAAGGCCAGGGAAGTGACAGACAGCGTAAACTGGGAAGGCGACAGAATTACCTGACAAAAAAGGGATTTTTCTCTGCTGACACCAAACATTTCCCTCCCACCACCTCACCCGCAGAGGCCAGCTGAGCCAGACGTCCTTGCTCAGCCCAAATTCCCTTTGAAATGCAGAAGCAGGCCCTAATGCCCTTTTTTTGGGAAAAGCTAAGAGAAGTGGTTTAAAGAACAGCAGGCACATTTCTCCTAGATCTCAAGTCACTGTTGCCTTTCTCCCAATTCCCATGTTCCTCATCTCTTTTCTTGCTGTCTTGACCTCTATTTCCTCCTGCTGCAGGCCAGCCTCCTGGGAAATTCTCCTGCAGGAGCATGGCAGGACTGGGCTGCAAGCAGGAAAGGGAGGAAGAGGTGACGCAGGCACAGTTACTGGTACTGCTAGTTTCGTTGTGAGAGGGGAAAAAAGGAGATGCAATCCAGATTAGTAAGCAAATCTGATTTCATTGCTTGGAATACATTTACCCTTAATTTCATTTCAGCCTCTGAAGTTGAAAACAAATGTATCAGTGTTTCTCCAGCACAGCATTTCTCTTTCTTCAGAGATGACTGTGAACTACCGTGTGAAACACAACAGCTTTCAGGGAGCAGCTCCCCTCCCCATTCAACACTTTCCCTTTGGCAAACAGGGAGATCTGAACATGAAAACTGAATGGTAGGACAGTGTTCATCAGCTAGAATTAAAACAGAGCTTAATGCGGAGGGTGCGGCAGCGTGGTGAGATTGTATCTGCACTCTTTATTCTTCCTCCTGGGTGTTCTCCACATTTATTTGGACTGTGTCTCACTTTTTTGCCTGCAGCCCCCACAGGTCTAGTCTCTGCAGGTCATTTTGCTGCTGGTTTTTGTCCCTCCCGTGCAGAGTCTCAAGTCATCCCCCACCCTTACACAGGTCTTGAATCTCCGGATCCCATCCTCCCTTTCCCTTCCATACTGAAAACGCAGTGTGGAGTCGCAGTGGTCAGCGAGATAACCGTGGTCGGAGAGGAGGAGCGTCGGACCTCCGGGCAGCAGCCCACCTCACGCCCCCATGAGCAGCTGGGATCACCCCCGTAAGCTGGAGGATGGTGGGAGACGGGAGCTTGGCTGACCGAGTGAAGGCTGAACTGCCAGTATGCCTGGTGCCTGGATTCAAGTCTCAAAAGGAGTTATTACTTGAAAACTGCAAAGAGGCCCAGAAAATGAAAAAAGTCTCCTTGCAAAACTAAACATGCTGAGGAAAAAAAAACCCAAGAAACCAAAACTTCCAAGAACTTCAAAACCATCCTAGCACATGAGTTTTTTTATTTTAATGTAGTAGGAGAATTTCAGTTTGCATTAAGTGATTGTCAGTATTTTCTGTTCACCATCAAATATTCATACTATGCTAAAATTTATAAGCCCTAATCAAACTTACCCCACTGTATCATGGCCTGTAAAAATGCATAAAAATGTGGACATCTTCCTGAATAATTTAAGTGTAAGATGAATGGAGTACAAATGTCTTTGCCACCAGTTGCAGCATTTTTATATACATTAATAAATTGCTCTTTTATGTGAAGTATATATGGGGAAACCAAAAATCTCCATATGTTTTCCGGTGCCGCCGTCATTAGTGACAGATGAGGCAATATGAGGATAACAAAAGATCTCTGAAGAATAACAAAGTTACCTTACGGATTTATTTTCTGTACGCAGCTACAAAATCCTCCCCGCTATCTTAGATTTCTTCAAATTCAGTTAGCCAAGTGAAAAACCTGGTTAAATACTGCCCCTCAATAACAGAGAAAGAAAGCTACCCTTAAATCAGTCAGTGATGTTACTAAATACCATGTCCAAAAACCCTTCTTTTGGAAGACGCAGCTACCTTGAAAAGCCACTATGCCACCAATGGAAAAACTCAGAGGTGAGTTAATGTAAACAGGCAATGGATTCCTACAGGCACACAGATCCCTGAAATACTCCATTTCCCAAAGGAAAATCTTCTGACTGCAAGTCAGAACCCTGACCATGGCACTGTTAAAGTATCCAGTCATTATGAGAATGACTATTTTCCCCAAAAAAATACAGGTTACTAACAAAAAAACACCACAGCCTGTTGTCATTCAAGGCCAAAAGACCAAAACCAAGACTTCCACCAAAAAAGATGCAGCACACAAAACTGCAGTACTCCCTCATGCATTAACAATCACTTCTAATGGATGGAAATTAGATTTGTCTTTTGATTGCTTTAAAACTGCTATCACAGGTGAAAGCAAAATCTATTCAAGCAAAAGAAGCAATGGACCATGAAAACATGATTGTGAATTTTTTCTCCATATAAAGGTGGGGAATTCTTTCAAAATCACTCTTCACTCTTCCTGGGTTGTCACATATAAAATGCAGAATTTGGTGGCTTCTCTCCTCCCCCAGAAGAAACGTTTTCTCCTTTTTTACATAGGAAGTACAAGACTCCATTCTGAACAGGGCTGAAGCACTGCGACACAGTATGTTAGCAAACCTCTTCTGGTGGAAACTACAGTTAACACCCAGCAAAGCTAGGAAACAAGGCAAGGTAACCAAAGGAGTGGAAGAGACATGGCCCACCTGCTGAGGGATGATGGACTAACCTAGACTATTCAAAATTCTTAAAAGAAGGTGCACACAAAGCTACAGACACACACCTTGCAGAAGAACAGAGCAACCCCATCTGTAAGCTGTAGGGTTGCATTTACTTCCACTACCTCAACCAATATTCTTTGTCAATATTATTCCTCTGAATTAGGCATTTACAGCAGCCCTTCTTTCTAAGTATGGTGAGATATGAAGCAATCAGAGATGGCAGTACCCATACCTCCTCCTTTTTGCCTCTAACCTTTCTGTAAGAAAAGTCATGCAGGACAGGTAAGGTATGGAGACCACTCTGCCTATGTTCCTCTGCAGAGACAGAAACTCCAGCCTCTTCTTCTGAGTATCGTAAATGTCAGCCCAAAGTTCTTTCCTCTATCTCATCCAACGTATACTTAATTATTCCACATGAAGCAGAACAGCTTCCCCAATACCTTAACACCCAATGACTCAGGCGCTTTCAAAGCAGCTTCCAGCGCCTCTGCCAAAGGAGAGAACCAAAATCGGGATTGCCCGTAACCTCCCTCAAACTACAGGGCAATACAGGACAATCAGCATCTCCTCTGGCCATCTTTTGCAGGACACGTTTTGGCACTTGTGTTCTCAGAAGCCGTGCTAGATCCAGTCCTGAGGGCAAGATGGGCTGTGGAAGTTCATGGCATGACCAACCTGGGACTGGATTCCCAGGGCCCCCAGGCACATCTCAGGTTAAGGGGCAGGTGAGAAAGGTTTCTTCTGGACCAAATTTTGGCCAGAGCTGCCAAGTGCATCCATGTCCTTTGGTGGATATAACCTTTAGTGATTTAGATCTGTGAATTTTCCTACTCTAGGATTACAACAAGAAAACTATGTTTAATAGAAAGTTTTGGAATTTCATTCACAGGCCTTCATAAAAAATGCTTGCAAAACACGCCAGTCCGTAACAGTGCTACTGTATGAGAACAAGGTACGCATACACACAGAGGTGCACAGAGTTTTCAAGGCTCACAAAAAACAGATCTAGTAGGTATAAATACACATTGTTGCAGTTAGTTTGCAATAATTATTAGAGTAAAAAAATTAAAATTCACATGCAAGCAAAGTTTTATATCCTTGAATTTTATCCAGACAAATATAAACCAAATTGCAGTTATTTTCCCATTATTTTTGTCATTATCTTGCATTTGTACAAATTAGGAAAAGTTACTACTTCAAGGCTAAGCACTATTTCACAAGATTATTGCTTTTTGGAACTGAAGTGCTTCCAGGATTGGGCTCTATGCTTCATAATAATATGCTTTATAATAGGCAAAAAGAAAAAAAAATGCTACACTAGAAGACAAAGGTAGCAGTTCAGCTGTATTTTAGGTCAGTTTTATTTTTTTAGAACAAGGATTATTATTTCTGCTTTGAGAATCTCAGCAGCAACCCAGTTTTGGCCATGCTTAATTCAATGGGGAGACTGACAGCAAATGCCTACAAACCTTTACTTTATAGAAGACAAACTCAAATCCTCATTAATTTCTCAGATGGGAAACCGTATGAAAATGGTGCCAAGACTGACAGACAGTGTTTAGCAGTAATTCAAGTGGAAAAGTTACAGACAGAAATGCTCAAATTGTCACAAAATCTGGCATTATAAAAACAAGAAATCTGAAGTTAAAGGTTACAATTAAAAGCAGCTGAAGGGGAGGAAGGGATGGTGCAGTTCTGGAGTTGTCTGGTGGGCTACGGGCTTGGCCGCCACGGTGGGGCCAGGCAAGGGCTTCAGGGAGGCTTGCCTATGCTGATGCTCACCCAGGACCCCGTAAGAGAAAGGCAGTGTCACTGGGACAGTGACTTACTGCAGTAAGTGTAATAATTGCATGCTGCCTAGTTGAAAAAGGAAATAGTACCCAATTAAGTTAGTATCTGTCAAAATGATGCAACTTAAAAGTTACCTGAGATGCTAATCTAAGCTTGGCCATAGCCTATATTATATAAGCATAACAACTAGAAACAATAATCATAAACAATGTAGCTTAATTTCAACTGGTTTACTTGAATATGAGAGATCCAATTAAATTAACTATACATTAAGGCTAAAGCATATATATTATTCTCTTATTAAGATAAAAGGAACAGAAAATTAAAATATAATGATCTATTTCAAACTCAAAATAATCTTAATTTTAAAATTTTAACTGTCACTCAAAATAATTATGAGTTTCCTTGTAAATACTCAAAAAAAAATCGGAATTTGTTGCTACACTTATATAAAAGCAGTAGCATAGTAGGATCCAGTGATGTTTTCTTTTTGAAAACGTATAGATATAATAAACATATTTTTTATGGAACAAGGCCAGACCCTACCAAGTCAAATAAGTCCAGCTTTTGCTTGCTCTGAAAAACTGTTTATTGTATTAATATATGATGCAATGCAGATGCACTTACTTTCTAGTCTCTAATCACTGTTACACAGGAAATGCAAGGCTCTGAATTCAGATTTGGGCAGGTCAAAAGCCCATCAGTTCATTTTCAAACAAAATACTCTGTAAAAATATTCTAAGTATTAATAAATATAATGTTAACAAATGTCATTGATCACAACCAGCCCAAATGTATATTGGAGACATTCATAGTGGCTGGAAAGAAAGTACTGAATGACTTCTTTTATAAATGTGATCTCAAATGAAAACTGCCATGCTTTATTACATGATACTGTTAATTTCCAGGAATGCAGTACATAATAGATCTCAATGCAAATTTAACTGCTAGCAAGCTTTACAAAGAACTAATTGTAGTTTGACAAAATGCAGCTAAAAGTTACAAAATTCAAATGAGAAGACACAATGCAATACATTCTTGCAATTAAAAATTGTCTGTTAAGGCATTATCTAACAATAAAAATAGCTATACTATATTCCTATGGCTGAATAATATGGTTGGGACACTTCTGTGTAAAAATAAAGAAAATACAGAAGTAGAAAAGGATCTCAGCTATAGTAATACACCACCAAGAGTTTTGTACAACTCAATGCAACGGCACCTTGAAGCCAGCTACACTCCAAAACTAAGAATTTGGAATTTGCTTGACAATTCTTTAAAGCCAAGTAGAAAATTTGTATGGATTATTTACAATGTTGCTGTCTGGAATGAATCTTCTAACAGTCTCCGTCTTCATGCAAACTCTGTTTTATTTGACAAGAAAGCCCAGAACAGAATTAGGAATACCCAAATATTTCCACTGCAGTATGTGGTGGAAAGCATCTGTAGTGGTGAGCAATACTACATAAATACAATGACCAGATCACACCACCGTAGCACAGGGTTTACAGAAAATCAAGAAATGGTACACATTGTACATAGTTACACTTGGCCAAGCTCATGTATAGTGTTACTATAGACATTTTACACAGATGCAAAATCCACATAATGGGTGAGCCGTTAAATACATTAATTTATCTTATTTTAGGGAATTCTTCTTGTAGTTGAATGGCTTAGTACTAGGTGGAGGGACCTGAGGAGATTTTTCTGTATACAACTGTTCAACAAGTATATCTAAATTTTCCTTCAAACTTTATAAACAAGCTACGTAAAATACTTCAAGCAATTAGCAAATCGCTCCAAAAAATGTTTAATTTTGTCTTTTTTGGGAGCAGCAGCAAACTTGAGAAGGAAAAGGAGAGCTGGTATGTTTGCCTCCTCCCTCTCAATGCCGCATTCACCCATTTTGCACAGTTCCTCCTTCTGCGTGGGGAAACGCGAAGGCACGTTTCTCCTCCCTCCGAAGAGCACTTCAGACACCGAGCCACAAAGCACTTGAGGTGACGCCCCTCCTGTTCCACTTTGCGTGAGTCACTGAACATTCGCTGGAGTGGGGAACAGAGCCCGGGTCCTCCAGGGCCTCGGTGAACGACACCACGCCGTACCAGCCTCCACAGGTGATTTTTGCATTCAGAGGGCACAAAGCGTGAGAGGCTCCACAGCCCCAGCTTCCTTGACCATATCAGAAAGTGATTTGCTCAGTATCCCACAGGATCGGAAACACAGGATACAAGAAGTAAGGAAAGAGCTAGTAATTGTATGCATGTGCAGAGAAAGAGCCAGAACACCGCTTTGACTGTTTGCTACATTTTATCTGCTCTCATTTCCCTCAAAAGCTACTCTATGGCTACTGGAGTTAATTCATTCCTTCAATTTCATTAAGGTATCTCGGGGACTGCTTCATATATTTGTCCCTATTTACAACTAACTGAAATCACAGCTAAGAGGATGAAGTATTTAATTGGTTAAATTGTTCTTGCTTTTCAAAACTAAGATATTCCAAGTGTCCCGAAGGCATTTAATTCCAAAACAGGAAGCCAAAGAGGAGAGCACTCAGTAATTCTAATCGTGTGCAGATCTCTTGGAAAGTATTTTCCTGAATGTTTGCTGAAAGAACCTTTTATTGTACTGCGTGCTGCCGCATGTACCCCAACTAGAGTCCCACAGAAATGCCAAGATATTTACTACTTAAATTATTTCTGGTTATGTAAAGGAATCAATCTAGAATCAACTAAAAGCATGCTTTCCTAAACATTAAAGTTCAGTCATGTGCAAAACAAAGGATGTAGGGGAAGAAAAAGCAACTAAAAATACATTAAAATATATTTTTAACATCCTATATGATAACTTTATTCATAAGGCAGAGGCTATGAATGGTAATGCTGTACCAAAATCAAAGACACAATTTAATTGATTTTTTTCTTAACTTCTGTTTATAGGTTTCTGCAACTCAACTGCAATCTCTGAAGGAATAACTTTAGAATAAAGGCCTGGTGTCCACATGATATTTCAAACAGTACTGCTGAGGTCCCTATTCTGCTATGTTTCAGGTAAAGGAGGACCTCTGCATCTTTGACTTTGCTGAGTCTGGAAGTAATAGGTGAGCAGATCAAGAATTTATGGCTGTAGGAATCAGCTCCCAAGTAGCAGGATCGTTCATGTGTTGAATTCCACAGAACTGTATGCAGTTTACAAAAAAAAGGCACATGTTGGCTTTTTATACCAATGCGTATGTTTTCACAAATGTTTGCACACTTATGCACAGCATGAGTGTAGATATATAGATTATTTTTTTTTATAGCAAACAGTAATTTTTCCCCAAAGGACTCTTCACCTCGTTCAGCACACAGAACAGAGAGTCAGCAGCAGTACCATATTTTTTATTCTTGTCACTGGATAAGCAACTTCCAAGCCCTGGATGGAGACAAAGCGTGGGAAACTCCACTGCATGTCCCTCATACCGAGGCAGACCATAAATCCACATTTCCACAGAAATGACTCACAGACAACTGCACCAGGCAGAGGAAAATGCTCCAAGAAAGGAAGGTTTCATGGAACTTTCAGTGGAAATTTTGTGATTCTCCAGGATTTGGCTTTTCAAGGGAAGGAAGGCAGAAGCATAATATCATAGTGTTGACTGGCAGAGGACTTTCCAATTAACTTTGGAAGGTTTGGGGATGTTTCACTGTTGGTAGGCATTCACACAAAACTGACTTCTCTCAACAAAAAGACATCATTTGAGCATGGGTCACTCATGTTTACAGTCATGTCGAGTAAGTTAGTGTTTAAAAACAGAAATTGGGAAGAAAGTGTTGGGAAAGATTTGTCTGTTATCCAAACACAGACTAAAAATATAAGTGAAGAAATAGTAAAATATAAATATTTTTTTTTTTTTTTAAAAAAAGGAAAAGTACAGGAAACATCGTTAGGGGAGAGGAAGTATGATCCTTAAAACTAGTGTTCACACAGTGGAAGGGCTGTATTTGAGTCATACAGGAGATGGGGAGAGGTCAAAGGGAAGCATTCACAGTGTTGGTATACTGATTCAAGAACTCTAGCAACACAGGAAGAACCAGAGACTTCTGATGGATGGCTAGCGCAAGACCTGGAGGAAACTATTACAGTAGTTGCTCCCTTTGAGAGAAAATGCTTTCAGTGCCTATATTTCAGCTGCGAATGCTGCAGAGAAATAGAAGTAATGCAGATGAAGACACCTCAGCTTGGGTCAAAAACCACCTGGGGGAAGAATTATAAAAATAGGGTCTGTAAGAGTACAAATAGGAATGACAGGATTTTATTTGGATAGAAATCTCTCAAATACTGTTAGAGAGATTAGTACTGCCAGGAACTGCAGGAGATGATGTTTCTAATATTGGCAAGACTCATTTTTTCTTAGATGCAATACTTGAATTATTTCTTCATCAAAGTCACTGAATTAACAAAAAATATTTTCATGTGGATTAACAAAGTTTCCAGATGATTAGGGGATAGCTGCTTATGTAAAATAAATCTGACTCTAAGATTTCAATTACATATAAATACAAACAAATACAGAAAGATAGGTGCATACATGATATTAAGCTTATTTCACTGCTGTGTCTTGCTCAGACTCCCAAAAGCAGATCAGGTGGGAATCCCTCCACCATCAGACTGGCAGAGATCATTGAAATTTTAATGCCTTGGACAGAAGATCAGAGTGAGCTCTGCTTTCTAGGATCAGTTAGGAATTTTACAAATTAAAGAAGTGGCTGTTGGTATTTTACAACAGATCTTCACTTTGTATGATGAACTAAGAAATGTATTTTGGCCTGCAATATGCAGATGCTCACAGAACAGGTATTTTATGGATCCTCCTGTACTGAGTATCTGTTGAGAAACTGTCCATGATACGCCTTTCTAAATCTATGTTAAGATTTTTATAAAATATTTGAGAAATTAAGGGAGATACTGAGTTAAAGCAGCCAAATTAAAAAGGTGAAGGACTGGAATCTGGAAAAGGCTTAGATTTATTTAAATCAGAGATACAAAAAATGCCTGAAATTTACACCCTGAGCCACTGAAAAAACCTCACTGTAGGATAAAGCTGCAGACTTAACTGAGTGAATAATCACCTCAGAAAGGATACCAAGCATATGCAAAAAACCCCTACAGAGAATAGAAAAGAGGAATGGCAAGCAAAAAAAGCTACATCTTGAAGTCTAAGTTAGAAGGAGAAAGTGAGAACTGCCAAAATTCAAGCTGGATTTACACTTAAAAACGGCAAAAGGCTCACCAGACAGGAGTGGAAAAAAAACAAGGAAAAAAAGTGGTGCAAAAATGTAGCAAGACTGAGGTTCAAATTAAAAATAACAAAGGAACAGCCCCCAAGCCTAATTTCAGATTCTGTCTCAGTGCCCAGTATGCACATTCAGAGCACTATGGTAGAAGATGGGAGCACAATATAATGGTTAACGAGGATGAGGGTACATTCATCCCGTGACAGACGACCAAGACATATCTTGGTCACTGGTAGGAGAATCAAGGAGGGGGATGGAAACAAGCTCCAGTCTAAAAGTCTAAAAGAATGGACACACGAAGGTACAGATCCAGCAGCAAGGTTTTTATATAACTAAATCATGCTGGAGTGATAATACCTGAATGAAAAATAACTGAAGTCTTCGCATTTAAGAAAGGGGGGAAAAAACTACTTAGGTAACCATTGTCTGACTTCAGTGTATACAGGGTTTAGAACCAGTTTTGAAGGAAAGAATAATTAAACATACAGAGCTATACAGAAACTGGGATAAAACATAACATTGGTTTACCAAAGAAAGAGCATGCCAAACTAACCTGATATCGTCCTCTGATAAGATAACTAAATTAGTGGACAAGGAAATGCAGGAGATTCAATCTATCTGGATTCAGTAAAAGATTTGATACTGCGCCAAATGGATAATTATTATTTAAATTGGAGAAGATGGGGATTATGTTAAAAATGTAATACATAAGAAACTGGAAAAGGGGACATAACAATGGGGTATGCTAAAAGGAGAATTATTGACCAGAAGACAGTCGACTAACTGAGCACCTCTAAAACTGGTCTGTAAAGTAGTATTAGTTAAAATATTCCTTAATAACCTGAGCACAAAAGCAAGAGATTGTTGATAAATTTTGCTGATGATACAAAGCTGGAAAGCACAGTCAATAGAGCAGGAGATAGAAACTGTTACAGGAAATAGAGTTTATAACACAAGTGTTGCCACATCAAGATACCCACAAGCTGACCTCAGCTCTACTCTCCCTTTTTGTCACAAAAGTATTGACAGTATCAACAAATCAAAAGACGAATGTCCCTCATTCTCCTGTTGCAACTAGGGATTGCCCCCACACTTCACAGATCTCATTTGCTCAACCATGTTTTACACAAAGAAAAGACAACTTGAAATGCTGAGGTCTGACCAAACACTGCAATTTCCATTCGATGAGACACATGTCCTTTTCTTTAATCAACATAAAAGTTAAATATGAACATTTTTCACACGACAAAAACTTTCTGGTTAGAGATGGTAAATATTAAAAAAGAAAATGTCAGTATTTCCAAATTAAAGTGTGCCATATAAATCTGCTGAACCAATTTACTTAGAATCAACTGGATGTTCAGTTTGATAATCCTAGTAGTGTGCATAACCTAATGCATGTCTGATTCTCACCCATGAAACAGGGTTTCTAGCCAGCCTATCTCGAGGCATTCAAAGGCACTTCGCCACTCTAATAGCCTTATAGTCAAAGGAAATACTATACCACCGAAAGTATAATGCCGTTTCCCCCAACAGAGCATTGGTGTGGAAAGATCTAAAAAACACAGCTCTGCTGGGCAATGGAGCATATTGTTAAACTGTTGCTAAAAAAAACGAGAAAAGTTTAATACACTGTCACACTTTCAGTAGGATTAAACTGATCCTAGGTAAACTACTTAATTTTCATTTGTCTAATCAGAAAAAAAAATTCCTGAAGAAAACTTGAGTTTGTAGAAAATGAATTTTCCATTAAAAAATTCTCTAACACCTTCACCTCTGCCACAGTATCCATACAGCACTAAGCAAAAGAGAACTCCATGTTCGCAAACCTGACTGCAATTATAACTGAAAAAAGAAAAATAGAGCCACTTACTAGTCAAAGAAAATCAATTTATTTCATATTGATACCACGGACATTTCAAATCCTTTTATAAGGCTTTTACTATGTGAACATACTGAGCACAGTGAAAAAGTACTTCAAGAGCCAAAGTATGCATTTACATGACAGAACGTAAAATCAAAATCAATTTATTGCAGCTCACCACAAAGGCGGCTACAGTTACATCAGTTTTGTTCTTTGCCTCTGGAAACAACTGACAATGCACAAATTTGAATTAAAATAAAATCAAAGGTCGAACTTCAAAACAGCCCAGTCCCCAAGATTGAGTTAAAGCATCTACCACCTCTATAGATCTGCCTCATGTATCACCTAAAACATCTAAGCTGCTCAATAACCTATAGAAATGAGATAGCAGCAGCCTCTAATATGGTGCAAGAGGTGCAGCCATACAGACTAATCTGTGGTTTTATCGGTTAAGTTTGTCTCATTTGGGGCTGGGGATGGTTCTACCTACTACCGCAGTGGAATTGCGAACGGTGGCTCTTGAGCTACACCCACAGCAGCAGCACTTTGCCCGTACAGCCTGCTGGTATAGCACGCTTAGTGCAGACTTGCTGTACTAGCAAGACAATTCCAAATAGTTTCTTACGTTTTTCTAAAAGAGCTTTTTAAAATGTCTGTATTTCAGTGGAATTAGAAAAAATGTTCCTGTTTTCCCCTCGAGTATAAACGTTCACACCAACCCATTCCACCCTTCCCAGCACTTAGAACACATCCAATAAGAAAAAAAATCCTATTTTCCTCCCTCTCCCATTAGAGACGCAGACCTCCAACAGGAAGTTGTATTTCAAACTAAATTTGAGGGTAGAGGGGGTTAAGCTAGCCCTCTAGTCCTCCTCTAATGCCACTTCTTTGTCTTCATTTTGAATTGTCCTCCAATTGCTCAGAGATATGGGTCACCAGAGAAATGTCTAACTACTTACAATGCAGTATGTTAGTACTCAAATAGAAAACATGGTTGCTACTCAAGCCAAATAAACAACCTGCAGCAAGGGAATCCATAATGATAAACATGCTCTCATTACTACAGAACATGCAGTAGGAATTCCTCACATCATAGACTGTGTTTCATTTGGGCAACGTAATGTTTCCCTCTCTCCTCTGTTCAGGGAAAACTGCAAAATTAAAATTGGATGACAATAAAGACAAGAAAAATGGGGTCAAATAAATCCCTTGCTTCATTTTACATGTTTTAATGTGTCACAGGGAAAAAGAACGTAGACCACTGCACTAACACTAGTTATATACAGTTTTACTGTGAAATACAGTTTGTTCTAACTTTAAAGTACAGGTTGATCATCTGTAACATGAATACCAAACAGCTCAGTCCTGAGATTTTTATCTTCACAAACAGTCTTTTTTTTTTTTTTTTTTTTTTTTTTTTTAAAGTTGCACCATGTTTGCTTATTCTACAGTTCCAGCTTTAAAAAAGGTTAGACAAAATTTTCAGTAATAAGCCCAGGAGGACCAAGATATAACAGGGAAAGGCAAGATCCTAAATATATCTATTCCTTGTTTAAGATGGAAATACTTGAAAGGAAAGTAAACGTTACAATGCAATGACAGATTAACTCACGGTAAAGTTCTTGCCTTAGTAGTTTTATTGAATATTATAAGGAGCTTTTTCAATACAAAGTGGCATTACAAAGTTCACCGCATATTCTGTATCAAGACTACTCTTTTGCAAAGTTATTTTGTTTTGTTAACTTCTACCCCCTACAAACACAAGCTACTCTGTGAAAACTGAGAGAGAAAGGTGAAGTGCTTTGATTGAGCTTACATGGTAAATTCACAACAGAACTGAGAGCATTATTTAGTTATTCTAATTCCTAGTGCCAAAATGCTGTGTATTTCCAAACACTTAAAACAATAATTAGCTACCTTACAACTCACTATTTTAGCAGAATAACTTCAAAACCAGTTCTGAAGCTTTGGTAGGTAAACTGTTTATGAACATTAGCAACCTTTAAAACAAGGGATGGCAGTAAAATACACAACACATATTAAAGATGTTATTTGGAACCAAACATTCCAAATATTATCAAGATGTAATCATTCAGTGGTAAAATAGCAACACATTTAGAAAGTCCTTTTCATAACTGGTTAATTTTAAAATCGAAATCAGTACAAACTGTCCTTAATGGTTTATCAAAGGTCGACACCACCTTTAATCACAGGACAATATTAAACATAACCATATCTTAGACAACCTTATAATACATCCTGGGACCCTCACAGCTTTAGCCAGTGTCATAATTGTGCTTTGAAACAATCTAATAAATAACTTAAATAGGAATAATAACTCTCTGTACTAAATACCTAAGTTTAAGAACAAAAATACTGCCAAATTGTTCTGCGAACTACCAGACAATGTGCTTTCAAAAGCTGGATGCCTCTACATCAGCAAAAATAAAATTTAGTCTTCAGCAACCCTGAAGAACAAAATGCAATAATACTTGAACCTGGTTAACACCAAGATTTGTGAATTTCTTCATCTGGTGCAAAACTATTACTAGATAGAACCAAGGAAAACGGTATGACTGTGCCTGTAAAACTAGTATTATCATGCTACTAAGTAACTTCCAGTGTACACCCAGGCACAGAACTTGATGGAAGAGAAGCAACAGTAGATGCAAGATGTGTTTGTATCTTTCACTTAGAAGTATAATTTAAACACTGAGGTGGTTAACTCTTTCACAAATTTGTCTTCTATTCAAATAAGGATTAATCACAGAAGTAGGTGCTGAAAGCATACTTAAAACATAATTTAACATATTTGATTAAAAATTCTCTTCCCACGTTTTCCTCTGTTAGCATTCCTGTTAGCTCTTCAATTATACAGTTTTTCCTCACTCTAAAGGATCTTAATTTTTTTACATAAAACAGTAGTAAAAAAAATCTCAATTCTTAACATAATCTTTGGAGGAAAAATGAAAATGGGAAACAAAAAAGAAACTTGAATTTTATAGCAACAACTAAACATAGATATATTTCCTTAAAATAGGGCTGGTATCAGCTTTCCAAAACAGACTGACCAGCTACAGTGTATTTGCTTTGTTTCATTTTGCCATGGTTCACAGTGGTTGTACACGAGCAACCTTCCTGACGCATGACACAGTTTTACACAATTCCATTTGATTTGGAATAAAAATGAAAAAATGTACAAATAAATGCAGAATACCTGAATCAAGTTAGCCTGGCAGATTGTATGTTGGGCTTTACTGAAGTCCAGGTCTTCCAAAATGCATAAATGTTAGATAAAACTCCTGCCCACACATTAACTGAAATACCTGTAATGTGAGTTAGATGACCATGAACAAGGAACAGGATGCAGTATCAAGCCTAGTACCGGTCTTGCACAGCAACCGTACGCCACGTATTCTCTTAGAGATGCTAGCTCCATCTCAAAACCATTAAGTCTCCTTGCCCCACTCCTCCTCCTGACAGTCTTGAAATTTCATAGTGAGAAGCAATGTAACTTTCAATGAGAAACAATCCAACTTTCAACAGGATTTCTGTAGCTTTCATCCCTTTGATATCAGGTGCTCTCAAAATAACTAACTTTTTCTGGCTTATCTCTTAATCACACTGGGATTTAAGGACCTGTTGATACTGCAGATATTAAGGAACACAGATATAACTGAGCCAAAAGATACGTACCATTTGGAACGCACAAAAAAAAAAAAATCAGATGCTAGATAGAAATATATAACTTCGCTAACTAAAAACAGAAAGAAAATAGTGATATTTAACCTTTTGTTATGGAGATAAGACTCAAGAAAACAGGAAAAATCATATGCCATGTTGGGAAGTCAAAAAAATTATTAGAGATTTTATTTTGGTTTTAAGGTTTCAGGTTTGACACTGTTGAGAAATAGCAATTACATAAGTTATATTACTTGCATAAACTCTAAAATCCTTGTTTCTCTTCCTAAAAGACCATGTATGTATGTACCTAACACTGTTCTACTTCCATGTTAACAAGCCTTTCTGAGATGTCATGTAGAAGCTCCACTCTGTTTCTAATTTCTAAAGGGTATTTATAAAATACCTGTCATTAGCTACTGCTGCAAATGTTTAGCCTGACTTTTAAATGTCCACTCTGTTTTATATTTACACTTCCCTATTCTCACTTAAGTCTTTGTCTCTGGTTCTTCACACATTAATTTTTTCAGCCCCCATGAACTCATTCCTTAGAAAAAAGCAGAGCAATCATGTCTCTTATCTGTACAGAAAAGCAAACAATTATACCGTCTGCTCTGAGGCTTGTCATTTTGATGGAGAAACATGACTTAGTGCTCATATTATTGCTATTGATTGCCAATCACAACTGGGAACTGTCTGAGTCAGTCAGACAAAATTAACCTAAAAGGAGCACATTAATATTAGATTTTCTCATATAAAACCATAATTCTAGAATCAAGGTTAGCGAGTTTTTTTTGCAGTACAAACCTCTACTAAGACACCGACTATACAGATGGTCTATCCTCTTCCCGACTTGTGACTGCACGGACACGCTTTAAGAGGCACACCTGACCAAAGGATAGGCTTCCACAAGCCTGCATGGAACATATACAAACCTTATATGCACTACAGCTTTGTCTCCTGGGGATCCCCCTGAGGCTTCGAGGCATGTTACAGGAAGAACACCATTATGGGCCAAGAGATCAGTGCCTACTCAAACCCAGAACTATTGGCCTTAGTCCTAATACGCAGATCAAGGCTGCTGAGCAGTTGGGTGTAAAAAATGACAGAAGTGAAAGTAATATTTCTGAAAAAAAGCAGAATGTCTTCTGATTTAGGAAAAAGGAAATGAAAATTCAACATATTTATAAATGACTTCTACACAGTCTTCATTTTTTCATCATCAAAGAAGTATTCACCTCAAACACTTTACTATGTATTGGCTCATTTTTCTACCATGAGAGTAGAATAATAAGCTTGAACAAAGTTCATGAAGATGCGTGGGGTTGAGAACAAGGGCAAGGGAAGGTAAGAACAATGTTACTATTCAAAACTCATCTATTTCACTAAGGCAAGCTTTCAGCACAGATATGTAAAATCACACTTTAAAAACATTTGTTCTTTTTCCAAATGACTGCATTTTCAACCACTAGAAGGTAAGTAATATGAACCATTTAATAGCACATATGCTACAACTCGTAGCGTGGTTCCCAAATACCAGTCATTTGTAAAGACTGGGTAAAAAGTACTTTTCTGAAGCTGGAAATGTGCAGAAGCATGTAATGATCTTGGGGATTGCCCAGGGCTCAGCTTTACTCCACCTGTACCTTGCCTGCGAGGACGTTTTCCTATCAGTCAGCAGCTGATACCAGGTGAACACGGACCCCTCCAGTTGGCAGGACTCATGCACAACTCCAGAACATCCCAACCTTCTCTCAGGTTGTAGATCCCTGCTGCCTGGCAGCTTTACATGCTGCTTTCCTAGGATACATCGTCTCTGAAGAAGGCTGTCTGTCACTTTGGTTCATTTTTAGCACCAGATGGCTTACAAATGAAAACAAATTTCACCTAGGAAAGCAAAAGATTACATTCTTGGTAACAAAGCTGGAAACAAGATTACCAAGAAAAAGGTAAAAATCTAAAGCTATGGATAATCTAAAATTGTGCTTCATTCAAAATAGCATTTTAAACCACCAGACTGTTTCTCTGCTTCAAGGCAAAGCTCAGCTACAAAGGTGAAATAAATGCCTAACCTTGCAGCATCCTCCCTCTTTAATCCATCAGAGCCCAGATCTAAAGCTAAGCTGCAAGAGCAGGCACCAAGTTTTCACCCTCTGAGCCTACTCAGTGCTCTCTCCACTCTCTTTCTCTGCTTTGTGTTCAGGAGAGGACCTCTCGTCCCCTCTGCTCCCCAGCTTAACAATCACTTCCTGGTTCTTTTTATCAGATAAGAATGTAGTTTGTAGACTGATATACTATAAATGTCTAGGACAATTCACATTTCCAATCCAAAAGAAAAAAAAAAAAAAACAAAAAGCAACCAATGGAATTTAAACATTTGTTGGTCTCATCCCATCACAATTCCTAAATGTCTAATGTTCATTACAAAGTGGACACAAGCTACCTGAAGCCCACGGGCACTGCTTAGCATTACTACTAATAATACTTGAGTAGTGCTATCAGGTCTGAACCGCGGAAGCACAAAAGTTCCCCGTTCAGCCTCTGGGGAAAAAAATGCAGTGTGTACGACCATTAAGCAAGTTTTAGCAGGGAACAATCTTATTCCCAGCCAACAACTGTCCGCCTGTTCCAGATTTTCTCTACATGTTCCTCTTCGCAGTCCAAGTGCAGCAAACACTCCTGCCCTCTTTCTAACACACATAAAGGGTGACCAGGCACACAATCTCACCCACTAATTCTCAGCCCACTTCCTCTAACTAAAGCAAATTATTTCCTCATTTTCTTTTGAAAGCTTATCCTAAGACTAGCATTCCCCACGGTACACTGGAGTCTCAGTGATGAAGCAGGACTCCAAACAACAAGGGGAAAATGCTACCTAGCACTGCAAATTGTTAGTCTAATTCCTGATAAACTTCCTCTATTTTCTTTCCTCTGTTTCCTCTGCTCCGAAGGTAAAGTATCTCTCTGATTTGTTTTGGGAAGGACATAAAAGAAGGAGAAATTCCTAGCTAAACTTCGCATGAAAAAAGAACTTGGGAGACAGATTTTCAAAGAATAAAATCTGAGGGATTTTGAGGACCGCATTTTCTCAAAATCAGATCCCAGGCTTTTAGGACCCTTTATCTAGGGCAAAAGTGAAAAATTTCTCTCACACAGATAACGTAAAGATGAGGGTCCTGTTTCATAAGGGGAAATATGCATTCTTGTGCAATCTGTGCTCTAATTTCCTGACCCTCCAAGCAGCCTTGCAACATCTGAGAGACAGGCAGATAGATAGATATAAACAAAGGCATTAACTCTAAATACCCATCTTTCACCACAGTCATGGATAACACAAAATGAATAATAATGATGTATGAAATAGGAGGGCAAGGGACCTTGTAGGTCATTAAGTTCAGTATCTCATTATCACAGGCATCAAACATCATATAATGCCTTTTACTAAATTTATATAGTTTTATCTGAAAACTAACTGGCTTTAGGATACTATCATTTCTTTTGGAAAGCCATTTCAGCATCTCACTTCTCTGGTTCTAGTGCAAGTTTATCCAAGTTCAGTTTATAACTTTTAATTCCAGTGCCAACATTTTAGTTTAGTTTAAATAGCTCTTTCATTCCCTGACATTTCAGACCTTTTTTCCCCAATATATTAACAGAGATAAATCATATTTCCTTTCAGGCTTTTTTTCTAGGCTAAAGAAGATGAATTATTCTGGTCTTTTCTCATAAGACAGGCTTTTCCAAACCTGATTTTCCCAATCACCATAACAGTTCTACTATTTTTCTTAATTCCTTTTTTTTTTTGAGGGCAATAATTGAAATTAAACATACAGCATGACAGAGGAGCCCTCAGCATCCTTGTTGTATAATACCAATTTCAGCTGAGAGCAACACCCAGGCAGAACCTGAAACTATCTTTATTTCATTCATGCCCATTAGCAGCTCACAGTAATCCTACGATCACCTAAAACACCCGTGTCTTTGTCCTCCTCAGTCATTTCCAACTAATGAGCCACGAGCTTCTTAAACAGAATTATCTTATCCTTACTCCCCAAGTACATGATCTTATACTTTGCTATTCATATAAAATGTTTTACTAAACTCTAGATGGATTAGAAGTACTGAATTTTCTTTCTCCAACAAATCAGTTATTTTGCCAAACAATAGGTAATGGTTCAATGCATCCACTATCTTCTGTAAACCCATTTTGCATTCCATCCCATTTCCATTTCCAAACTTTACTTATGTCTTCTTTAAGAGTTTATTCAAAAACCTTGAATACCACTGGTGTTGGGCTCATTAAAGCATAGCTTTTTGCCTTTTTAAATAGAAAAAAATAGATTCTTTTTTTGCATTCCAACACTACCACCCAACAAGACAGATACCTGACAGGAATTCTAGGGTAGATGTTATCTCTTACCTTCCACTTCACAATCTCTTCTCAAATTTTGCTTCCCCCTTGATCGAAGTACTTTCTGTCTACATACACCCCCATTCTCATTAGCCATCCTGCCTTCTCTGAAACTGTCTTTACTGAAAATGGGAATTCATTTCCATTTACCTGGTGGAGAGACTAAAATATAATTTTGTCTGCAATCTTTTCCCTGGGCTTGCTTCTCTTCCTTTAATCTTTCTATATGCAGGGTTGAAGAACCCTTTGACATTTGTCTTAGTACCTTTTCAGAACTATTTTCAAGATATAATGCAGATTCTCTTTTTGGGAATTCTTATTTTATCTCTAAAATGTCTAAGCTATACCTTTGCTCCATTCCTTGAGGTTGCTTTATTTTCCTAATAATCTTGCTACAATGGTTAGGTTTCAGACTATTCTGCAGTTTCAACTGAAAGGAAGTCAAAGCATGCTTCAGCCAAAATCATTACATATCTTTAAGAACTACAATTTGTCCTTTTGAAATTAAGAAACTTAAATACTTAAGTTGTTCATCTATTTATTTTAAACAGAATCAATTCGTGACACATCCATTTAAGCCTGTTTCCTAAGGCCAGCTATTCTATAATTCTTACCACATGCTAAAGCCGAATCTCAAAGTTTCAGGTTTTGCTCATTAAGAAACTCAACTCCTGAAAAATCCATCAGCTGTTACATACAGGAGACTCCTACCATTTTTAGAAATAATACCAGAATAATAATTAAATTTGATAATGCCATAGTTATCAACAAACCACCTGCAACAGACTAGCGGGGAAAAATAATTCTACAAGTTTGCCTTCAAATGCTATTACTGACATGGTAAAAACTTCTTGTTTCAACTGTTCTTTTAACTTAAAAAGTTGTAAATCCTCCAGAACTGATTTCTAGTTCCATAATAAATATTTTTCCTAACCTATTTTTGGAGAGATGTGTTGAGGAAGCTTTCTGTATTCTTCCAAATACTACAGATATGATCACTATTTATCTACCATTACTAAAAATACTCAAGAAAAACAATATGAACTGCACCAAAAGGGAAGATGGAAAATAAGGAGAGAGAAAGGATTACATGTATTCCTGTTCATTTTACAGTAAGATTCAGGGAATAACACACTACTGAACACAAATATGGAAGGTATGGACAGATGGAAACTATTCAGTGTATGCAGTCATTTTATCATATTGTTTGGTTTCCTGACATTATCAGAATGAATCATCTGTTTCAGCAAAGGCATGTTCACAACTTCTAGAGAGATGGCTCAGGTACCAGAGAGAACATTGCCATATTAGTATGATACTCTGCCTGGGTTAACATAATATCCTACTTCTCTACAAGGTTAATTATGTCTAACAAAGCAACACACAAATAATAGCTACTCTGCCTCCAGAAGTAAGCACTTATAACTCCTTCAAAAATAGAATAAAAAGAAAGTCCCTGAAAAACATCTTACAACCTAAGTTATTTCTTTGTTATAGCCACGTTTGAAATATCTGAAAAACGTTTTCTCTTTTTATCTCTTCTCTGTTATTTGCAACATACAATACAAAATTGCAAACTGTGAGTGTAGTGGAAGAATCCATTTGCAAGGGTTCTCCCCACTCTAGGTGGCATCCACTATTGGCTAATTCAATAAGTTTCATAAAACTTAATAAAGGCTTTGAATTTCTAGCATTCTACTGAATTATTATTTAAGGAGTAACATTTTATTTCAGAACCAGCTGAATACAACTGTATTTACTCTACAGTCAAGATATTTTTTAATACCTGTTCTTAGATACTGGTAGGGGAAAATTTAAGAGAGAGATCAAAAGACAGAAAGAAAAAAAAAAGGGGGGGGGGAACCCACCATTCTGCTCTCCTGATCCTGAAAATGGAACTTTTTGTAATATAACTTCTGGCATCCTGAAACCACACTAAAAGTAGTCTCTACCTGACTAGAATGGGCTCATCCCCTTCCTTACCAAGTATTGCATCAGCTCACTTCCCTCCTACTCTTAATACTTGCTTCTATTCATCCGTTCACTCCTTCTATGTCTACATATTATTAGTAAGTTCAGTTCAAAGTGTCAACTGTTCAGTTCTTAATAATTATTATTCAAAAATTTTCGAAGCACTTGATTTTGATTTGACTTGCTTAAGCACTCTGTTGTATTACTCATGTATGTTCATTAAATGTTCAATCACTAAAGAAAACTGATTATGCTTTTTAATCACATATTATTTACATCTTTGAAGAGTGCTGTCCTTTATGAAGGACTTCACACATATAAGGGAACAACTCATCACAGCAAGATTTCTAGACCTGACTGAAAAAAGAGATACCATTCACTGGAACACCAATAACATAACCAGCTGTCAGTACAGCAGACTCTTATAAAACTGATGTTTACACATATTTAGGAGATCTATCATAAAGTGCTGCCTTTGAAAAACAACAGGTAGAAGTTAATTCTCAGATACAGTTTAAAATACCAACAGACAAAATGTGAAAGTACCAGCTAAATAAAATACTGTGAGGACACCTTCCAGAATAATGAGTGTATCAGATTACAACAGGCATTTCAATTGAAGATAATGAAGTGCATTAACTGAAAGACATCGGTAAGAAGCCCACTCATGTTATTTTTCTATTTCTTCCTTTTTACCAATATTTCCGCCACAGTAGTATCTGGACAGTTTTCCGAAAGAAAACTTAAAAAAAAGGACATTAAAGTCTAGCTATTTTTAGAGGTATTTCTAGAGATGGGTTTGAAGTAAAATTCTGTAATGAGACTCCACTGTGGCAGCAGAATGCTCTTTTTGTGCAGAGACAAAGAAAATATGTAATATTAGTAGAAGAGGTGAAAAACCTGGAGAAATACATGGAGCAGTAAATAAAGTCTAAGACAACAAATCTGATTAGCAGTGGCAAAAAATATCTTGTCTAGATTAGTGATGGACAAATTATTCCGGGTGCCCAAGAAGCTTTATATAAAAGAAGTTTAGACTAGCTCCAGTGTTTGAAAACATGGTTTAGAAATACCTTTACTTCATCAATAACATATGATTCACTTTGATTCAAAAACTTGGATATTAAAGAGCTTTGCATGTCTGGCTACTAAGACTGTTACCTGTAAAGCAGAATCAAATACAGTTCACAACACAGTGAGTCCTCACATTAACTTCTACGAATGCTGGATAGAATTTTAATATATCCCCACTCTGAAAGCTGCTACAGCAACTGCCCATGCAATACTATAGTTATAAAATTATTAAATCAACCAGAAAAAAATTCTTCAAATATGCAAAAAGACAGGGAAAGTAAGTATTCCTCATGCTGAATTTAAAAAGAGTATTTCCATTACATCTTGTTTCCAAAGATGGACATCTACTCAAAGTGCAAGAGACACCTAGCACTATACAGTGCCTCCACAGTAAGTCCAATGTTTTCCCTGGAAGTGTTAAGAATTTTTGCATATATGAAGAACGGGGTAATAAAGCTTGGTGGAATCACTGGGCTTGCTGTATAGATTATGGATTTACTTTAGTACCACACACACACACACATCAGCTTTGGATAGGATTGTGTATGTCCAGAAATTTAGGACACATTTAGCAAGTCCTTAACAGCTATATAATGTAGGGTCAAAAATGCTGCCAGAAAGGTTCAGTTCAGCACAGTTTTGCTATTCACAGACATTCAAACCTTCCACTCACAGGGACAGACGTTGTGTCAACTAAAGGTATGCTGGGCTTCACCAAAGAATGCAATGTTTTAATATTCATATACCCAGCATATTCTGAGAGGGCGACAAGGCTGCCCATCAGGAGACTTTACTCAGTTAATCAAATGCACGCTCTGTCTTCCTGAAGCATAGGTACTTGAGGAAAGAGGGAAAAAAAATCAATAGCAAAGAACAGTCTTTTATTTATGTAAGCATAGTTCTTTAATCAACTCATGTTTGTTTTTTCGTATTGCATCAAATTCACATGACAAAACATTTTGAAATTGCTCATCAAGTTGCTTGATAAATATTGTACACTCAGAATTACCTTGAATTATTTTGAAATGTTTTGTCTGACTGATTTTTTTCCTTCAGATTTGCATCTTGTGGTCAACTGAGTGTTAGGCCCAAGGAAGGACAGGGCTTTTCCTTCAGCTGGGACATTTATAAGGTCTTTCTCATGTGAATTCTCTGGCGCACTATAAGTTATCAGTACATGGTGCAAGTGTTCCCTCGGGCAGGGAACTTTTATAGTCTCTGTCCTCCACTCAGCCATTTCATTCCATAAACCTTACAGGAGCTTAATTATCTTTAAAAACCTTAGAAACCTCTACCTTGCTCAAATGTGGTTAACATCATTCCACTGATGGAAGAATTTCTGAGTAGAGGCAAGGACAGAGACAGAAACACACATTACAGAAAATCAGATCAAAACAGTTTTTCTAACACAATCCAAAGGAGAGCATTATACCTTGCTGTTGTGGTTTAACCCCAGCCGGCAACTAAGCACCACACAGCCGCTCACTCACTCCCCCCACCCCAGTGGGATGGGAGAGAAAACTGGAAGGGTGAAAGTCAGAAAACTCGTGGGTTGAGATAAGAACAGTTTAATAATTGAAGCAAAATGAAATAGAATAGTAGTAATAGTAATAGCAATACAATAATAATATACAAAGCAAGTGATACACGATACAATTGCTCACCACCTGCCGACCAATGCCCAGCCCATACCTAAGCACCAATCGCTGCCCCCCGGCCAACTCGCCCCAGTTTACGTACTGAGCATGACACCATACGGTATGGCATAGCCCTTTGGCCAGTCTGGCTCAGCTGTCCTGGCTGTGCCCCCTCCCAGCTTCTTGTGCACATGGCAGAGCATGGGAAGCTGAAAAGTCCTTGACCAGTGTAAGCACTACTTAGCAACAGCTAAAACATCAGTGTGTTCTCAACATTATTCTCATACTAAATCCAAAACACAGCACTATACCAGCTACTAGGAAGAAAAATCAACGCTATCCCAGCTGAAACCAGGACACTTGCTAACTCTCGGTATAACAAACTTTCTGCATTCTCATCTTTCTGACATTTAACATTTTTCTTAGAATTCAAATTTGTGCAGTTATGGTTTACATAAAAGCTATGTCTTTGATGTTAAATGGCAAGTATGTTTCTGCCCTTTCAAAATGGAGGAAAAAAATAGGAAACGTGAAAATAAGCATCTAACAACAGACAGCAAATAAAAATATTTTAAAAATTAGAAACTCATGAGAGTTTCTACCATTTACATTTGTATTTAAATGGTTGCGGTTGTAATATTTATTTCTGAATGCTAAATAATTCTAGCTAATACCAGACCATGGGAACAAAATTTTGATTGCATGCTCTCTTCAATTGTTCTTTAACTGCATTTCTACATCTTAATCACCTGACTAGTTAAACATATATTAAACATACATTAAAAGACATGCTTTGACCCTACAAAGGAGATACTTAAATGTATTCCAGGCATCCTACCTGGGATTTAGGATTTCATATAGGAAGCTTTTTCTTGCCCTTGTGTTCATTCTTGCAAACCCGTGTAACAAGTCAAGACAATTAACCTTGCCTTAGCTTCTAAATCTTGCACAAAACCCTCAAAATCAGAAACTTCCATTTAGATTAGCAGGTTTCTATTTAAGTGCCTACGTGGCCTGATTTTCCAAAGCATCATGTACTCAAAAGCTTCCACTAAAGACAGCCAAAGGACTCACCGCTGCTAAGTATCAGGTCAGTTCAGAAACCTACATTTAGCTTCTAGAGATAACTGGAAATCATATGGACCAGATGCCAAAAATGGGATCATCTTTAGTCATGTTTAACTAATTCTTCTGACACATCTCACTTCTAACATGACCAGTATTATCTGATAACATGCCACAAGTGCGGATTTGATTGGGCAGGGAAGGAGGAAAAGGGAGGGAAGGGGGAAAGGAGGGAAAACAAAAATTTCACAAGCTGAAGAACTAACGAACCTGGAAGATGAAATTCAGTTTGCTTAAGCTAGACACTTAATTCAGATTCAGGGTTTAAGTTTGAACTTAGTTGGTGAAGAAATAACTGGCTTTGAAGGTCTCCAAGAGCAGACCCTGTCCGCGTAACAGTTGCCTAAATTCAAGCAGACAAGATCTTTATTTAGAGATACTCAAAAGCACATACTCCTCTCCACTGACTACACAGGAATTTAGGTCCTTATTTTAGGAGGACTACTTCACTAGGCACAAGTGGTAGTGCACTAAGGTACTTAAGACTACACCTGCATCAGCAATACAGCACTACAGGAGCAGATCAAGGGCATCAATAGTTTGTGCAGGGATCCCAAGTCCTACAGCATATGCAGCTCCAAGATTTTACTGCAGACTGGACTTAGTCTGATTCTCTGAACTGAAAGACCAACTACACGTGGTTCAAAACTGTACATAAAAATCAGTCGTTGGTCTGGATCCTAATACCTCCATTAGGAGCTGGTGCCCATGCAGTGCATACCGGGAACAGATCTCCTAGTTTAGTTTCTTCCAAAAGTAATCTAGTTTACATGCACCAAACCAACCAACTCATGGTAAGCGGGGACAGCTGGGGGCTTTGCTCCAAAACTACACTATTGCTCTGAACCACACTACTAATGTAGACACAGGCTAAATAAATCTCAGGATCTCACTATGGCTTCCATCTCTCCCTCCCCTTTTCTTCATCCCTGGCTGGAAAACAGTCATTTGAGTTACTACCAGCACCTGTCTTCTCCATCTCACTGACTGGTATTGCAAAGCTTGTTAGGAACTTAGCATCTTCAGAATACGAATAACCTCTGCCAGATATGACTGATCTTGGCAAACAGCTTCAAAAGTACATTGTGGTGAAGCATCAGACCGACAGTATGACCTCTTAAGATCATAAAGGAAAGCACTTAAAAAATGGTTACTCACAACCACTGGCTTTCCCATATTACTGCCTATAGGAGCTATGTTTTCATCCTAAATGTTGTTGATACTGAAATCCTTAAGAGAAGACCTTAGCATAAACCGCATTTTATACAAAGTTCATTTATTTTGAAATCTTATAACACAGTAGCTGATTATTTGAAATAGAAATGTACATGTTTTCAGTCTATTATAATAACAAATTGTAAAAAGTGGCCAGAATGTGAATATTTTAAAACTGTGTAGGAAGAACACACAGTGCAATTTTAAAGAAACTTTTATAAGCACATTTACTGCATGGATTGAGATGCTATATATCTGTACGTTGTTTATACCTTCCCAAATTTTTTCTGCAGTACTGCCATCCTACCAATTACAGATTATTTCTTCAAACTTCTCTCATTAGCTACAAGACCAAATGGGTTTCACTTAATTGAGACTTTTCCTTTCCATGAAATATTGATTTTTTTTCTCCCGCAAATAACATATCAATAGCAGATGAATATCAGTGATGTTCCAGCTGCTATGAACTGCTCCTTCTTCACAAGGGTTCTCCAGTCCAGTAATTGGCAGTTAGTATCTCAGTCACCGCACCTGTAGCACGTAGGTACACAACACACAGTGACAAATTCCGTAAACAGTTATCATAGTTACATCTATACGGAGAACACTGAATCCTTCAACAAAAGAGTAAAAAAGACAAAGTTACACAGTAAAGCACCTAAAAGCTTCCATATGCCAAAATGAACATTTTCCATATAGTCTCAGTTCACCCCCTTGTTGCTTACACTTTCTGAAAGCAAGACAAGATTTACATAAATACATATTATTATATGACATTTAACTAAAATGGGCAGAATGCTAGGAATTCCTTTAATACTTCCAGGAAAACTATTAATAAGTTCATTTACCTGCTCACTATTGCGGGACTGAAGAGATTAATTTATATTCTGGGAGAAGAGAACGTAAGATAGGTGATGGCTAATGAAGCAAGCCTGTCTTGCTATGAAGACATCATAAAAGACTCTTGCCATATGATCATGGTTATTTCAGATATTCAGGGAGGACCAACAGTTGGACATTTTTAACTGGTTTGTCCTCAGAAATTACATATCTACTCCTTTATCTCCTGGTCTGGCAAGAAATGAGTGTCCTTTCTCTGTCTTCACTCACTATCCTCCTGACAGAACTTCGAAGATTTTCCTATGAAAGCTGTAAATAATAACCCTGCCAGCAGGCTGAGACCCATGTTTCCTTGAAATATTCCTAGTGAGGACCTAAGATGGTCCTCATTCTGCAGGAAAGTTACAAAACCAGCGACCCCGATACTGCCCCAGCTGGAACCAATATAAGGAAATGAGAAAGAACATTCCAAAACAAAGTTGTCTCCTTTTGCTGCTGGGAGTGAAAAGCCCCAGCTCCAGCTCTTCCCCATCCTTGAGTTCACAAAACCATTCTTCCCTCTCAGAGTGACATGTTACTTCCAGTCACTAGCTATCTCACAGTCCTGAAAATTAACTAGTCCAGATGTAACAAAGAAAATAACCACAGAGATTCTAAGAAAAGAAGGAATTTTAAGGTTGGGATGTTAGCTAACAGAAGCCAGGAAATTTAAAACAGAAATTGAAATTTCAGTCTAAGACAGACATTTTGGCACAGATATTGCATGATTTTCCTTTGAGTATTGTCAGTCAAGATCCTCACTCCTGGGACTACACCTTCACAGTACATTCCAAATATATACAACATGCGGAGATGCTTTGAAATTTGATGATATTTGCATTTGGACTGACATCTTCTTGTAATATGTTTGACACTGAGCGCTTTTGTAACAAAGAACTGAGCCGATTTCAACCCAAGTCTTTTCCAAAGAATAATGGGCAGCTACACATGAATGAATAAATGAACAGTTTGCTACAGCAATGAATGCCTCTGAAAACAGCAAGTTTGCAGGCACCAGATGGAAGAAGAACATTATTGCAATTCCTGCATCCCATTGTGTAACAGCCAACAGAGCCGTTAACGCTTTCTGGTGATTTCTAAGCTTTTTAACGTGCTTTCCTTTGAAGGTGTTTTTTTGTGCCCTGTCAGTCTGCAAGCTAGGTTCAGCTGTTTGGGAAAGAAATTTTATTGGCAAGCTATAAAATAAGGAAAAATACAAAATGTAGACAGAAATAAACACTAATAATCATATTACAAAAATCACTAGATGGACATAAAACTTATGTTATAAAGTATGACCTATTACCTACAGCACAAGTTCCCTCGCTGCTTACGAGCACAGCTTCCTCTCTTCTATTCTAGAGCCATCTGCCTTTCTGCATCTTAGTGTATCACTTATCCTACAGAAATGTCTATCTCATGATCCCAAGGAGCTTTTATACTTTATTGTTTTCTTTTTCAGAAAGCAAACTTAAATCTTATTTAGCATATGACATTACATCTTCCTCCAGAATTCAAAGTAAAACGGTAAAGGACGTTTGAGTCAATTCAAATTAGTTATTTTCATTGCTACCACCACAGATCATCATGAGAAAGCTACCCATTGAGCAAAATACGCTCGGTTACAGAGACTCCTTTATGCTAGGCAGTGTATTTTCCTGTCCCCGAACGTATATGACCATTTAAACAATGTTCCCTTTACTTGGAATGGGCTTTCAGTATCTTGTACACAGTAGAAGTGAGAGTGTCTCATTTAAATTGTCAATAAGCATGTCTAAGCGATGTCTGAACTAGTCCCTGGCAAACCAGGGCAGAAAGATTACACAACATTAACAAGCTGATTTCAAGTTAAAAATACCTGCTATATATTAAAGATATATATTCCTCATTCAGAAAAACACCTGTATCTCATACAAATTCACAGAACCAAATTCATTTCTGCTGCAAACTAGAATAATAATTTTGAAATTGGGATGTTCATAATCACATTAGTACCAAATTTTAACACTCTACTTTGACAGCATCATGTTGAGTACCAGTCCAGTATGAAAAAAGTCTTATTTTCATAGCTACATTTCTAAAGGACATATATACTACATGTATACTGTATACACGTATACTATACATATGTACATATGCATACATACATACATGTATACTAAGACTCAACTCCTAAAAGATAAGAAAGCAGTGTCTCCTCACTCTGTGTTTGTCTGTATGAGGAAAGACAAGTTATTGTTATTATTGACAACAAAATATTTCGTAACTCTAGAACTTATTTTCCTGCAGCAGAAGTTCTTAAATCTTAAACAACTTCAATGCTATTTAGTTATATCTAGGAAGGACTAGACCTCAAAATCACACACTGATTACACAGTGTAACTCTACAATGTCCTCAAGGAACACTGCATTCTGACCTCAAGAAGAAAGCTAAGTCACTATCTTTACAATATTAACATAAAACCAGCAGTGGTTGCTTTTTAATTAATAAGGCTAACAAAAAAGATCGGCAGTATAGAAAGATTTAGCATGCAGAAAAAAAAAGTATAGGACTGCATCTTTTTCCAGAGTAGGAAATAATAACTGTTCTTTGTAACACAGGGGAGAAAAGGATTGTTTTGTGTATCTTGAGAGTGACCCATGCGAACAGTTCAGAGACAATGATGGCAAGATGGTGTTGGGGAGGAAACAAAACTCACAGTTAGGCCTCACAGCTAAAAGGACAGTAACAACGATTGTGGAATCTTATAGTCGGTACAAACTGGAAGCCAAGATCACAATTGTGTGGCCTAACTTTGCAATAACAGCAATGACAAGCACGCTTAAAGATGGCATACTCTTCTTTACTGTCAAGATAATTTGCTGCTTACCTTTCTGATATATTTAAAGTTTCAGTGGTATAACTGAAGGTGGTCTAACCACAACAGCCCCAGGGGATGGAGTCAGGCCTGGCAATCCCCTGCTCCCCATCTCCCACAGCACAGTCCTCTCGATTGTCTGCGGGACTGCAGTACACGCTATACAATTTAACACAGCAAAGGGGGCCATTATTTAAGAATCTTTTTAAGAGAAGTAAAATAATTTTCAGACACAAATAGAACAAGCAAACTGTAAGCTTTTTAACATTGGAATTTTAAAAGCAGCAACATGTGGAAGTTTGGCCATTTTGCCACTGCTCACGCTAAGGCCCTAAATCTGCAATATTCACTCCAAGCCAACGTGACCTGTACGTTGCAGGCAAATAATCCAAACACACTGAAAGATGAATCACATAACACTGCTACAAAATACAGTCACTTGGCCAAAATAAGAGTATTACTCCAATGGAGATGAGCATTGTGCCTGTAAAATTAGAGCATAATACTGTACCAGTACAATTTTATTTAAAAGAAACAAAGGAAGGCATATATGCAAGACTGGCAACATGAAGTATTTTGAGGTTCACCATAAAAAGTAAAATGCTAACAATTGACTAGATTGTGATTTTGTTTCCTTTGTGGTAAAACAGTATTAACAAATACTATAGTGTCATGTTTCTTGTTTGTGAGCTAATGTCATAAACATTTGACAAATACAGCCTGGACAAAAAGACAATCCTCTGCCTGGAGTTAGGGCAGCCTATCATCAGACTGCCCCTGGTGCAGCCAAATACTGAAATTATGATTAGGGTGTTGCAATCTCCCTCAGGACTCCCTCCCCACTCTGGGAGGGAGCAAACTGATCTACACCTGGCACAGCATACACCGCCCAACGTGCTGGTGCAGCAATGCCACCCAGAGTCCTGGGAGCAGTGCTCATTCTTCTTCATTCCGTCCATCCCTACTTGCCACCATCACTAACTTATGACATACATATGGACATAAAACAGAAGCACACTTTAAAACCCAGGCTTCCAAAATGCTATTCATAATGCAGGCGGCTCTCTAACATCTCCATAACCTACACCAGCCAAACCAAAACATAATTATATATAAATTAATTTCAAAAGTATTTCTATTGCTCCAAAATCCCTTCCCTTTACCTTCTTAAGGCCTGATTATTCCAAACACACATGAAGAATTGTTTTTGGAAATGCAAGAACTTTAACATTAACAAATATATTTAACATCAGTGTCAGTTTCAACATACAGGCTTGGAGCACACTCCCTTTGCATTGTGTATATGTCAGTGATTAATCAGTTCTGAACAGCTACCACCAATACATACCATGTGTTCTACTGAATCCTAAAGTGTACACTCTTAATATGAAAACACACGCAATTTAGAGATAAAGCAAACTGTGAGAGTAAAATTCAGAGTAAATGCATGTGGGTCTTCTATGCAGTCTAGTGAGCTTTTAATCAAACGCCTGTCCCCATTTATGAGTTGTATTGAGTAAAAACACTGTAGTGTACAGCCTCTTTCAGCTCCTGAACAATCTAGTTTTGAAGGTTTAACTGGGGACATGTTTGGTATCTGCTTGCTCATACATGACAAAAAATCATTGTATCCTACTGATATGCTCCCCCCAAACTCTTCATTGCTGTTATCCCCAAGTACAGCACTGCTTAGGAAATGCCACAGTGGTACTACATTAGAACACACATTAGTTTTAACATATTAAATAATATAATAGCATGCCACAGCGTGGCCATACATGCCACCGTAAGCACTGTTGACAGGACCATCACTTCAGTATCTCTTCCACTCATGGTAGCTCAATTTGAACTTTTTTTGGAGGGAAAAAAAACGGTGAGAGAGAAAAATACATTGTAACAACAAACCACTGTATCGTGAACATTTTTTTTAAATAGTAACATGACAAACAAGAAATGTCTATTTTTACAACAGTTTTTCTTATTAAGACTACTACAGTAATATTTTTAAACTGAAAACAGAAAAACAGATTTTAATTTCTCACAAGCCCTTCCACTGATCAAATTGTAGAAGGTAGAATCTCTGGATGTTTTTGCCCAGGTATCAAGGCATGTCAAGCATGTGGCTATCAAAACATTTGATGCAAAAGTCACCAAGCCTTGTAAAAAAAAGACATTACTCTAGCAAACTGAGAGGGGAAACATACAGCCCAGGTAGGTAATTATCTGAATGTGTGGCCTACATACCTCTGATACTTCTGCTGTATATGCAGTTACACACAGTTTTAAAATAAATTAGACAGCATAATTTACAGGGCAAAGACAACTGCTGTTGAAGGCACCACCATTTTTAAAAATTATTTTTTACAATCTCAAAATAATAACTTGATTTACTAAAAAAGGCACATATAAAAAAGGAGTGTACATTTATGAAATTAAATCACATCTAAAAATGATTTAATTAAATTTTCACTTGAAGAATTAAAATTTTAAAGACTTCAGTCTGGATTTTTTTTTTCTCTAGATGCAGTAAAACCACCCATATAAATTTTTCAAAACAACTTTCTAGATGCCATGAAAAAATGCACTAAATGGAAACAAAATAACAGTACTTCTTTTTAATATCTATAATACAGGATCACTAGGCCAAATGAGGGAGCTTATAAATAATTTTGTCAGTGGTATTACTAGTCTCCCAAAGTTCAGATTCTGGGAAAACCGTCTTCACTTACCACAATCTCATGTGTGCTCCATAGGAAATGGAGGTTTATTTATTGCAGAAGGAAGACATTCTCCTGGGATTACACCATGCCTTCAACCACGGTAACTCTAACTGAACTGTCATATTCAGTTACCAAATCTGAATTAGAGCATCTTTTTCTGTGTTTGATGTAGCATTTATTTGCTAATATTAAGTGACAACTCTGAATACTAAGACAGCAGATAAGAAGTTGAAATCACTCTACGCTAACATCTAAACTAAAAAGAAGTCAATTTTGGAGGTCATGCAATGTGCCTCTTCAGTTCTCCTGAAAGCTTCATAATTAGTTTATATATTTGCTTTGATATAATTTCTAAGGTCTGTGAAAACTTATTAAGCATATCCTACTGGGTAAAACAGAACAGCAATCAAAGAATGTATAAGATGGAGAATTAAGATCAGAGTCCCACCACCCACAATGATAGTCAAGCCAACAGCATGTCATCAAAGCTGTTGAAAACTAAATGTAACTACTGTTAACAAGATTTGCCAGGATCCCAAAGTGACACACAGAAAACTATCTACAAAGGTCTGTGCGTGGGAGACAAAAGCTTCCCATGTCTCCAGAACTTTACAGGAGCAGAAGCACTTAGCCTCTTCCATGAAGACTAAGACATCCCATCAATGAAGGAGTTCCAGAAGCAGGACATATCTGGGATTCAAACGACTGCTGTCACCACAGCATTCTTCCTTTACTGAGGTTTCTCCAGCTCAAGGAAGGGGTATAATGTCTACACCAAAGTTTCTTCCAGCCTTGATATTTCTAAACAATGTCATTCTTTTGCCAAGCCTTTTTATGTAGAACACAGTTAATAAAATCCACACCAGAATATTTTCTTGTGGTTTAATAAAGGCTAATTCCATTTTCAGATTAATAAATTTTTAAGCTAAATCACAAACATCTTCACTGCATTTTGCAACACACTTTAGATCTCCTTAGAATAAGTGGTTTCTTGATTTATTTTTTTACAGGTTTCCATCAACAATTTGGGTTTCTTTTCTGTGACCTGGCATTTGAAAAGGTTGCTGGTACATATGCTAGACAATGAAGCATTAAGGCAATTTGGAAGATGGGGCCAAACACTGGCCCGGCTAACACAGAATTATGGGGCACAAATATGTACTGTGGCCCAATTAAGGCTGACTAGCAACATCTGGGGCAGCAGCACCAAAGAAAGAGCTCGCTCCTGGGAGACCTAATGGAATTGGGGATAGGAAGCCAAGAGCGATGAAACGGGTCCCAGTACAACTGAGACAAACCGACATTAGAATACTTCCTTCCTATCAAAGCTACCAAAGCTTCCCACATCAGTTTTTCAAGGGAACACATTTTGGGTTGAATACAGGTGCAGCATGATTTACTTCCCTTCTCAGAGCAACAAGGAAATAATGGAAAAGACTATGGGTAAACTCACCTGTTTCTGAGCAACTGCAGTGCTCTTAAGCTCAGATCATTCATTAGACTGACGTTTTAGGTATGTAATACTTGATTTTCTCCCTCTTTACCAAGGTCCTTTCATTATTTTCTGCAGTGAGTGCTGGATTCCATTAAATATATTTACATTTTTCTCCTTAAGTACTGTTTGCTGGGTTTTCAATTCACATTTTTTAACCATCCAACAAATACTGTGGTTATGCAAATGTTTACACTGAGTTCATCTTATTTACTTTTGCACAAAAAAAGTTGTTCTTAATTCTAAAAATACTGGATTTGTTTAGAGAAAAAATGTTTAATAATTACCAAGAATTGTAATTTTCTAGTTGTTATAAACTGAACAGCACAGCTGAACAGCAAATCACATGGTATTATGAAGTTTAAGAAAGATGTCAGACACATTCCCACATACTACATCAGGCAGACCTTCACTAACACTAATGAACATATGCCAGCAAAGGTGGAGTCCACGTAAAAGCAAATACATAACTTAATCAACATATTTGTGAAGCTCAGCGCTCATTTTCCAAACACAACATCAGGTATTAACAGACCTTCAACATTCCCAACCTGCCCTTCATAAAGTAGCAATGGCTGTAGCTTCAGAATGGTTCCACGCTGACTCACTTCTTCTGCAATACCCAGAAGAGCTGAGACAAACCACACACAGAGAATTATTACTCCAAGTTATTGCTTCCCTTGAGCTATTTGAATAACAAACAAAAAGAATGCATAAAGTGAATCCAGATTTTCCTACTTTACTCTTTAGAATATAAGCTCTTGGAGGCAGGACTGTCTTCATTTTGAATTTTGTACAGTATTTCTCACCTTATCAACAATTCACATAATAATACATGTAATTGTTCTGTCCTTGTTTAAAATGTGTCTACATAGCACTTAACAAAAGCTGGAGTTGGATACAGCTGATGGTAAATACTAAAGTCTAGAATGAAAGACAGTTTCAGTGCAGTTGGCTACCTGGGCTCATAAAAAAGTAAGTGAAATAGGACTTTGTAGCATTTGAATAGTTTCAATCATAGGGAGGAAAAACCATTCTGTTCACTGTGATTTACTTAGACTGGAAAAAAGGAGGCTGATTGAAAAGGGAAAAAAACGCACCAACATAGAAGGGTAAGATTCCAGTTTCAGTGGAAGCAGAAGCTACTGCCTCACACAGTCAAGATACCAGTGCCACAGTATCCCTCAAAACCAAGTCCAGGTTAAGTTCATCAAACTTATTACCTCCCACAGCTGGTCATCATCACATCTAGTCTCAGTGAAGAGCTTGTGATGAACAACTTACATGAATCTCATTTATAAATTTGGGTAATATATGGTTGTCAGTATAGAAATATTTGAAACGTGTTTCCACGTATAAAATAAGTTATACAAAAGAGACACAATTCCATGTTCATTGATACAGACCCTGACAGATCTCTTGGCAGGACAGACTTGATTTGGATCAAGAAAGAATATACACTGAAGATTGCTGTTGAATTAGCCAGAACACAGAATGGTGGTTACATGAGATTTATGCTGTCTGCGGAAAAGTATAGATGACACTCATCTGGCATAAAGTCAGGACAGCACAGAAAGACAACAACTGATTCAATAAAAATTTAACCAGAACAAAATTGCAACATAAAAATTTTCAAATGGTGCTGTGTGTTTGTATTAGTTCCTTGCTTTGCATCTCATACTATGTTTATTCTATTGGAAGATACTCTAAAAGATTTATGATCTGTTCAGCTCATATCCTAGGGACTGAGTCCGATCTTAATGCTTAGAAGGGTGTCCTCCACAAACTCGGTCAAAAGTTTGTTTATGGTTAGTCACAATGTCATTAGTAGTTTCTCTTTACCAATCTGGGCGTTAAAACGAACATCTTCATTAAACTAAATCCACAGAAATCAGAGAATGGCATTCCAGAGGAACATTCTCAATCCTTTTCCAGTAAGATGGCAAATGGAAAGATAGGGTCTGCATAAAACAGGATCCCCAGGCACCTAGTTAGGTAAACAGCTTGACAACCCAGTTACTGCCAAGTACAAAGAGAGAAACTTGCTTGAACTGCTCCAAGTAGATATTAGCATTTAAGCATACCTCTCTTCAGATACCTTACCTTTATAGCGTCAGTGCATCTATGTGAACATAAATCCTTCTTTACATTTACTTTCAACTAAGCTTGTGTTACGCGTCATTTCAATATAAAGAATAAAATCCAACTCATGATGCTTACACTGTACCCAGTTAAAGTTGTGAGCCTTCTCACAGCTCTCAACACCCTATACAGCCCTCATGAGAGTTCATAAGGTAATTCCTCTACCGCCTAGGACAGCTCAGGAATTAGCAAAAGCATGTCTGGAAGCTAGCAGATATCAAAGGTTCACTGACATGCCAAAGGATAACAAGGAGACAGTCCGAATTCTGCAGGTTTGCCAATGAGCTAAAGAAACCATTAATTAACTATTATGTGCACGACAGAAGCCTTCAAGTTCCAGAAAATGGAAAACCTGCTTCATACTAGGTAACATGCCAACTTGCTGCAGTACAGCACAGTGGTTCCCAAACCTGTTCTTAGCTTCTGCTGTATTTCTGCCGGTCCTATACAGCAGGCTGCCTCCTGTTACAGCAACTTACTGCCAATCACCTGATCCTTAGTATCTCACAATACCTGCAATACAGGAACCTCTGTGCAAGTAAGAATTTCCAACAAGAGCTGGAATACAGCAACTTGCGCCACCATCCCCCTCCCAAAAATGGTGGTACTTTGGCATACTAGCATGTGTGGATCCACTATGTGTGCTGACTGTGACTGCCAGTTCTGACTGGCCAGTATCACTTAGGCCACCGCGTTCCACTGCACAAGCATGCCAGCCTCAATGTAAGGATTTCAATCAAAGCTTAAGCCAATGTCAGTTGCTCCAACAGTTTATCCTTAAATCCTTTTTCTGTGTTGCTATTTTACAAAATACAGTCCTCAACTAAGCATAAGCTTTACCATCAAAGTGAAATTTTGGCCTCAGTGAAGTCACCAGCAAAAATTACTACTGCTTTTAATAAGCTCAGATCCATATTTTGTTGTATAAGATTCACATGACAAAATGCAGACATCTACATCCAGGTTAACCATCTAGCTTCCCTTGATCATCACTGAAGAAAAACAAAACACTTTTAGACTCATCTTCTCCTAGAGAAGACACCTAAAATAGGTTGACTGATTTATACCCAAAAATGCGTTTTTACCTCCTCAGGCTGAAACAAAGATTTAAGTGACAAGCTCTATACTGCAGATATCTAAAATAAGTGGAAAGAAACCCACACAGAATTTTATTCTTGGTTTTCAGATGAAAACACAACTGTTGTAAATGGAACCAAGCCTACCATATAATACAGACTGCTCTGTAGAAAAGACCACAATACATAGTTCTTCATCACTCCTTCACCAGGAAGGCTCCAAATATTTAGATACCAGACAATGAGATGGAAAGTTGGAAACATTAACTGTCCATATGACCAATGAGCTGAAATAAACTTTTCAAATAATTAGATCAGGTTCCCTAGAGATCTCTTAAGATTAGCACGTTTTTGATACTGTGATAACTGATAATTGATTTTCTACTTGAATAAAGTTACTTGAGCTATTCTGTGTATTTTCTGCACTGTATCGTTACACTTCAGTATCTCTTCACAGATTAAAAATGAACAGAACAGTAATAATTTTGCTTCTCTGCAGTTTCAACGTCCTAACTGTACTCTTTGCTACAACAGGATATACTTACTAATTTATTCAACATCACCTCTTCCCTGATGCGTCTTTGGGTCAATTACTTAAATAGGAGTTATATCCTCACTATGGGTAACCTTCCTGTATTTCCCTCCAGCTTCAAAAATTTGTCTTCTAATTTTCCTCCTAATTTTCACCTTGCCTGCCAAAATTAATGTTCTATCTGTAATCTCTGAAATGGATTTCCACGAACAAAAGAGGAAAATCTTGTGGCCTCTTATACCCTGTCATATAGCACAACACATTTTTTTCCTTGTCTTTTTGTCAACATTGGTTATTCCTAACAATGGATATTGATTACTTGGACCTTAATTTCCTCTTTTTTCCTTTCTTGCTGTTCCTAGTTAATAATCTTACATAAAAATATGCATTGTATCTCCTACCATGCCTTGAAGGAGGACATCAGACTACTGACAGATGGAAATATCTCAATAAGACACAAATAGTAGAGATAAAATATAGGAAAATCTAGATCACAACAGTAATTCTGAAACTGAAATTCATGAAATACATAACTATCAGACGATGGTCACAATTTTTTCCAAAATAAATTAAGTCTTACCTGGAGCTCCTTTAGACTTCAAATATATAGAAATAAAATTTATAAATTTTCTAAGGAAAAAAATGTTAAATATTGAAGGCATATAACCAGTGGAAACCTTTCCAAGTCCAGCAAGACCACTTTTGCTGAACTCTGTTCATCAGAATGTAGTTCAGTAACTTATCAAAAGAGATTGTGATAACTCCGTGACACCATGTGATTTATGGGTGCAACATGTATTTTTACAAAAACAAAACCTATTTAAATAGCAGACTGTTAGAACAGTGCAACAGGACTCTTGCATTCAACTTCTGTGGAAAAGAACATGCATCTTATACATCCACTGCTACGCTTGAGCAAATTTATCCCCTCTACAGTCACCATTTCCATCTTTCCCTTAGTCTTAAATATATAGTTTTACTTTATGTATCCATAGCAAATTTCATTTTCCAATTTATTGGTGTGCCTCTCCCATTTTCTAGATTAAATAACTTTAAGAGCCTGGTTACCCTTCAGTTCAATGAAGAATATAAATTTGACATAATCTCTATTAGGCAGTGAACATTTTGGAGAAGAAACTCAAGTTTTTTCTTATGCACAACCTCATGTCTTATAACTTACGTAATTTTCTAAGACCTTTTTCTTGCTTCACTCTTCAGCTTTACTGCCACTATGTAACATGAACAAAAGCTCCTTCTCAAAGTGGACCAGTTAATGTTCAAGGTCCCTTTCAACCTAGACATTTTTATGATTCAAGACACAGAAATCCTGCACAATATTTCAAGAGGTAATTATTAATATTTGTATCTTAATAAACCAGAGTTTGGCCTGGAATAATGTTTCAGTATATTAAAGACTGTTTATCATTCAGCACATTAAAAACTCTGTTTCAGTATGTTGCAGGCTCTGAAGCCTTTTTTGTGTTGTGACACTTCTTCTGTAGCTGATACTTCTTTCCAGAAGAAGGACTCAACAGCTTTTTACAAGATGCTCTTTTAAAATACACTCTGTAATGAAGACTTGATTCATTATAAAAAAAGAAGTCACAATCATCAAAAGCAATTTTGAATATAAACAGTAATCTGTTCTTACAAGTCAGGACTGAAGTATACAAACACTGCCGTAGTGACAATTAAGTAACAACCTCTGAAGCACTGATACTAGCCTTCATTTTAAGAAATACTAGAATTTAAATTAAAGGAAAATTTAAAATGCTTCAGCTACCCTTCAGATGGCTTACATACTACATTTATAATTGGTACTTATCAAACAAATGCAGGCTAATGATTCTAAAGATTATATGGATTCCAATTCGTATCAAAGTCTGTATATCAGCAATGGGGTTGTAAAATTTTCTCTTTTTTTTTTTTTAGTGGATTGAACGAATTGTCTTATTGGTAACTGAACCATGTCTTGTTTCCAGCTTACTTGTGTCATTTGAAACGTAGCTGTTCCTCATGTCACTCAGAGGCCAACGTGCTGCTTTAGTCCAGTCCTGTACTTGCACTAACTATACAAACAGAACATAAAGAGCAAACTTCTACCTGCCAGTAAAAGTCATTTTCATCTAGCCAGCCATCTGCTTTCACAAAAATTTTAAGAACCAAATACTTTTTGGTATCTACCCCTTTTTAAAATACAGCTGAAACCTGTGAGTGAACTCAAAAATCAGTAGAAACAACTACCTCACAGACTAACAGACAGCATGATTGTTTTAAGTGCCATTTCCTTCAGAAACAAGGCCAAAAGAATACCCATTTCAGACCCTGTACCAGAGTCTCTGTGGAGAAAGAAAATAAAAATCAGTCTGCTGATGAAAAAAGAAAAGCAACTGTTGCAGAAAAAGGCAACTGGAAAATATACCATGTCCATCTATTCAACAGTTTATAATATATAGAATACATTGTTTTCAGTCAATTATAATCCAAGATTTCTTTTCATACTTATGGTAACAACATAACAACGGAGTGAATTTCTACTGTTCATCTCTTGATTAGTCAATAATCTGGAGGTCTAATGCAGAATCAGACAAGCAAATAATTATTCAGATCAGTTCACCCTGAGTTTAATGAACCGTTTTCATTTTCTGGAAAAAAGAAGTTTATTGTCCTTCAAGAATACCAAATCTATTTTATTTTCCACCACCAGTTTCAAAAAATTGCTCAGCATTTTAAGTTAGTTCCACAGTAGAAAAGTATACACTGAGTGTAAAATTCTTATACACAACTTAATTATTCAGTAAATATCAGTTCAAATTAATATTAACCTCAAAGTTTTCTTCATTTTTTAATTAATATTAACCTCTAAGGCAACTAATCTTGATGCTAATCTCTTTCTACCAAAAAAAAAAGTTTCCTTAATGCTACTGAATCAATGTGCAAAGAAATATTATCCTTCCATGAGGAAAATATATACATAAAAATGCTACAGCCTTTCCATTTCCTCCCAATTTTCATCACTAATATAGCTGTACTCCTGAATAAGAACAACTGTAGGAAGAATAATTAAAAGCCACTGGTAATTTAAGATCTGAAATCTTTCTGGAGGGACTAAATTTAACAGTATAGTATTTTTTAAAATCCTGTTCATTATTTATTTTATAAACACAAAAATCTAAAATCTGTACTTACTTCAACATGTGTAAATAACATTTGTTCAATGTTATCATTGTTTTTCTCCTTGAGATCTGGTGGGATGCTTCTATTTCTTACTTGGAAGTGTGTTTTACTAAGATAACCATCACCAAGGTCCTGTGTTCAGAAAACAAGAAAGAAAAAAATTTTCTGTAACCAAAATGCTATATGCTATCACTGTTCTAGAAAACAAATGGAGCATGCTATTTAGGTGTAAGCTCCAAGTCTTTTTATAGGCACTGATGACTGCATTGCTTTTCAGCATCTTCTCACAGGTAGTTTACACTAGTTCTTGGTGTGAAAGGAAGTCAAAGACCTGAACAGTAAAAATAAAATTTAATATAGGTATTAATTGAATGAGACAACTGCTACCTGGGGATCAGGATGAGTGCCAAAGAACTGGAAGACAGTGCACTAAGGTCATGAAGAGATAACCAGCTATTAATGATTTTGACCTATGTATTTCAAGCAATGCATTCACACCAGTATAAACTTCCCAGTTCTTGCTAAATTGGTTTATTTTTGCTCTGTTCCCGCTCTAATTTTCTTAAAAGTCCTGGGGGAAAAAGAAAAAAACACACTTCAGAACTTATGTGTGCAGAGCCACAATTTGTTCCCTTCTCTTCATCACCTCTGAGGGTCAAATATAAGAGAAAACAGACAAAGCTGTACCTTCTCCCAGTTCCTTTTTTATCATTTTGCTTCCCAGGCCACATGGTCTACTGTTGTAAAAGGCCCATGTGCAATTTCAGAGTGGCAGGAGAAGGTTTTAGGAGCTTCCCCCCACTGCTGCCCTCATTATCTCCACACATATAGAAACTTTTTTTTTTTTTAATTAGAAGTAAGAGGAGAGAAAAAGTTTACTAACAGGTCACTGGAAAAATGTACACTCTGAAAGGGAGGAAGAGTATGCAGAACACAAGAACAGTAGTTACGTGTTAAGAACCTATTTTTAAAAAGAAACAAATAAACTGGGGTTTTATTAGCTGTTTCATTATGTTTTACTTTAGACAAACATAGAAAGCATATGCACAACATCTGATGAAAAAGGATTCTATTCAGAAGTCTCTCTACAAAATTCATTAATGTAGCATTAAATTGCTTGACAAGGCTGCAAATTTAACTATAATTTAACTCTTTGGTTAATCCGTCATTGCTGACACAGTTTATTTCATGTATTCTGACCTTTACATCAACACAGGTTTTATTCTGACACACCCGTTCTCTCTTTTCAAGGACACTGTAGAATATATGTACCTCCAGAATCTGCTATAGGCTATTTGTTTACTTTGTTCTCATCAAGTGTCACACCTGATAAAAAATTATAATGCTCCCTACATGTATTTTTGTCCATGAACTTTTAAGCACGAATCATACTATTAGCAATTACCTTGTTCATAACTTCTCCTACTGCATGCCTTATTTTCTCACTAGATCTCATCAAGAGCATGAATCTGTCAAACTTTGCTGGATGTCCTGGCTGCAGAACAAACTGCATTCTGTGCAATGAAGAATCAAGCATGCAGAGGAGAACAGTGACAGAAAAATTAAGCCTAACTTCATGATACAAAAGCCACTTCATTCACTCTCAATGCTCTCTGCCAATTCTCTCCTTGTGGAGCTTCATGCGAGTGTCAGCAGGAGTAAAGCTACCTGCATTGGTATTTATCCCCCTAAGAGCGGCAAAGAAAGTACTACAGCCACCCACAGAGGTGAAATGCCCCAAGGCACAATGAGCTTTGCCAGAGAAGGGTTGGATATAGCATTCACCTCCCTGAACCAGTTCTTCCTGTCAGCAGAAAGGAGCCAAGCTCCATAGCCTTTGCATTCTGTAGTATTTGAGTGCCATGAAAAAGTGTCTACGGATAGGTGGAAATGTGGAGTTAGCAGTCTCTGTATTTGACAGCTGTATGTCAGAGGCTAGAGGAGAGGTGGCAGGAAAGAGAAGCAACCCTCCTGTTGCACTCTCTGTGATGTTATGTATTTTGTACACTTCTGCCCCCGTAAATAAATCAATACTTTAGCAAGGACTTTGATCCCATGAATGTGGAAAGGGAGTCCATTTCTACTCCAGCTGTCTTGTGAGTATCACAAGCAAAAGTGAACTGATACAACCTTCGATATGATTACCTAGATTAACCTAACTAAATATGACACAAACATAAAGCAGAAAGCAAACGGGGGGCAGCCTTCATGACCAGGATTTAACTATCCATCCCTAACAACAGCACCCAAGTTTAGCTCCATCAGGTCCTACAGAAGAGGTGCTCTTGGCTTTTTTACACCTTTTTTTCTTGGAATAAAAGGCAGATTACAAAAATAACATAGTTTAGAACATTTCACTTACAGCTATAAATACAGGGTTCTGCTTGGGCCATGTGAGCTTATGCCGCAAGAGCCAGCTCCACAAAAACAATGAGTATTTCATCATCTACATTTAATCTCTACAGAAAACACAGGAACACAAAAACACAGTTCTACAAGCCTGGTTTACTTGTGTGGTCTTACTGCTATCAATGGGTCTTTTCACGTGAGTATGGAAGGAGGAATGGGATCCAAGTGCATTACATCAGCAAAATTAAGAGTGCCCCAAACTACCCACAACACATATACTGATAAAAAAGCAAAAAGACAATGAGACATCTTGTTAATGAAAAGCTTCCTTCCCAGACTACATACTACAAATGGATGGTCTCAATGGCCAGGTTTTTATCATACACTGAAATCACAGAGTCGCCAACTTGGCCCATAAAAAAAAAAAAAAAACCTCTTACAATTTTTTTGTATGTGAGAACAAAAATCTATCTCATTCTGCTATTTCCAGCAAAGCTTCTTATTTCACAGAAAGTTCAAACTTTGACCCATGTATTAAATTCCCAGTAGAGGCTCAGAGCATCTTTCTTTGTTGAATAAATCCTCACAAATATAGTGCTGGACTGAAATCTAAAGTTTCAAATGGTTGCCTGTAAGAAAGGGTGCCTTGTAACACTTGGCTAATATTTGCACTCTTTTAAAAACTTCTAAACAGAATGCATCTAAGGCCAAGATCCTGCTTCTTGCTGAAATTCTGTTTCATCTGTGATGAAAGGGTTACAAACACTGATGTATAATTACTTATGTAGAAATGATGCATAGATTTATTCCATGACTTCTGGCATTTCAAAATGGTACAAGCATGATTTTTCTAGACAAAACTCATAAAAGCACGGGAAACTACTAGAGCTGTTAAAGAAGAAAAAAAAAAAAGCCAGAGAAGTAAATTTTCTACAGCAGAAAGAAGAAATACACAGATAATAATGAGTACCCCAAATCACCCATTATTGAAAACCAGTCAGAGAAGCAAGAGAACATACGAAAACCTACATTGTCCACCCACCAAAAAAGTGTGGCAAAAAGAAATCCTAGAACAGTATGGATTTATTATTAGATGGAAAATAACAGAAGCACTCAAAGTAGAAATGCAAGTATTCAAAAATATTTCTATTGTTATTATAGAACAAATACAAATTACATAGCCATAAGCCATAACTACTACGAAGTTTTCATTTCAGCAGTGGTTAAGCAGGACATTAGCATGAAGTGGCTATCATTAGGTATTTTTAGATCAGCACGTTAAGAACTGTCTTTGAGCACCGTGGAAGTTTCAGAGAACTTTGGAGAAAGCCAGCATGTATCAATATATCTTTATATACTGGCTAATTTGTGTAACTATACGCATATTAGCTTGACATCATCCCAAGTGAAATAACAGAAGACATATAGAATAACAGAAGTCACATAGAATTCGGTAAATAAATACATACAGTATATGTAGTTATTTTTTAAGAAAAATAGATTTTGTCAGGGTAACTTAAAAAGACATTTGGTTAAGAAACATAAAAGCCACAACAATGTGTGCGCAGCCTTCTGTAAGATAACTGTTGATTCCACAAGTGGAAATTAAAAAATTAAAATAATCCCACACTAATCTGACACACACTAAAGGATGAAAAAATGATTAATTCACAGATCTCAAATGAAACTTAAAAATGGGGAATCATCATAAAAGAAGTGATTCTAATGGGGTCCTGTGAGACTAGTCTTGGCCCCGTGCTACTTAAAATTTTGATTAATGACCTAGAAACAATATGTAATTATTATTGGTGAGGTTTGAAAGTTATGGGGAAGCAGCAAATAATGAGCATTGACCATTAGTAAGACAGATTCTTCTGGTTGCTGTACGCAAATAACATGTATTTTAATACAAAATATTAAGTCACACATCTAGAACAAAGACTATGTGCCATTTCAGCTTGAAGGGTTAAAGTGATCCTTGGGCACATAACCACAAGCACTTGCCCAGAGTAGGATGGTTTGAATTTCACAGTGATACAATATTCATTGTCTAGTTTTGCCCACAGTTGAAAAAAGGATTTTTATATACTGGAAAGGATTCAGAGGAGATCCACAAGAATGATTAAAATATTGGAAAACACGTCAAATAGTCAGGGAGCTCAACATGTTTTGCTTTTACACTGACAAGGTTAAGGGATGAATTGATCTGAATCTAAAGTACCACAACAGGGAGAGTTCTGATAAAAGAAGGGCCCTCAGCTTAGTAGACAAGGTACAGCTACCAATGTCTGGAAGATGAAGCCAGACAGCTAAGATTAAAAGTAACAGGTTTTGTTTTGGTTTTTTTTTTTCAAATTCAATTTTAAGCATAGCCAACCATTTGAAAGGCTTGTTGAGAGCTGTGACTGTTTCCTCACCATTGGGAATTCTGAATATGAAGACTGCATAATGCCTTAAAAGACATTTTCTGATCAAAACAGAAATCATCTCAGGTAATCCTACCCCTTTGTTACACAAGTTGCACTAAACCATCCCAGCAGCTGTCTCTGGATTCATGAACCCTATTCAGTAGGTGTACTGGCCTAAATTCTCATGTAAACCACCTATGCCCTATTTTGTTCTTGGACCAGCTGTGCAAAATGCCCTTATTTTACGTGACGTAATACCCCCTTAAAGGACGTTCCAGCTTGGGGTGGTTGTCAACAGCTCAAAAAGGCCAGCAAGGGTATCTAAAAATTAACACTATGACTATTTTTACCTTGCTAGTTCTCCACTCCCAACCATCTCCTATCTGCTGTGAATGTTTAATAAATTCTTCACAGTACTGCTTGAATCTTTTTTCTTCCAAAAATAAGTCCTCTTCACCTGCCATGCTACAGGACACCTGCAGAGCAAACTAAATGTTAGTACCGACAGATAAAATGAACACTAAAAACTTTCACTGATTTATAGCAATTGAATAGTAAAATAACAAAGCACTGGGGAAAAAAAGTGTTTCTTTAAGTAAAACGAAGATACATTTCTTCAAGTATATTAGAGAATCATAGATACACAGAACGGCTGATGTTGGAAGAGACCTCTGGAGACTGTTTAGTCCAATCCCCCTGCTCACAGTAGGGTCAGCTAGAGCAGGTTGCTCAGGATCATTTCCAGTTGGGTTTTGACTATCTCCAAGAACGGAGATACCACAAACTCTCTAGGGAACCTGTTCCAGTGTTCAATTACCATGGCAGTAAACAATTTTTCTTCTGTTTAAATGAAAACATTTATGTACCAGTTTGTGCTCATTGCCTCTTGTAGTACTATGTAGTACTCTTGTAGTACTATGCCACTGCATAGTACTGAAAAAAAGTCTGGCTCCATCTTCTTTATTCCCTCCCATCAGGTATTTATACATACTTACAAGATCCCACTGACATTTCTCTTTGCCAGGCTGAAGAGTCCCAGCTCCCTCAGCCTTGCCTTGTATGTCAGACACCCTTAACCATCTTTGTGTCCCTTCACCAGACTTGCTCCAGTATGGCGTTGTCTTTCTTGTACAGGGGAGCCTAGAGCTGGACACAGCACTGCAGTTTTGACTTATGTTTCCTTAGCAGTATGGTCCAACTGGCGACCAGAAACCTGAATCCACTTGTGGGCTACTCCCATGGGCCTACCACCTGTTCCCTGGGGAAGAGAATGGCTCCACAAAACCTTAACAACCCTCGTGTTTGTGGACACAGAGCCTACAGGATGGCCACCAGAGTCCAGCTGAAGCAACTCTTCCTGCTCATGCCAGCAGTGCAGCTCTCAATGGCCCAACAATATGGCTTCAGGGGGTTACAGCATGCTTCAAATGAGCACCTTCCCTACTCCTTGAACGCTTCCCTCCTGAGGTCTCAGAGATAAAAGGAAAACTCTCTTAGAGAACCTGGCCAGTTTTACTTCGCCCCCCGCCCCTTTCAAAGAGGATGTATCATAAATATGGCTTTTTCAGCGTGCCAGACAACTGGCACTACTGCAGCACCACATACAAATACTCAGTAACCATTACAACTAAACCACACTTTTTCTTAACAAGCAATACAAAGGACACGGCACCTCATGCAATGTTCATTATTTTTCAGGGTCCGGCCCTAAATCACAACATCATCCCGTCTGCCCATGACACACATTATTTATCTAGCATTTGAAAATACATTATTTTCAATGGCAGTCAACCCAAGCCCCTGTTAATCTGTTCATGCTCCCTGGATGCCAAGAAAGAGGAAGTGTGGAAAACAGACACTGTAAATGTCTCTGCGACTCCCAAATTCCCCAGTCCAGATGATGGACTGCAAAACTGTGGTAACTGCACGTAATGAAACCATAATTCTCACAGAGGTATGTGCTTTCAGAAATTAGCAGCCGTAAAGAGGTACCAGGCCGCCGGCACCTGTGCAGCACGCCTGCCCGCCTTTCTTAAACTACCCCGACAAGAGTGACGAACAGATCCCAACGAATCCGCCCCACTCGGCCGCGGGCCCCCGGGCACCAGGAAGGCCAGGCAAGCCGCCGGCCACGCCGGCTCCTCCTCCTCCTTGCCCGCCCCGCAGCCCCTCCCGCCCCGCCGGGACGGCTCCCCCGGCTTGCCGGCGGGCTGCCGGCCGGGACGGCCAGGCGACGTCCTCCGGGGAAGGCGAGCGCTGGGGGAGTAAAGGCAGCGGCGAGGCCCGGGGTGAGGCGCCGGGCGCCCCGTCCCGCCTGAGGCGAGGCGAGGCGAGACCCGGCGCAGGCCGCGGCCAGAGGACAGGGGGACGCACCGCCGAGGACGGCCCCAGAGCGGGGCGCAAGACGGGGAGCGCGGGAGGGAGCAGCCCCGCCGCACCGCCCTCCACATACCGTGCCCTCCTCCTCCTCCTCCTCCCGCCAGCTCCGGGTCGCACACCCGCCCCGCCCGCCGCGCATGCGCGCCCCGCAGCGGACGGCGGCGGGAGGGCGGTGGCCGCGCATGCGCGGCGGAGGCCGTGGCTCCAGCCGCGCCGGGGCTGACAGGGCTGGGCATCGGCGCCGGTCCCGGCCGTCCTCCGGCCCTTCGTCTTCGCTGCGTGAGGCGATGTGTGAGGCCATCAGACGTGAGCGGTTTCAGCAAGCCCCTGGGAAGGCTCTCCTCTCGCCCAGCTCTTCTGTCAGCCCCCTCCTCCCACCCCCATAAAGCGTTAGCCTCGGATAAATTTAGTTCAGGCTGGCCTTCTTCCAGAAGCCAAACAATGCCAGTTTTATCTGGAGGTTTCTGATTGGTTTTGCAGGCTTAACTGCCCTTCTCTCCCTACAACATAGTGTTATTACTTTTCCTAATGAAGATCAGGAGGGGGGAACATGAAATTAAAATGGCCAGGTCAGCTGAGCACTGTCTTGTAACATGGTGGGTAAGTAGAAGAGTAATCCAAAATGGTTGTACAGTTGTCTGGATGAAAATAAGGAGAAATGCAGGGTCTCGCCAAACATGTAATCCTGAACTATTTCCAGGAGATACCCGGCATGGGTTTCAGCATTCATTTTGTTACCCAGCCATGTTGTCGTTATAATTGCTTTAAGATCTGAGAATCTGGTACGTGCACAGAAGCGTTTGTGCTACACAAATGTTAGAAGAATTATTTTTAAATTTATGAGTCTATTAAACCATACATTTTTCAGTAATAAGGTCTTGTCTGGCATGACTAAGCCATCCAAACTGTAGTATGTGCAGAATGCACTGTATTTGGATAGACTTAAGTGGAACGTAAAATGTTGGCTTTACCTGTTTACCTGTAAACTGCCATTTTAAAGAGTTTTATGACTGTTGCATTAAGAGTAAACAAGAGCTGTCCCATCAGCTTTGGAGACCATGCAGCTGAGCGGAGAGCCTCCATATGCAAATGGTGCTTTGCTCTAGCTGGTTGTAACGTGATGATCTCCGACTTGTGCAGTTCCTAATTTGCTTGTAATTTGCTGGGTGTGGAGAGCTCACAAGGGCCAAAGCTTTTTGCTGGAATATTCTTGAGGTAAACCATTTCTCTTTGTTCTCAAAATTCCATTTTCTAGATTTTGGCTGTTAGCCTGGTTCTTCCAACACATACCAAGACTCATATTCAAAGATAATTTTCACTGCTCTTTGTGAACAATGAAATGTTCCATCTAAGTCTGTAGTTTTCAACATTAGGCAAATAAAACATAAGCAAAGTTTTGTTTCATGAAGGTATTCTGGAGAATGATTAATTGTGTGATGTGCTTTGAACAGATTATGCTACCTCCATAGATCACTATTTTGACTGCATATATTACTTTTGAAAGCAGTTACATAGCTTGGGTGATGCCATTATAACTACAAGTTGTGATGCTATAGTCATTATTTAATCATCAGAATTAATTATTTATATTGTTCTTCACTGTTTCTTTTAAATGTTGGGGTTTTGAAATTTGGTAAGTAAACACCATGTTGTCATCCAACCCTGAGTTTTGAAGGAAGATTTTTACATTGCGGAATATATTCTGTAAGCCACTTTTGCTAACAGAAAATGCCAGTGGTATTGAAAAAATGTCACGTAATGTGCATTGCCTTGGAAGCTACAGCTCCTGATTTCTAATTTTGGCTTTGTTACTGTCTCTCTGGATTTTCTTAGGGAAGAATCACCGGGTTTAAGACATAGTTCATTTAAGAAATGCCTGATAGGGCCCTGATTTTGCACTGAAGTTAGCAAAGGAGTTGCCATGACTGGCAGTTTCCAAAAAACTAAGCCATAGTTTCCATACATTCAGATCCATTTATTTTATTTAAAATTGTGAGTACACAGCCCCTGTGGAAATGAAGGACATCCGGTAAGTGGGATCTCAACGCTAGTGGTCATTTTTAAAGAGTATAGGCTTTAGCCATACTGTTGGAGTATCACAAACAGGCAATATTATCTATGGACCTTAAACTGGACATATACAATGTTATTATCTATTGTTAAAAATAATAAACAGTTGACCTGAATGTCCCCTTTCAGGACTTGCTGGCTTCCTCATGATAAGTGTAACTAACTCTTCATGTTACAGAAGTTAAGGACTAAAACGCTTAACATATGGATATGGTAGTATCTATACATTATTGCTAAGAGACACACTATATATCTCTATGTAGATGGGATACTGTACCTGCTAGAGGTGGATTCTAATCCTGGCTTTGCTGTTGTCAAATTTGGACTAATAGTTTCAGTTTCCTATGCCCATTTCCCTTTTTGTCTGTCTTCAGAGCAGATCAGACTCATGGTATATTCTTACAGCACCTGGTATCAGCTTGGTCATCTCCAGTATTGTTGCCAGGGCATTTCAGTAAGTTGTAGTGAGTGCCTCTTTATCAAGGAAATGCATTTGCTGTAGTCCTAGAATTACTTGACAAGAAGTCCCAACATGGGGATTTCTCTCCTTTCTCTTCCTTCTCTTGCCTGTACTCTGAATAAATGCCTCAGGTTTCCATCTCGTCTTTGCCATATAAAAGCTCTAATAGTCCTGTTCCTTATGTTACTCCTTAGATGTTTATGTACTTAAAACAAATAGACATAACAGGTCATCAGACCAGTTTGGTTTATTCTAAATATATTAATATATACATATAAATATATATTATCACATGTTGATCATTTTTGAAAGTAAAATACAGGTGTTGTAGGAACTTTGTTAGCTGGAACTTTTAGAACTAAACTGAACAAAGATCATGGAGAATAATCATTCATCAACCAGGCGGTGAACTGAATGATCTCTAAAAGGTCTCTTCCATCTCTTCATCCTGCTGTTTGGTCCCAAGAAACAGAGCTTCATTGAAAACCTATTGATCAGTCAAGCAGTTCGGGCAACACTCTACTCTCCAAAGAGAAAAGGTAACATTACAGCTGTCGTACTGACAGAATTAACATGACATACAGTCCATTTCACAAATCTTCCTTAGTATGGTTTGGACAGCACATTCAAACCCAACATACCGTTTGTGCTATAACACATTGTTTCTTCATTTGCTCTACTGACATGGCCACAGGAGCAAATGTACCCTATCTGCAATTTAAGAAGGATTGCGTATACAGGCAACATCCGCAAAAATGAAATGCTGGACGTCATTCCAGCTGAAACTGATATTAGCAAACATTCACCATGGCCGACTGCTTAATTTAAATCTCTTCATTGTCTGTCATTAAATTAGTAGTGCTTATGGAGATTCTGCACCAATAATATGTAATAAGAATTAAAAGTAAGATATTCTGCATTCTTCTGCCTTGTTTGTTTAGGAGACTTAATAGTTGATGGATATCTCCTGATAGAACTGGGTAGGTAGAGAGTTACTATTTCAAAATTCTTAACGGAGATACAAACCTTATTTTCCAGTAATCACCGTAATATTATAGTGCTCTTACGAAGTGGACAAGTAGCATTATTTTCCTTTTGCTGGCAGAAACAGAGGAATTAAGTAACTTGTTGAAGGCTGCGGTGACTGTTATGCTGGCAAACAGAGCTGAATTTTGTAGATGCATGGTCTGTGCCATCAGCATACTTGCTCTTGGGCCCTGTGATTGTTCTGAGAGAAAGTTCAAAAGGAAACAAACTGAGAGGTATACAAACAGCATACATTTTTCATGAGTATTTTTATTCCACTCCAGCAGCTACCAACCAGCACTGAAAGAAGTACTAGCATAATGCAGCAAGTGTTGCCACCCTCTGCTTTTGGCAATTTTTCCTACTTCTTTTACCTAAAAGTTTAATAATTCTTTCAGGCTTCAGATTGTTTTTTTCATTTGTTTTGTATTCTCTTTCTGTTACTGTTGTTCATGTTCCATTCTTGTTTTGTCTAATTTTTTTTCCCATTAGACCAATACATATTGAAATGAACTTGAGACAGGCTACATATGAAATACTCAGGTCATTAATATAAAAGATAATAGCAGTTGAAGGCCTCAAAAATGTTGCTCCTAAGCACGGAAATTGGATTTGGGGGATGTTGAGGATAATGAGGACTAACGGATACAGAAAGATAAATTTTTAAATCGGCTTACAAGTTCATGGTCAAAACAGCATTAAAATATCTGGAGATGGTGGAGCAAAGGTCATTATAACACAGGATTATATGAAAGTACAATAAAAGAATACTGTTAGAACCTATAGTAAATATATATAATTGTAATAAATAAGCAAGTTACCATCTGTCTCTCTTGTTTTATTAAACCAGCAAACCTATGCTACCACTGTCCAGTTTGCTAAAACCAGCAAATCAGAAACCAGCTCAAAATACAATATGTGAAATATTTTTGTTCAGGATGCTAGCTAGATCAGAACTAGGATTCATTTTACACACGTAAGGTAAATAAAGCCTCGTCCTAAGCTCCAGAGTAAATTATTGCAATTATTAATTTGGTATAGGACTGCAGGCCCACATATAAAATTAGCAGCTCATAATTAACACCGAAGTGAGTCATGGTGGACAGACACTGATGCTAGGAAAACAGGATTTTTATTCTTGGTTCCTACGAAATATTATGAACCCCAAATGATATAATGTAAAATGCAAAGCTGCATTTTGAGAATATTTTCCTCAGATGATAGGTAGAAAGGTCAAGAAAGAAGCTGGCTGGATGAGAAACGACAGGCTAAAGCAAACCAATTATCATCTGCCTTGTGCAGAGGAGAGACTCGGAGCTTAACTTGAAGGTTTACTGTAAAAGTTAAGAACTCTGTTATTTAAGGAGACTGACCGCATTGAAGAATGAGAGGGAATTTCTTCATGAATAATGAATGACAGATTGTACATTTTTTGTGAAGTAATTCAACAACAGAAACTATGCAAAACTGAAAAAAAAAATAAAAGAAGCTTGCACCCTCCACTATAATTTTTGCAGAGAAAAACACATGAAGAAATTGTCCATTTACAAGCCAAGCAAGAAGTAATACAAGTAGCAGCAGACATCACATAACATTACTGATCGTTGCTCAAAAATTGCAGAAGAATTCCTGTCATTACAAGGCAGATACTTTTGAACAAATGAATGGTGACAAGAATTTAAATTCCACCAAATTGCATAAAACGTTACTTTAAACAAATGCTGTTTTTTAATTTGTCTGGTAGAAGTCGTAACACAAGTCTAACACCCAGTCATATTTACTAAGACCCTCTGTTTGGGCACCTCTTTCTGACGAGTCTGACCAACGTGCAGCTGCTAAAGAATTCTCGTATGGGAAAGGCCATCAAGAGGTGATCTTGTCTGTCACGGCAAATTCCTGACTGCAGGTGTGCACCCTCATCCAAGGAGGTGTTCAGCAGTAACTCTTCTGTGCTTCATTCTTAACAAGTTCTGTTGAGGCGCGAGCCAAAACATGCGCCGAACCCTGCCTGCAACACAAATTGCGGGATGAATCAGGACGTTAGCCTTACCTGTACTGACGCTGTGGCTAACTGAAAGAAAGCCGAGGAGGCATGAAGCCGCCTTTCCTCATTTCAGGCGTCTAGGAGACAAACATTGCCTTTTGGTCGCTCTAATTTACACTGGCTGAAATAATCCCTTCAAGGCTGTTTTCCAATCCATACCAAACCGTTTTCCTGCCTTGGAACCATGTCTGAGCATTTAACACGCAGCCAACAACACAAAAGGTATGCCTGTTAAAAAGTGTTCATGTATAGTTCAGTGCATGTAGTATCCCAGCAACTTTGACTTAATGTACGTTATTCATGTCACAGCATTCTGTGCACACAACATCCTGCACACTAGGGACATACATGATCAGTATGTTTGATTTCAGGATTCCTGGGGATCACTGTAGGTGTTTTTGCAGGAATTAGATTGTTTCCGGGGTTTCATTTTGCTTTGCAAAACCCTGGTTTTTCCCTTATGGTCCCAAAGAGGGAAATAAATGGCTTTCAGAGACTAATGCTTCTGTAGCCGAGCGAGGTCCTGGATAGCCCAGGAGATACTAAGGGACTACAGATGCCCGCAGTTTGCCCTTGAAGAGTTACACCAGCCAAAACAGCGATGTGCTGTAGCTCAATAAAGGCTTGGTGGATGGTAAGGACAGTGTTTTGAACAGCCGTGTGGGAAATACAGCAAGGCCTGTGGCTCTAATGAAGCCTAGTGCTTAAGCTCACAGGCAAAATGAGGTGCTTCCCAGTAATGTTGTTACCCATGGAATATTACTGGTCCCTGTTATTTTAGTAACAACTAATTTCTCTTATTAAAGGTCATGAAATCCTTCTCTAACTGCATACGTCCCAAGGGAAAAATCAGTTACACACCTAACAGTGGAACAGTGGAACTGGAGTGTGCGTTTGGCTGACTGAAGACACGATACTGCTGTGAAAATACCTTCTCATGTCAGCCAGGTAAAAGCTGTGGATATGACTCTGGACTTCAGTACTCTAAAAAACATTGGTTGGGCTATGAACATGGACCTGCAATACCGAAATTAAACTGATTGGCACTGTCAGAAAGCATGCCTGTTAACACCAGTGCAAGTTTCCAAATGGCAGATTGAAGATACTTCTGGAAGAAATTTACAAGTTTACTTGGAAAAAAATGTTATTAAATATCTCACAAACACAGGTGCGCCTGGTGATGATCTTTCTGTTACCAGTTCAAAGCCACTGTTTAAAATGTAACCTAAATGGGTGCAGAAACAAAGTAACCTGAAACATGGAACTTGAAGTTAATATTCAACAGAGAAAGCAATAAATAAAACTGGAACCAGACTGAGTGAGAATTGTGTTTGCTGTCTGATGTGCCCCTTGTTTTTCTTCCCTGATACCTCTTCTTGCGTGTGTTGCACTGGTTCAGGCAGAGGGCCAAGTGTATTGGCCTCGTTCCATGCCAAGGCTGAAGGTGTCCGGTTCACAGGATTTCCAAACCCCGTACAGTTCTGTGCAGCAAGGAACATGAGGGGTTTGCACTTGCACAGCCCTTGCACAACCAACCACAGATCTGGTGCTTGGTGGGATCCACTGCAGATATACTTGATGACTACACAGTTCTCCTTCAGGCCTCTCCTCCCTGAAGTTAAGGCTTTTTAACATTTTATCACTCTCTAGTGTCCCTAACGCAACAATTGTGGCTGCCATGGAGTGGACCAAAGAAGGGGCTAGGCTCGGTTGTTTTCCTGAAACAGTCTCTCCTGCTGCTGTTACCACAGGCACACTGGTCGGCTGCGCGGGGCCTTGGTCTCACCAACCAGGCTGTCTCTTAGGTTTTTACTTTCTGTTGCCAATTGCCTTTCGTAGCTGCTGAATCCACCTCCTGTATTCCTCATTCCTGTATTGCTTCTCAAACACAGTCTGTCATTTGTTCTTATTTTCTGAACAGCTGGACTGTTCACTCGTTCAGCCTTCCGAATGGCATAGCTACCTAATCTTATTTGGAAGTGCTTGTCACAGAGATGGAAAAAAGAGTATTTATCCAGTTCGGTGTAAAGCACTAGAGAAAAGCCTCATACTTTATTGTCTTCATCAACATAAGATCATGGCCTCTAGCTTAACATTTTTAGTATACCTCTTTCTCCCATTTGTTCAAAATCTAGCAAGTGAATAGCCTCAGCATGATAAGAATGTTATAACCCTTTCTAAAATTACATTTCTTTTATCATACAGCACGTATTACAAATTGAGAATAAGGCTGATTCCTATCACATCATCTTTTAGTGTCATGAGTCCTGTTTTCCAAACTTACTACCGAAATTATAAAAGTACTGAATACTTCAGAATGTAAGACAAAAATGTCATTTCAGCCAGTGATGGGGTTTTCATCAGGATATGCAAATAAGATTTTTAGAAGCCCAGTGGAAGCCCACCAAATCAATTAACAGTTTAGAAGTCAGTCTGCTGAGTTTGTTTCTCCATCAGTTTGGACTGACAAAGAAAATTCTGGTTGCCTGAAAAATATACATAAGTGTCACCTGCCAAGATTGGAAAGAATCAGAAGCCATCCTTCTGATGGTTGTGATGAAGTGAGTGGCGAGCACTTGACCATTCAATTGACACTGAAGTATTAATGAAAAGATTTTTCTTTACACCACAGAAAGGACCTGCCATTTAAAATGGATGGGTTAGCACGTGCTAAAATATCATCCCTACACTAGACCTCACAAAATTCTCTGTTAACTAACGTAAGTTAATATATGACACTCATGCTTTTGTTTATCCTTATTTGGACAAGGCCAAAGGCTTTTTTTCATCCCCTTGAATTATCATACTCCAGAAATTTACCAAACCTTCACAATTCAAATCAGCTGTTAAATTACAGAGATATTATCAAATCCAGTTTGTAATATTTTTTTCCCAGAAAAATTGTGCATTTATTCAGACAGAGTTTAACTTGCAGCATGGCTGCATAAAATCATTGCGTCTGTCGAGTAAGATGATCCTTTGAACAATGCTGGAATACTTTTCTGACCCTGAAACTGCTGATGATTGCCACTGAAGAAATGAGTGCAAAAAAAGTATTTGCAGGGGTCCAGTCCTCCAAACCACTGTCAGTAGAATTTCAAAATAAGTTATCTTGCAGTCTCAGTCTTTTCCCCCCCTAATACTCGCCTTGTAATTTCTTACTTCTTGTCTACGATTCCCAAATGCACTGACCCAGTTGACCAAATTCACCCTGGCATAAGAGGCTGTAACTCCACTTTGTCCACTGAAGTTGTATTTACTTATAACACAGTTACGCTACGCTGGAATATTTCACGCAGGGAAGGTGTAGAGGTTATCCAAACCACTTCCAGCCCTGAGCTTCAGTCATTGTACTTCAGCCACCTGCAGCATTGTTACAAGGTAATTATAATACAGTCAGAGTCAAAGCAAGTCAGTAGATGAGAGGATGAAGAGCAGACTGTCAGTGAAATTGGAATGATTTATTTAATAACACTGTGAAACAGCACATTTTAGCTTCACCAGCTCATCAGTGTCAGCTCCCCTGATCTGTACATGGCACTGACAGCTTCTCAACGTAACAATGAAATCCATGGGCCAAATTCACCTCCAGTGTAACTCTGCTGAAGTCGATGAAGGTATGTCAGAATTAATTTAGTCCAGCAATTACTCTCCATTATCTGGAGTAATGGTGGGGCTGCAACACCTGACTAACGACAAGCCCGGATAATACAGGTACTGCGGCGCATGGCTGAAAGCATCAACGTGATCGTGCTGAGACCCAGCGCAGCCAGCACAGGCCCAGAACTGGAGCTGAAATGACTTCTGCTGAACTTCTCGGGTGTCTTTGTACAGTGCTCCAGCACACTGCAGGCCACGTACACGTTGCAGAGCTAGCGTGTCCCGCCCGAGCACAGAGGGGCACAGTGCGAGGGTGCAGGAATCGGGTTCCCTCTGTCCGGATTTACTAGCCCCATTCCAGCGTCAGCCAGACAGGTCCGTGCGGAATCAGAAAAGCAACTGCACCCCCGTGCTCGCTGTAGCTGGAGGACAATGCCGAGACATTGTGGCTGGATCTGCACAGAGCTGGCGTGGATTTGTAGAGGGGGTTTAGCTGATATATAGCTAAAATATAGCTTATAAGCATTTAGCTTACATATAGCTCTATAACAAAATGGGCCACATCTGGCACATATTGTCCACAGATAATTGAGAGTTAACTGGATATGATTCAAACTAAATTATGTTTAAGAGACAGATTTCTTTTCCTAGGAATTTTCACGAAAACAGCCAAATTCAAGAAGTAAAGCCAAAATAAGATGTAAATTTAAATCCTGGATCCCTAATGTACAAAGTGTACATATTCTATGTGATTTGTAACTTAGAGGCCAGACAGGTAGTAATTTCATAGGTAACAAGAGCGGAATGTACCCCCAAGCACCAACTCAAATGAGACTCACCCAGCAGAAGTGAACTGGAGCGATGTGTTTTCCCAGCCCTGTTCCTTTTGTCTGTCATCCGGAAGGCTTACACAAATCCGGGTCGCTGTCTGTTTAATCCCCTTTATCCCAACACTTCATAACTTTTCCTGTCCCCTTACCTGCTCACAGTCAAACAACATGGCTTTATGGATGCATGCATTTTGTTTATGTAAAAAACATTTTCACATATGTTTTCCACAGCACTTATGAATGTTGTCTGTCTGGAAAATGTCTTCTCTTTTTTGGGGAAATGCTTAAGACACAGAAGCGGTTAAAAGCAGTGGTTAGCACCCTGGGAGATGGCAGCTCTTTGTAGGCATCCAGATGTTGAGAAACAGCTGCTGTATCCTGTTTTATCAACTGGAGGATTACTAGTGATGAGGGTGGTGTCATCCGTTTTCAGCTCGCATCTGCTTCCATCTCTGCCACTTCCTCTCTCCGTTACCTTTGGCAGGTTACTTGCTTCTTGCTGTTATTTTCATCTAACTGCAGAACGAGGATGAGGATGATAATGTAATAGGTGTTTTGAAGATTAACTCAATAGTACTTAAGGCCCTTTCAGACACTCGAGTGAAAACATGGGTGTATAGAAAATCAAAGTATAATTATTATGAAAATGTACATTATTGTTTAGAGTAACAGGGAATCGAAGGCAGGATGATGAGATAATCAGACCACTGGAACTGAAGGATTTTGAGACATGATATTAAATAAGTAAAAAGCAGAACACTTAATTGAGCTTAGGGAGGGTTTTCCCAGCAAGCAATGTTCGTTTCCTTCATGACTTTTTTTCATATTGGTACCTGAAACAAGATGCAAGATGTTGCAGTGTGATTGGAAATAGGAAGTTGTAACATAGTATTTTAAGGGCCCAATCCTGTAACCATATTCACAGTCCCACTGAATACAACATTAACAACGTAAGTCCAGATTTAGATCCCTACTAGTTTATTATTAATGGTTATATCATCAGATAAAGGTCTACTGGAGACAATATGAGTTTATTATAATTGGGAGACTTTTTAAGACCTATGTAATCAAAAAGTACCTGAAGATTTACCATATTTGGATTTATTAGAGATGAATGGTCCGAACTAACCCACATTGCCCTCAAGTCCCCTGGTGGCTCCTAAGAAGCCAACGTTACTTCTGTAGCTAATGTTCTTTTTCAGAGAACATTTAGTACTTCATGAAATGGAGTATCTACAACTCGATCCAGAAAAAGGCTAAAGGGATAACATTTATAAAGCTCAGGTTGCCACAAATCAGATTTAACTATAACTGTACTGCGCATGATGTGAAGTCAGACATAAATGAGATATAACGCTAAAAGAGTGGAAGTTATATTACCCTGCATTTCATTTATTGAGCTTTCTTTAATTTATCTGCTTGTTTGGATTACACAGTATCATGAACACTCCAGTGGCAGCCCTCTAGTTGGGATTTCTATTTATAACATACTCTCTCTTCATTGGATGCCCCTCTGCATTACTTTCAATGAGGCAGTAATTAGGCCCTTAAAGCAGAATTAAGGTATCTTTAATAATTTAATTTAGATACAAAATTTACTCAATATTCTTTCAAAAGACAATAATTTTTTTAATAATTCTTTGGAACTGTGAAAGAGGATACATTTCTAAATGTTCCTCTTTTACATTTTCTCCTGTTTTTCTTTTATGTATTTTGGGGCTAAACAGCCACCATCTCCACAAATTTCAGATTTCACACATGCACATATTTAGCCATAAGGCAATTCTGAACTTTCAAAATTAAGCATACAGCTATTCCCTGTAGGAAAGATGATTTCTTTTGCATTCTAAATAATTTTTGTCTTGATAGCCAGGGGAACTACTTAGCTCTACGTGATGCTTAACTAGGCTCAGACTTTGCTGCTAAATTGGAGAGAGATGGGTTTGATGGATGGACTGTTAGATTGAGAAGGAATTTGCTGTATGGCAAACAGTTACAGTCAATGGCTCCATGTCCAAGTGGAAACCAGTAACAAGTTGTGTCCCTCAGGGGTCCATACTGGGACCAGTACTTTTTAAATCTTCATCCGTGACAGACAGTGGGATTGAGTGCACCCTCAGCAAGTTTGCAGCTGACACCAAGCTGAGCTTGAGGGAAGGGACGCCATCCAGAGGGACCTGGACAGGCTAGAGGAGTGGGACCATGTGAACCTCATGAGGGTCAACAAGGCCAAGTGCAGGGTCCTGCACCTGGGTGGGAGCAATCCCCAATACCAGTATAGACTGGGGGATAAATGTATGGAGAGCAACCCTGCAGAGAAGGACTAGGAGATACTGGTGGATGAAAAGCTGGGCATGAGCCGGCAATGTGCTCTTGCGGCCCAGAAAGCCAACCACATCCTGGGCTGCATCAAAAGAAGTGTGTCCAGCAGGTCGAGGGAGGTGATTCTGCCCCTCTACTCTGCTCTGGTGAGACCCCACCTGCAGTACTGCATCCAGCTCTGGGGTCCTCAGCAGAAGAAAGACATGGACCTGTTGAAGTGGGTCCAGAGGAGACCATAAAAATGATCAGAGGGCTGGAGCACCTCTCCTGTGAGGAAAGGCTGAAAGAGCTGGGGTTGTTCAGCCTGGAGAAGAGAAGGCTGCGGGTGATCTTATTGTGGCCTTTCAGTACTTAAAGCGGGCTCATAGGGAAGATGGGGACAGACTTTCTAGCAGAGCCTGTTGTGATAGGACAAGGGGCAACAGTTTTAAACTGAACGAGGGTAGATTTAGATTGGACATAAAGACGAAGTTTTTTACAATGAGGGTTGTGAAATGCTGGCACAGGTTGCCCAGAGAGGTGGTAGATGCCCCAGCCTTGAAAACATTCAAGGTCAGGTTGGACGGGGCTCTGAGCAACCTGATCTGATTGAAGATGTCCCTGCCCATTGTAGGGGGGCTGGACTAGATGACCTTTAAAGGTCCCTTCCATCCCAAAGCATTATGTGATTCTACAACTTTAAAGGAAAACAACAAAACCAAGAAATACTCAACAACTGTAACCCTGAGTACGCTTGCCAGTGCAGCCCTTAGCGCAGCTCTCAGTATTGTAGCTGATGCTATTAGAAATAGCAAGAGTGGCATTACAAATATTTCTTCATCGCCATCTCGTCTGACATTAACTCAAACACCAGTTAAGAAAACTATGCGCAGTAGTTTTCACAATGTAGCGTATGCAATCTACACTAACTGTGCTTATCACCAAAACCTAACTGTACATGCTGTGGTGTGCCTGCTCAAGGTAGGGGTGTTCAGCACGTCCACTGCGGATGGTGAGGATGACACGGCAGAGGTTTAGAAAGGAAACCTGTGAGTGTGTAGGGGGTTGAATGACATGGCTGCATATTTCCCTCCTCTGACTGTTTGGGTTGTTTTTTCAGTATGGAAACTTTACTCCAAAATTACCTTTTTAGTGTGTGGGAATCAGACAGATAGCAATTTTGAGAATGTCTTGAGGGAGCAAGGTGATTTGAGTGATGAGACTCATAAGTCTTGTAATTACAGTAATTATGAGACCATACCTCTACAGGTAAGAACTCATAAGTAAAAACATTAGCATGACCATTTAAGAAGCTCAATAATTCATTCCAGGGCATGTGGTTACAGTGCAATGCTTAACATAAACTTCATGACTCTACTGGCACTTGATCTTACCTCTGAAGCATGTATCCATCTTGTAGGTATAGATCCCTTTGTGCTGTACTCTTTTTATGTAGTCCTTTTAAGACAAGTCTATAGCATCTATAGCAGACGGTTATAGGTAGTCAAATCTTACTACGTGTTTTAGGCGACGTTTGCCGTGCAGCTTTATAAAGAAATAGTCTGAAACACTGGAATGTTCTGATTCAGACAGATTTTACTCAGAAATGCATGCTGGAAAAAGGATGTACTCCACAGAGGGAGCTTTTCTGTCCTACACGTGCTACATGTGCTTTACTCTGGTACTGACCTGCTGCCTGATGGGACGGATGAGTAAAGGAAGTTTGGTAGTACGAGGGAATGCCTCCTTCCCAGTCATTCTGTGCTCTTTTCTTGATTTATTTACTCAGCACTTCAGTGCCTGGTATGTCTTCTGTCGCTGTGAACGTCACAAACATTTTGAATGGAACTGGGAGAAGCTTGTTAGAAAGAAGAAAGGCGCTCACTTGAGTAGGCATGCCGAGACAGAGAGTATAAAAAGCACAGGGTCATGAGATGGGATATTGTTAATATTCTTCAAACTTTGTATCCATGAGCTATAACACTAAATGCCAGTCATAAAATGATGGTATCATATGGAAACTGCAGATGATCCTTTTGATCGCAGCAATATATAATATTTCTTGAAGGTGTGTGCAGGACAAGTTTGTACAAATCTGAGCTTGTTCAGTTTTTTATTTAGATTCATTTTGCTGGGTTTTACTCTCATTGGGGAATAACTGCATTGTTCATCATTTACATTTTTGATGCTAACAAACATATTCCATCGTCTAGTGATTTTTCTATTTCAGTGTTACAATTTTGTTTGGAATTTGGAGTGTTCTGATCACACAAAGTTACTACTCCATACTAAAATCACTTTTAATATCAGTCAGTTTCAGCTACAGATGAAATTTTATATTTATGTAAAATGTTATCAATGAGGAGTCAGATATAACATTTGCAATCCAATTAAAACGTGCTTTTTAAAAATACAGTGGGCGTAGGCTGAAACAAATGAAGTTCTGGCTTAGATACTGGGAAAGACTTTGCATCATGAGGACAGTCAAGGCTGCCTGGAGAAGTTTTCCAGTCTCTGGTCTCCAGCCTTGGATGTTTTCAAGACCCAACTGAGAAGAGACCTGAGCAACCCGGTCTGATCTCGTAACTCGCCCTGCTTTGGGCAGAATGTAGGACTAGAGACCTCCTCAGGCCCCTTCCAGCATGAATTATCCTACAAGCTCACGAGATGTTTTGGTTACCTGAAATGGTTGTTGACAGCGCGTTTGTCAGCACTCAGAGCAATAGCTATCTATTACACTCCTGAACAACTACCAGTGTATTCGGACATCTTAAGACCTTCGTCACAGAGCTCAGTTTTACTGTACAGTCGTTTATTATGCAATTAAAATGTAATTCCTCATAAAAGCTGCAGTCTGCAATCAAATACAAAATCACTGCATCTGTCTTTCCAAAACCGGCCATATGAAGCAAAACCAGGCTCATAACCTTTGCATTATCTCTGTCTTCATATTTGTGCTGATCTTGCATTAAAACGTTGCAATAGCTACTTTCCAGATAAGGTAAGAATTTGCTTCTTCATATAAACATGTTTTTAAGCATCTTCTCCCCTATGGCCTTTTTAGCTTCTGTGTAATAAAGCAACTCCCCTGAAAATTTTGCATCCTTTCTCACTTCCAGATATGTTTTTAAAGATTTTGGTAAAATATATAAAACAAGATTCTGAATTACACTGTTTTGAAAACAAGCTGAAACTTCTTTTTGGTTTTATTTTGGCTGGTTTTCTCTGGAATCTTTGCCTCCATTTTGGTTGTGTTGGCCTCAGTAAGGAGAAGTGCCCTTTAGTATTTTAGGAACACTGCTGAGGGATTAAAATAGATATACAGGCTTATTTCTTTGTGTAATTTTATGTTTATTATTTCTTTGGTTTTATAAAACGGGGATTTATCTAGGACTTTAAGTGACCCTCCCACTAGTGAAGTGGCCCTCTGAAGAGCAACATTTGTATTAGCAGTACTATCAGCATTTATACATATTGTACACAAAAGAATATGTTAAAAGAATATTATTACATCTGCAGCACCAAGTACTCAAAAGGCACAAAATACAGAATTAAGCTTTAATTTGCCTGCCTTACACATCAGCATTCCTGTATGGTAATTAATGACTGAACTGTATAGTATTTGCCCACCTTTTTGGGGCACAGAATAGATTATGTTCTATTAATGAGCAGCTATACATTTTTTATGCTTTTCCTCATTCTCTAATATGTTGTTGCAGGTCTTATTTACTGTTACTGAATTTAAACCCTGTTTGGAAGACTGAATTATTAATTGCTTTTTCGGGCATCTCATAAAGAAAGCATTCCATTCCACTTCATCAGAGGAATCTTCACAGTTCCTGTGTGAGATGGGGCAGTACTCCCTATCACCGTATGCTGTTTTATAAGAGAGAACTGTGGTGCATAGAAGAAAACCAGAGAAATCTGTTAATTTGGTATACTGAGGACTTCAATTTTTTTCAGAGAACCTATGTATGCCAAGGACAGTCCCCTCTGATTTTGTTTGCAACCATGAGCACTCATTACTTCCACAAAGTAGGTCGCAGAGTCTCCAGTCGGGAAGCTAGAAAAAGAGGAGGGCACAGACAATGACCACCTGTGATAAATTTGGTTAAATGACTTGCTTCGTGTCACATATGAATCCCATGACAGGGACAGAGTCCTGTCATGGGATTTACCAGAGTAGCATTCAACGGTTTTAATCATTAACGCACCCTTTCTGTGTTAGCAATATCCTGACTCACCAGCCAAATGCCTTCTACTTTCCAGACCAAATGAGAACAGAGAACATCCTCCCTACAGGCCATGGTTCATCTACAAGCAGATCCACCCTGGGCACTGATAAGGGGAGAGTGCCTGTGAAAAACACTACATGATCACCTGACTCCAGTATATAAGCATGCTTACGTGTCTCAGTCAGATGTGGACAACTGGCCTGGAAAACTTCAGCCAGAAGGCTGGTGAAGTTATTACCAACCAAACACACTCGTGGGTAACCTGAACCCCACAGCAATGCTGTTGTCACTCTGGGAGCTGTTTTGTCCTCCCCAGCCTCTCTGAATCACTCGCCAGTTATCTCCTCATGATTCCCATTACCCACAAATGCACAAAGATTTTAGTAGTGGGGTCTAAAATCAGCAACTGCTTTTCTGGTACTGTCATTACTCTTGCACAAACCCACAAGCAAAGTCAGGGCTAGTTGGGCATGGGGGATCCTGGATCCCTCAGGAATCCCTCTCTCGTTGCTGTCCTCTTCAGTGTACAAGAAACAACTTCCTAACACATCAAGAGGACTTTTCCTTCTAGGAAAAGGAGCAAAAGTTCTAACTATTCACTTTGTAAAAAATCTTAAAGAAACTGATTTACTCTTTTTCTCTCCTCTCTCTTTCCTCAGGCAAAAAAAAAAAAAAGTTGCCCAAACATTCTCTTTCTCCAAATTCCTCACACACCCTGATTTAAAAACCAGCAGCACTAGCTCTGCTTTGGTTTAATTTCTTCCTCCTCAACTCCCAGAAATGAGTTTTGATTATTGCACTCTGCTCAGATCATTTTTTTTAGAGGGAATACAACTTACACTGTACCACTGAGTAATCTGCTTCTTTAACACTGACTACAGTCTTCCATGCCCCTATTATTCCCACCCAGTTTACAACATGTACATTTTTAGAATACTTGCATAGATCTACGCAAATCTGATGATGTTACAGCCATTTATTCTCCCCAGCCAAAAATACTAGTGTCTAGACTAAACAGTGTAACAGTAACAGTAACCATTTTACCCCCCAGAAGAAACAACATGAAGGATACACAAAACAGTCCACACAAATTACAGTGGTAACAAAGAATAGTTAAAAATACAAGCATGTTAGTCTGCCATAGCTGTATAATCATATAATCAACACATTTACTAGTACCAAGCAGATCAATCAGTATAATTCTGTTCATAAAAAAATTCCTTTACTACACTAGCTGATCCCAGCACCTACAAACTAAGCTGATGTGCATTAATATGCTTTGGAGAGGTAATTCTTTTTACATCATCAGGATGTAATTCTTTTTACATCATCAGACAGGATACATCGTTTTACTACCACAGAACAGTAAATTAAAGTTAAGGCCGAGCAGGGTGGCAGCCAATGATGAATGCTTGCAAGGCTATGGGGAACAGGTGAGTTCTCATGGGACTTCTGTAGACAGTATCTGGACATTGTAAACTGCTGGTACATTTTTATAACAAAAACATAATACTAAATTTGCTTGTTAGCTGAGCTCCCTATCCTTGTATTATCAAACTCAGCTCTTAGATGACAGATTTCATCTTTGTCATCATCAGTCAAAGCGCTTTTAATTTTGGGACACATTTAATATGCAACCTGAGAGCATCACAGCACTCCTTCAAAAAATGTACAGACAAAAAATTGAGAGTGTTTTTCAAGTGGTATGCCATTTATCCCTGGTGTATTACAGTGTAACTCAAGCTATAAGTTCGTGGGAGCTGCATTAGCACGCACAGGTATATGAAAACAGTCATTTTGCACTACTTTAAAATAACCTTTCCCAGACTGCTCCAGGGACAGCCACGTTCACTCCTCCTTAACTGAAGAATGGTTCCTGCTATGCTACCTTGCTGTCACTTAGCACAGGCTCGCACTACCGCAGGAAACTCATGCTCTTGGCAATACAGTCCTTGTTCGATTTGCACCACGCTGATCCCTTCCTCCTGCAAAGGGCCATTCTGCACCCCCTGAAGTCACCACAGAGGTCAACCACATCAGACCTCCGACGAACGTGTTCTCCTTCTCCTGATCAGCTTTGTGTAGACTGTGACCCTTTTGTTCAGCAGGGAAGAAACTCCCTCAAGACCAATCTGACAGTTCTCAGCCATACTGTATATCCGAGCAACAGAAGTGCACTATGGCTCTGAAATTGCTTGATGTTTGGGTCAAGACTGGGCCCCTGCTGACTGATCAGAGGAACCAAGTACTCCCAAAGTGTCACCCTAGCACACCAGTAGTCAAGCCAGGATTCAGAATAAAATTTTCTGACATGTGTTACATATTGAAATGTTTTAAATAGAGAGAAAACTTACCTGACAGAAGCTGCATCTTGGTAATTCCAGTATTTACCTCCTCACTGTCTTCTGTTAGATTTATTGTAAAAAAAAATAAGATTAATACAACTGTTAACTTGTGGAGCTAAAAGAAATCCAAGCAGATAAAGTGCATGAAGAAAGAAAATTACAAGCTGGATGTTTGTTAGTTGTATATATAATCATGAATGTGGTAGTAAGCCTCTGCCTAGACAATAATAATTAATGAGGTAGTAAGCAAAAAGGTTTACCTGACGTACGGACTGTCAGATAACAGAATTGTGTGGTCACTATTGGCATCCTTTGCTCTGTAGTTCAGACCTGCATCATTAGTGGAATATAAATACAGATTTCAATTTTCTGCTGAGTTCATTTGCTGACCATATGCACATTTCAGAGAGTCGCTGAAATGTTAAATCCACACTTCAGGTGTTGTGTTTATGTTTTCTTATTGTATACATTAATGAATCAAGCCACATGCTAAATGGGCATTTGGTGCATTATTTAAGTAATTTCCTAACACACAGTAAGCAAAAACATTTTATAAGTTCCGCTGTAAGAAGGAAAGATTTAGTATTTTTTCCACAGGGGTCACTTAAATACTCTGCCATGATTCATGACTAGAAGATTGGTAGCCACTGTACCAATAAATAAACTGCTGCCCAAATCTAAGGTACTTCAAGAGATAATGACTATAAGTTCTCAAATTATTTCTTTCAGCATTTGTTCCTTCTAGGGTAAGAAATTTCTCTAACACTTAGACAACACAATGCTTTTTTTTTTTCCCCCAGAAAAAAGTATACATTATTTATTATAATATAATCCATTTGCAACTGTTTATCCAGACCTCATTCATATAGTTTTTGCTACCTTCATTTTCAAACCTAAGCATTATACATGTTTTAGCTAAACATAAAATTAGCACACCCTCTATGTATCATACCTTCATTAGCACTGCTGCTAAACATGTAAAAACATGATAGACATTATAAAACAGCCGCAGATTCCAACTTCACGGAAGGTATTCTCAGGTTAAAACTGGCATCAACACTAACATAAAATTACTCTTGCACAAAACATCATAGAGATGGTTATCAACTGCAGTGAAGAAAAAAAAGTTAGAATGAAATCTTTAGAAAAACATTAATTTCACCTGCATGGGCCATGGAACAGGTTTTTTTCCCAATTGTTTACTCTTCTCTCATTTTATTATTTCTGTTTATTTATATTACCATAATATTTTTAGTAAACTGATCCTGTGCCCGTGAGATTTCTGGGAGTCTTGTCACCAACTTCGGTGGAAGCAGTTGAAGGGTCCTGCGAAAACGCCTTAATGTTTATGGGCTTTGATTATTGCTATTCTGCCCAGACATCTTACTACTCTCTCTTCATGAATGGTAAATATTGCATTTGGATTAAAAATATGCCCTTATGCACTTATAGTTACAAGGCAGTTAAAAGTAATTTTTGTGTGAAACATGGAACAGGTTATAGCTCAGATTAGATTTAGAAAAACCCTTTGGCTAATTTCAGAAGTTTTGGACACTACTTAGTTACCACCAGGTAACATGCAAGGAAAATAAGTTATGTCGTCTATTTTGAGGACTCTTTTAGAACATTAGTCGATTATTTACAATGCAGTCAATTCTGATGTTTTCCCTCAGCTGCACTTGAGTTAGGATTTTAGGATTTAGCCTTCACTGAATGTACAGTTGTTGCACTCTAAAGAGATTAAACCACTTTCTTCCAGTTACTTTCATTTCATCTGTGTATTGAATCGTTATACCAGCTGTGGGCTGTGACTGCAGTGCACAAACTCTTTCTGTTTATCGCAGCTCTATCTACTGCCCCACCGCATTTCTCTTGTGCAGAACAATGCTGCATCAGATTTATCTCTACTCTCATGCAATACATTCTCTACACCTGCCTTATTACTAAATATGCGTAAAACAAACCCTGCAGGACATGCTAATGTATACATAACTGGGTATTTGTTGTAAGAAGAGTTAAAAAGTTACTGCATGAGAATGCTAACCACTGAATTGAATATCAAAATATACCAATAATTCCAGAGATTATTTCAACATTTAAACAGTGTTTTCAATGGAAATACTAAATAAACGACAAATGAAAAGGTGTGCACTTAAATACTAACTATTGACAAGAACAAGAAAATCATGATTACTGTGTTCTGGTAGACCCTGTGTGAGTTGGCTCTCAACTGGAGCTGATGGCCAGCCTCAGTCAACACTGTTATAAATGGAGATATTTTATAAACACTGTTCCTTAGAGTGACCTTAGGCTGCAATGGGAGTATACAAACTAAGAGTACAGAAGACAAACTATCACACTGAGGTTACCTTTTATTCCCCACAATTTTATTTTTCCTGTTTACCTCAAGTTGGACTAAATTTACCAAAATTTGTCATGGGATCTGTGTGACTAATGACAAGAAAATTTGAATGTTTGCTAGTTGTGTCCTCCGTGCAGGCACAACTTATGCCACCTTGCGTGTATGAAGAGCAAATTTTGCTCTCCTATTTATGTGCCCTGCAAACAAAATGGTGGCGAGTAGGTGGAGTTAAGAGTATGGGCATTCATTTGCCATTTTCAGGGAAACTTGCATAGGCAGCCTCTAATATGCCTCAGCAAATTTAGATGAATGAATGGGTCATCTCAGTAATCGCTGACATTTTATACTGTCTAAGTATGCATGAAACCATGAAACTGTTTAGTCATTCATTTTCAGTTACCAAAATGCTTCTATAGGCACAGATTAAAGAAGGAGCCCCTTAAAAGTCTCGGAAGGAAATTTCTCACGATGACAAACGTGTGTCTTGAGACCTTGTGCAGAAACAGCTTTGATAAACAGCTTGATCGAATAATTTGTGCCTCTCCAAGAAGATTTAAAAAGTCAAACACACAAAAGTCACTATTTATTGGCAACGCTAAAGCATTATATTATCCACAGATTTCTTAATGGCAGACCCACTGCCATCAACTGAGGCAACAGACTTAGGAGAGCCAAGGGCCCAATCCATCAAGGTGCCAACCACCTCGTGCACAAAGAGCACCACTGGTTCCCGCAGAATTCAAAAGGACTGAAAATGCCAGCTTTGCCAGAGGCCTGAGCCGCCCACAGAGTTAGGTATTTAAGGAGACCAGTAGTCCCATTAGAGTAACAATAACATCAAATACATCTGGGGGATCATACGGCATGATCCTTTAGCTGCGGTGCATGTGGGTGTGTAGTTCCAAGTACATATTAAGATCCCAAAGCCAAATTAATTCCTTATCAGTTCTGTGAGCCAAGGCTTGTATCCACATGAGGTTATTTTACAATAGGCTTTAAAATAAAACTTCTTTGAAATAAAACTTTTGGAATAAAAATCCTATAATTACAACCTGTAATTAACATGTGACTTTAAATTGTGATTAAAAGTTCCAAGAAAATATTCAATTAACAATATATCTTCAACATCCTGGGCACTCAGCCCCACACACCTTCTGTACTGGGACATCCTACTTTGGCCCTGCACTGACTAAGGCATCTGATACCAACATTTCCAAATTAATTTATTATTTAACGTACAAGTAATTGAATCCAAGTCACTACAGTGCTCAGAGTCTTCATATAGGCTAATAGCTTTCACTTAAAGGCTGGGCAATTAATGTTGGAGAAAAATGCAATTAACAAGGTAAAAGTATCACAAAAATATGAAACTGTGCATATTTCAAATGTGTACACCCATACGCTCATTCATTATTTTCCTGAGTCAGTCAGCAATTTCTGAAGCTTTTGAAAACTAGGCACAGTTTTCATTGCTGCTATAGTTTATTATGGTTAGAAATAAGGACTGGTGAAGATGACTTGGCTGTGTATCTCTAAACTCATCCTGAAACACTGTTACTTATGTCTCACCCGCATCCCACAGCTGGCAGAGTCAGAAGCATATGCTGGGCAAATTATTATAGAACTCCAGCTCCTTTTCCCCAGAACACAATTGTACTAAATAGAAAGACCCCCTCAAAAAAAAAAAGAAAAATAGGTCAGCATGATCATCTTAGGCACTAACACAGTATTTTCCAGAAACTTTATGGGAGGACAGTAAGATTTTTCTTAAAGAGCAATGAGAGCATCTCTGCTTTTTGTTCAGGCAGCTCCAGACATTCCAAAAGACATCAGCGATCCTTCATTTGTATAATCATAGTTTTTACTAAAAAAACCCAAAACACAGCTATTCACCAGTTGTAATAAAATTAAGTTTAGAGGAACTTAAAATTTATCTCTTTGATGACCCCAAAACAAGGAGGCTTTGTATAGATCTGAGGAGTCAGAGACAAATATTCCCTCTCTACCGAATGGGAAAAATATTCTTTGCTAGTTTAAGATAAATATCCCTCAATCAATCTGTAACGTATGTGTTCAAGATTTTTTTATGCTTAGTATAGAATATGTAACTACCATTTCACTCAAAAAGCTGATCAGGATGACTCGCCTGTTGTCTATAGCACAGCAAGTAAAGCTGATCAACTTGCTCCATCCCTCGTGAATTGGTTGCCCACAGCCAGCCCTCACAATACTCCTCCTCACACCTTCTTCCCCGACAAGAACACCCACAGGCATGTTCATTTCAATATTAATCTTCTCCTCCTAGTTCCTTTTCCCATATTAGGGATGCTGGGGAGGACTGAACCACTGCTGCATCCTTATCAGATACCACAAGATCGCTGTGGACAGATGCTCAGTTTAGGCTGAAAATATGCAGCATGTTTGGGGCACTGCGAGCAGCAGGGTTCCTACACAGAGAGCACTGCGATCCCTCCCTTTCAAGACCATATCCTCCCAAAGCAAGTGGGACTGCTCCCTTGGCGAAAGGCAAACATGTCCTTAGCACAAGATGCACTGGGGGTCGGCACTTTGCAGGCCAAAGCTTTCCAGCTTTTAGGCTTTCTCAGTACAGATGAGGGCACTGGTGCAGGTATGCTTGCATGCTTTCTGCTCACCGACGATCTGATGCTGTAAAACACAAAGTGAATGAGAGGGGGGAAAAAAAGCCATTGCCAGTAATTAAAGTGTTACTGCTTTGTCTGCTCTCCTTCCTCCCTTTAGTCGTGACCCTTAGGTACGCCAGGTTATGGCTTTGCTGAAGAGGCCCGTTATTTTTAAGAGGTCAGCGCTGCAAAGGGCTGTGTGTGTGGAACGTGCATTTTGAGCCCTGCAAAGAGTTAATCCTCCTCTCAAGAAGCCTTCAGAGGACTCAGAGGGCACGAAGCCAATAGAAAACCACCCCCCAGAAACCTCCAAACCCTTAAGATTATGTAGAAGCAACTTCAAGCAACCTTGGTCCAATGTGAGCGGAAGGCACCGACTGAAGTCTTCAGCCTGCCTGACAATAAAGGTGTGGGCATACCTGCTCGTACACGTGTGTATGTGTGTGTGTTCGTGCATTCAGTGTTCCCCAGTTCTGCTCAGTTTCGAGAGGCAAGGATAGATATTTTCGGCACCTTTCTTTGTTCGAAGGATGGCCACCGCAGGAGCAGATGCCTCCATGTGAACCCCACCCCTAACTTTGCCAGGCTGCCCTCCCCAAGTCACACAGCTGGAAGCCCAAGGAGCACTGTCACTTCCCCCATATATTAAAAAAGAAATAAAGCTAAAACCCAAAAAAACTAATGGCCAAAACCAGCACATGCCTTGCCTCAGAGGACACCACGTCCCACCCCACCACCGCAACACCTCACAGCCCACCACACCCCACAGCACACCCCCTCACAGAAGACACGCCACCAACAGGACACCACACCCCACAGGACACCTCCACACGCAGGACACCCCCTCACAGACAACATGCCACCCACAGGACACCCCCTTACAGAGGACACCCCACCCCACAGCATAACCCTCTCACACAGGACACCCCACAGAACACCACCCCCCCCCCCCAGGACACCTCACCACACAGGACACCCCACCCACAGGACACCCACTTACAGAGGACACCCCACAAAACACCCCCCTCACACAGGACACCTCACCCCACAGCACAACCCCCTCACATAGGACATCCCACCCCACAGCACACCCCCTCACTCAGGACACCCCACACGCAGGACACCCCCTGACAGAGGACAACCACCCCACCGGACACCCCCTCACTCAGGACGCGCCCCCCACAGCACCCCCCCCCACAGAGGAGACCCCGCACGCAGGACACCCCCTGACAGAGAACACACCCCCCCCACAGGACACCCCCCACACACACTGCGGGGGTTTTGGGGGGCACCCCTTGCTGAGGGGCGTCGCGTCACCCCCGTTCCCGCCGGCGGGAGGAGCGCGCGGCTGTTGACAAACTTGGTGCGGCAGGCAGCCTGTGTCAGCACAACTTCCAGAGGAGGAGAGCAGCGCCGCGCGGGGCCGGCGGGAGGCGGCCGCGGGGACGGAACAGCAAATGCTATTCAGCCCGAGCAGTTTCAAGCCGCCCATGCTGGGGAATTACTGTAGTCTAGCTACGGCTCTTAGCGCTGGCTGTGTGCGTGTGTGTGCGCGTGTGTGCGAGTGTGTGTGTGCGTGCGTGTATGTGTGTGAGTGTGTGCGTGCGCGTGTGCCCGCGCGCGCCAGGCGGGCGGGGGAGGCGGGCGGCAGCTCGGAGTCACCGCGCCGCCGAGCCCGCCTGAGGAGAGGGGCGGCGGGAACGGGGCGGGGGGGCGCACCCAACTTTTCCCCCGAAAGCTCCCTCCCTCTCCCCCCTGGTAGGACTCTCCGAATTTAAAATTAAAAAAAAAAAAAAAGTGTTCTCGGGCAGACTGACAGCCGGGGTCAAGAAACAGCTGCTGGAGTTAATGTTTCTTCCTCCCACTCCGTCTGATGGCGGTGCCCTGCCAAGACGAAGTGGGAGCGGGAGCGCGGCTCTGCCTGCCCGGGTTTGGGGGGCGGGAGGCGGCGGCGGCAGAGTGGCACACGCCGTCCGCGGCGGCGGGCCGCGGCCGCCCGCAGCGGGCCGGAGTCGGGTCGAGGCGGGGGAGGCCGAAGGGGCCAGGGGGCAGCGGTGGGGGGATCCCCCGTCCGTGTTGCTTTTCTATTTTTCCCCCTTCTGCCTTCTCCAGAAACCTGGCAGGCGCAGGGAAGGCACTGCGTCTGCTGGCAAGGGCTGATTCACGCTGCGGATCGCTGCCCGGAGAGGGGTTGCCGGGCACCCAGCCCGCGCGCCGCCGCCGGGCCCAACCGCCGAGTTGCGGCCGGACCCGATCCGCCCCGCCGCCCAGTTTAGGGCGGCCTGTGGCCTCCCCACCCCACCCCGGGCTGACCCCCGCCGTCCCCCCGGCAGGGCAGGTGCCCTCCCCGCCGGGCGGTGGGTTCCCCCCGGGCCTGTTCGCCCTCCCAGGCCCGCTGAGGGCGGGGGGCCCCCGCGGTGCCTCAGCCTGGGCCCCGCACGGCCTAGAGGCCCCATCTCCGGCACCGCCCGGCCCTGGCGTGAGCCCTGTCCCCGGTCCTGCCCCTGGACCCAAAACCAGCCAGCGGCCTCCTGCCCCAGGCAGCGGGTGAGGTCTGTTTGATCCTGGTAGACCTGGAGGTGTTGGCAGTAGATGGAGTACTGTGCTGGCCCTGCTTGAAAACACAGCATTTTGGGTTCCAAAAGTAATTTTCTGGGTACATACCTTGAATTTTAAAAATGTCCGATGTCTAACAATTCCCACTGAGCCAGCTGCTCAGCACCTTTTGAGGACTGAGCTCCTATGCAGGGACGTAAGGACCTATCTTTGAGGACCCATTTTTAAGGAATTTGGGCAGTATTTCATGTCAGGGAGCAGTAGGGTTGCATGGCTCCTGCTTTTCCCACTGAAGACAAAGCTGCCCCTCCACTCACGTTACGCATGTCAGATCAGCCCCGCCATCAGCAGAGTTACAGTTGCCGTTGACTGCAGCATCCTGATACTTCATCACCACATCAGCCGCTGCTTAATGTCATGACACGTTTTACTGTGTTGTTGCACAGCTTCATCAAGTGAAGGTGTTGTGTTGACTGTTGCGGTCTTGTATCTTTGGAATATTTAGGCATTCACCATTGCCACAGAGTTGTCTATTCATAAATAAAATAAATGCAGCATGAGTACTATTGACATCCTGCAAACATGGCTTGCGAGAGACTCATTAAAATCAGAACTGTCCAGTAAGCCCTGCTGCCTCCTGGCAAGCTGGCCTATTTCATTTCTTCCTTAATTCCCTGTCCAGGATGGCTCACTATTCCAGCCTATCGCTTTATATCATTCTGTGAACTCCACTCCGTCTGCTGCTTTTTCCAGACTGGTCCACTTTGCTCTTTCAGCTGTATTCTCCACACAGCTCTTTGCCCAACTCCACTACTTGCTGCTAATTAATGCCTGATTTTTTGCTATCTAAAAAAGATAGCACTTTGATTAGACACACACATACACACATGCACATATACCAACATTAACTCTTCTCTTTCTGAAGAATAAGTGACATGAAATCCAGATGCTGAAATACCAGTTCACAAACCCCATGGAGTTCAGTGAGATCAGGGTTTCACACGTGGTACCCAGAGCTGTGTACCTTTAACATTCGCTCATCAAACAGATGGGCGCCCATTACCCTAATTCAGCCTCCCTATGTCAGATTCACCCTCGCCCATTGCCCTATTTCAGACTCACCCATTACCCTAATTCAGCCTTGCCATTTAATTCTGTAATTCTGATTAAATGCCTATATATATTTTGTTTGTACTAACCAAGGGCTTTTCTGAGCCAAATCCGTGCTACTGCATCCTATACAAAACGGAATTATATTTATTTCCTTTTTTTTCAAGTTTTTCTGCAACCTCAGAAGAATTAACATGTTTGGTTTTGCTATTTAGAGACATTTCAAGCACTGACATTGCAGTTCATGAGAATTAGCTCTTTGGCTTTTTTAGCCATCTTCTTTTTTCATGCAAGTACCTTGCAAGCATTAGCTGCTCTATGTCCAAATTTTTCTCACACACAAATAACATGGAATGTGGAACAGTATCTGGAGTTCAGTCAAGGAACAGTTTGGTCCAGAAGCTCCAAGAAGCTCTCCAAGAAGCTCTCCAAAGATCCTGAAGGTCATGAGAAGAAATCATCTACTTCCAAGGCTTAGTGCCACAGCATGGTGATCTAGCACATCAAAAACCTGAGTTTGGGAATTGGGAGTTGGAAAGACAGTGTTTTTAGTCTCAGACTGGGGAGACACAAGCTATGACATGCGCTGGTTTGAGTCGTACATTTGGAGGAGCTCCTTGCAGTGGCTTTTTGATAACGCTGGAAGAAGCCAGGCGTCCTGCAGGAGCCTGCAGATCAGTCTGTGAGCGAGCACCTCCATCTGCAGAGTAAGAAGGGTATATTTATGAGGAACTGGTGGACTACATGTAGGCAGTCCTAATGCCTGAAGCCAAACAATTCTTCGTGTATCACCTTTAGCAACTAGCATAGCACAACTGAAAAGTTACGGGGGAGCACAGGACCCCTCTCAAGTCTTCATTTTGGTGTTTTTCTGAGCCTTTAAGAGTTATTTGTAACTAAAAATCAATCACTTTAAGACAGTGTTTCTAAAAGATATATAATCTTGTTGATGCACCGGCAGGGCCCAGGCAGCATTTTGGACACTTACGTCTGCGTAAAGATCGCTCTGTCCTTACTTGCTATGCCAACGCTGATTTCATAGTTTGTTGCAGAAAAAAGATTGCGAGCTTCTGTTCCCACTGTTTGATACATAAGGACAGTGGAACACTCACTGAAAATGAAAGTTTACAAATTCACTACCAATGAAAGAAAACATTTTATCAAACCACATGATTTTAGATGAGGGAACGCATTGCCACAATAGATAACTGAGGTCAAGTAGTTTCCAACATACAAAAGAAAGCAATGTTTTTTATGAGTAGCAAAAGCATCCAAAACCATAATAGATAAACTAAAACAAACAAAACAGAAGGAGATATAAAACCTCAGGTTCCAGATCGTCACTCAATCTGAGAATAAGCAAGTGAGATATAGACAGATACTAGGCAGATTACTACACATCTTTACTGACAGTTCCTTGAACTTTTATTTGAAACATCTGATTCTAGCAACTACTGAAACAGATTAAAGAGCTGAAGAGAATAGGAGATCTAATCCCTAAATGATACACCTATGTTTGTTTTGAACTAAGAAGAAATTGCAAATTAATGGGTTGTTTCAAACTGTGCGGTCACTTTCATCTGCTGGAAAATACCTACCATGGAGACATACTCTTTCAATTACATTTGTTGGTGCACGTGACTTGGGTTTCTCAAGCTGAGAGACTAGTATTACCCCACTTTACATCCACCAAAACATTTATTCGTATAGCAGATTCTCATTTTACAAACTTGGCTCTTACTTTGATGGCTAGGAAGTCATTTATCTCTGTTTTGGGACAGTAACAGTCTCACTTCCACTGTGACACTGTGTTAGGCCAGATTGCCTTGGGATATGAACACATGGACAAGTCACTGCAGAGTGAGTTAGGGTGTGAATTTGCAACAGTCAGCTCCTGTGGTGGAGTTGACTGTGTGCATGCATAAAATGAGGGCTAAAACTACCTTGTATTACCTCACTTTTATCCTCGAGTAGAAATGAGCACACAAGCTGTTATCATGGAGTGGGTAGCACACTTTAAATTCACAGTTTCACTTCTGTCTGTGATCAAGGCCAGGAAGAGGTTTTTCCACCCCACTGAAGTGTCTACCTACCACACTTCACTGAAGGCTGCTGGCAGAGGCCATGAACAACCTTTTCGTTCCTCCTGCTGCAGGACAGAGGAAATAGCTGGGGACGTCAACCCATTGAACCATGCAAGCAAAGCCATGGTAGCCCGAGATAACGCTGTACCCAACCGCCTGCCTGCCCCTCTGCACAGGACGACAGCACAGCCCTACCGTCAGCTATCCTGCTCCACAGCCTGCACTCCGCCGCCTGTCATTGGTGGGACTGTCAACACGGTTGGCTAAAGGCCAGGTGTATTTCTGCCCCTTACAGCCTGCTGCCTCCCCCATCCTGTGGTTGTTTGGCCATCCATCAGTCCAGCTGGTCCTGCCTGCTACAGCTTCTCTTGGGTCTGCAGCCTTATGTCAGACAGATCTGCAACAGCATTGTTAGGGAGCAGCCAAGAGTATCCTTCTAATTTCTACCCATGTTTACACCAAATAAAAAACAATAGAGAAGTGAAAACAACTAATCCTAACAGGACGTTTTTCCTTATATCTGATTGTGCTACTCATATTTACCCCAATGTAGAGAACAGAAATATGCATTTTAGCATTCTTAAAAATGCAGCCTGTAAAGATCACTGTTACAGGGCACAAGGTTGTTGCTTATCAAATCCGGTCAGTCATTACTCAGATTTTCACTGTGATTATGAAAGGCGACAGGGCTACACACCTTTTTGTCAATCCACTAAACTAATGCTGTGTGCTCCATGCTCCGGTACATTTCCACCAGCCCAGAACTTGCTCTAGTGTCCATAGGAGATTTGTCTCCTACTGGCCTTGGTTCCATGGTTTCATCCAGTGGTTGAAGCTTCGTCAGTGCACTTGGACACAAATTTATCATCAGCGGGGACTGATATGGCAAAGAAGTCACAGCTGGCCACAGGGTGTTTTATCGTCCCATTCTCCTGAGGCTGTCCCCAAGAAGAGATGGGCAAAAGTGACAGAGTAATTGTGCTGAGTGAATGAATGGAGATGGTTTTAAAACCACCTAAGGAACTTAAGCGCTGTACGACACCACCTCATGTTATTTCTTCAGCAATTTAAGCAGCCCTCCTCATTCCCAGCCCTTGTTCCCGTACCGCCCGCTGCATTGTGCTGGCACAGCTGTTTCTTTGGCTGTGGGCGGCCCAGGGGTGGGAAGAAGCAGCTGGAGGGGTGGGAGAGCTGCTTACGCCAGCGTCAGCCACTCTGCCGCTGAAGGTCCACGGAAGGTGCTCAGGAGGCAAGACCCTCCGGTTTTCGAGTCACATCCGAGTTGCTGACGTATTTTTTTCTGAACGTTTGGTAGGCGATAGCTGTAGTATTTCAGATGCCATTGTATGGTCATTGTTGGCTTATGCATGGCGACTGCTATGTATCAGTTTTCATTAGAAACATAACATAAACTGGAAGCATTGAAAAACAGCAACAGCAGCAATTATGCATGTGATCATCACAGAGTTTGAAAATCATGCTTCAATAAAGCCTGAGTAGAGAGAAAGCAAATTCTTCCATATGAATATGATTTGCTTTTCCTTTTACTAAGTGATGGCAATTATCAGTGGCATTAAAATACATTATTTTGATATTTTTCACATGATTTTGTGACAGGGAGGGTTCTGCATTATAAACAGCATCTTCTGCTAATCTTAAAAACACCACCATACCCTAGCTAGTAATGTTCTGGAAAAATCCCAGAAAATAGGAACCTGTCTCCCAAATTGTTAGAAAAGTGCCTGAGAAGCTTCCAAGCCCTGTCCCTGTCATCTACAGGAAAAAAAAGAAATTAATTAATAAAAGTTCCCCTTAATATTTGATCCAGAGAAAGTGCTTAAGGGGCTTTCAGAAGACAAAGATTCTCATGCAGCTGATGATTCAATGGAATCAAATATGCTTTTTTTTTTCTTTCTTTACAAACATCTGGTTGAAAATGTGCTTTCACAAGATGCTGAAAGGCTCTCCTAAATCCCCCCAAATTTTTCCTAATAGCTTCTCTAAGTATCTGTGGAGCTTCAGTAACCCAGGGAAATTTAATATTATTAAATAGCAGAAATTTTCACATTTTTCATTATTTCCCCAAAACTGGGCCTTATTTTAACAAACATTTCAAAAACCACCTTTCAGTTTAGGCCCTAGTTCAGCCTACTATTTTGTATACTTTTCAGTAGAGTTCTTGATAATTTCTGGTAAAACTACATTATTTTAAAGGAGTCTTTGTGATTATCTCCCTTTACAAATATCAGGAAAAACAAAGGAGAAAAAAGTATCACCCATCTTCAGAAAACTAGAGAAAAGGCAATATTGGAACTTATGGTTTTTCACGCAACTGATGATAGCTGTGGCTAGGTCAGAATACTGCCACTGATGTGCCATTTTGGGTCAATGATGTGGGCTGCCTTCAGAGGTCCAAATGAGCTACCCAGGAGCTCCCCACGTTTCATCTGTGCTACAGTTCAGTGCGTGTCTATCTTTTTACTGGTTACAGTCAACATTTGTATTATTTAGACCAGATTTGGTCTAAGTCTATATTAGTCTGGGGCTTAAGCATACGCTTAAGTCCCAATCCTTTTTAAAGCCTCTGTATCAGCTCACTGTTGTGCTGCTAGTCTGGAAAAAGCTGGATGGCTTCTGTGTGCAGCGGAGCTCAGGTGTTGGTGCAAAATGGCTCACGCTTGAAATCTGACTCTGCACTGAGTACTGATGCATGGCGTGAGCTGCGTGGCTGTGAGACTGACACCTAAAGCCAGGCATGACTACGGAGGGCAGGACAGTAACCAGTCAGTGCAACCCCCAAATGTCAGGACTAATGCTTCAGCCCATCCTGGGGGAAATCCCATTTATCCTTCTTTCAGTCATGGCCAATGTAGTTGTACCTCAACGAAACGTGTGCTTAAAATTTTCCCCTTTGCCACAGTAACATGCAGAAATTGGGCAAGAACTGCCTGCTTAGCAGTGGAATAAAGTATTTGGGGAAGAAAGGCCTCCAAAAAGTAGTTTACATACTTATTTATCTTATCTAGACCTCTGTGCTTCCTGGCTGTAACCCAGGTGTTCCTCCATGTCTCAGTCTGGTTCCCTTGAACATCTAACTTCCTCTGTGTGAAGGCTCCTTTTTAAGCCTGCCAAGTTTACTTGATCTCCTGTTCTAGCCAGCCCTTTCCTTTCTTGCTTCCAGCCACCTGCAAGTTAGCTGGAGAGGAGGAATGTCTTTAAAATTAATTGTTCTGATTTGTCTTTGTTAATTGGGATGGCATAGGCTTGAAACCCTAGTTATGAGGGCATTAAATTAGAAATAATGAGAATTTGTTGCAAGAGTCCATGTGTTCGTTAGAAAAGAAGTTGTTCAGCTCAAAGACCTACACGTAGAATAGCTAGGGATATTCATAACAGGGTTATAGGAGGGACAAGGAGGAGGATGAAGCCATCTACTCAATATCTTACAATTCTGTACAGCAAAAACTAGGGGGATTAACAGGAAGCGCTGAAAGTCTCAGTGCATGATCAAAACTGCAAGTTAATTGGCATAGCAGGCATTTGTTCAAGTAATTTACATGACTAGAATATTAATATGGAAGGGTATAACTTGCTCTGGAAGGGCAGGGAGGGCAAAAGAGAGGTAATGTTTTCTTGCATATCAGGATTATACAAGAATTGTTCTAAGGTCCAGGGTGGGAAGGAAGATAGATGAGTTCTAAGTTTGTGGGTGAAAGTAACAGGAAAAAATGAGGGCACTGTCACAGCACAGGCTTTTGTATGCCACTGAACCGGGAAGATTAAGTGAATGATGCTTTTGTAAACTGATAGAATTGTGTGAAAGCACTGGACTTGGTGAAATGCAGAAATTTAACCAGTCTGGACATCTGGTAGGAAACCAGGAAAGTAGGAGACAAACCAGCAAGTTCTAGAAATGTGTTGGAAACAATTTTATAGAATTTGGAAAAAAAAAAAAAAAAAAAAAAAGCTCTTCCAGATTTTATTCAAGCCAGCCATTGGGGACTGATTGAGAATATGAAGGTGTAGAGCAGCTTAGGTGAGACTGACCATAAAATGTCAGAGTTCCTAGTCCTTAAGCTGGGAAGGCAAAACAAAACCAATGGACATCAAGAAGTCATTATTCAATAAGTACACAGAATTGGAAAGATTTTCTGGGAAACAAGTCTGAGATATCCAATAGATTTGACAGTTCCTTTAAAAACTTATATTAAAGGCAGAAGCATAAATTCTTCCAATGCAGAAGCACGTTAAGAAATGAATGTAGCTAGATCATGAGTGTTTCAATGACTTAAAACACAAGAAGAGACTATAGGAAGTTGGAAACTCGGTCAGATTACCAAAAAAAAAGAGTATAAAAACATGAAATAAAAAAAGAAATAAAACTAATGAGAAATATAAAGCATAGCAGAAGGATATTCTAAAGGCATTGTAGCAGGAAGAAGAAAATCAAGGGAGAAAGTTGGTTTACTTCTCAAAAGGAAGAAAAAGATACTGATACTAAAAAAGCCATTTTTTTTTAGTTTCCATCTTAACAGCAACAAAACCCATGATCAGACGACAAAAGTAATTAACACCAAAGATAAACTGAGACTACAGTTGGGAGGGAAAAAAAATCTTGGATACCTGAACAACCTGCGATGTATTGAAATGGGTTGCATCTGGTGTAATTCACCCTGGGTATTATTTAGAGATCTAGCCGTGGCAGTCACAGCATTATGATTAGTTATTTCTGAAAGCGCATGAAGGATGACTGAGGTTCCAGACTGCTGAAAAGGGGCAAACAAGTGAGAGAGGAGAAACTCTCAAAAGACCAGTCGTCTTAACTTCAATTGTGGACCAATTAATTAAACTATTTATGGGCTTCTAAAAGACAACAAAAAGATAAGTAGCAGCCATCATGAATTTGTCAAGAGCAAATCATGTCAAACCAATCTAATTTTCTTCCATGACAGAGTAACAGGCATCAAGAATAGGAAGAAGCAGTAGACATCATACATCTTTGCCTTCAGTGGGGTTTTGTCACTCTGCCATATAATTCACATTAGAGAGAGAGAGAAACATGGCTACATGAAACTACTAAACAGATTACCAAAAATGTATTTTGAAAGCCTAGGTATCAGGGGTCCATCATTAGAGACACATATCAAATGGGGTTCCACAAGGGTCTTTTCTGGTCCAATACTATGGAGCAGTTTTAGTAATGACTTAGACAATAGAATAGAAAATGTTTCTTGAATCTGAGGATAACAGCACATGGAGGGCAGCTGCGGTCGTGTTCAAGGACAGGGTGATAGTTCAAAATTTTGTTGAAAAACTAGAAAAATTCTGAAAAACAAGTTGAAATTCAATTAGGATAACTGCAAAATTTCAGTCCCAGGAACTAGTAATCGGCTATGCAGGCTAAGGAGAGATTTGTACTGTAGAAAGAAATAACCAGAGCTGTAGTAAACTGAAGTTTAACAAGACTCAGAAACATTAGACTGTTGCAAAAAGAGGTGGACATCATTCAGGGATATATATTAGGAGTGTCATCCTCAAAACTTGCAAAGTAATCCTTCTGCTTTAGCCAGTGCTAATAAGGCCTCTTCTGGTACACCTTACATAGGCTTGTGCTCCACAATTTGATAACAACCGAGAGAGAATAAAGAGATGAGCAGGGAGAATGAGGACAAGGAAACTTCACCTGTGAGGGAAGAGTGAAGGAAACGGAGTTGCCTAGTGTACATAGAAGAAGATAGAGAAAAGCATGGTACAAGACTTCAAATTACTAAAAAGTAGCTGTGAAAGGCAATGCATTCTTTTCCATGTTCACTGGTGGATTAAGTTGCAGTTAGGGACATACAGATTAGATATTAAGAAAATCGTTCTAACAGTAAGGCTAGAGAAACACTGAAATAGATAGCCTAGGACAAAATCTTCATCACTGGGGTTTTCTAGGATGAAGTCAGATGAACCACGTATACAGAATGATGTGTCTAGAACTGAATCTGCACTGAGGCAGTGGAATTGACTCGAAGATATTTCAGGTATTTCCTGTGATTTGTCTGATTGAACAACTTTAAATTATTATGGGAGAGGTGGGGCAAGTCAATTCAATTTGTCTTCAGCTTCCTATTTTTTTTCAGTCATTTTGCTTTGGGTTAAACTAATATAATCATGAAGTACTATAGTAACTGGATCAACATACTGGAGCTATTGCAAACCCTCTCCAAATCTTTCACAGCCCAATGAGTGCAGCAAGTTAAAATTTAAGAAGTTGTATACTCATTTTTCCCCATATATGGATTCTGAGGTTTTAATAAATTTACCTGAACAAATGCAGAAAATTTATTTAATCTGGTTATTTTAGTCTCATATGAGTGCTGCATATCTCTACAGCGCCTTCTCCCTGACTGTAGTACATGTATTAATGAATAAAAAATTGATGAGCTTTAGGCCTTCCTCTTTGCTTCCCTTCCCCTCTCCCATCAACAACTCAACCAATGAGCTCATAGAAACTTTACTGGGAAACAGAAACCTTCATGTAAGTAACTGCCAGTCTGCTGCAGAAGATAGAAACATATGGGTAGGCTGGAGAGCTGCATGAGATGCTGAAAAAAAATACCCAGGTGCAGGGAATTCACTAAAGCACAAAAGCATGTTTGCTGCTAAGAAATTTAATTTTTAATATTCAGTAGTTTTGACACTTTACTGAGGTTCAGTGGGAGCCAGTATTAAAATGCATTTAAGCACTGGTGTCTGCAAAACAACATATGACTTAAATTACATGTGCAAAGGCATAAGCCACAAATATTTAGTCTGTTGCCTTCCTTAAATCAGGTAGTAGTGAAAGTTTATAATCCTGCAAGTTTTGTCTGTGAGGAGAGAAACAGATGCGGGAGCTGGCAACTCTGACAGGATCCAGTTTATTTACCAAGAGTGTACACAAGATTAATTAAAAAAAAAAAAAAAATTGTTTCTTCACTTTTCCTTTGCACTGCTCTGCAAGTATCTCTGATGCTGTGCCTGGTGCTTGCTCGCTCTTAGTTTCCCTGCTTTTTTGCCCATTGCATTCATAGGCATGAAAAGAAAAATCAGAGATTTCTAATTCAGATAATGCCCAGCCTCCATACCCCCCTGTGTTATAAGTACAGAAGCTCCAGTTGGCAACACAGTATAGCCTTATTACGTACCTGTGTTCTTCATAGTGGCGTCTATTGCTTAAACTACCTGACTGCACAACAGCTATCAGGTAATTTTAACAGCTTCTTTACATTTGCACCACAAGGAAGATGCCTCTTAAACTGATCAGTTTTAGCTATGCTTAAATGAACCGGTAACATCATCTGTTGCCAGTATTTAGATGCATCTTAACAACTATTCACAACAATTATGAAAAAAGCATTGGGAATTGTGCAGGTTCAGGCAGATATACCTACACTGTTCGCCCTGGGCCTGATCCAAACCTCACTGAAGTCTATGGAAATATCCCCACTGATGTCAGTGGGCTTTGGATCAGGACCAAGGCTACTCCAGCCTTTGTTCAGATCTTACTCTGGCAGTTCTCCCATTGAAGTCAATGAGATTATTCCCTGGTATAATAGAGCTCACTGTCAGGAAGATTTTAATGATATTCAACCTACATTTTCCATGTCTTCAAATCACCCCATTATTCCTAGTTATGTCTCATTATCTTCTTTTTTTTTCAGGGACCCAATCCTAACCTCCTTACTCAGGCAAAACTCCCACTGACTTCGATTAAGGAAGTAGGATCTCGCTGTCATCTTTACTATTCGGAGGCTGCTGTAATGCCTGCCCCCCCCCGATGTCATCATGTAGGCAAACCATGCATGGTATTTTTGCTTGTAAAGACCGCAGTATTGAGCCTATGGCAATACTGAAGAGGAGAGAAAAATGAAAAGATTTGCCAGTACAATTTCAAGACATACAGCAATATGAATTTTTAAATAACACTTGATCTTATAAAAACATTTTATCATCTTTCCATCAGATGTACATCCTCACAGCTACACAAAAATCTGTAGTAAAATTATTGTAAGTAGTTTCTTTGATTAAGAACTCAACATTTGTCGTTTAGAATAGCTTTATAATTTGCTGTGGACAAGACAGATTATGTGATACCTCTTTCTCAACAATCATTTATTATGTATAATTTGGCCTTTCTGGATGGTTGGATTGGAACGTGTCCTAAATTACCAGAAGTTAAATACTTCTTATACATACTAAAAATGGTAATTTCCTATAAAATTGTATTAAAAGCTTGGATTTTATTTAGAATTAAGACATCACATATCTCCCATGGTCTTCATGCAAATAATTTTTTTCACACTTTTACAATTCTGTTAGCTTAAAAAGTTAAACTCTGGTAGTGGAATCTCATTATTTTCTCCTCTTGGTCTGTGACATGCCAGAGAAGAGTATGCAGGGTCCCTTCCCCTCCCTCTGGTCACTGGTCAAAAGAGTACCAAGACAGGGGACACTACCAAGGCAACCTGGTTAAGATGGTACCTGCAGCTGATGGGCTAAAACACTATAGCATGTCCGTGTAGAGCAACACCAAGCCCAAAATCCCCTGGTCAGGTGTCACAGGTAGTTGTACCTTTCCTCATTTTTTAAGTTCTTGGAACAAGAGCCCTCTTTTTGTCTGCATTTGCACAGCAATGGGCACTGAATGACGGGGATTTTATGGTAGTACAGTAACACGAATGATAATACTGATTGATAGTAAATAAAATAATTAATCCTAACTAAAAGAAAGGGTGTATGGACAGTACATAACAAATACTCCAAAATATGTTCCCATCCCTGATACCGTGTGCTTCACTAGTCTGTTCTGGAGAAATAGTACTAATTTCTCCAGCATAGATACATGGGACTCCCTCATGAGGACCTGATTTTTCCAGTTAGGCAGATCAGCTATACCCAAACAGCTATGGCAAATCACTTTTTCTCTACATGCTAGATTTTCCCAGTTTTTTATCATATCCTAGTAATTAATCATTGTAGATTTACATGGGTATTCCCTTTGCTATTAGTTATATTCATTTTTCAGTAACTGCCCAGACATCACATACATTAAGATTAAAAATGTAAAACGTTTTTGCATGCTCTGTGTTCATTGCCGTTGTCCTTATTTGCCCTACCCGCTCTAATGTTATGCTTCTTTACGGCAAATGGAGGTCCAGCTCTCAGGTGACTGTTCAGACCTATTTCTTTAATAACAGAAATCAAAACATTCTAATGTTTGTGCAGTTATGGAATTCTTCAGGAACACTGCTCTGAAATTCAGCATATTCAAGAGGCATTTACTCACCAACTGAATAAGTGTGCTTCTTTATTCCAGCCCATCTCACCTTTTCAGAGATGAGGTAGCACAGATAACTAACATGCAGCAAGGTATGCTAAAGAATGACTTGAAGAGTCCATCTGCATTATCAGTTTTAGTTCAGACCAGTTTGCTTTTCAAGTGGATCTCCTAATTATCCTAACTTACCATTCTTTTGTTTGCATCATGAAACATGCAAATTAGATTCCTTTCAGATAAAGATAAATCAAAAGATGCATGCCAAGAGCCCATCCAATTTGTTTCAGTACAGCATTCAGTCCATGGGACCAGACTTGAGTTAGTCTTAAGTGAAACCTGCAAAAATACAATGTAGGCATCAGGTCCACAGCACCAACTCTGTTGCTCTGTAGACCTTCATTGCATTGCACTAATGGGGACATACCCTTATTTGCCTATTTCAAAGAGACCAGTCCTGTAGTGCCTCTTCTACTATGTCTTTTCCACCCCATCTCCTGGTATTTAAGCTGATCCTTCTTTGACCGCATACTGATGGTGCAGCTTTTTCAATAAAACAAATTTGGCAAAAAAATCAGCAGATAAGGAGGAATGCTTGTCACCAGAGTCCAGACACCTTCTTAGCTTTTTTACAGAACAACTAAGCAAGAGAATGGGGATGAAATTCACCCCTCAAGCTTGGATATACTGTATGAGAAGGGCATCATCAGCTTGTTCAGAAACAGCATCAGCTTGGATGTTGGGCCACTTCTAACATTTAATTACAACTAGTGAAATTTGACAGTCACCTTAATGCTTTGTGTATATATCTATTATTTATATGTAGCTTTCATGTCATGTACTAAAAAAATGTCCGGTTAAATTCAGATGTATTTGACAAGCATCTGATTTTCTAATCAGCATGATATGGTACTATTTCTATCTGATATTACATGGGTTTCACAGAAAGATAAATGTTGGATTGTCAGCATCTCCTATTTCCATTAACATTTTTTTCCTTATTAATAACTGACCTAGAGCAGTAAGAGCCACCCATGAATTCAAGCAAATAAAACAATCCACTTCTCTAGGCCCAGTGGTTTTTGCTGCATTGAGCCTTAACAGAGTAAGCAAAAACATGTCTGCTGGAAACTATCTACAACTCCACAGACAACAGCTTTTTACTGCATTTCTTCAGTTTCACCCATTTAGCCACTCTGTCCCTATTATAATAACCTAATCCATGCATACTAAAAACACTGTTAATATTCTGGACCTAGAAAACTAGCCAAAAATCCATAGAAAGATAAGCATAATAGAACACAGATTATTAACAGGTATATTTAGCATAATGGATCCCAATATCAATATTTCCTGTATATTCTTTCCAATTGAGACCAGCTTTGTAAATCTCAACCATGAGGTTATATCTGATGAAGCAATAAAGCTACAGTGAAGAAACAATGGACAAAAAATGTTTGTAATGTAATATGAAAATGGTGTTCAGGATTTTAATACACTGTAATTGACCACACAGAATTTTTCTGTGAAAAGATAATTTGGTATTAAAATTGTGCAGTACTTAAATAATGTAATTTTAATAATGACAGTAAAACATGATTTCTATAATGCAAGTGAATCATAAACTTCTCATTCAAAAATGAAGTATGTAATATGTCTGAATGCTGTCACTATTATACATTTTAAAAAGAACTCTGCCATGAACTATTATTGAATACTATTATATTTCAAATATATAAAAAAAACTGGTGGAGTCACAATATAAACATATTGAAATGCCATGTTGCATTTATTTGGGAAATAATGAGTCCTGTGGAAGCAAGAAAAACTTTTTTTCTTCTAGACAGTTTTATTACAGGTTTTTTAAAGAGCTGAACCTTAGGAACCCTTTCCCCACGTTAAGTTGAAAACTGAAACTGTGATAGGTTTTGACCTTCCAAAGATAAACGTTAATTCCCATGGATACTCAGGGTTCCCATCACTTCTTGCATTGTATCAGGCTTTTGAGACGAAGGGATTTAATCTATTAAGGATCTGACCAGAGTGAAATTTCACTAATGGTAGAAGTGCTACTTTATTTGTGGCAGTCATCCTAAGACTTTTTGACTGCTGTTTGTGCAAGAAGTAGTGTTGCACCACTTCTCAGAGATCTTAAAGGAATTTTGGTAGACGGAGTAGTTAGAATGAAACAAGCTATCTATCATCTGAGTAATTTCTGCAACTTAGTTCAGTTAGTTTTTCAATATATAACATTCCTGCCTTTTTCATTTCCTCGGGGCTCCTTCCTCCTCTCCTGCAGAGGAGAGTTGCACGCTCCTTCTCCATGAGCAGAACAGGCTCCATTACGAGGCTTGCGCAGTTTCCACAGTAGGCTATGCAATCTGGGGCACCGCAAAAGCATACTTTGATGTTTTTAACTTATGGCGCTTTTCTCTTTACAGCTGGCAAGTGGAGTGGTGCAGATAAGTCTGCACCACATCATGGGGATCTTTGTGTAAACTGAGGTGAGTGTTGGGTAGATTATGACTTGCATTGTGCCCCCTTTGATCTGTGCATGTATTCGCATTTGATCCCTGCATAACACATTCAGCCATGTACAAAGCAATTCTGTCTCCTTTGTCTAAGGCTGCTAGATACTACATTGGGCATGCTCTTATGTTTTCTCGAATGTATGTTTAAAGTAGAATATATATAATGTTCCCTTATGCTGCTATACTTCATTTGCAAAAGTATGTTTTATATACTGTAAATTTTACTTCTTACCAAAAATACATTATCCTGGAAGCAAACTGAGTCAAGTGTTCTCAATGTGCCTGTAATTCCTTTGCAATTGTGTGAGGTGTGAAATTCACTTGACTGTTCTTACTGAAAGATCTGAAGGGTGGGAGATAAAAAATTGTTTTACTTCTGCCAAGCAAGCACGGAGAAGTATAGATTATGTATATCGTTTCTGGAAGGAAGATGGAGGAGTTGTGGTTACAAAAGACATCTTCAAAAGAAAAAGAAAAGGACCTAGGACAAATATTTTCTTTTTTTTTTTTTTCATCATATATCTCATATATGTAAAGAGAGAGTAACGGTTTATTACACCAAAAGATAAAATAAATGGTTGATTGAGCTAAGTTAAAGTTTGAAGTAGTAAAAAATATGCAGAATGTCCTTGGTACAAACTTCGTAAAACAAGGGGTTTCTCTGACTCATCACAGAAACCAGAAGCAACCTTTTTGGGGAGTGGACGAATGGTCTTTTTTACTTTTTTTTAAGTGGATTTAAGATAATTTTTACTTTTTGTTTGAAAATTATGATCCACTCATAACAGTAGACATTAAATTCCATAATAACAAATTTACTCATGAATTACAGGTGGGCCTCACAAGAAAATATCTGTGTTGGCACTGGTGATTTGGTATTTTGCCTTCTCAGTCATTACCTTAGCGTGGCACTAGGAGGCAATCTGCTATTAGAGGTGTCATCCCTCAGACATCAAAGTCTGAATATTGTGATACTTCAGCGTCAAATGGCACTGTTCATGAGAAGTTTTTTGTGTGTCAGGTTCCAGTCTGCATTACTACAGTCTCCTTAGTGTCTTCCATATACTTTTAGAAAATGGCAGATTGGTGATTAAGAATACCTTCCTGAGGCACTGACCACAGTTTTAGTCAGTCATTCCAATTTCTAATATACCAAATATATAAGCGAGGTTAAGCAAAGGGATATTTAGACAGCAGGTCTTGACAGGGCTGTGATAGCCAAATTGCCTGTGTTGACAAGATGTATGTGTTTCCAGGTATGCCCAGAAGCAGACCAGCATAGATAACCTTAAGAGGAAAAATGTATGCATCTTTCTCTACTGTGGACATCTCTAGGGTAGAAAGCAGCCAAAAAGGGGTTGGGGTTGAAAATGCATAGTTTGGATTCAGGTACCAATGGGGCAGCTAGGTAGAGTTTAAGCTCTTAATGGAAATGCATATACAGAATAATAAAAATGCTAATTTGTCAGAAGAAGAAAGAACATGGACATTCTCAAAGTGGACACCAAAACATGTTAATTTTTCATTTCTCTTTTCCTTGGTTTGCATCCTTGTTATTTTCATAGTTGTTCTGAAAATTGATTGATTAATACTTTTGTGCCTCCAGATGTTATAAACATGTGAAAATCATAGGCAAACCTAGGAGAAAGTTAATAGTTCTGTTTTCACAATAGGGTCAAAAAAGTGTACTATACTATACTTTACAGAAGGCTGTGGGCATATACTGAAAAAATGAGGTTGAATAAATATTCATTAGCTTGTAAATCTATTCCATGTGCTAAATGAGCAAGTGGTCTTTTAAAAAAAGTAGCCTAAGTACATGTCCTGCAAGATTGCATCAGCATGCATATGGGTAGTAACTAAGGTTTCACAGGCAAGAGTTGTGCTGGCTCTCCCTGGCTGTTGAGTGCTTGACCTTGCTGCCTTACATAGTTTTATTTTTATAAAAGTTCTTTTGTTGTTGTTTGGGAGCAAATGTATATTTATATATTTTGTAATACTGTAAAGAATAGTATTGAGAAGTTTTGAAAGATTGTATGGCTATCACAGAGGGACTCTGAGATAGAGCTGGAAACATGGTTTAAAAAATGCTTCCACAAGTGTTTACTAAGGCAGAAAGCTGAATTTGATTTGGCTGTGTTCGTGCTCCTTTTGTTTACTTTTTGTGAATGTTTTAGCTAATAGGTTTACTGTTAGGATTGTTTATGGAAACAGCACATTTTAAGCAAATATTTCAAAAATTTCATGGATAATATATTTTAGACTGACAAATGTAAATGTTTTCACTAGAAATCTAATTATAAGCTTTACTGATTTTAATGTATGTGTTATTATGTAATCATTAAATCAGGAAGTATGTCTATGCACACATGGTTTTACATTTAGTTAGGACTTACTAACTCCTGGGTTAAATAGCAACTACAAAGAGGGCATTGCAGATCACCCACTTGACTCTCTAGAATTCTAGATATTAAGCACTTTCAACAATGTAGTATAAATTGTCAGACCTTTTCATTCCCTTAGATGCTGCCATTTGCAGAAGCCAGTCTTAAAATCTGTCTTTCAAGTGTTGGGATGTGTTGTGATATTGTTAGGTAGATCAAAGGATGCAAGAAAACAGATAGTGCACAGTTTTCAAAGAAAACAGAGAATCTTGAACTGGGATCGTGACATATGTAACAGAGGCAAAAATTTCTAATAATTTCAATTTTCAAGTCTGTTTAAATGTAATTCTTTATCTACAAATTCTCTTGCAGGTTTGAAATCTTTTATAGAATTTTGTATTGTTTTTTAAAACCTCTCCCTTCACCTTTGAGAAAAAAAATGATAATCATGTTTGTGTCTCTCTTTTATAAACATAATTAACATCGGTGGTATATGGAATTAATGCTGCCTGTAAGGAAAGAGCTTCACAATTAAATCATAGATTTGCTGCTGTGCAGTTTGAAGACGTGAGCTTTGCTCACAAGACAATGGGTTTATATGCCATATTCCATAGATTCTCATTACATGTCTTGTGTCAGCAAAATTATATTAGGCAATCTCACCACTTGCATCAGCTCATATTAATATTATTTGTAAGACAAAATGGTCCTTGATATTATGCTTCTACTCATTATTAGAAATCATTTTGCTCTAGAATGTTAATATTAAAGTTTATATATGATAACATTACTATTTGTTTTAATAATTTCCAATAAAAACAACTACTGTTTTAGTGACTCATTTTATTTTCTTGTATTTCCTGGCAAGTATTGCGTGTCTTCTTAAGGAATACAAAAACAAGTTGGCTGCAGCTCAGCTGAGAGGCTGATTGCATAGGCAGTGCTTGGAGGCTTCCATTTAAACCAGTGGTCTGGACAGGGCATACAGGATGGCCTACCTTTTTCAGCTTCTAAATTATGCTCTCTTGTACTGAAACACTATAAAGTAACTTTAATTAAGACTTCAAATATAATGGAGAACTGCTAATCATGAAATAAAAGCGAGCCAGGGAAAGAGAGAAAGACTGAAAAAAAGAGGTGGAATATCATCAACCCCATCTGGGACATGACATATCAACATCAGCTCATGAAATAGCACCTGCTTGAGTGCACAACAGCATCCTAGACATGCATTGCCTACAAAACTATTAAGCAATAACTACGTATGTAGAATATGCTACCAACTGCAGTTGTTTTGAGTTCTTTTTTTCCTCAAGAAATAAAACAGAATAAGTAGCAAGTTCAGATTGCATTTTGGCATACTTAAACATACTTCAGTTCCAAATTCAAGAACAAATTTACTGTCCATGCATAACCAAAGCTCTCAGTGAATATAATGCATATGTCTTGCCAGACCTTTCCACATTATATAATATTTGAAATATTGAAGCCTACTTACAAAAAGGAAATCATGGAAAATGTAATTGTGTTGGTATATTTTGGGAAATACATTAAGTTTTGTGGATAGTTTAAAGCAAATTGTAAACCCTGGAGTATGCAAATGTAGTTCTAATTATTACCTTATCAAGGATATTTTAGCAAAAAACTGAATTTCAGACCTTTGTAAATTATTTTTGGCCAATTTAACATATTTATTATTCATCACTGTGATTTAGGACAGTAAACATTTTCACTATTATCTCTTTTCAGGAAGAAGCAAACCATTCAGACCCCAAATTGAGGGCTGTTGTTGCTCTGTTCAGATCTTAATAAGAATGTGAAATCTTTCTTTTTCAGCATTTGTATTTGTTTCGGTGCTCTACTTTGGCTAGTCTGGTTTATATTTCCACCTAAAATGGACAAGCTCTACAGTCATTTAAATCCGTCCAACCCTATCGACCTCAACCATATTCTTATCCTGATTTACAGCCTCATTAGGATTTTAATGATGTAAATGAAAGTAGAATTTGCTCCTAAATCTTCACTCTAAATTAAAGAGTGTATTCACCTCTCAGTGCAGGATGTGGGAGTATGTGCCTCAAACAGAGAACGCACAGCTAAAACTTGGCAGGCAAGGTCTCGGCTAGAGGGTGGATTTTTTTTTTTTGATGTTGAGCTCACTTCTTTCCTTAGATAAGCAGGCGCACATTCCCATGTATCTTGTAAAATCTTTAACAGTTCTACACATGCATGTACAAGTGTAGTGCTGTTTTTACAAGATAGACAACAATTCTTACTCGCATATCTTTCTGATGAGAGAATCAAGTCATCAGTCTAAATATATTTGGTTTTACTGAAGTTGCAAGACTACGGAAAGAATAGGCTCTTACCAGCTCTTGGTACTTTCCTGGAGTACCTGTAGTACAGAAATAGGTCCTCCTGCACCAGAGGTCCAGTCTTAAAAATCTCTAATGGTGATGAAAGAGGAAGTGTGAGGGGGTGTTATTCTTTTTTTAATTGTTTTTATATTTCGAAATCTTAGCCTTAAAGCCTGACCCAAAGCTCACAGGAGAAAAATTCCCATTAACTTCAGCGGCCTGAATCAGTTCCTGAAAATGAAAATACCATGTATCACTTGCAGTATCTTCTATAAATGTAAGCCAGCAAACCTTTCTTGCTACTAACACACCGTATATTAAACAGTAGCTATGAAGGACTTAATATTTATATTACACAAATACCATTGTGTTTAAATGCATTTTACCACACAAAATGGGAAGTGCCATAAGCAGCACATTTACTCTGCCCTGACGCTCTTTGTTGCTCAGATGCATGTGTAACTCCTAGTGGAGACCCATGTTACCCGAAATCATTCTCCTCCCACTCACAAAACTGCACCTATTGCCAAAGAAGGTATTTGCCAGAACTTGCTCCAGAAGAGTCATTTCCATATAGTCTTCCCTTAACAAAATTAGAAGAGCAGAATGATGGGAGATCAGAATGATCCTGGGCAGCTGATTTGATATGCTGAGCCTGGAGTTCATTCAGCTATTGCCATCCAAATGCCAATAAACTGTAAACAGTGTCATGTATATTATATATCATTAATGGAGAATGAGGGTGTGGCCGGTAACACCTGTACCGTGGTTGGGAGTGCTTCACCAGGGACGCAGATTCACAATTCCAGCAAGATTATTAGTGCAAGATCAGGCTGGATGTCACGTGGACAGGTTTGAATAATTAGGCACAAGAGGAAGAAGTTAAGAATATCTTGCTTATATTAAATTAGGGCTGTTTGGTTTTGAGTTTATTTTAAAGCATATTGAAGCTTGATTACTTTTAGTAATAGGTGAAGTGCTGCAGAGTCAAGAAGAAGAAGAATTTTTAAAGATCTTACATAACTCTAGTGATATTTTTAAGCATATTAATTGGCAGGTGCTTCTCACAAATAAGGAGGTGACTTTCTGAAAATGTCTGCCCCTTGAGTATAGCATGGCTTATTTTGTAGCTTTTATCAACAACAGAATTCATCACCTGTAAAAATGAAGAAGGTGGCACTCATATTTAGAAAGAAGTAATCAGGAGGAAGCTTTCCTCCCCAAAACAAAATGAAGCTGTGAATAGACCAGATCAGGAAGGGAACACGATCAACTAGGCAATTTTCAAATTCTGCACAAGTGTTCGGACTCCCTGCCCCCCTCCCCCTGCCAAATCTGTCCGTGATTGCAAGTGCTTGGGACCCCATTATCTCTTCACAGTGATCGCTGTATCAGTAGAGATTATTTGCACAAGTAAAGTTTGCACGATCTGGTCAGCGCATGTAATGTATGAGCATTGCCCCAGCAAGCCCATGGGTGGGCAGTGGCAAGCCCCATCACTCAGCTGCCTGTGGTCCTCCCAGCTGAAAAAGGCCGTTGGTGGAAAGACTGGAAAAAATCAAGTATTTAATAACAGTGCTGTCAGTAACTGGTTTATATTCATTTTCTCTCTTTTGCTTGATACAGCTACCCTTAACACCCAGCAGAGAGAAACACTTGGATCATGCTGCATGCACGCGGCTGAGCAGGAGGAAGAATCGGATGCTGTATACCTCACCTTGAGGGTGACAGACGGGGCATTTTACTATAAATGTTTGTGCATTAATACGCAGAAACCTGTCTTAGTAGGGTTTTTCTGGATATCTTAATGCTGCTGATGCAAAGTGAGAGTGAAATTACAGGTGCCAGTTTGCAATGTAGAATGCTGATAAACAACTTGCCATTTTGCAGTGGCTGGTCACATCTGGAGCCTTTTGGGATGCAAAAGTACTGGAGGATTATTGCAAAACTTAGAGACACTTATGTTACCATAACTTTTGTTTTTAGCCTAAATTTGTAGAATTTTTTTTTTCTTTTGGAGGATTTTACGGGTTATATTATACTTACTTAGCTAACCAGCTAAGTCAGCAGCAAAGCAAAAGGAGAGGCAGACCTATAGATCTTGTCAGAAAACTTTTCTAGTTTGACCTTAGACTGAGACAGGCTGGTATAAAACCATGGATCAGTGGATTGTGTTTCATTAATTTCAGCGTATTTTAAAACTCCGTAATCTACAGTCCCCAACTCTGAGCTAGCGCTGACTAAGTTAGTGCACAGTGTTCAACACCATTGTACCGTGTTGAAAAAAACCGGCATGATAAATTTAATTTTTCTTTTTCTGCCTTTAAGTTATCCCAATACTTCCATAACATAGAAAATCAACAGACACACATACAGAGATGGATAGATGGATTCACAACACAGACTATGAAGGCTATGGCAGTAAGAGTCCCTTACTCTTGCATTTTGTTATTTTTACAGTTATTCCTGTATGGACTACATTGATATAACATCCAATTTGATTTTATGTATCACTGCAGTCTTCTACCAGCACCCAGTTACTCTCTCTTGAAAATCCCTGCTGAAATTTGAGAGGCTGTTATGAATTAATATTTATTGATAATATTATTTGTCATTTCTATTTGTTAGCATGTGTGTGCAAACACAAAAGGACTTGAGAAAGGTTTCGCTGTTCATGTTTCTAGTACACAGTAGTATTTTGAAATCCTTGCAAAATTTCCATCAGGTCACTGTAGTAATAATTATGCATGTATGCAGTTAATGTTCCCTGACTGCTTCTGATCCGCTATGTCTGTTCCCTTTCTGTGCTCTCCTGTTGAGATCATACAGTCTGAATGTAACACACAGCAGACTGGTCAGAACTCCACACCCTAGCAAATTTATAAACCCTGCTCATGGAAGAAATACTCCAACCCATACAAAATAAACCCCCTAAATGCTAATATGCACATGGTTTTTTTCCTAACATTTAGTATATACTTGTTGTGTTAGAAATATCTGAAATGGCTTTGATGTATTTTCTGTGATTATCCACAATTTCCTGTTATGTAAGGTGTCTCTCAGGAGACTTTATACTCAAGAATAGGTTGCATTGGGAATTATAACTAAGATCTGGCCCAGTCTGTTTTTTTAGCTCACTGAGCATTACTGTTGTGGAGAGCACTGTATTTTTCCTATACTGTTTAGTGTGTTTATATAAAATATTCACTCTGAAACTGAGAATGCTCCAAATTTATCCTCTTGTGGCACACGTGATCTTTCATGAGAATCCAGTTAAATATAGTTTTTTTGCTTCAGAGGAGATATTGTCAAGTTGGGTCTGGCTTTCTTCCCCCTTCTGTTTGAAGGTCAGTGATCATTTAGGACAGTTTTCTATCATGCATTTCAAATGCTAAGGCAGTGTTTGTAGCAGGATATGGGCCATAATTTATCAGTGAATCTCAAAATTTGCTCTTCAACCCCTTTCTGGTAGTGTGGTACAGAGAAACATGGTTTCACTGAAGTTCCCATTGATGATGATAAACATCTATAACCGTGTGACTTTAGTCTTTAGTCCAGTCACAATGCCACATACGCTACTTCTATCCCGTCAAGAAGCATTTGGTTGCACATTAATAGTTGTGGGAAGAGAAATCCGATAGTTGTTCCCCTTGACCATATGTGCTGGATGCTGGTGTCACCTTTGGTAGCTTTCTTGGGAAGAACAGTGTGGGGGACGTAACGCTAAAGTTGGACACACGCCTTAGAGCTCATCAGCCTTGCCACCTCCCCCAGCCAAGCATATGATCATCCTTCTTCCACTTTTTTGTAGCATTTCCTATCTCAACTTCATACCCGACAGTGTCCTTGACTTTCAGTGTTTTCCTCTTACTGTCCTCTTATAGCTGCTGCATTCAAAGTCTGTTCGGCTCCTAGTTCCATCTTATTCTATTCCTCCAGCACAAAACAGCTTTGCACAAAGAATGTATGTGTGTGTTTGCAAGGGTAAGTGCATGTATAAAGAAATATCAGCATATGCAGGATTTTTTCCATTGTTTCCCTTACCTAAAGCTGCCCTTTTTGCCTTTCTTGACATTTTCTCTGCGCAAAACATAATGAGACAACTTCTTCACAGTTCCATGGTACAGTGCCGAAATAACTATGGCTTTAAAATTTTGCCAGTAAAATGTTTTAAGAGATATTTAAACCTTTAAATGTGTCACATATATTCAGTTTTTATTAACTGAGCCAGCTAATAACATACAGATTTCCTTCATGATTTTTGCCCTACCTGTCTGCAGACAACAGGGCCCCAGTTACCCTCCTGCTTTTAGTGCTTTCCTTTTCTCCATCCTTGCACTCCAGCACCCAAAAAGGAACAGAGAAACTTTCACAGTCAGTTAAAATATAGTAAAAAGTCTGTATTTTTGACTAAGACATACATGCTATCTTCAGGCAAACAAAACAAAAATAGGAAGTAGCTGCCTTGCTGTACCTTCAGGGGAACTGGGCATTCATTTTGTTAGCTAGTGTAACACACGTACATGCATTACGCAGAGTCCTTAACCACACCACGTAACGTTGCGTTGGATTTTACTTCACCGGGGAATATTTCTTGACCCTGGCTCTGATGGCAGCGATCCAGAGGTCTTTCAACAAAGCACTGGCTCAACAGTGTCCACAGAACCGCCCCTTCGGAGCACGGCACGGACACTCGGCATACTATCCTGCATTGTCAGCAGGCAGAGAGGAAGAACTACAAGGATTTACAGCTCTCTGAATACTGCTGATTCATTGACAAAACCAGAATTAAATTGTACGATATTAGTACTATTCATAGCCCTTCCACCCCTGTTGCAGACTGTAATATTTCTAAAGACATTGCCATTGGTGACAGAAACTGAAGATCATTTGTGAAACTCTGACCAGCACTGGATCAGGAATCACTAGTAGTTTCTTACCCACAACTTTACTTGTTTGTAGGTTGGGATTTTGTAAACTACCTAGAAATATAGCACCTGGGTAACTTGATAAGGAGTATGACATCCAGATTTATGGATGCATTTAAGAAAAAAATATAAAAATTAAAGGCTGCTGTTCAACTGAGAAGCATTATGGATTAGTGTGGTGCAGGAACAACTGCATCCCAGTGGATGATTTCCCCATTACTATTCACTTGAGCGGCTCCAGGACTGGATGCCTGGATGCTATACTTGACCCTCAAGTCTTTCCTGACAGTTGGCTGCAGTACTTCTACTGCATTGGTAAATGATATAATGAATATGGTTAAAAGGAGGGGGATACAAGGGTTAATGAACTGTTGGCATTTCTCCTCTGCTTTGTGGTCTGCTAAGTGCACAAAATAACTTCATGCCAAATTCAGCACATTTGGGAGTCCTTATCAGAAAGAATCTAAACTTGGGCACAGAAGGTTTATGGTGAAATGGGGATCCCTCTAAAAAGATGTGGTTGCAAAGAATTCACTGATAGTGATGCTATTTGTGCCAGGGGAAAAAAAAAAAAAAAAAGCTACATGGCTTTTAAGCTCCATCCTCAGGAAGGGAGCCGAGGACCTGTAGTAAGCCCAGGGGCTGTTGAGCAAAGCATGGATCCCCAGATGGCAGCCAGGTTGCTGACTGGGGAGGTTCCTTGAGATGGCCATTAACCAATCTGGGGAACTCTTGAGTTTTGAACTGTGTTCACCAAACTGTTCTTCACTCTTGTCTGATGATGGTCCAAGATAGCAGACTGCAGAAACTGCCCTGGGAGTACGGGTTCTCTCCTCCAAGGTAAATGCCCTAATCACTAGTCTGCAGGGTCATATCCACCTTTTCTACATAATCTTCCTGGAATCTGGCATATGTTTCTGGGGAGGTGGGTTTATCTTCCAGCTAGCCAAGTCTCTTCTGTCCCTGTGGTACGTTGAAAAAAAGTGGCTAGAGCTGTATTTCTGGAAGGGTCTGATCCTATGTAATATATCCTGAGAATATTTACTAGGGGCGGTGGAGGGAACCTGAACGGAAAGACGCGTAGTTTCCATAGTGCAGGGGAAGTTAAGGCAGGAGATGTCAAACTGGGCTGTGCGGCACCTGACAAAATGTTGAGTAAAAAGGAACAGGCCTATGAGCCCACAGTTGCCAGCAGGTGGAAGGGCACATTTTAGATCACAGTATTCTGCTTAGCACTTCATTTCCAACCCAGCCCTTTTTCAGGTACCTGCATACATCCTTTACTGAATCTAGCCCATCTAGTTTACATAACATTTTTAAGAATTAAAATGCTGTGCAATTAGTATTGGTATTGTGATAGCTCAGGCAGGATCAGGGCTGCATTGTGCTAAGCTCTTCCAGACGACTAGATAAAAGTCTCTGATCCATAAAGTAGACAAGGCATTAGTAGAAATACAACAGATAGATAAAGCTGAAAAAACAAAGAAAGCTGCAACAACAGCCCACAACATTTGTCCATGCTGAAGGGCTGACAGTCAATCTCATATGGCATGGAGAAGGGGACAAGGAAAGGTGGCTCTGCTTGGCCTCACAGAGCACTAACTGTTATTACAATCACTATCAAAGTCAGAGGAAATTGCATCCATTTTACTGTTGAAACGTACAAAATGTACAAAGCTTTCCTAGCATCCATAAACAGTTAAATATATTAGAAAATAGAGGACATGAGCTTGCTGTTGTTCTTCAGTCTCAACTTGTATTGCTTTCAGTGGCCATTTAACCTCGATAAAGACAGAGGGATCCAGGCGCAATGTTTTTAATTACAAGTGGCATTTCTAAGCCTTCTGTGGTCTGTGCCTAATCCAAAAAAGTGACTTCATTTTGGACTCTGGCAGTATGGATGCTCTGTGTAAAAGGCAGACTGCAAACTAGTTTCCATCCTGCTTTAATAATAGGTTCACAGTCCAAAAAGGAACATTAAACACTTTACTTTAATATTCAGACTTAAAGCTTTCCTTCTGTAAAGGGGTTTATAACCCAGCAATAAAAGACTGCCTTTGAAAGTTGACTTAAAAGGTCTTAGGAAAGCAGTGGGTTTTTAGATTTAAGCTTCCAGTATTTAAGAAACGATTAACCGTTGAACAGAGATAAACAAATTGGTAGCTTGCATGACCAAATCTGCCCTGACTAGGTGACAGATTTATCCTCCTTTGCACAGTGAAAAAGTGCAGGATGCTCCAATGCAGAAACACTTTCAGTAGTGCTTCCTGCAAAGTGAAACTGATGGGCATTGATGCGGCTGGGAAGAGTTTCTGTGGAGCATGGCATGAACCAAGCTCTTCCCCGACTGCAGACCTGGCCCTCAACAATGAGGGCAAAGGCACGCAGAATGAGTGAGAAAGGAGAGATGGCATGCAAGAAACATAAAGAAAGAACTGAAATGAACACTAAGATCTGGTTTCTACATGGCAGATAGCCAGAGGAAATATTTTTCTACTGGGTGGATAAGGGCTTGTCTTCTGCTGAGGTGTAACCAAACCCCACTGAGACTCCTGTGAGCTTTCAAGGAATTGGCAGGGGCCAAGGGAATCCACGTGGAAGAAACCAATTTTTATCCAAATCAGATGTAAGTGTTCTGATGGATGAGCTATTTACCATTTCCTTTGATAACATCTTAGGATGTTCACTGTTAGGATTTTTTCCTGTATTTCAACTACTTGTTTGTTTTATTGATTTCAACCCAGTTTGCCTAGTTATACCACTTTCTCCACAGTCAGCTATTCTGTATAAACCCCAAGGATCCATCTTTCCCTCAGGAAGCTCCTACTGAAGTCAGCTGCAGTATCCCTGAATTGACTGGTTAAGTCTGTGCCATTTGTATTTGTCTTCTTATGGCCTCTAAATGCTGGTACCTTGCCAACCCCCCATGGTTGCCTTTTAGCCAAGCTATTTATACAACATATATAGATATATATATGTATAAAAATATAAATTCTATCACATCAGCATCTGGACATTTTGCTTTGCTCCTTCTCTAAAATTACCTCTGTTTGTCAATATTTTTTCTTAGGACGATGCCCTCAGAACGAAATGTGAAATCACAGCAGAAAATTTTATATAATCGTCTCTTTTCCTTGACATAGAGGAACAAATCAGTCTTAAGATAGTTTGTGTTCTTTAAAGATCCCTGTCTCCTTTACTTTAACCTGGTAGATAATTATCCTTTTAGGGGCTCTCACCCTTTTCCCAACAAGGCAGGTGGGTTTTGCTTTTGTTATCCTCTGTCCCCCAGCACAAGACAGCCACAAACTTCTTTCTCAGATGCCATCATCATGGGCTTCCAGGAACGCGGCATGTGACCGCCGCCGTGACACCAAGCCCCTGTCCCATGTGGCAGACGGGTCACGCTTTCCCTGATCACATCAGCAGGATAAGTTCCAGTCCTCCACCCTAATCAAGTATGATCGTGGCAGCACAGCCAGACTCGGCGGGAGCCCACAGAGAGCCTTGCGGCTGTATCTCCTCGTGGAGGACCAAAGGTGATGTCCTCAGAGCGCTGAGGTCAGGGGCACAGGCAAGTCTTGCTGCCTCTTGTCGTTGTCCTTTTTCATGAGGTTTGAGCTCCTTGTCCCACATGACAGTGCTCTACTCGCAGCTGATCTGAATTAATTTTTCAAGTAAGATTTCATGAGGCAGTATCAAATGCTTTCCTGAAATCCAAATATATTACATCTACTGCTTTCCCATCATCTGCTAATTTTGTAATTCCATCAAAAATGCAATCAAGTTTGTCTGGTGAGGTTTATTCTTTATAAATCCCATGATTCAATTTACCTGCCAGTGGAGGATGAAGGACTGAGTCAACCTTTGCAAGCTTAATCAAACTTATCCAAACCTCTGTGTTCAATAGATTGAACTGGAAGTTTTGCAAGAAGAGGCTTGCTCTCAGCATTTGCCTCACTTTGTGGTTTCTAATGGGATGGAAATACTGGAAGAAAAGGCTTTGGCACTGCATTTCAGTACTTCTCCAGTGTTTAGAAACAGAGAAAAGCACAAAAAAGTGTTTCTTTTAAAGTAGACTGTTTAAGATTGTAAAAAAGGGTTCTGGAAGATGAAAAAGAAATTGTTAGGTAACAAACAGTTTAGGTCCAACTTTACTCTTAACTAGCTGTTTCCATTACCCTTGCTGAACTTGCTAGAAAAAAAAAAAAGAAAAAAATCAAGACAAATAAAAATCCTAGACAGTTTGGGTAGGTTTTTGGCTCCTGAGATTCCACTGGCACATCTGGGATCCTCTAGAGCCCCAACCTAACAGACAGTTGACAGACATTCAATTGCATGACAGACAGACAATGTTTGCTATTTAAGACTCTTAAATTAGCACAGCATCTGATGAACTTTGAGACCTTGCTCAGTATAATTCTCCCCATTTCAGAAAAAAACACCTCAAATCTTCCTTTCTAAAGATTTATAATTTTTATTTTCCTAGACAATTGCTTTCCCCTGTCAAAAACCTTATCCTTTCATTTGCCTTCTACCGTGTTGTGGAAAGCATTTGTGTCTGCATTTTGTGTTTGTGTTTTGTGTTTTTATATTCCCGTTTGCTTTTATGGATTTGAATTTGAAAGGGCTCTCTTCAGTGTCTTTAATGCATGTACTGCTCAGAGAAGGGAATTCTTAGGACTTGTAGGGAACTTGGGCACTGAACCCAACATTCATAAAAGATTACTTCTATAGACAAAACACTGAGGGATATAATAGTGGGGCAGAAATCAAAATTGAACTTCAAAGAGGTTTAAAGAGACTGAATACATTGTATACTATTGAGTGAAACAGGAGTTACCCTAAAGATGAGCCTGGTGTGCTGCTGCATGCACTTCAATCAAGTGATCGAAAAAAAAAGGGAAGGAAAACAGAAAACCAGCCTGGTTGATTAAAGTGTAAAATATCTGTTCTTTTAATATTGGCTAAACCATGCACAAGTGCTCAGCACCTTAACTTAATGCTGAAGCTGTGAAAAAGGGTGAAGTTCACATGAGTGTGAGGGATCCACATACCCTTTTTGTACTGGGCAAGTGCAGTGAGAACATCTGCCTGCAGGTCCTCCTCTGCAGCTGAAATAGCAGCATTGCTTGTGTTATGTTGCATCTATACAGCTTGTGCTGTAATTGGGGATAGCTTACTTGGACTGAAATGGCTTAAGCAGCACATGCTGAAGCAGTTTGCCCAGCAGACCTGGAAGCGCAACCCTCGGAGGGGTAACAGCAACAGGGTGCCATGCCACGGCTTCAGTTTCTCCAGCTGGGAAAGCTGCAGCTGGAAGAGGACATGTCCACAGCCTGCCTTGCCTGCTCCTTTCAAAATGTGTCAGCCTGGTTTGTGGCTGCTCCTTTCCTGCTAGGTCCTGGGTAGTGAAGAGATGGTCTCTTATTTGCAATCAAGTAATTCTTCAATGCCTTGGAGAGCCATTGTATCTGTACCCAGATACACAGGCAGTCCTTCTTTGGAAAAACTGGTAAGTAATTGTATAATCATTTCTATGGTGACAAAGAGTGAGAACCTAACTTCAAGACATTTAGAATAATAATGTGCCTAAGCAAGTGCATATTTTAAAATGTGTTGCTTGTGCATAAAAAGGTCCTAGGCAACTTCTGGCAGTCAGGAGAGACAGTCTACCATAAACCTCCTCACAGCAGGCAGCTACTCAGTCTGAAAATTAATTTCAAGAAAAACAACTGACCACTGAGCAATTTTAGCAGTAGTTTTTGCTGAACCTTTTGTGGTAAACAATGTTGTTAGCTGAGCACGGAGTGACTGGACTTCAAAATTAAGAGCCAGGCCTACAGGCAAGTACAGAAATACTGCACTACCCATGGTATACTGGAAGAACTTCATATACTTCGTTACAAGGAACACTCACCCCTGAATTCTCACACCAAGTGCAGCACCTGGAAAAGCAAAATGGGCAACTTTTATATGCGATACCTACTTATGTTCGTCTGCTTCCCTGAACTGCTTCTGAAAAAACAACTCTGAAAATGTTTCCAATAAGTCAGTCAAAAAATGGACTAAAAGACCTCTGTCAAAAGATATGAATAGTTTGTAGGCAGTAAACAAATGCTTTTGCTAACTTGGGTCTGAATGTCAGACTTCCTTGGGAAATGCAGTTGACTGAATTCAAATTCAAATTGCAAGACAAGAGCAAAGGTATATTCAGGGACAGATGCATCAGGTTGTCCTTAAAAGAAGGGAGTGAATCTTGCATTCTCTGAGTATTGTACATGATCCTATACGAACTGACTTTTCTCATGAATCTTGAGAGAAAAGATAGTATCATCAAGAAACATTTTAATAGCTTCAGAAGATTTAGATAGTGAACTGTATGAAACTGACTATTTCTATGCCTTTTGCTTTGGCTTGGTCATTTTTAGCTCAAGTCTTGACATAGTTGGCTTCCAATGTACACGTAAACAATGAATATAGAACATATTTTAAACTCTAATATGCTTTTCATTATGTAAGACATTTTCTATGTTTCAGATAGCTTGGACAATGTCACTAAACTTGTCAGATTCCCCTTCTGCTTCTCATAAGCTAACACAATACTGTTGAGTTAGGCTTCATACTCCTGCAGAGAAATATCCAAATCCATCCAAAAGGTTGTTTACATTGACATCAGAGGGGATGGAAAACAAATTACAGCATTTGTATTTGTGTTAGAAGCCAGATACTGCCAGAACCATGGAAATCAGTGGCAATGCTCCGACTGGATGCTAGCATTTTTAAACCCATTTTTTATTTTTAAGCAGACCTAATTTAGGAACCTTGAAACAGTGTATTAGTCCCCTACTGTTTTGACTTCCATCTGTCCAAGTACTTCTTGAATGAGAAGGAGATTGTTGGGTAATAGCTGTTGAGGATACATATATATGTGGTAAATTCACTGGAAGGGGTTAAAAGAAAGATTTTCTTCACAGTTTCTCTCATGTCCTTCCAAAAAATTTGAAGTTTGTTATTTCCTTACTCCTTAGGAGTAATACTTAGTCCTACGCCATCATCTGTCCTGGTTTCAATGGGAAACTCGCTCACGAATAGACAACATGATCAAACTGGCTACATCTGAATTTAAAATTTATTGTTTCCCTAGACATGACAAGCACCTCTGGAGGTGAAAGAGGATTCATAAAAGACAGTGAAAGAGAAAAAAAAGTCTCAGTGGAAAAAATGGTATTTCTTAAAATTGATTTTAAAGAATCAGTATGCAGGGAGAAAGAGAAATATAATCTAAAATGGACTCTCTTTATTATTGTGCATTTCTTTGCTAGATTAATTTGTCATTTCCATTAACATGAAAGTTACCTTTAATACTGACAGCTTTTTAAAAAAGGACCATGTTTGTCAGGATTGAATATGCTCAAACAGCAGTATCAAATCCAGAACAATTCTCATAAGCAGCCACCGACTGACGATGGAAAGTGGAGTATTTGGGAAGTCACATCAAGTGCCTACTCCTGCTTCCACTTAAGGCAATGAGAAATCAGGGCCAAACCCTTTAAAGAATGGTAGCCTTACAAAAGAAAGACCATGGAGCAAGCAAACATGTGGAAATGAAATGGCTCCCTGATTCCTTAGTATTCTGGGCAATTGAGATACCTTTTTCTGTTGAAACATTTTTATCCCCACATTCATGTATGACATTTTTTCCATTCTAAGGTGGGACACTTCAGGCTTACAAGAAATTTCAATACACTGAACAGAGAATGCCTAAAATTTGAGGTATGACCCAGAGCCTTGTCAAGAATAGATAAAATAACATAGCTTTTCAGCACCATTAATAAATGTCTCACTAGTCTGGCATGAGCTTGTTGAACTCAACATGTTGGAAAAGAGTCGATATTGGGGCTAACTAAAAATGGCATTAGAAGGACCTGCTATGCAGGGAAATTAAAATGGTCTCTTTCAGAAAAGGTTCACGATGGGGCAGACATGCCAGTCTCAGGATTGCTACAAGGGTTTTGTACTGGGCAAAGAGAGTAATAAGAAACTAAAAAACTTTTGGCATTTCAACTTTATTGAAAAAGGGTACAAAGGAACCACCTCTGGATATTGTAAAACTCACAAATAAATTCTTTACAGCTGCACAAGGAAAGATAACAATGAGAGCCCAATATTTCATTCCTAGCACAGTAAAAAATCCTATTATAGCCAATGCAGTTATGGGTGCACCAGCTGTATTCTGGGAATTCTATATAACTCCTGTCTGTTTCTGAACCAAAACCCCTGAGGCAAGCTTGCGAGATTAAAAAGTCCTCCTCTTTCATATACATGCCCTTCCACATCCCTGTTCGTTTACCAATGTCTGGAATTAAGTAAGTTGTCGTAATCAGACATGAAGCCCTTCCAGGCCAGGGAGGAGCTTCTCAAGGGCTGCCTTCCTACCCTGCACTCTCGTATATTAGCAACAGTCATATAAAAAAATGCACCTCTTCCTTCCTTACTAAAATCTATACCTTGGGATGCACTAGTCAGACATATCTCGTGCTGCTGGAAGAATGTTTTGGGGTTTTTTTAAGTGCAGAAGAGTATGGGAAAAAAAAAAAAAAAAGAAAAAGAAAATGGAAGAAATCAAAACATCTCTGCTTCTCAAGCGCACTTTTAAGTCACCAGGGGAAAAAGGCCACCACAGGTCAGGTAGGCATCATGAAGCTGGGCTATAAATTTTGACCTTGGGCATGAAAAACAATTAAAGAGATATTTTAAATAACACAATTCACCTTAAATTTCAGGCTTCTTACTTAGATATCCTAGGAAACTACCATGCCAGCCAGAAAGCCGACAGTAAGTATCTGGAGAGCTCAACAGGAGAGAACAGATGGGAGAAGCCACTAATACAGCCCTAAGGCATCTCTGTTCTCTTGTTCGGGTCTTCATTTTGTAACCTTCCCTGCTCCAGCTGCTCAGACCAGGACCTGATTCTCCTCACAGACCCACAGTACCACTCTTCATTGGACAGAAAGACCACCTTGGGAGAAAGCACATGGCTTCGACCACGAGAACAACTCTGCCCACGTAAACAAATCTCTCACGGGGCAAAAGAAGAGGTCAGAAGAGCTCATTCAGTTCAGCTCCCTAAATAACACCACCAGACTTAGACACGGGAAGCGTAACTCAAGAACCCAGTAGAGGAGTCATCATCAAAGGTTTTTATTCAAATGTACGGTTTATATCCAGAAATGGAGAAGCAGGAAACCTTTTGGAGCTCTCAGTTCAGTCCAGTCCCAAGACGTCTGTAGTCTCTCAACAGGCTCTCACATCCCTTTGGGTGCAAAGAGTGCCTTTGTGCTAGAAAGCCTGAAGAGGGTTCACTTTATGTTTGCCTTAGACCTAGCAGTCCCTGGAGACCCTGCATTGGGGTTGTCCTCTCTCATTCATCACACTGGATTTCCAGCAGTTGGCTTAAATGAGAAAGAATATGAATAAGCGTCCTTTAATCTAAAAAATTGTGATGTGCTAAACTTCGGCAATTAACTTCAATTTTTGCTCAAATTGTTTGACAGTGAAGCCAGAATGGATCTAGAAGTGAACATCAGTGGAAGGTGTATTATTATTCAGAAACCTTTCCAGATACATCATTAAACAATGGAAGTTAACGGCATCTTTAAAGACAGCAGTGCTGTACAGACAGCACGGGTGTGGGTATATGCCGTATTACAGACACTGTGCTACTGTTTACTTCTATTAAAGTTCAATCGTTTGTGCCTATTCATTTACAATAAAAGTTTAATATTTTTCTTCTTTTAGAAGCCAGAAGTGATTATTTCCATACCTCCCCCTGGTATGGTGACGGCAGAGTATTTCATCAGTATTTCATAAGGGAAGCCTGCAGATTCATTTAATATTAGTTTCTGAGTTGAATAAATAATTTCAGATACATCAATGAATTGGATTTTTCAATCTTGAATATTCATAAGTTAGTGTCATATGACACTCACTGAGGTTGATAAATGGGATTTTGAAAAACTGGGCTCTACTCTTGCTTTGTAATTCATCCTGGACTTCCACAAAGGCAATTTCAGGACAGGGACCTCAGAGAAGAAAATGATGAAGCAGAAATGCAGAGAAGAAAGGAGAGAGAAAGAAGAAGGAGAGTTTGTTCTTTCCATTAATATTAAACTGTCCATTTCCCAGCTGCAGGCTCATGAAAAGGAGACTTCTTGGTGATTACGTAGTAATTCAAACCTTACAAACCCACCTCAGAACACACAAAGACAAGGTAAAAAAGGATTTTTTTTTATTGCAGTTTCATGAAATGTGATCCACAGCAGAGCTTGAAGAATTCACTAAGCTTTTGAACACATATGCAGACCGGTATCAATTTCTTTTTTTATTTCTTCCTTACCAGATGAACAATATATATGAACGATATTGGGGGGGGTGGTGTGGGTGGGTGTGGGTATGTGTGGCTTTTATGAATGGAAATGCCAAAGAATACAAGTAATAGCCTGGTTTCTAGAAAAGGCTCTGTCTCACAAAACAATCTGCTGCACAAACCCAAAACAAATCTCTAAAACAATATTCAGGTGTTAACATTACAGAGTATGCTTGCCTTTTACCTGTTTACGTATTCACAATAGAAACCAAGGAATATTGAATCAAAGATGAACCTAAGTAGCAAATTATCTTCACAGTCCCTCAGTACCGTTATCGCAGAAGATATTTAGAGTCAAAGGGTTCCCTTGCCAAGCTCGTGCATCCTCGGTGCTGTGACACTGCCTATACCCCATTACAACCCTGCTTTACCCTTCTTTACCTACAGAGAACCTGAATGTAAAGGTTGCAGTTTGGCCCCTCTGGTGTAATTGCGCCTGTAACAGGGACTGAATTTGCTGTAGTTCCTTATATCTCCCAGTTACCCATGAAAAGCCAAAGGATATTGACAAAGTAAGTTCTGCATCTACTTTTGGTTCAGTGAAAGCCGGGGTGAGAAATAGGCAACATTATCTTACTTTTTTGTTTTGTTTTGCTCCATACACTATCAAGCATTTTTAATCAATTTTCCTTGTTATTTTGCTGGATTTTTGGGAGGGTTCTGTGGATTATATTCCTGTCATGGCTTTGTTCATTTATGAAACAGTGATGTCTTGGAAGTTTAAGAGAAATAAAACATATATAAGTACAAATTAATGAATAATGCTGTGGTTTTCTTTCTTACTTTTAACACTGCTATTGGCCAGCTGTTAAACAATCAGTGAGATCTGGTATAAGTTTGATTTGGCATCTGCCAGTGTTTTTAATCGTCACCACCCTCTCCCTGGGCCCCAGGTCCAAAACAGGGTGAAATTTTAGCAGTTTTCAATATATCTATTCTTAACTGAACATGAAAAACACAAATGGGTCATAAAAAGCAGGAGAAGCTCAGATGTTGGTGTTGAGAGCAAATGAAATAACACTCAGCTATCAGAGTCCACTGGCACATTTTGTACTTGCTGAAAAGAAGAGCAAGACCCTAGACAATTATTTTATTTTCTATGATTCTTGAGATCCAGAGAAACTAGCTCCTTTGAATATGAAGCCCACAATACAGGCCAAAATGATCTCCATCTTCCCCGGGTTATACACATCAAAGAAGACGGCAAAGTTCCACAAAACTGCTGTACATTTGAATGTGTTGATAGAGCATGGCTGATAGGGTACGCCGCTGGGATGATACTTAATTCACCAATATGTGCTCAGTAAATATGTGGAGAGAGAGAACCATTTTATTCGTCTTCCGTGTTAAGTATGAACTTCTAATGTAAAGACCTACCCAGAGAACAGAACACCACATGTGTTTGTTTTATAAAACTGTGTAAAGGTTTGCCAAAGCTGTCACACTATGATAGCTTTGGCCATTTATTTTCCCAGATCTTCACTTTGAGTGCTACTGCTTGCTTGGGAATCTTTTTTTTATGAACGGAATTTAATAAATGTAAAAATGTTGCGAGTTCTAAAGAGGTTATTTGCACTAATCATGGTTAATTTCTGGCTAAAGCCGGAGTCTTTCTGCTGATACACCTGTGCAACCCCAAGCCTGCAACTCCAGGCCTATGGCCCACAATATGCAACCTCATTGGCATAGCTTCACAAAATTGCATTTTGACTGATCCTAAAACCAAAAGAAACAAATGTGTTAAATAAGCCTGTTGCAGTCGACAGCAGTCCGCATATGTCAAACCAACTCAGGAATTACCAGGAACTCCATATTGGGTTCATCCTTTTTCCGTAACATATTGCTGAGTGTAGTGACCCTGAAAATAAAAGCAATTTTGACTCTGCTAACAGCAGTTTTGATTCTGCTAATGTGATTTCTGGGTCTTTTTTTTTTAGCATAGCACTAAATGCTAAAAGTGGCAGCTAAAGCACCATAGCAGTAAAGTCCTTACCCACAAATCCCTGCACTCACATCATGCAAAGATAGGCCTGCCCATGTGGAGCTCTGTGTAGGATGGGGGTCCAGTTTAGCCTCACATCCACCGACATCCCCAGTTTTCAAGCTGTTTTTCTTCTAGTTATTGGCACACACAGCACACAGAATCACATTCCTGATGTGACACATCACTGAACCAGCAATGGCGACTTTCAGCTGTTCTTCGAATGATTAATAACTGAGGTTACGTACTATTTTTTTTTTATTATTTTTTTTTTCACAGATTGGGTGGTCTGGTAACATAGTTTCAGTCAGATAGCTTAAAACAACCAGTTTTAGCCATGCTAACCAAAGAAATGAGGGAGATCCCACATGCTGCAGCTGTTTATGTATGTGTCAGCCATAATTTTAACCCATTTCCCAATTATCAACCAAATTCAACAAAAAAGTAGGAATTCAGTTCTATAAGTGAAAATACGTGGCTGGGGGGAAGAGGGAGACGGTATCTGAGCTCTTCTACATGAGAGGCAACATGAGTTCAACGCTTAGCCAGCACCAGAGAAGGCATGCACGTGAGTGTCTGTGTGTGTGAGAGCGAGCGAGATGTTGTGAAAGCCCCTCCGGTGGAAATAGCATCAGGGAGATCTGAAACCACATAAGACACCAGAGAACGAAGTCGTAAGAGCTAACATGGAGGAAACCAGTACTCACAAACATGTTTTTTTCCATTGTATGAACTAAGATTCAGACTGTGTGTCACTGTGTGCCCTTTACAGATAATTTCCGATGCTCTGAACTGCACATGTACACAAACTGGAAGCCAGAGTACTTATGTGTGCGAGTAACCATATCATTGTCACCAAGAGCAATACACTAATGAAAGTTTTATTCTTACCAAGTTTTATTTCTCAGCTGAACATATTCAGGTTCTCCCTGGCCCCTGAACTGTGTACAGGAGGCTGCAAAGCATCCTTGCTTTCTCTCCAAAGACAGGAGGAAATTGTGTTTCTCACTGGAAAAAGAAAGTGCAAGGGGGAAGCAGGGCCATAACTTAGGTTTCATGGGAGAATGAGAGTGAGAAAGCAAGGACAGGCTGCGTTACAGAAGTAATTGTAGCAGATTGCAAATTCTTCCAGCTAGTTTCAGCATACAGCAGTGCCTCTCCCTATGCCGTAGCTCTGTGCTGGAAGATGTCCCCAGCTCCCTTCAGTGAGCTGCTCTGCATCTCACAGGACAACTGTCCTTTAGCAGGAAAGAATTCAGGCAATCAAGCATTGCAGAGCAGCACTGGCTCTCTGTGGTGGTGGAGACTCCTTCCAGGAGAACTGCAGAAACACCTATCAAAGGTATCACGGAAGGAAAGAAAGAGCCCTTGCCTGCAGGAGACCTGGGTGACAAACAGGTTATTAGTAAGCCTTTCTTTGAGACTTAGAATCATAGAATACATAGAATATCTCAAGTTGGAAGGGATCCATAAGGATCATCTCTCTCTACCACTGAGCTATAATTACTTTTATTTCCTCCCAACTGGAAAAGAGGGATAAAGAAAGCTTTTGTTTTGCACGTGTGACCCATGCATTCCTGCTATCTTCCTTCTCCGATAATGATTTAGGGCTCATCTCACTCACCTGAGAAATTCTTACTCATCTGTATGGCACAAGAATGAAAGTCTGTAGGATGAGGTTCATCGTTAGAAACTCCACAGAAAGATTAAACATCCTACAGAAGGGTTCTTCAGAAAGGCTTCAAAGCTGCCTTGGTCACGTATCTGTTGAAAAAGAACAAACAAAAGCGTCTCTTTCCCATGATATCTTGTCCAAAAAGTCTTTCCAGCTACACAACAACTATATATAACCAGAATTAAAATAAGGGAGTACCATTTACTGACTTAATTTCCTGAATAGCCCTTTGTTAAAAGCTGTGTGAAACGTGCTAGTTAGATTAATTGATGATTTTGAAAATCAACAGAATGTGCAGAACTATATAGTAATTGTATATATTACTCTAAGTGTACGAGGAAAATTCTGTAATATAAGTTACATTGTTCAAGTAAGTCTTACACAGCCACACAAGTAACGTTTCACTGCAGACATTCTTAACGTTAATCCATAACGTAACTAGCTGCAGTAAGAGAGGGGAAAAAAACCCACCCAGTTTGTAGCTATCCTGTATCTCAGACAGGGTGATATAACATAACATATGTTTTAAAATGATAAAGACTTCCAAGAATAAGACGCAGTTTCCACAAAAATATTCATACACGCCCAAACAAAAGCAAAATCCTGTAATAATTGAATAATTGCAGCTTTCTGTATCCAAGAAGTTAAAAAAAATCCAGTGCAAACCAGCCCTTTTCAGTGGCTTAGCTGGTCAACACTCTTACACACAAAGCCCAGTGCTCTTCCCTAAAACATAAGAATTAATCAGCATTATGTAAGAGATTTTTATAACACTCTAAAAATACATCGTGAATTCCTTTCCAGTGTCGGACTGAGAAGCTTTAAAGTACTGCCACCCCTTCATCCCCTTTTTTAACAAACACTGGATCTTCATTTCTGATATTGGAAACTTAAATTTGTCTAAGTGTTTGTGCCTCAAATCTCATTAATTACAGTATTGGCCTCATGAGATACAACTGCTGCTGCTAAGAGCAGTGTTTGTGCTCAAAATGATTGGAGCAAGGGCACAGATACACAGATATTACACTTGTATAAACACTTTAAGAAAGAATTAATGACACATAAAACTTCCTAAGACTATTTGGATGTTTTCATGCTAATTTACCTGCTTGCTACGCAAACTTTTGTATCCACATGATGACATTTTGTTCGCATGGTGCTGATAGACAATACACCATGATAGCATTAATGCAAAGGCAGTGGTAACACTAGCCTGGCACATCTACAGCAGAGTCCTTATGAGTACCTTATCCCTTTTTGTGCTCTATTTTTCATATGCATAATAAATAAGTACTAGCACTATTTCTGTATTTTCCACTGAAGGATCTCTAAGCAAAATTACAAAGTCATCACCTGAATGTTAATGGTAGCCTGGGAACCAGACCTGTAAGGAGAAGGAGTTTTAACATTATTATTGGGGACAGAGCCACCCTGCTCATGTCCGAGTGTCCGTCCCTGCCTCCCAAAGTTCATTCCACTCTGCTCCAAATCACAATTTGATCTATGAGCATGTAAGGCATTCGCAGTCCTTCAGACCAAAATAAATCACAAGAATGCAAATAAATTACACGAAAAACAGGAACAAAGCATTTTCAGCTGTGAAAATCTTGTAATGGAATGTATATCCAACAACATTACAGCAACCTCATCATTGCATTTTTAGGAAACACCTCAACATTGTACTTTTGCAGAACAAAACTTTTCCCCATACCAGGCTGACACAGCAGTGACATAGCCATCTTCTCAAAATAACCCCCCACCCTTCAAACCACAAACAAATCAATCAAAACTATTGAGGCAAACAAAACAAGAGATTTCGCCAGGGAAAACAAACAAACAAAAAAACCAACAAAAAAAAAGAAGATGCTAAGATGACTGCCTTGCCCAGGAATGATTTCACCATTGTTATCAGTTTCATGTGAAAGCCGTGCTGATACTATGGCTAATGGGTGGCACGATAAAGGCTTGAACAGGAGGTAGTCAACGTATCTGACGGGATGACAGCGGCTGTTCCACAAGGGCAATCAAATATTTAGATGAAAATTGTACTCTGGATTACAATGATCCTGTACCAAAGCAAGTGTCAACTGTCCTTTGTGTGTTTGCCCAAGGATATCCATGTTCACTCTTTTCCTTCCCGCAGCAACTCTTATTTTTTTATATTTTAACCACAACCCAAGTCCTTCTTTGTTCTCTGTCCTGATTCTTTCTCTGCCTTTCTTTCTTTGTACCATTTTCTGCTACCCATATTCACACTGAATGCAATCAGTCACATGGCTAGCCTCCACCTGAACTCGTGGTACAAGATATGTAAGCACTATTTGGTAGAAATGAGGGCAAAATACGTCCTTTTGGTTCACACTTCATTAACGAGCCCTTCTCAGATCCTCTCCCTACAGTCTTTTGCCCCTTTTATCACCCAGATTCACTGTGCATTGTTCTTGTACTTTGTTTCCTTTTTTTGTTCTCACCCATGGTCATTTTCACCTCCTCTGTTAGCTTCTCCTACCCTTCCCTCCTCTCCTTCCTCGCTTGTTTTCTCCTGCCATTTCCCACTTACTTTCTTCTCCCGCCATAACCCACTGTTGCCACCCTTCTCATCGTTCTTTCTCCAGTTTTGCTGACGTAACTTGGAAGTAAGCAGGTCCGGCCATGATGCGGAGGCCGGTGCTTGGAAAGCCTAATTTACCTTTTTCACTAGACCCGCTCCACCCAGTCTCTCCCACTGACCTGTTAATACAAAAAATATAGCGGGGCAAAAGCCTGAGACAGGCAAACAACTTTGGCACAAAATGGCTTTTGTTGCGGTCTGCTTTAACCTGACGAATTATTGCAGCAAGTTGCAAAACCGTGCATCCCACAGAACCCGCGCCGTGACAGAATTGCCTACGTGCAGCCACGAGTACGCTGGACTCTTCAGCCTCTCCTTCCTCTTGTCTCTGCTACTCCATCGCTAATTTGTTCCAGTCGCTCATTAATACTCTCTTAATCCCCCGCCAACAATTTCACCTCACCGGTTCCTTCACTCTAGCAGCTCAAAATCCAGAGGATTGTTTTTTTCCTGCAGCTCCAACAACGATAAACAGATGCTGGTGGCCTACACCTCGTACAACTTCCCTCCTTGAATTTTGCGTGGCGCTTTTTGTTCGTGACCTTTGCCTGCCAACACAACGGGGAGATGGGTATATTTACAACCTGGCCTGACCAAAAAATCGCTCTGAGGGCTTGACATTAAATAGTAGAAGTCCCCTCGGGTTACACACGTGCGTAGGTTTACAAGATTAGTCACACGTTTGTAAAGATAAGCAAGTATCAACACTGGCAAAATTTGGGATTATACTTTAGCAGCAAAGGGAAAAAAATCCTGAGACCGGGGTACTTCAGAAAAAGCAAGTAATAAATGGTCCCAGTGGTTGCTCCCTTCCTATCATCTCTCTGGAGCACGCAATTATTTGCAATGTACCTTTAAAAAAATCAAAGCATTTCCTTGAATTTTCTTTGGACTATTTTTTTTTAAGCTTTTCTGAGGCACACTGTTTTGGTTCAGGAAATGTTTCCTCCCAGCCTCCAATCGCCACAGGCCGGTCTCGGCTCTCGCCCACGAGGCCCACGTTACCCTGCGGCCCCGAGAGCCGGGGCACGTCCCCGCCGCCGAGCCCCTGCGCCCCAGGCTCGCCCTCCCGTGACGGGGGGGGGGTCCCTCGGCCCGGCCCGACCCTTCCCAGCCCTGCGGGGGGTGGGGGGGCAACGGGTTTGACCTTCGGCGCCGAGGAAATGCGGGCGCCGGGCGGGAGGCGCCCGACCGGGGCTGGGGGGGTCGGGGGTCCCCGTGGGGTGCGGGCCAGGCGGGTGGCTCTGAGGGGCCGGGGGAGGCGACCCCGCGGGGGGGGGCGGGGGGGGGGGCCTCCCTGAGGAAGGCATCAGGCGGGCGCGGACCCCGAGGTGCCGTGGGCCTGGCGGCCGCCGAGGAGGGGGCTGCAGGCGGCGAGGGAGCGGGCGGCGCGGCGGGCTGAGGGGAGCGCGGGGGCCGGCGAGGGAGGGCGGGCGGGGAGGCCGCGGGCGGGCGGGCTGGCTGGCGCCGGCTGCCGAAAGAGTCCGGTCCGCAGTTTGCCGCTCGCCGCCGAGCTCTCCCTCGCCGGCAGCGGCGGCGGGCGGGTGGCGGCGGCTGGGAACAGCCGGTTGTTTAAAATCCTTCTAGAACCGTTTCTAATTCCCCCTTGCGCCGGGGAAGGGAGAGCGCGAGCGGGGGGGGGGAGGAGCCGAGGGGGAGGAGGGAGCAGCCCGTCCGGCTCTCCGCCTGTCCATCACCGGGCGGGGGGCGTGGCCGCCCGCGCGCCCGGCCAATGGGCGCTGTGTGTGGCGGCGTTTCCATGGTGACGGGGCTGTTCCCGGGGAGGCTGTGATGGGTTGACAGGTGCGTGACAGTCGGAGCTCTCTGCAGGCATGTACGGCAAAGGCAAGAGCAACAGCAGCGTCCCGTCCGACAGCCAGGCCAGGGAGAAGTGAGTACAGCCCGCCGGGCCGCGCGGCCGGACCGCGACCCTGCGCGCAAAGTAACTTTCCTGCCGGCGGGCGGTGCGGGGCGGTGCGGGGCGGGCGCGGGCGCGGCGGGAGGCCGGACGGACAGGCGGACGGACGGACCGACCGAGGGGGCCCGGCGCCGCCCGGGCCGGCGTGAGGGGGCCGGCAGCCGAGGGCGCGGGAGGGGCCGCGGAGGAGAGGAGGGGGGGGGGTCCCCGCGGCGGGACAGCGGCAGCCGGGCGCGGGGGGCCGCAGCCGGGCGTCCGTCCCCCCCCCCCTCCCTCCCTGCCGCGGCCGCTCCTCCGCGGGGCGGGCGGCCGAGCGACGCCGGGCTCCCCCCCTCTCCCCGTCCCCGGGGCCCTCCGCGGGGCTCGGCGGCGCAAGGTGCCGGGACAACTCCGGTAACAAAGAGCCCCGGCCCGGGGACGCGGACACGGGGGACACGGGAGGACGAGCGGGGGCCGCCTCCCGCCGTTTCCCAACTCGTCGCCTCGCAACTTTTCCCCGGGACCGCGCCGCCCGCCGGCCCCGGCCCCCGCGCATTGTTCTCCGGGGCGCACGGCGGGGGGGGGCGCCGCGCTCCGGCTCCCGCCCCGCCGAACAAAGGTGCTGCCGGGCTGGCACCCCCCGCTTTGGGGTTGGTTGGGTTTTTTTGGGGGGTGCCGGTGCGCGGCGGGGCTCCCTCGCACCCCCCGCTCCGGCCTGAATCCGGCTGGTGCCGAAACTGCCTGCAAAAACTACTTTTTTTTTTTTTTTTTTTTTTTTCTTCCCCCCGTGAATAAAATCGCCGGCTGAACCGCGCGAGGGCTGCTTTGTTTTTTTCTCTCCCCTCCCCGTGTAAGCGCACGGCTTTCGGGAGAGACCGACGGCGCCCGCGGGAAGCGGCGGGGAGCCGGGCCGCCGGTGCAGCCGCCCGGCGGGATGCGGCGGGCGGCCCGGCAGGGCTGGGGGTGCCTCCGTCCCCGAGCCCTCCGCTGCCTGTAGGGCAGGCGGGAAAGAACTGGGGAGGAAAAAGAGTTTTTGGAATGGACGGCGTCTCTTTAAGTTGCCTGTAGTGGCAGCTTCGTGGCGTTACCGAGGCCGGTTTAGCCCGGGGAGGAGGCGGCGGGGGTGAAGGGGGAGGAAGAGCCCCTGTGAAGAGGAGGAGGAGGGGTGTCGGAGGTGGCTTCAGCCCGGGGAAGGTGGGGGTAAGGCTGCTGGGGGGTCCGGGGATGGAGACCTCCGGCCAGAAACCAGGTTTGCACCTATCTGCTGCAAAAATCGCTTTGCTCCGGAATTTCATTTAACATCAGGCTCAATGCTCCGGGCACGGGTGATGAGTTTCCCTTCAGGCAGTTTGTCTTGAACCTTCACCTAAAAGTTTTTTGTTGTTGTTTTTTTGTTGGTTGGTTGGTTGGATTTTTTGCTACAGTGTTTTAGAGACTTCCTAATTCCAGAGACTGGCATGCATGCTTCCTGGAGCAGCAGCAGGCCAGGCATCCCTGTTGCTACAGGAGAGGGAGATTCTAGGGGAAATTTAAAGTGTTGTTATGTTTGGGAATTTCACATGTAACTTTGCGACGGAAAGGTGGAGGAAGACCGAGGCAGCACTGACATGAGATGTTAATTGCTAAGGTGGAGAGGGAGACACAACCTGGTCACTAAAATCTAATCAACTAGTGGCACTTCTTACTCCCAGTGTAGGAATAATTTTAAAAATAACTGCTCAAGTGGAGAGTGGAAGTGTTGTTTATTTGGTGTACCAAAATTATACAATTCAACCATTTTCTTGCGCTACATAGTTGCTGGTGTTTGTCAGTACACTTGGTAAGTTCCTGAAGGGCGCAGTAGGATCGCACCGTGGGACTAGATAAGACAAATCTACAGGGCTGCTGTTTCTTGGATCAGATGAAGATCATGCTCTTAATTCTGCTTTGCAAAAGCTACCCAGTACAAGCCACACACACAACTGTTCCGGTCCTAGGGCTGAAACTTTAAACTGTTTTTTCAGTTGTCTTCTTTCATTGTAGCTGATGTTTCTTCTGGGTTCTTGCTGCCATAAAGCACATAATATTTCATGCGGTATGAAAATGCTTAATAATTTTCAGGGCCAGCCGCCCAAACGGACCTATTGCCAAGTAGCAACTGCCCTCCTAAGTAAAGTTATGGGGGGCCTGCTAGATGGTGCTGTTTGATTTAAATACACTTAGTCTCCCACTCATTATAACTAACAGCTGGAAATGTGAATTCCTCATGTATAGATTATTTTATGTAAAACACTGAAATGGATTGTTCTTAAGTCGTGGACTTGATAGATCTGTATCTTCTTGGTAGCATCTACTTACGGATAAACACAACTGGGAATTTAGAAACACCCTCTTCCTCTCTCATCTTCCCCCCCCCCCCCTTCCTTTCCTTTAATTAAAAAAAAAAAAAAAAAGGGGGGTGCCTAAAGACTTGGTTTATGGCTGTGGAATGCCATTATATAGTCAACATTCCACATTTTTTTGTATTACATATTTTCAAGTTTCTCAGTAGATCAGATCACACCGTTGCCATTTTCATACACTTTCTTTCTGACATCCAAAAAGCTGTGATTAAATTTTTTTCCACTTTCTTACGACATTTTTTTACCGCCATGCAATGTTTCTCCCAAGGTGATGCATGAGTTCTTGTTCTGCTCAGAAAAGTTGCCATTGAATTAAATATCTCTACAAAGATACAGCTCCAACTTCTGCATGAGATGATTGTGTTAATTTGAAAACCACAGAGAAAATATGTATGTTTGACTAATAAATTTTTATTTAATCAAGAAGAACAGGACTATAATTATGTTTAATTTTGAAAGTTTTTGGAACAGAACATATAACTTTGTCATGTCTCCTCAAGGTTTTAAGTATCTAAAATGTGTAGCCAGTAACCAATCTCCAAAATACACTTGTAATAATTAAGGAAGTAAATTTAAAAAAAAAAAAAAATCTACCTCAGGTTTGGACGGCCTAATTATATGGAACATGTTTCTTCCCCATGAGGATGTGTGCCAGTGACAGGACTAGGGTGTGAAAAGAGTATTTATCAACTGTGGAAAAGATGTGTGTTGTTCAGATGTTGTTTGTAATCAAGGATGTGATATATTTTACAGAACAATCCGGTGCCAAATATGTTTGTAGCATGGTATCTCACTATATGCTGTCTTTAATATTTATGTCCTTTGAGGTTATGTGATTTCTATTAAAATGAACAAGTTTTGCAAGTCATTTACAGTAGCCCTTGGCAAATTTTCAGTTCCAAAGATGGTATTAGTTTTACGGTCTTTCCCTTTGTCCCGTCTGCCTGACCTTTGGGGTAAATTATCTGTACTGTGTAGCTTAACAACACATGTGAAGTGTGGATAGATGAATTGGGGAAAAATAATACCTAATTTTATGCCAGAGAGGTACAGTACAGCACAGCTAGGTAAAACACTAAAAATGAAGGCACACGATACCTGTGAGGCGTGAAGAAGAGGAAGAGAGAAAAATCACAAGTATTGTTGTGCCCCTTTCTCCCGTTCTGGAACAGCTGTGACTTAATTTTGGGTTCAGGCCATCCCTATTCCATAAAGGACAGGAAAGTTGTATTAAATAGTAGCTCTTCCACCACTCGTGCTGTGCCAGGGCCAAACAAGGCTCATCTACATTGTAAAAGGAAAAAGACTAAAATTTTTCTAAACATCTTCTTTTGTTATCTCTTCACAGCAGATGTATTTTTTTTTTCATTTTTTTTTCTTATTCCTTAAAATTGGATTAATTCAGATTCGGAGCTTGGACCTGCTGACATCTCGTTGAATGGTGAAACTCTGTAAACTTTTAATCTTGGAGAAAGAAGGACCGGACAATATGAATTTTATGTAGCTTTTGAAACAGCACTTTTATAGGCATTTGCAAATGGAACACTCTCTCTATATAATGTTTTATGCTAGAAAATATATGTAGAAAAATAGTTAAAAAAGAACATATATCATAAGGAAAACTAAATTCTGAAGGGATTACGTGTTTTCTGTTCAGTTGCCTTGACCTTTCAGTGGTCTTCTGAAGTAGTCTTTTTCCCAAGATGCCCTTACCTCGTGGCTCAGCAGACGTGCAGATTTTGTTTAAAAACTGACCGGGTGACTAGAGACTGTGATTTACTTTGATATAAAAGGATGCATGATCAAAATAACAACACAGAAGCAAGTGTTAGAGTTGGTTATTGATTGATTTTTCAGCTTGTTGTGGGAGAGAACATAGAGAAAGTGAGAATACTTGATTGCTGTTATCGTGGTATTCTTGCTCCATTTTTTTGCATGACCCCAGTTGTAAATGTGTCGTAAGTTTGATCTTGGCCAGTTGGTCACATGGAAGGAGATGGGTGTTTCGTCTTTTCCATTTTGCTGCTGCTTTGAAGAAGAAAGAAGATGTCTCCTTTGTTGTTTCTCCTCAAGTCTGCCTTGGGTGGTTGGCTGCTCAGATGTACGGCTCCTTTATATGAGTGGTGTGGGTGCTTGCCTTGATAGATCTCTCTTCCCAAGCAGGAAAGCGGAGTGAAATTTACACAACTTCTGTCATTTTCTTGTTGATGCCAGTAGGGTTCTCTGTAAATAGAGAAAAACTCACCAATGCTTTCCTCATTTGATACTGCTGCTGTTTAGGAAAACTGAGATTTCCCAGGTCTTTTGAGGATTTGTGGATTTCTAGAGATAGAGTGGGGTTTTTTGTTTTGTTTTGTTTCCTTTCAAATTTGGAAAGATAACATTGCATGGATTTACAGTAGTTAGGTTGCCTTTTTCTACTGTAAGGTTTGTAAGCTACATAAAAATGAGATACAGATTAAAATTAATTGGCTTCAATGATAAATTTGCTGCTCAACCCTGGGAAATGGTGAACTAGTTTTTCAAGTTTCAGGTGGTGAAAGATATATTGATCTCTCTCTTTTTTTTTTTTTTCCCTTTGAAAACAAAATTGGTAGTTTAATCCAGCCTTTTTTAAAAAAAATTATGTTTGACATTTGTACATTGATTTCATCCATCAGGTCTACCTTGTAAAAGGGAGTCTATGAACATACGCTTTTTGCAATTTCAAGAGAATATACTTTTTAATAAGGGAGAGCACAGAAGGGAAGGTTCTAGAAATAGTAACTATTTATCAGTACTTAGGGTTGATCACAGTGCTTCAGGTACTGTTTTACACTGCACAGGTATGTTGGACAGCATATGAAGGCATTTCAGATAATGTATATACTGCAATTCAGACCATTAAGAATAACTGCTTTTGTTGTGTAGATTTAACACGTACTGATAGTGGGAATGATAGCTGTGTTGGACTGTAGAAACATACTTCAGTGTAGCAGCGTCCTGAAATACATACCCAACTTTTAAGTGTATTGCATACGGCTGGGGTATTTGTTTCCATACAGTTCAGCACATACAAGTACTTTATTGGACTGGCAAGAACCAAGGAAAAAAAGATGCTTCAGTTTCTGCATTGCTTCCTCTATGCAATTGGTCAGCTCACAAAAGGTTCGGGGTTTTTTTCTTCTGCTTTTTCTTAATGATGAACATTATGAGGTGTCTGATTCCAGCTTTCGTAGGCTTTGTAGTGCCAAGCAAACTTTTGCTACTGAAGAGCAAGGATTTCTGGATCCTGCTCAGACCCACTGGGTACAGCAAATGCACTCTTGACCTCAGCAAATATGATTTGGGCTTGGCTACAAGATCATTAAATCTTCCTGGAGGAGACAGTAATTAACAGAAACGGGTATATATTAATAATTCATTTTGCTTAAATTGTAGGCATATGATAATGTCACAAGTATTAAAGTAGCCAAATGACATTGTTATAACTTTGCCAAACTTGAACTGTTTGGGTGGAAAATTTATAATGGCTTATATATGCTTGTGCTGATTTATTTAATTTCTGTATGTGCAAAATTTCAGTTGAAATGTTTTGGCTGATTTTGAAAATTCGACAATGAAGAAATGTGTTTTCCAATGTTTTAACAAGTTCTCACAACTTTTACCGTGGAAGACCAATAGTACCCCTCTCCTTTGAAACACTTGAAATCTGGTTGAAAGAGGGTGAGGGATTTTATTCCAGGGATGTGTCTTTTGCTATTTGCATGACAAAGCATCTGAATTTAGCCAGGATACAAGCCTTTTCAAAAAGATCAATTTGCATATGCTGAGGGCTTACTAACTGTAATTGCTGAATATTTCATCTTTGCTGGGAGCACAGTGGATACTGGGATCAGAGGAGTGGCTTGGGGAGAAAAAACAGGACTGGGTGCTGTTGGGAAGGAGAGTGTAAGTACAAGCAGTTGGAGCCTGCAGCCCTGAGACGCCAGCCATTGAGATAACAGGGGCTGGCTCTTGAAGGAGGATGGAGGAGGCAGGGTGGAAATGGCCGGTCTGGAGAGAAGAGACAAAGAATAGCTCCCCGAGGGGACGGGCATTGGGATTGGAGATCTGGGTGGGAGCTGGTGCATCTAGAGAAGGAAAACAGACCTGGTGCAAAGCAGGGAGCAGAGCCAGGACAGAGATGCCTTCAAGGAGACAGGTCAGGAAGTGGAAGGTTTTTGTTAAGTTAGGAGGAACATACTGTCCTTCCAGGTACTAGAAAATGACCGTTCCTTTGCTGCCAGCAAGTATCTGTGAGACTGAAAGGTAAAATGGCTTATCTTCAAGATAAAACCTACAAACACCTGTGAAATACTGAATTGACTGAAATGGCAGAGAGGTGTGTGGTAGTCCTAAAACCTGCAGCTCCGATGAGATGTCAGAGCTTTGGGAGGGAAGGATAGGATTTGCCGTTCAAAAGCAGCTGGAATAGTGTGTCTGTATGTGTCCGAGTGCAATGTCTGGATGTTGTACTTGCATTCTCAATAACGTTCTCTTAACTTGGAAAATAGGGATGTATACTAAGCATTGTTCTTACTTTGTCTTCATTTGCATGCTCACTGATTTATTTTTTTTTCCTCTGGAAAAACTCTGGGTTTTTTATTGTGCAGAATAGAGCATTGTTTTCATAATGAGTAGCTATTTGATAATTTGCTATTTTGCTGTCATGTGGTATGTGCCTTATGGCTGACTTGCTGTTTCATAATACAGCTGTTCCTAGAGGAAGAACATGTTGTTTCTTTGGTGCCCAGCACCACGGTGCCTGAGTTTCACAAACCTTTAAAAATATGCATCAAGCCACTCCTGCCTGCCTGCCTGCCTGCTGGTTTTAGAAATAGCAGTAAGGTGCAGAAAGGTGAAAGGCAAAAATACTTGCTGATTATTGGGTGCCCAGTTGGAGCTGTGTAGCTCTGAATTTTTTTGGAGCATCACATAAACCACTCGTGTGTATGTACAACTTCTACCGTCTCTTTTGCCTATGATACTAAGGATGAGATGCCATTTTATCACATTGGGCATCCAGAAGATGAGGAACAGAAAATTATTTATCCCCTGGGCAAAGTTTGTTTCAGCCGAGTGGCTTATAGCATAGAGCCATCCTGTGGCACGCCCAGAGATGGAGGACCATTTCAGGTCCATTTCAGGAGGAGAACCATTTCAGAAGGACCTGTCTGTGGCATGGTCCCCTCCACCCCCAAGTCTGCCATCTCTCCTGGTACACCACGCTGCTTCTGCCTCAGACGGACTGTGATTCAGTCCAGGACAGGATAGAAATACGCAGTGTCGTGAGCTACATAATGGCTGAAGCCTGATTTCCTGGACATCTATGTTCTTGAGGCCACGATGCGGTGTTTCTGTGAAAGCAAACAGCTGAAGCAACTTGTAGAAATGTAATATTGTTTTGAGACAGCTGTCTCTTTTTTGGATATAGTTGAAACTGGAAAATGAACTCAGAAGTTATCCAGGGTGGACAGTTGCGTGCTGAGACACAGCATGGCCTCACAAGCCTGCTTTCCTTAGGGAGGGAGACTACAAATTTTATGATTCAGGGTGGTACTGTAATTGGGTAGAGCCACTTCATGATGACCGCTCCATGAACCCTCAGGGTGCAGAAAAGGGCACGATCCTGCACAGCGTAGTGTGGTACTCTAGAAGTGGAGATAATCAGCAACTGCTCAAAATGGTTGCTTTTAGAGTTTTCTGCAAAAGCTTCCTTGGGTGCCATCAAGAACACAGTTAGATGATGGGTTTTCATCATGAGTATCCAGAAGCTAAAATTTTAAGGCTTCTCAGCTGTGTTGCTTGCAATTAGGGCCACTTTGGGGCCATTAGGGCCTGCTTTGTTCATGTACAAACAGGCCAGAAAGGAGTGCTGGTCCAGGCTGAGTCAAAGCTGAAGTTTCTTTTCCTGGTGCCTGCTCAGTTGAGCCACAGACCCCTAAGTCCAGATCGTTTAGGTAGTGGTCAGGTAATACACAGCTGTTGTTTCAACTACTAAGAGAAGGTCTTCCTCCGGTAGCAACAAACATGTTAATTCAGAAATCTTTATGACCTCTGTGCGTGCTTCTCTAGGCTTTAGGATATTTCTCTCTTCCAGTCCCGGGAAGGTAACAGGTGAGAATATGAAATATTCTTTTCTAAGAAACTGAAAGGTGGCAGTAGTCAAGACCATAGTGTCCTAGCTTTTTTCTTTCCCACTTCATTAAATATAAAATATAAAAATAAACTGAAAATTTTTGTGGTGCGTCATTTTTTTCCCCGTCAAATCTTCTGTGATTCTTGCCTATGGACTCTTTTTGGTTTTTCTCCATATTATTAGTAGTGTGTCCAGATCAGAGCCTAGAGCTGAGCAGAATGAAATAATTACCTCTCTTTTGAGATAATACATACTACTTGGGTTTTATATATAAAACATTGATACTAATACTCCCTAGATCACTTGCCTGGTTTTTGTTGTGGTTGGGTTTTGTTGTTTTTTGCTTTTTTTTAAATAATCCATTTTGCAATCCACATGCCCTCCAGGTTCTCTTTACAATACTGCTGCCTAGCCAATTATTCCCCATTTCATATTTGTGTATTTGATTTCTTATTCCTGAGCATAGTACTCTACATTTGTCTGTATTGAATTTTCTCTTATTAACTTTCCTTATTCTGTTCATGTCCCCAAAAGGGCTTATAATCTTTCCCAACTTATCATGTACACTTTTGTATTTCTACATACAAGTCATTAATGAAAGTCTTTTAATGGAATTGGCTTAGGATAGCAAGAGCTTTCTTGAAACGTTCTCTCATTTGTAGAAACATTATTTTTTTCATGTGACTGTACACCATTTTTTCATTTAATGAAGACTGTTTGCTTATGTAGATGCCATGTGGCAGGCTAAGAATCAAAACTCTTACATTTTAACTTTTAGTAAGCCATCTACATGTTCCTCCATACCCACTGCGCAGTCTCCCTTCCAAGTAAACCACACTGAGCTGACAGGTTCTTTTTCTTGATGGATAATGGTGACTCTTTCTTATCTTTGTATTCTGAAGGTGTTTATAAATTTGTTTCTGGAATTGTTTTCTGTATATTTTTTGATAGTCAAGCTGATGTCTGCGTGAAATTTCCTTTTTTTTAAAAACATTTTATACATGCTATGGCATGCTAAGATTTTTCCGTTTCTTGGGGTTTTTTTGTTTTGTTTTCTCCAATACCAAGCTAATGTAATATGGGTAAACAGGCCAAAATGGTGATTCCTGCTCATCATGTGAGTGCTTGGACAGTCGGACAGAGAAGCTGGACGGCTCATTTCTGCTCGCCTGTATCTTGCTTGCTTTTCTGTGCAGTGGCGGAACTTCACCTGGTACTGTGGTGTGAGTTTGAGTTTAACCTGAAGAGCCAAGCAAGTTCAGATCCTCTTTTTTTTGTTTTGTTTTTCTAAGAAAGTGGCCTAACATCTAGGCTATTGTATAGCACCTTGACAAACATCTCGCTGTCGCGCTCCCCTAAGTGCCCCCTTAGACAATGGCCCCTGGAAGCCCTTCCTCCTCCCCTTCCCTTTGCACCTCCATTCCCTGTGCCCAGAGCGACCTGAGCCTCTTGGGTACGAGCCTTTGGCTCCTCCAAACCCCAGCTTGCACGCAGCTTTCACATCCACATCTTGTCTTCAGGAAAACCAGCTTCATTTGTGATAAAAGAGCCAAAATGTGAATGAATATAATTCATGTTGCCCATTTATTTTCTGTAGGCTTTTCAAAATGCTTGCGGTCTTTCTTCAGGCCAGTGTATTGGAGTTTTCGGGTTTTAGTTTTAAGCTGGACCCACCCATGAAAGAACAGTGACTGGGTGGATTTCCTTCTTCTAAGTGTATTGAGAACACGCTTTTTTACCCACCTTGTTTCCTGTGCGAATATCAGTTAGGACATTACCAATTTGTAAGAATCTGGATGTCGGAAATCACACTTCTTATGGCAGGTGCCGTTTGTCAGCTCTGGCTGTGGATCATGGGGGTTGTCTAGCTCCTCAGCGGCCCCTAGCATTGAATTCACAGACTGCTTGATCCCATCCTTGTTAGCCTTCACAGTCTGCCTTTGGGCTTGTTGTTTCGGTGTGAAGCTCAGTTGTTCAGGTAGAAGCATTTAGCTGGGAGCTGACCATGATGTAACCAACGCTTTTTGCTAAGTTTGTATGGGTCTAGTTGAAGTACAACCCTGGATGCTAACCCCAAAGGCTTGAAGGGATTGACCAGTGAAAGTGCTGGTTTGCTACATAGGCTTGGTTATTTTGTTTCTTTCCTGTCTCCCATTCCTAAATAAAAGTCTGCCTTTGGAAGAGGGAATTTCAATCACGAAGAAGAAATTAATGTAAGAAGGTACTGATTACATAGTGTACTGTGTTTTATATTAATTTTCATTTTGTTTGCAATGCCTCTGACTTTTGGGAGAGATTTCACCTTAAACAAAACGAAACCCCTATAATTTTTCTAGAAAGAAGCCAGTGTTTTGAAAATACAGAAGCAATAAGTTATCAGCGTCGGTGAATTCCAGTCCATGCAATATTTTTTCATATTGATATTCAAAATGTCTTGTTACTAGCAGATGCATTATTAAATTAATAAGTTTGGAGATTTAATAAGAATGTTCCACTGTTGGGACCAAGTATTTTTGCAGGTAGTTAGAGGAAGGTAAAATACTATCTATGTTTTCTGTGGTAATCAACTTAATGCTTCTAAAAAAGTGGCAGTGTTAGTCTTAGAAACTGTTTTTATAGGTTAAAAAAATTGTAGCAAAATCAGTGGCAACCTCAGGTAGCTTGTGTTGTCATGTTGGGCTTTCCCTGGCAAGGGCTGTGCTTTCTGAAGAAAATACTTGAGTGCAGAAATGAAACTGTAATTCCTTAATGAATATGTTGTTCTTGACAGTCTCAGGACAAAATGGATCATGTGGCTGAGAGGCTGTATGGTTGTGTGATTTACGAGGCTGGAAGCAAGGATGCCACCCGATGCTCCTGTTACGGAAGTTGTGGTGCTTTATCAGATCCTTGTAATTGCAACAGCAAGATTTGGTAAACCAAACCCCCTTTGCTTTCTCCATGCTAAATGTTTTATTTACCGTTCTTCTCTCCCAAGTGACCCTCAAAGAATGGGGGCCAGTCTCGGATGGCTCCGATTACTCCTGTTTAGCTCATCCTTTGAATCGAGGCAGTGGTGGGGAGTCGATAGACACCATTTATATGGTCAGGAGCGTGGATGAGTTAATGAAATTTCGTCAGGTGTATCAAGAATAATGAAGCTCCCCTGCCGAATCTGAAAATGCCCTAGAAGTGAAGGTTAGGACCCCCATTGACAGTCTCTTGAACTGTTAGGCTCCTTTAATTGTTTATTGCTAAACCCTTCCCAAACCAGTGTATATTGATTAATGTGCCTTGCACTGTGAATTGCAAGTAAAAGGCTTTGGAGTAATATAGTGAAAAGTTGTCTGAATTTATTGCATCTTCTGTAAGTGCTTCCTAAACTTTGGTAAACTGCTGCTCGGTAGCTTGTTCCAGCAGTTAGTCGTCTTTGGTGACAGGCAGCAGAACTGCTGGTGCCTCCTGCCACTGCACAGGTAGGGGACTCGCTCCCTTCTGAAAAGTCAAAAAGACTTCTGTGATGATGCCAGTGTTAATAAAATATTTCTAGAGTATTATACATGGAGAGGATGTTTCAAAAACTTAAAGGCATATATCCTGGCCTGAAGGAATTAAGTTTGTTTTTCCTGTGTGCTCACGTGCGTGTTGTAAAATAGTATAAATGAAAGTCGACTTTCTGGATTGGAATAGGAAAAGTACATGATCAACAAATAAACACCTAGAGCTTGCATACAGAAAAATACAAAGCTAGAAAAGATAAAGGAGAGCTTCTGATCAGAAGATGAAGAGCAGTGGGAGAAATACGAAAATATGCCTCCAGTAACGGTAATATGCTTGACAAGCAGATCTGAAAGGTACAACACATTGGTGTTTCTGACTTCTGCTGCAGCTCCTCAAATTCAGTGTCACTTTTAATTTTACTATCTGTATATCTAATTCTTTATAAAATAAAGATGTTTACTCTTATGAGACCAATATCTGTAGACATGTGTAACTGCAAACCTAGTTGTACATATTTTAAAATTGTTTTAGAACTAAAATGAAAGACTATAATGCAGCAGAACACAAAGAAAGCTGTATCTTATGCTTTGAGGATGCAAGACTTAAATAATTTGTCCAGCTGTAGCTGGGGAACCTATAAAGAGTGAATGAAAAAATTATTTTGAATGATTTCACAAAACATCTTAAATAGATTATTAAAAACAAAATCAGACTGAATACTGGATGCAGGTATATTTGTATTAATTCTAGTAATTGAGTAAGTTACTTATAAATCTTTACCAATATTTCCCCAACAGCCCTGTAAGTCTGTAATTAATTATTCAAAATTAGAGGAAAAAAAAAAGTTTGCAGTTGCCTGGTGTCAGTCTCCAATTCTGTGTGGGATTACTCATTTGAAAAAAAAAAAAGGCATAATAGACAGGAGAATGTTTTCTTGTCTTAAAACCATAACTATTTTTCCCCTGTAAAATGATACAACTGAATTGAGCAGTGTTTCACTCGTATCACTATCTAGTAAAGCTCTTACAAAATACTTTAGAAAGTTGGAAAAGGACTCTGTGATTTTCATACTTAGACTGCAAGCCAAACAAATGCATTTGAAAATGTACAGCCATGCCTACAACAGATTGTGGTTGTACTGGTTCTATATACCAGGCGGTCGCATGGACACGTTTGACAAGGAGCATCGGCTGAAAACTGCAGGCTGTATTAGGGACTACAGCAAGATTTTACAGTGATAAAACTCTTAGTCTTGTTTCTCCCTCTTTAATACCATCTTGATCCTTAGTAGCCTGAAATAGTAAAACACTCAAGACATCATCCAAATCTAAAAATCTTTGTTTCCTGCTTTGTTGGAGCAGCCAGCTTTGCACGCATAGCGCCGATTCACAGTTACCCACTACTTAAGGAGGTACACTTGTAGCAATGTTCATTTTCATGGCTAAAGTGCTTGAAATGCTCAAGCACTGAGCATCCATGTAGCTGGATGTCTTCTGGCGTGGTCACAGGCTTTGAAACAAATCGGGAGTGTTTGTTAAAAGATAGTGTGGGCAAAGCAAAAGAGAAGGTAGTGCAAATGGGACTTTCTGCTAATGGAAGAGTAGGGATGATAAAGTGCAGCTGAGAGGAAACACATAAAACTTATGAAAGTGTTTTCATATTAGTTTCAGTTTAATTTCTCTTTGCACAGTGTATACATTCAATAGACAAAACATAATTAGAGGGGCTCTCTGGTGTAGTGTAGTGTTACAGAGAAGAGCTTTGCTTCTACAAAGGGTTGTGTACTTAAGTGAGCACACTCTTCTGTTCAGCACAAACATTGGAAATTCTCACTAATTCAGGATAGAAGTGGAAAACTAATAGAGGAAAATGAAGGGAAACCTCACCAATGACAGTGTCACATATGCCTGAGGCTTTCTAACACCTTATTTTGAAGCATTCCAGCGGGGCTGTAACGGGAAACAAGAAACTAGATTAAAGAGACCAACAGTGTATAATTTGGCAACGTAGTTCCTGTGTGTTCTGCAGCATCAAAATGGATTTTTTTCATATTCATTTTGACTTTGTGATTCAGATATGGATTTCAGCTAAACTTAAAACCAGTTCAGTGACAGTTACTTTTTAGCATGGACACAACTTTCTTGGAATTTGTTTTTCCAGTCCAATAGCATATTTAAAGAATTAACATAACTGAAGAAAGATGACCATTGCATTCTCCCAGTCTGAAACTGAATGTACTGATTTTCCATATTGTATTCTGTGTGTATGTGTGTATGCATAGGTGTATGTATATATTCAAGCTTGGTATCTTTGTCCTTAGAACAGACAACGGACATCACCTGCATGTATTGAATCACAGAAGCAGGTTGATTAGAAAAAAAAAACCAAACAACAAACCATTTTCATTCAAATATGGAATAAAATCAGAAGAGGCATTTTCAGAGTTCATGTACTAACTGCAGTCTTGATCCATTTCTGAGCTTATTCAGTGTCACCCTTATACTCTTTGTCATGTCTCTTGGTATGGAACCATGAAATTTACTGTGTCCTACCTATGGCCTGCATATGGTCTGCTGTGTAATAACTGCAATTACCTCACCAAGGCTGACTTCATATTCAACACCTGTGATTTACTTCTCTTTGGGAGCAATGACAGGAGTACCCAACAACCAAACTTCTTAAAGCAAGGTACTTGTTTAGAGCAATGTGAACGAAAGCATCTGAAAATAACAAAAGCTGTCTATGTATATAATTTTTTTTCTGCCTAGGAATGTACAACTCCTCTAATGCTTATCTGGTAAAACAAGCTTCTGATTCCTCCAAAAAACTTCCATCGGTGTGTCTCCCTGGACAGACGCCGGGCAATTGACACAAGCTTATCCAAGAAAGACAGAGGTGTTTTTCTTCCCTTTTGGCAGCCCAAGTGACCTGAAGAAGTTTTGTGCCCCAAAAGTTTATTCTTTTTTTTGTTTGCCCTTTGTTTTTTTCCCAGCTCTATTGATTTGGTCTAGTGAAAAAAAAAAAAAAATAGTACTTACAGATTTGGCCTTACAGTGTCCTTAGACCATCATACCTGCCATACCTTAAACAGTACCATGGCTGGAGTCCAGAGCAGCATCTTCTGTTGTGAGAGAACTTCACAGTCCAGTTCCTTGGTTTGGGGAAATTGTGAAGGCAACATGAACAACAGGATGAAGTACATGGTGCCAGTCCATTTTCTTGCCTGTTGGTCCTCTCCTAGCTCATCCCTTAGCACGTGCATTGCAAAAACTGAAGTGTTTGCTTGTTGACAATTAACTTTACTACAGTTGTTTGTGAAAGGCTTGTTATATGACATAGTGTACAGTCAAAGAGGTAGAGAATCTGTGCTTTGGGAAAGATGAGGTTAATGTGCTGGATGCAGAGGACTGAGTAATGTGAATGGAGTGGGACCTGTGCTCTTAAGCTAGCAGCAGATAGTTTAGCTAAACATAAACATTCGAAGAGGACAGGCCAGACGTTCCCCTTTTTGAAATAATACTTAAACCATCTTAGGTATCGAGGTTGTGTTTGAACCCTGTTTGCTCCACAGCCTTACGGCTTTATCTTACTTTACAAGATAAAAAAGCTGTGTATTCTACACTAATATATGATGTGCTTGGCTACTCAGAGATGCTCCTTGGACCAGGCTTCCCATCTCCTCATCCTTGAACCCACTGTTTAGCATGGGAAGCTTCCCAGCATCTCTCTGCATGTTTTTTCATCCAACATGTAAAAGGGAGAAATCAGTTCTATAAATTGGTAGAAAAGATCATAACATTCAGTGACGCGATTTAGTCCATGAGTGTGACATTCCTTCAGTGAAGATGTTGAGGTGTCCTTACATACTAGTCAAGGTTGTTTTTCATTAACATTCAAAGTTTCAAATTCAGTAAACTATCATTTTCCAGCCCACAGATGCTCTGCCTCTTAATATTCTGCATTTGTTATTTAGAGTCTAAGAATGTCACTGCTTGGAGTGGCCGAGATATGAGTATTTCCTAGTGGCAGAATTATCTTTTTTCTTTTTTAATGTCACACAGTTTGTAAAATCAAGTAAATTTCAGCTATCTCTTGGGTATTCATGTAAGTGATGTTCAACTACAGTGTCTGCTGGAGGTCAGCAGACTTGTACCAGTATTCTCTTTCTTTTCTAAATTTCTATTTCTTCAGGTAAGTGGACACCTTAGTGTATGGAAGCATCCTGCCCTTCTGTTGGATGCTGTGTGGAAGGAGGTACTTGAGATGGTTCTAAAAAATCCAAACCCTTTTGAGTGTCTCTAGTGTAGTATGACCCAACGTGATGTACAAGTTTCAATTATGAGATTACGGAATGGTAAGACTGTGTGATACACTTTAGCAAGATCATTTCTCTTTATGCAGTTCCTCCAGCACTTCAAGAATTTTCCATCCAAAATGAAGAAATGTGGTGCTGTTGCAGATTATTTGCTGGTTTCATTGTCCTAAAACATGATGGTTGCTGTGTTTCTTTTATAGTTGATATGAACCCATTCTGCTGGCCTTCTTTACTCTTCTGAGTGTGGAAGGCTGTTAAATATAGGTGGATCATGCTTGCTTTTCGATACCCTGCCTGCTAACAAAAATGAAACAGCTGAATGACGTACATGTGTCTACCTGCAAACCAAAACAAAGCTGGTTTATCTAGGTCTGGCTTTGCTCATTTATGTCACCTTAAGTTTGAAAAATAAGAAATAAAGAATAGAGCCTGGATCTGGAAATCTTGTTGGCTAAGAGGTTAATTTAAAGTATCTATCATCTTTCGGTTCTTGCTGTAGGTGTTAGCAGCATTCTAGAGGAGCATCCCACTTGAGGGGAAGAGTTTGCCTGGGCAGAAGGCTCCAGGAGCAATCATTTACTCGGTTTGGTCATTTACCTTTCTCTGAAGACCTTCAAGTGCCACAGGTCGTCCCTCAGGGCAAGAGTACTGTGTGTATTACGAAAGTCCCTCAGGGCAAGAGTACTGTGTGTATTACGAAACTGTTGTGGTAACCGTTTCAGATTGATGCCGGGGTCAGGAACTGTGGAACTGTGTTTCGGTGGTGGAGGGAGAGGGGAATGGCTCTTCTCCTCCCACCAGGATTTCACGGTTGGGTTTGTATCCTGGTTCCCCCACCCCATGCCTCCTTCCAGTGTGTACTGTATGTTGATAGGGGTGAGTCACCTCTTCTATTATGTTTTGAATACTTTCTTCCCAAATGTAGTTTATTTTCTGCGGGGAAGGGAAAGAATTTATGCTGTCCTGGTTCCTTATTTTTATCAGACCTCTGCTAACAACTTCCAGCTGAGGGAGTTCTTGGTATTTTTAGCCTGCGATATTTAGCTATTTGAGCGTCTTTACACGTTTTCCCCTGATATATATTAACGGGGTGGTGGTGGGGGGATTATTCTTGTCAGTTAATATATTCATAAGCATGCTTGCCAAATTGCCTGCACTTATTCCCAGGAATTTGAACACTTCAAAACTGGGGAGAAGTTTGAGTCCTGGCCTGAAGTATTTGAATCAGCCTCATTACTCCATTCTCTGACTGATGCTGCTGTAGCTGTGTTCTCACTGAATCTTCCTCTTTCTTTTAAGAGGTTGTGTTTAGTATTAAAAATGTATGTAATTGATATTCTGCTTCAAAACATTCAGAAGTAAATAGCCTAAAAAAGAGAATGTTAAAATGGGAACTTGCACTATGAAATATAAATCCTCTGAAATTCTCTTTGTTCCTCTTTTTTCCAAGTATCTTTTAAGCACCACAATCCTCTATCTTATTATTAGTGTTACTATTTTATTGATTACCTGGCTTACAGTCTGATGAAGTTCTTTAATATTCCAAATATTGAACTTGCTGGCACATCTTGTATACACAGCATTTTCAAGTTTCTGAATAACCTTAGCCTTCCATGAAATTTACATGAATGTTACTTTCAAAGAAAATACTAAAAATGCTTCACATCAGCCTTTTGCCTTTAAGAACCACTTTAACCTGTTTAACCATAATTTCACAGATCCTATTATCATCAGTTCTTTTCCCTTTTCCTAACAAAGTTTCAGATTAAAGATTGAAAGCTCTCTTGGTTTTTTTGCCACGGCTGCTCCTGTGTATTGAAAACAATAACCTGTTTGAATAGTAACTCTGTTTAGGTCATTGGACTAATACCTTATTTAGGCAAATGATTCCTCCAAATTTTTTGAGAATATTGTTATTTTTGTTAAACTTACTGGTTATACATATACTTGCCTCAGTGAAATGTAGTGATTCCAGCAAATACTCCAGAGGTGTCTCTGTAGGACTGGGGAGGTGGGGGTGACAGGGGCAGATGGTGGAAATCATGCTCAGTTTAAAATGAGAATTAAATGGCATTTGCTGTTGGCTATAAATTGTCCATACTACCTTTTTCTCATTATCCCCTCCAAGATATTTGTTTACATGTGGCAATATATTACATTGCTCTACTCCTATCCACTTAGCTATCTGATGCAATTCTGCAGAGTGGGTAGATGACTTCGTGCCATCTATGCAGAGTCTTTGTCTTGAGTCCTCTGATTGCCAGTCTGGTCTGTGGCATAAGTTAGATCCGCTTGAAGGCTGCCAACAACCGCCAGGATATATCCTATTAATTGGGACCAGCTGGATACAAGTATGTATTGGCAAGTCTACAGCAGCTCTACGCAACCCATTACAGCAGCTCTTCACCACCCAACTATTCCTTTAGGGACCTTGAACCTTCCAGTAGTCATTTGCAAATCTGAAGCCTTAAATCTGGCACCTAAAATAGCAGGGTTTTTTTTGTTTGGTTTTTGTTTGTTTGTTTGGTTGGTTGGTTGGTTGGTTTTTTGTATTTGTTTAATCCTAACTCCCCTGCTCCTCCCTGAGATTGGGCTGTCACCATTCCCTACTTAGACATAAGTCTCCATTTGAGGATCCAATTTAATACATGTGCAACAGGGTTTTTTTTTGTTTGTTTTTTTTTGGGGTTTTGTTGTTGTTGTTTTTTTTTTCCCAAAGCACTTAGAAAAATGTTAGTGTCTATACTTATTCAGCACTGTGGAGATGTTTTTTCTTGATAAGTGTAACCTTTTTGGAAACTTGCCATTCTCAAGCTGTAAGGTGTGGGGCCTTTTAAAGACAGAGGTTCCATGTTGTACCCCTAGATGTGAACTGCTTTTTGTGCTTTTTTGCACATAAAGTCTCTATGCACCTTTCAAAATGTAATTTTAGGTAAGCTGCTGTTGTTTTGCACTGTCAGTCTCTATGCTCCAAGGTGACTGATGCTGCTGAGAAGCTGTAGAGCAACACTACCACCTCAAGTATGTTGTCTGGTCTGTGTTGGGGCTTCTCACTGGGACTGCCAGATTAACTAAACACTAATGTTGAGCTTCTTAACACTTACAGTAAGAACAGTCAAAATTTCATTACTTTTAATTGTTTTGTAACAGGCTAACACAATTACACTGTTGCCATTGTGTTTGGGAATTTCTTGACTTTTTTTCCTTTGCAAATCCCGTCCTAATAAGGTTTTTTAATTTTGCTGACTGAATTTCCTGTGGAACTTATTGTAAACTGCTGTGTGAGTTGCAGGGCTCCTAAATAAACTGAGCAGCTGACTCCTTATTTTTCCCATTTCTACAACTAGGTTTTCCAATGGTCCTTCCTGAACCTGAAAAGCAACAGAGTAAAATACTTGGAGGAAAGGAAGACGTTACAGAGAAGCTGCGCTAACTTCAACTCAGTGTACAAAAAGTTTCACAGGCTTGTTTCAAGCTTATATTTGAAATCTCCTATCCTAATAATGACCAGGCCAAATCTTGCTTATGAGATCTGACAAGATCACAGTCCATGTGATTTCATTTGTTGTATTCATGGCAGCCCTGGGGAGTGAAATAAGTAGAGCAGGAATGAAGCTGTGCTTTCCTGCGCAACACAACAGAGCTCTATAGCAACTTGGCCACTAGGAAAAACAGCAGAGATTTTAAATAGATAAATAGATTGTTTTGTTACACGGAGAATGCAGTCACATGCAAGCATCAGCCTAACCCATTAGCCCTTGTAGAACAAAAGAGAGATAATCACCCATCCTGGTAACAGGCAGGTCTAGCTGAACTGAGGTCTGGGGAAACAGAGTAAAACCAGTCGTTACCAAGTGTCTCCTGTTTATCTTCAGTTCCAGTTTACTTTGCTCGAAAGTTAGTCCTGATGTTGGAAAGTTAGCACCTACCCATAGAAAAGTGTCTACTCATTGTTCACCTTGAACGAAGTGCAAAAAGCACTTTAGGGGGCTAATATTCCCTTCTTATCTGCAAATGTGAGAGAACGCTTGTGAAAGAGAAAAGCAACAGCCTAAAGAGCTGCTACTTGGCTCTGAAAAGCTGTTTTTAGAATTCACACACAAATACTTGGAATGGAAGCCTTAGGGGAACCTGTTCTCTCTTTAGGGTAGTGTACTGAATGCTTAAGTTTGAGACTGAAATCACAAACACTAATTTCAGACTTCAGTGACACGATTTGTTTGTTTTGTGGGTGTCTTTTGTGTGTGTGTCTGTGTGTGTGTGTTAGCTTGATTTGAGGATGGTAATACCACTTCAGCATGTTACCATCCATGGTATGTTCAAATCCACATAAGTTTTATAGGTCATCTAGGTGTTTAATGCATCGTGTATTAAACACAGCAAACTTGAACAATGCAGATATATCAAGTCTCTGATGGAGATTAGCAACTTTCTGAAACAAAGGCACATAAATACTTTCTCAGCGTTTTTTGGGGGAAGACTTGATACATCTTGAAATGAGAAGTGGTAACATATTCTCTTTTTTTTTCTACTGTTTTAAAGAAAGTTCTTTTATAGACTTTTGAGTGAAAAAAACCCTTAAAAGTTTCCAAACAACAGGAAATATTCTGATCTGAGGTGAATGATGAGAAATTTCAGCCTCTAGATAACCTTTACTCTTGCATTCCCTTCTAGTTATTTTAGTATCGTTGTCTAAGGATGAATATAAAACCAGATCATTCTTACCTCTTGTATTTTGCTTCCAGAAGAAAATGAAAATACTCTAATATTGCAATGGCTTAGTGAAATTGTCACTCGAGAGGTGTGATCAAACTCATAAAAGAGTAGCAAATGTTGCCTGCCTCTTGAATTTGATGTGAGATTTTAATGAACAAGCAATGGCTTATTTTTATTAGTGTCAATAGGTAAGATTACTAAAATAGAGAGAGGTACTGAGAAAAGAGTTTTCTCCATTTTAGTAAGTGGTCCTCCCAATGAAGTGAAGACATGACAATGATTTTTTTTGCATACTTAGATTTTTAAGTGTTCTGTTGAAAATTAAACAAATGAAGTATAAGGTTTGGTTTCCTGAGGAATACTTGCAGCTGTGGTGCTGACTGAAACAGCATTTTTAAGTAGTCATAAGAAAACATCCAGCTTGTCTAAAAGCTATAATGGGGCATAAACACACATGGGACCGGGGATAAGCCCCAGGGCTGCCTGAGTACAAACACCAAGCCACCTGCAGCAGTGGAGGAGAAAGCCTTACGGACAGGGCATGAGGAGTAGGTCTTCTGGCTTTTGTAGCACTTGGCATAGGAATGCATAAATGGTAAGGACAGCAAAATATAGCAAAAATACCAGAAGGTCTTGAGGGTAATTTGCGTGAATGCAAAGCACAGAAACCCCCTTTCTGAAAAAAAAAAAAAAAAAAGGGGGCCCTACACCCATTGCTCGTGAAGCAGCTTGTCCCTGATGTCCCCAGCAGGTCTGGACAGGAGATGAAGTGGGAGCTGGCCTGTGAGTTCCCCTTCTTCTCTTTTGGGGGACTTGGTCTCAATACCTTGAACTTGGGCAGGACATAAGGATAAATGGAGCATGACAGCTTGGATTTGAGGGATGCAGTCTGGAAGTGAACTGTCTGTATGCTACGTGTTTAACTGTGAGCAGCCACTGCCTAAGCCACGGACAGGGTGCTGTCCTGGGATTGATCTTTAGGAATAAAGATGGGAATTGCCCATCTTCAAGATTTGCTTTCCATGGTCCCTCATACCCCTGGGTGAGCTGCTGGGCTGTACCATGCTCCAGTTAGCTAGCATGGGACAAATTGTACCCCTCCTTCAAAACTACAACACAAGAAACAGGTGATCCTGGTGATAACAGCCAGGATTATCTTTCTGTGCACCAGCAGGGTCTTTACCGTCTGTGTATGGAGATGGGGATTGTGTGTTACAGGCTTTGTGAGGAGATCCTTTTTTCCCTTTGTCGGCCATAACAGATCTGGTTGTAAAAACAGTTTTTGTGATTTTAAGGAGGTCTTGCTAAAAGCCCTAGTAGAAGGTAAACGCTCAGAAGTAGAAGGTGAAAGGCCCAGTCAGACTTTGCTCACCATCAAATGCCAGTACTCCCATGGGGCTTAAATCCAGTCTAATGGCTGATGCCAGTAACAAGCTACTTTGGAAAAAAATATTAAGAATTATCTTTCTGTTCTGTGGCTATTGCATCTGCAGGGAGAGTTAGGGAAATTGCAGGATCGTCATTAGAAACATTTTATAAAGGTAGGCTCCATGGGGCCACAGACTTCTTTTATTTTCATCCTAGCAAGACTTGCCTATCTCCAACTACTCCTTTTTTCCCCCATTTCCACATTTCTAGGAATGAAGAGAGACTGCATAGTCTGACAGAAAACACTGTAGAGATTAACATGTTTCCAAGTGCATCTCTGCATCTGTTGCAGTTTCTTGATTGATGCAATCACAGGCTTACCTACCTCTTGTTATCCCTTACACTGTTTTCAAGGGACATTTTAAGTCTTGAGCCTCTGTCGTTTTCTTTGAGGTGGAAGACAGCTGAGTCTCTGGGTTTTAGGTTGCAGTCCCTTTACCTTTTACTGTGATTATCACAGCAAGGCTTGAGCTCTCTTGGAGAGAGCGAGCAATGAGGAACCATTGAGTAGCCATCTTCTAAAAAGCAAGGACATTACTTAGGTCAGAAGCACTGTGAAGGGAACACATTACAAAATAATGAGCAGCTTTTAACTACGCTGATCTTGCTGGGGTTATCTTAAATTTCACATTGGACTTGACAGATCTTTATCTCGGGTTTGCTTGTTCAGTTATTATTCCCATACATGCATCTTTTTCCCCACATATGATTGTTGTTTTATAGTTTAAGGACATCTTCAAAGCTAGTCAGTGCTGCATACCTCCAGGGACCAATCTTCAAAGGACTGGATAGCTGCATAAACAGTGCTGAAAAGTTGTATTCATCACCCTGAAGGGTGCTAAAGGCCTTTTTAGTGACTCCAAATTCCATGTGAAATTGGCTTGTTGACCAAGCAATAGAAAGATTACATCACCCGTACAGGTATGATTGCCTGTGAATATGCCTGTGTGCTCTGCAGACCTTTGTCTGCTCTATTAGCACTTAATTTGCATGGTAGAAGGAGACCAGAAGATGTCTGTAGAGCATCTTGAAGTTCCTTGCATCCCAGTGTTGTCACGACATCAGTGCCGTGTTCTTTCCTACTGCCATAACCACCGTATCTGCTCTTCCAACTCCTGCCTGGTACCTTCATCCATGTCCAGCTTAGGCTGTCCTGGCCCAAGGGTCTTAAATGCTGCATAATGTTGTGTGCCATCCTGTGGTTATTTTTCAGTGACTGTACTTTCCTTACGTTTTCTTTTACCTGAGTGTACATGGGTATTGTCTCCTATGTTTGCTCTGTTTTCCTTTTCCCTAACATTTCTTAAAAAGCAATGATCAGTCTCTCTTCATTTATGAACTTTAGCCTTCTTTTCTCTTTTATTCAAATTATGTAGTTGTTCCTTTGTCAACTTTCCTGTGAGCTTCATATGGGCAGGAACTCATTTTTTTCTGGTTGTGCTTTTGTGTTAAGTGAGACGGCACACAGAAGGCATAATTTAGGTCTGAAAAGGACATTTTATTATATAAGACAGGCATTTTTCACATGTACAAAGAGCAGCCTTGACTGTGATTTATATTTTCTAATTGACTTAAAATAGATGAGTAATTTTGAGCTGCATGAATTAATTTTACACTGTGAACATTTGTTTTCATATTTTTTATTTTCCCCTGGTGCAATGTCTCTTTCCTGAATGAATCCAGACTGCTGGGAACAAGGAGTTAAGAAGCCATGCTGTGTTCTTCCTGATATCTGGGTTGGGGTTTTTTTGCATGTGGTCTTATTCACAGTTGGTTGTTGTTCTCCGACAGAACATGCTTTCAAAGATGGGCAACAGAAGCGATATGTGTAGCACCACTGATAACTTGGGTTTGATGTTCCACCAGTTTGCTTAGGTCACATTAGATCTCCTAGCGTTGTTCAGAAAGGATGTCTTCTGTAAGGAAAATTCTGAGTTTAATCAAAAAAATGCCACAAGTTTAAGCACTGTTACAAAGCTGCGGTTGATTACTCACTTACTGAGTTGGAGAAAAATCTGAGGCAAGGGAGGTGCAAACAGCGGACTTGAAAACTTCGGAAAGTGTTGTTCCTTGTGTCTTGCCATTAAGGAACTTTTCTTGCGTTTTGCTATGCTCTAAGTATTTGCTTTAAATTTAATGCAGTTCTTATGTGAGAAGAATAACATTTATAGTAAAAGCAAGCCAGTGCAGTGCCAGGAGGAGTCACAGAATGCCTTATACATACTAAAACTAATAACTGATTTTAATGCTAAAAATATACAGAATGTCAGCTACTCTGAAAGTGAAGATTGACACTGAGTTAACATATAGTACTATTTCGAAAGTCTGTGTTTAAAACCAAGCATGGCAAAATACAGTTTTCCTAACATTTTTATTCCCTGTTGAGCAAGCAAGAGATCCTAGGCAGCCTTGGCCGAGATGATCTCTTTAAAAAGAGTACTTCTAAGACTCTCCAACCTGTATATGATCGGAGAAGTAAGGAGACTCGTCATGCAGGCTTCTCAGCATCCAACGTTATCTGCATGGGAGCACCCTGCCACTGAGCTGCTGGCTCTGGAGATTATTTGTGTCAACGGCAAGTTACCTGGAGAAGCAGGAAAGACTTCTTGAACAGCGTGGAGGAAAACAAAAGCTGGTCATAGTCCAGTGTTGGAGCAATGCAGATATATGTGAGTTTTATAAATAACATATGGGTACCAACCTGGCATCTTAGCTGCCCACCTGAAATAGCACGTGTGGACCACAGAGCTGGGGATGGGGATTTTTCAGAAGAATTTAGCATATGGACAAGCTGCTGCCAGGAATCTGGTATTAAAATGTGCCTTCAGCCTGCCTGGGTAGTACCTCCTGTGCTCACGAAACTGGGTAGTTAGGTGCCCAAGGTGAAAAACTAAGTTTATCCAATAGTTGCATGACAGAAGTATAAAAAGCTTCTTTTGTTGTACCTAAACATGATTCTAGTTTTGCTTACAGTGGCATTATAACCAATTCAGATAAATTTTTGGGAAACCCCCTGCATATTCCTGAATTCTGAGATAAATGATAGGCTATGCTATTTGATTGTATTTTTGTATCACAAAATCTATATCACTTCTTAATGCAGCAGTTAAAATACTGCAGACTCTTTTGTTGTGGAAGTAAAGGCCAGTCCAGTCATGCTTTACAGTAAGGGCACATTTATAAATTGTTTATAGAGGGCTAATAAATAATTAATGTCTGTTATTAAATAGGCTACAGGCATTAAGAGTGTGTATTATATATGGCAGTAAGCACACCAGTAGAAGGTGTTAAGGACAGTGTTTTGTCTAACCGCTGCACTAAAATCCATAACAAATGACCCTTTGTTAAAATGTATATTAAACATTTAATTTACTTAACACAGATTTATAAATACTTTATATTTAATACTAAGTATAATCCCAGGATTTGACTCCAACCCTCTAGTAAAACCCTGCTGAGGAGGGAATGAAGCAGGGTTGGCTTTTTGAAGTGACAGTGAATCCACAGCTGTGAATATCTGGCGCTGTGCTGACAAGCTGTCTTCTTGTAACATACTAATAAAAGGAAATTTTAAGAACTTAATTAATATGTTTTCTAAATACACATAGGACCAAGTCAAGCATCAGTAATTTGGAAGATAAAGTAGGATATTATAACATGAGTTCAAGATTCACAGTAAAATCTCATTTTGAGTCAGATTGAGAGTCAAAAATGGTATTCCTAACAAAAAAATAATTTCTATATTTAAACAGGCAGTTATGTTTTGTTTATTTTTGGTTTTAATGCAACTAGCTGCTGATGCAAATGCAAATCTTGTGTTTAATGAAGATTTGTGTATGGGTGTGCTCTTTCTTGTGAGTTCTGTTTCTAATTTTTCCTTTTCTTTCAAGGAGGGAAACTTTTACAGATATGTTTCACATCGTACTAAATTAATATGACAGGGATACATGAAGCTTTTTCTTCTGATCATGGGAGAGGTGGCTCTTTGTGGTGCCCCCTCCCAATCCTTTTTTCTTTGATGGTAACCAATTGTTTTCATTCATTTCAGGCATAGTCCCTCCTTTTCTCTGTTTTAATCTGTTTCTGCTAAGCATGAGACAGGTCTGAAGGGTATTCAGCACTTAGCCTTTTGGGAAACGCTTTTCCAGTGTATGGGCTGAGGTTCCCAGCAGCTGTTCAGTGGAAGAGGAGATTTGACCCTTTTCTCTGATGTCTCCTCTCTTCTTGAGTTGACTTTTCTTGTTGTTGGAACGGCCTCTGTAGAGAAACATTGTGTACGATGGAAGGTATGCATGAAGGTAGGACTCAACTCTGAGTCATTGGCTCTCGTGTGGAGCAGCAGGATATCGAATAAGCTGTATGTGATGAGGGTAAGAGGGAAGGCGGTGCAAATCATTCTTTGGAAACAGTTCATAAAATAATTGAAATGTTGGTTAGAGGCGGCCCCTGGAGGTCATGTAGTCCAGAAGTTTTCCCTGAAGTGGGTCCATCGTGAACAGTAGATCAGGTCAGCCATGGCTTTATCTAGCTGCTCTTGAAAACCTCCAATGCTGGAGGTTCCCCAGCCTCTATAGATAAACCATTTACAGCGCTCTCTGTTTTGCCTAAGTGTATGTTATACCACTGGAAGGAAGCCGGGGTGGCATACAGCTAAGTCACTCCAGAGATAAACTGGGCAGAGATTTTCAGAGTGGACATCTTTTGTGTCAGTCATCTGTGTTCCATCTCAACTATTTGTGGTTTATACAGGACCCAGAATAACAAACCAAAAATAAGGTGGAATATTTTTGTATGTCAGGTGGAAGATCACATTGTGCCAGGGGTTGGTTTCTTCCATGTGTTGCTGAATCTTACTGGAATTTAAGGGTGGAAAAGCGGCAGTTTTGTTGTTAGCTACACTCTCGTGTGACTTGTGGCAACTTCTCATCCTAACAATAAAGATTTTTACCAACAGTCTGTTTTGCAACCGTGATTCAACTATCATTCTACCATGAAAATATAGTTATTTGTAATCCCACTGATTTAAACCATTTTTAGTGAGAACTCAAAATTTTATTTTTTTTGTTTCAAGGGAACATTTAATATAGAAACAGGTGAGTTCAGTAATGAATCACAAGTGTTGTCTTTCTTTTCACTTTAATTCTGTTCATTGCAAGTTTAATACCATTTTCTTCACCCATATTTTTTGCAGTTATTCAGACACTTGAATTAACATTTATTTGGAAAACGCATATAAGTACTGAGAGTGTAGTTTGACGCATAATCTTAATTTATCATTTTAAAGTGTTGTGTAACATAAAATTGTAGTTTCGTAATAATTTTATCATTATGGATTGTTAAACTGAAGTGGTTGTGTCTGAAAAAACCTCATGTGTTCAGTCTTTGTTTTCCATGTATAAAACATGAACCAGGGAAGCATAAATTGGTTTATTTGTGTAAGCTGGTAAAAAGAAATATGTCCTTTGGCAGAAAGAGTAAAAGAATCTCAGTAGCTTTTCTTCATCAGCTGGTACTTGAAGCAACTTGTACAATATCTTTGGAAGAGTCTTAAAGCTTTCCCCCACCTTCCCCACCCTTGGTAGTACTAACATTTCATCACAACTTAGTAGAGATAAGTCATTAAAAAAAGTAAGCCTCTTTTCCCTTGCTTCTGCAGGTAGGTGTCTTGTTTAGGATAAGGTTCAGCATGGCAGATCTCATGCTCTCTGCTATTCGTAACTCTCATATGCTGAGCAGACTACTGCTTCTTACACTGGAATCTGCTCTTAAGTTTCCAGAGTAATTCAAGATTAATTTCTTTTTTCCTGGTAACAAACAGAGAAAATGAAGAAAGGATGATGAAGGTAATAAATGAAGCATGGAATAGCAGCATAACTATTGCAATGTGTGGGTGTGTGTAGCTTTGTGGCTTGAGATCAGATCTGTTTAATACCATATAAATAACTCAAGTCAATTTCAAATAGTGTGTAAACAGTATCTTAAATACAAATATTTGCTGAATATTAATATTCATATTTAACTGAGAAATTAAAAATACGTGAAAGTTGTGTGAGTCTTTTTAATCAACTTTTCTGTGTTCTCAAGCAGTTTGATCAGAATTCTGTAAAATGTCACTAAGAAGAAATTAAAAATGCTGCTCAGGCAGTAGTTTGAACCTGAGCAATAGGCAAAGTAGTGTTTATATTTAATAAAACATTTTTGAGTACATTTTGAAGGTTTTTGGTTTTGTTGGGTTTTGTTTGTTTGTTTGTTTGTATTTTTGAAAAGTGCCTTATCACTGGTCATATTTTGGAAAATATTTTCTGAAACTCTCCCTAGCAAAACTACCTCCATGCCTAAAGTTCTTGCACAGAGCTCACCAGTATTTTTAAATTGTAAACCTTTGAGTCCATGAAGACATCTTCACTACCTTTTTCCTTTTGGTCATAAGCTGACAGTTTTAAGTACTTCTTTGCTATGCTTGGTATGCCACTGATGGTAATCCCCAAGGGTATTAGTGATGTGAATTGTGCTCCCAGAGCTGGGGTCAGGTGTGGACTCATTCAGCTATATTAATAGGTGTACAGTGTTGGGGCACATCAGCTTATTGAAGCATAAGCCTTGATGCCAGCTTCTGGAAGGTTAAAATGTTTGGCTGTCAACACCCCATCTGGTTTTGTTTTTTCCCTTCTCCCTGCCCACCCCCCCCCAACTCCTGGCGTCTTAAAACCTGTCCATGGCCTACTGAAGTCTCCCATTCGACCGTTTACTGTTCTGCTGCAGCAATTGCATCTTGGCAATATGATGTTGACTTATATTCTGTATTTCCCGACTTCCCTGACTATGAAGTCTCAATGAAGTTGACTTAAAAACTGAATCCAGTATGGATTATAGTATTCTAGTAATACCTACTTACAAAACTGAGAAAATAGACTTTTCTGTTTTCCATTGTAAGCCAAACATAAGATAACTTTTTCTGAATTGAATATGTACTGTATAGAAGTGCATTTGTAATTGGTAAGAGCAGAACAGCCAGTCTGAATTGTGTCCCGCACGTGGTAGAACCGCAGTCTTTTTGATGCCTATGTACTTTTAAATTTTGGTTTAGAAACAGAAGTGCTCAGCCAGAGGTTGTACGAGAAGTGATTTGCTCATTTTCCCTGTTTTAATTAGGAAGAAATACAGTACTGTATCTATTTTTCCACCAAACATCAGCTGTCAGTATGGAATCAAATACTTTTCATCCCTTTTGTCCAGTATCCGGTTTACTGCCTTTCAAAGACCAGCAAGTAGAAGCAATTTGGAGAGTTAGCATTAAAATTTTCTAGACTGCTAGTCAAACATTTGGTAGTATAGCTTCACAACTGCAAGATTTTATTGTTACTGGTGGTTTTTTGTTGTTGTTTTTTTGCCCCTTTTGCTTTTTGTGGAGCAACTCTTTGTTAGGCAGATTTTCAAATATCTTCCTTCTGTTGATGAAATTCTTTCTGTTTGGAAAGTATTCTCACTATAAAAAATTGTGGGAGGATATTGAAACTAGTATTTTTTTTATGACCTGGATTTCAAAAGAAAATATTTCCAGTAACTTCCAGTTTGGAGTCTAAGCAAATTATCTGTAAAGTTGTAAAATACATATATTTGGGTAGTAGACTATCCCCAGGCAGTTTGAGAGAGGACTGGAAGCTCAGCAAACTGTCATGCATGAGCTGTAGCTGGCGGCTGGGTGCTTGAGCTTATCTGGAGTTGTAGCTGAGTGGAAATGTTGAGTAAGCTGGGGGTCTTGGCTAATCCTTCTTGGCCATGATCCAGTTTGGGGAGCAGCAAGAGAATACCTCCAGCTGTCTGCTCAGCGTGTCTCTATCAGCCAAGGGGAGAAATAGCAGTCAAATGCTTCAAGCCTTCTAGCAGGTTAGCCAGATGTGTGAGACTTCAGCAGACAGGTGTGGTAGGGTTGGCAGCCATATGGCAGTTGGTAGGTCTGATAATAGCAAATTGTGTGCAATTGACCTGTGGGTGAAAATTGCAGTGATTTGAGGAGGAGTACTGTGCATGAAATTTTGCAGGATCAGTTTATGTGTGCTGAGAATTTCTGTACGTATACGTGTAGGTATAAAGACTATGTTTTGGTTGGGGTAGTTGCTGTTGTTTTGTTTACCTTTTTTAGAGAAATGCCTTGAGTTCTTCGACCTCAGTCCCCTGTGCAGAACTTCTTGCCCAACATGAGTAGCAATCTCAAAGCCAGTGGGTGATTGTTCCCAGGGACCAGCATCGTAGCTGCTCGTTTCGGAAGGGAAACTTTAAGGCACATGCTTAGTTGTCATCTACTGGACCCCACTGTTCAGAAGGGTGAACCTAATAGTATACCCTTGAAAATTGCTTTTCCTGGTGGCCTTAGCTGTCTGATCTTGCTTGAGCCTGTGCCATTCAGTGCACTGTCAAGCATTCATGACTTCTGCACTGAAACTGGCTCAGAAGGAATGAAGGAACTGCATAAAAGTTCATGTCAAAGTTGACATGGTGTCACCTGCAGCTCTGGAATTGCAAAGCATTCAAAGGCAATGACCCAGCCCCCAGAATAAATACAAGAAAGCTATTCTGGGGGAGGAGGGGTATAGGCTTTAGAAAAAACTTTTTTTTTTTTTTTTTTCCACCTCATACCTGCATTATAAAGGCGTTCAGGGTTACAGGCTCCAACTTTTGTAGAGCAAAAGTTGCTCCAGTTGTCACTGGAGAAGGAATGAATGTACTGCTGACTCCATGCTGAGATCCAAATGGACACCTCCTGGTACCAGCAGGTTGGTCACAGCCTCCGCCAGTGCTGCAGCCACGCTGAGCACCGAAAGGGGCCTCACAGCTGCCATGCATGGGGCACCGTACCATGTACCCAGGACAGACACTGGGTGCCTCTCTTGATGGAGGCAAACATGATTTACGCTGAGGTCAAGGTCTGCTTCCCCCATTTCTAGCAGCACTGATTCTTCTATCAGAGAAGGGATTTGGATTTTACTGAAGTAGAATTCATGCAATCTGTTCTTGAGAAACAGAGCCAATGGTCACATTCATGGCTCATCTGGTCCAAAAAACTTTGTGGTGGTAAGGATTTTTTCTGAGTGGTGTGTAAATCCCTGGGCCCTTTCTTCTTGTCAAAAGACATGTACTAGACTTTCTTAAGTTCTTCTAAGTTCAGAAAATATTCTGGCTCATTTCTTAGCACTCGAGGCAACGTGCTCCAGCCCTCTCCCCTGTAGTACATCTGTCTTCATACGCTGTTCTTTAACCTGTTGTTTCCTCCTGCTGTGTGTATTGCTGTTGTGTTTAAGTATGACTGCTTCCTTCAGCCGTTTTGTGGAGGCAGAAACACAGCATGCACTGAGACTTCAGACTTCCCTACCTTCTCTTTGCTTTGCACACTTCTTGCATTTAATAGCAGAACTCCAGTTCTTTGGTGGTATAGGCTTTGTTCTTGCTGCCTTATGAATGTCCTTGCTCATTGAAACTCATTTGGCACTTCAGCCTTTCTACATTTGTCACCTGCATCATTGTCTTGTTCCTCCACACTGTTATGTGCCTTTACTTTCTTTTTTGTTGTTGCACCTTTTTCTTGGATTAGTGAGGAATTTTGGATGCAGCCAGAGTAACCTCTTACTACTTCCTGTTTGTCTTCCATTGATATTTGCCATTGAGTTTTTTTAATATAGCCTGAATCATCTGATGTTTGTCTTGCACTTTTTTTCTTCAGGTTATCTGTTCTTTTTAAGAAACTCTTTCCACCAATTCCCTGAATTTGTTTGACTTCTGAGGTCTGTTAGCTTTACTCTGATGCTTTCAGAACTTGCTCTTTCTTGAAGAAAATGCTATCATTTCATAATCAGTCATACAAATTACTTTCCACCGTTACTTTTTAGATAGATACACAGGGAAATTCATCCTCAATTTTTCTCCTCCTATATGATTCCCATAAGATTCATGAGGTGACTCGTTATTGCTTGTCTCTTCATCCTTGTTTTCTTCCCTTCCCTCTAGAGACTAATTCTCTGTTTCATGATTGATTGCAGCTCCTGGAAGTCTACTGTTCTATTCGTTTGTGATAATGTTCATTACTTCAGCTTGCCATTGAGATAATCAGCCAACCAGGAGTATTACTAATAGTCAGTCTTTGGCTGTTTGGTTCCAACAGGGAACTTGAGCTGAAATTCAGCAAACATTTTGCTAGTAAGTCTGAGATGCATTTCATCTAAACCGGACACTAAACATGACAAGTCTTCTCTCCAAAACCTTGAGCCTTTTACAGCAGGAGAATCGGTATGCACTAGAAACCGCCACAGCTGTGTGCTGCTCTCTGAACCCAAATCCTTCAGCTCTTTCTTTTTATGGGTTGCCATATGGGTGTGCCAAAAGGCTGGGCAGGATTTGCTCGGTGGCTTTCCAAGTAGATGACTTGGATTTGCACCTGTTACCGGCTGGCTGCCCCATCAGCCTGTAGGTACAGTGACACGTATGCTGATGTGTTCCTACAGTAATGTGCCAGTTTGTGAAACCTGGAAAGGAGCTCTTCAGAGCGTCCTACCAACCTCCAAGTACAGAGTTAGTTCTTAACAGAGTTTAAAAACATAACTGGAGCGGGCAGTGACTGGGAAGGAACGATACAATCTTTATTTAAGTAATTATATGCAACTCTGTTTAACCATCATATGCTGTAAAAGAATTAAAAAAAATTATTTGCCCAGCATTAACTGTGACTCTTACAAAGGAGATCAGCAATGTGATCCTCCAGCCTGTCTGCAATACCAGGCAGAGTCCTCCTCTTCCACACTCCTCTTTCACTCCTCATTGCGACAAGTGAGATACTAAGCTGCTGTCTCACCCTACAGCTTTGAAGAGAGGACTTTAGGTTTCAGTAGCAGTGATTCCTGGTAATATGCAATGTTGTGGACCCACCCACCTTATTTAATAAGATATTAAACCTATACTTCCTGAGGAGAGCTGGAAAAGCTACTGGCAAAAACATGGGTCCTTCTAGAAGCCGGGTACTCAGAAATACTGTTTTCTTCGTAGGAATGAAAGTCAAGTTACATTGTGCTTGCTTTGTGGGGCTGATAGGCATTGCATGTCCAGTCAGTGCTGATCTGAGATGAGTCTAACTCATCCTTGGGGGGCTGGCCGTATACATTCATGCTTCCTCCTTCTCTGCCTCCTCCTGGTGCTGCTGCAGACAGGGAGAAGTTCTTTCTGCTCCAGGGTAGGCAGTTGCTTTAGGAACAGCTGTAATATTTTAAGGTAATATTACTCCTCTGCTTAGAGCTATTACTACAACAGAGCCGTGGTAGCCGCTTGCTGGCATCTGTGCAATGTAAGCCATCATGGCTCCAGTTGCTGCTGAAGCTGATCAAAGGTGACCTGCCTGGCTTTGCACTGAAGCAGGCTAAAAGCACCTGCAGTTCTCAGTGCATCTCGCCGTGGGGAGGAGAGACTCTCCCACCTAAAAGACCACTGTGAAGTGTTGAAAGTGGTAGCCTCTTGTAGCTTGAGAAGGTGTCATCTGCCTGTGCCATAGGCAAGCAGTGCTGAAGCACCCGTTGTACAGCAGCAATGTTCTCAACAGCCCGTGCATGCTGCCGAGGCATTCGTTAGAAGCCAGTCACTGTTTTTCTGTTGGTGTATAAATGCAAATATATTTTTTCTTCATACATGATTTTAAAACATTTCAGTCACTGGCAGATTTTGTAAATTAACTTTCTCTTTGAGTACTGTGGGTGACAAGTGGCAAATGGTGAGCAGTGAAACCGGTGTTTGCAGTGTCATGGGTCAGTGTCAGCCTTGGTTTCTGCTGGTACAGGATTTTAAAGCAACCTTCTGTCACATGTAACAAGTGTTTTAAGTCTACAAAGAAATGTCATATACTAACTGCTCAGCTCAGTACCACCTACCAGTAATCCCGTGGCACGTGTATAGCTTTAAAGTTTGCGTTTTGCTAAGGACTGTGTCTGTGCTTTGCTCTCTGCTAGTGCTTCTTACGATAGCTCCATGCTGCTAGTTCTGCTTACTGCCAGGACAGGATGCATTGCATTAAACTTGTTAACTGTAGCAAATTATATACCAGGGAAAAAACAGCATGTAAACCCCCATTACTATCCCATTCAAAGCAGCAGGGAAGACCAAGGTTAGCACCTTTATTATCAGGAACAGGTGGAACTTCATGTATTTTTAGAAAAGTCTCAGATTACACTTTAAAATGTGTTTTGTCATGTAACTATTTTTTTAGCTGCCATTTAGCGTATTTTATAGTTATGGTAAGTTGAATAGTGTATATGGTTTAAGCCCAAGAAACTAGTTAGAGGTTACCTTAAAAATACATGCATTTTCATAAAATGCCAAGTTTGAGATTTTAGCCAGGAGAAGGAATTGAACGTGTGGGCAGAGCTATGTTGGCAGTCCAGGACTGCCAAAGTGAGTGCTCCTGCTTCTTGCTGCTCCTGTGTGGCTGCTTTGGCCCTTGGCAGGCTGATGCAACTCGCTCATCAAGCACCAAACTTCACTTTTTTTGGTTGGGTTAATTTTCTAAGCCATTAACTGGGAAAGGGAGAAGAAACGAGAGAGTAGTGAAAAGAGGATGGTTTTGGTCCTCACTGTCAGTGGGTGGTTGGATGAATTCAGCCTTCTTTTCTGTTTATATGGGAAGGAATTGGGCTATTTCAGTGTAAATAGCTTGCCCTCATTGAAGAGAGGCAAAAAGGCAAAGGCTACATGAGCAGCATGAGCCACGAAGATGGTGAAGGGTTTAGAGGGGAAGACGTATGAGGAGTGGCTGAAGTCACTTGGTCTGTTCAGCCTGGAGAAGAGGAGACTGAGGAGAGACCTCACTGCAGTCCACAGCTTCCTCACAAGGGAAGGAGGAGGGGCAGTTGCTGATCTCTTCTCCCTGGTGACCAGTGATGGGACCCGAGAGAACAGCAGGAAGATATGCCAGGGCAGGTTTACACTGGACATTAGGAAAAGGTTCTTCACCCAGAGGGTGGTGGAGCACTGGAACAGGCTCCCCCGAGAGGCAGTCATGGCACCAAGCCTGACAACATTTAAGAAGCATTTGGACAATGCCCTCAGACATATGGTGTGAATTTTGGGGTTGTCCTGTGCAGGGACAGGAGTTGGACTCAATGATCCTTGTGGTTCCCTTCCAACTCAGGACATTCTATGATTCTGTGAGCAGACTGGCTTCGCGTTGGACAGCCCTGAGAATTACATGATAAAGGCGTTTTACTGCCTATGGTCTCTGCAAGTCAGCAGAGCACCCAAAGAGCTTGTCTGGCTTCCTCTGCTACAGCAAACTCATCCCTGATGACAAAAGATTTCCATCAGCATCTGTTTGGTTAGCCTGGAGTAAGCCTTGCGTCCTGGTCCTCACGTGCAAGGGAGAAGGAAGGCGATGGTCTTTCAACCGGCATAGGGAGCAAAGAACTGTCTGTAATGTGACTTCAGGAATGGTATATCTAAATGATTTAGCTTTCTAGGCTGGTGACATTGGGTTGGGGGAGGCAAGAAGGTAGGAGAGGAGGCTACAGAAACACGAAATCTGTTAAGCGGAGGTAAGTGGCACCTGAGCAAACTGGAGGCACAGAGCACTGGGAAGCTAAATAAACACTGAAAATACAAAGTCAATTAATTTCAGCATGTTTTGTTCTTTATTTGCATCTGTCATTTGCAAATGAAAGTAAGGTAGTCATATTTCTGAGGATTGCAGCTGCTGGTGCATTTGAGATGTTCACCGACTTTCACATAGGAATATTGTGGGAATAATGCTGTAGCTCTAGTGACCCAAGACAACTAGGTTTGCAGAAAGTTATATTATTTTGTTACACAAGCAAATATAGCTGGAAAAATACAGACAAACTTTTGGATGCGTGAGCCTTACTTCTTTCTTAACCATGGATTAGGAAGCCTGTGAAATTCTACTGGAAAACTTTTTGAGGAACATATGTGCAAAACATAGGTGCAAAACGGACAAAGATTTTTATTTGAAACCTGGGAGGTCATCAAGAAAGATTTGGAAATTGATGGAAATTATGCCATCCAAGATGGAGCCTACAGAAGAGTGTTTTAATTTTGCAATACTGTGGATCTGTAGTAATTTCTACAGGCTGAGACCTGGGACAATAATGAACACGAAATTCAGTCTGCGTCAGATGAAAGTAAAGTGGGGAACACTGTACAGTCTGACATCTTAGCACAAACCAAGACATGACAATATGTAAAACAGTGCAATTAAGTGCTTGTGGGAGAAAACTGCAGACACCACCACAGCATGTATCTCTGATCCTTTTCAAAAGATCAATGGATACCAGATACCTATTCAATGCTTAGTTATATACTGGTGCACAAGTTAATGTGTTGCTGGAAATAGTTATGCTAGCACTTGAAGTCTACAGGAGGTTAAGTAGTAAAAGCATGTGAAATTAGGATGCGAAAAGAATTTGAGTTGCGAGTGTATGGGTAAACTGAAAAAACCCTGCCATTATTTCTAATAGTATTAATGTAGAAGGGCACTTCTACTATTACTGTTTTTAACACTTGAAGCAGTATATGTAATCAAGGAGAGGACGACCAGAATTAACAAGGCATATTTTCAGGACATCTTGCAAGCGGTGAAGTGGAAGAGAGCTAGGGGCGATGAGAGTGTCTTTCCAGAATCATGGTAGGAGGCAGCTTTCTCTATCTGTAAAACCAGAATAAACGAGGAGAAAGATCAGCTTATTCGGAAGGTACTGTCAGCCTGACAAAAGGCACTGAGGTTCATTATAGGACTGGCTATAAACCCCAGGTATTTAGATGCATACAAGGGGAATGTTTTCTGGAGTCTACAGAGGAAGAAGTAAGTGGATATGAATAATGTCAAATACATACACTTTATGCTGCCTGTGTTTGCAGGGCTGCGATAGGAGCTCTCAGAAAAGGCAGTGCACGTAGCCAAACACTGAGTATCTCGTTTGGGACATACTGTTTCCTCAGACTAGTGTTTGGCTTTCATTTAATACCCAGGTGTTTCTAAGGAGACTGATCACATCATTGATAGGATACAGAGCACTAACATTAACATAGAATCATAGAATGGTTTGGGTTGGAAGGGACCTTTAAAGGTCATCTAGTCCAACCCCCCTGCAACTGGCAGGGACATCTCCAACCTGATCAGGTTGCTCAGAGCCCCATCCAGCCTGGCCTTGAATGTTTCTAAGGATGGGGCATTTACCACCTCTCTGGGCAACCCGTTTCAGTGTTTCACCACCCTCAAGGTGAAAAATTTTTTCCTTGTGTTTAGTCTAAATCTACCCTCCTTTAGTTTAAAACCATTACCCCTTCTCCTGTCATACAGGACAAGGATTGTGTTTTGATGTGGAAAAAAAATGGTAGACTGGCATGATTAGAGGCTCTTGAAAAGAGGAGTCTGTTTGCCTCAAGCTAAACAAACGAAAATGTAAATTATGTGTAGGTGAAACGGCATGCCCAGGAGAGTTGATGTGCTAGGGGTGTGTGTACAGATAAATCACTGTGATGTCGAGGCCGTTGTTAATGTACCTGCCTAAGCAAATGAAAAAGCATAACTAAATTCTTGGGCACAGCTCGAGCTCGATGGTGCATCCCAATTGACCTTCCCGCCATTCAGGGTAGGTGAGTAGAGGTATGCACTGGTGACTCTGCGGGGGCCGGCTTTGTGCAGCAAAGCACTTCTGCACCTGGCACGGCCCGTGTGGTCTCTTGTCCCAGTGCTCTCTGATCATGAATAATTGACAGCAAAGTGAGTCACCTAAATCTCAGATGAGATGTATAGGAGAAGATTATATGTATGTACATATGTATATATGAAAAAAAATATATTAAAAATAAATATATAGGGAAAAATTGTATTGGTATATAAATATATGGGGAGAGAGAGGGAGAGGGGAAAATGTCGGTAGGATCAAATAGGGGAGAAAGAGTGGTTTGGCATACGTGTCTGTTAAAAATACAAAACTTTCTAAAAAAAAAACCAATAAAATTCTTTGATGGTGTTAGTTGAAACTTACCAAAACCAGCTCACCATCAAGAGCTTCAGAGTAGTTTTTAAAGTACTGGATTGATGGATTCAAGAAAATTTGTTCAGGAAACCTCAAATTTGAGAGGGTTTTAGCTGTTGTATTATATTTAAAATATGGATTCAGTGCTACTTTCTCTTATTTCAGAGAATGAGGTTTATATTTTGGATATTAAATGAGTGAGATTCCTAGGAGTCTCTGGATTTGAAATGAAGTCTATATACCTTTTTGGAAACAACAAAAAAAAGCTGCTTCTCGGTGTAAGAGTAGTGATTTTGGAATACTGCAAGTCACCTGAAACACAGAGATGAACATTTAAGATCTTTTCTATGGAGCTGCTTTTAAATGTTGCTCAGCTGCTTCACTCTTCTTCACACTGACTAAAAATTATGTATGGATATTGATTTACTAGTTTTCATTGTGTTTTTTTAATTACTGTTTAAAGAAACAAAATCTAAATGGATGGTGTCATATGCAAAACTTTCCATGCATGAACAGTTTTAAAAAATTAAGTCTTGACAATCCAAAAATGCTAGATCTATCTTGGTGATGCTCAGATCTGGAACATTTCCATTATATATACTTCCCCCGCGCTTCCCCCACCCCCACCCCCCACCCCACCCCACCCCCCAATCCAGCATGAGATGTTAATAGCATAATGTCTATTGCTGGTGGAGGAGGTGGTAGCATCTAGGGACATTTCTGTGACGCGCAGTTGTTCACCATCGTAGATTTTGTGGCAAAGAGGCAGCAGTTGCTTATCATAGTGATAAGCTACTGTTGGTGCTGCAGAAGGCAGGTACATGCAGTACCTGAACCATGCTTTGACACACTGCCAAAGCTGCAGAGCTGCAGGCTCTTTCTCCATCACATTGATGTTACAACTTTCTGGATCATGGTTATACACCACTGTACCCTCAGTTAAATTACATATATTTTTAGTTATGACATGTGACTAATAAAATAATGAAAGCAACTGCACTTCTCAACTGCATGAAGCTGTGTATAATAGTTGCATGCTTCTGGCAGGTTTACTAGGCAGCTTTCAAGAGAAAACAGAAGCTAATTTATTGCAATTCCTTACTCTTCTAAGCCCAGCTTTTGAACTCCATGGAAAAATGTGGCCATTCTCCTTTTGCTCTTTGTCTCCTTAGAAATAACAATAAACCAAACTCAGTGCTTGAAGTTCAGTCTTAGATTGAGAGACAGAAACTATCTTGGTATACATCTTCTTATGGAATGAAACAAAGATACTACTGTTTTACTTTTTGTGGACAAATTAATTCCTGGAAGACTTTGTGATAATAACTTGAGCCCCTCCTTCTGTAGGCATGTGTTCGCCTGTGTTCGCCTGAACAGCCAGTTGAGTACCCTACATATAGTCAATAAAGCTTTCTGGGATGGTGCAGGGAGTGCAACTCAGAGCACCTAAGTTAGATATCAAAACCAGATAAGGTTAACATAATCTTGGTGCTTTCAGGTTTTCACTGCCTTTTGTGGAAAGTTAGGTGTTGTCTTAATCTTTTGACTTGGAGTTGGGGGAGTTTACCACCTAGTTTTCATCAACGGACATACTGCTGTAAGGCTTTGGTTGTAAATTCTCATGAAGCTAATTGCATCTTCCCGCCTTAACATGTAAGAAGGTAATTTCCAGAGCACAGTTAGCATGATTACTGTTTATTTCCTGGTAATAACTGGTTGGCTAGAACTGATTAAATGGTTCTTCTCTTTGGAGTTCAGTAGATACTGGTAGGATGTTTGAATGCCTTGTTTAATTAGAGCAGAAACTTCAGGCAAAACACCCCGGCTTAGCAATATGAGCACTGTAGCAGTAAGAGCTAGACAGTAACTTTTTTTTTTTTAATAGGGTGATTGTATCATCAGGCCATAGAGGAATGTGTAATGTAATTGTCTTAGCAGTGAGGGGGGACTCTGGCCTATAGCATGTCTTTAACAAAAATTACTTCAGCATTGTCGCAAATTGATTGGAAATATTTTTTCCTCACATTACTCATGGGATGTCAACAAGTATGCAAATGTGAAAATTTAACATATGTTTCCTTGCTGCTTTTACACGGTTTCTCACACCACTTTAATGAGTAAAAACTGTCTTTTAAAATGCCACTTCAAACCCAAGTCCTTCGCTGTTGAAGACCATCTCACTATCATTTTCTTAGTCTTCTGCTCAGATGTTAAATAGTGTATTCACTTGTTAATTTTACACACTTGGACTGTAGCCATTTTTGTCTTATTCTGGTCTTATGCTGTAGTTAAACTTTATATACCCAGTAATCCTTCTTGTTACACAGTGTTGCATTTTTTGGGGGGGGTTTCTTTGCTGTCTTACCTCAGAGCATCAGTTTCCATTGATCTTTTTGCTGCAACTAATGCAGTAAAACATTAGTATCTTTCTTTTGATCTCTGTGGTAAATGCATTTATTTCTGAACGAAGCTGTAATGTTGTTAACTTCTGTAAAGACTTCCTGACAGCATAATAACTAGGGATGGACCAACGATTTAGATCTAATAAGACCCAATCAGGTTATTTTGTGTTGTGCCTTCTGTCTCACATCTGTTTGTGGAGGGTGGTCCTGGCTTTCCTGTCACAGGAGCCAGGCAGTCCCCTTGCCAGCAGGGTCCTGCTCTTAATTTACCACAGGTGGATCAACTTGGTAGCCTAAAACCTGGAATATTTATTCTTTTCCTGAAATCTGCCATGTTTACCCCTCTCACATAATGAACACAGTTGTTTCACCATTCCATTTCACTGCTAGTATGTTTAGACCAAGATGTAATAATGCATGTCAAAGAGTTAGAGATGTTGTTATAATTACACTTAATTAGCACATTCCATGTGTTTAAGTCAAAGTTTTAGGGCTATCTTTTTCGCAGTGTTGAAATATCTTGGATTTTTTGGACCAGCGAAGATGGGCACAGGGTAGCAATGTTGACTTACACTTGAGCGCAGCTGCATGCGTTGTGTTTTGCAGGTAGACTCTAGGAGTCCTGAGATGAGACTCACAAATCTTTCTTGATATTAAAGTATTGCACTGTCAATTTGGTTATCATGGTGCAGTATTTGCTAAAGCTTTCAACAGATGGCAGACTTATGAAGGTGGTATGCCTGCAATAAACTCCTGGGTTTTGCGCTGTTTTGCTTTCCTTTGCGGGGTAGAAAGGATATGCTCATGCAAATCCTTTTATCTGGACTGCAGGCTTCATGTTTTGATAAGAATAAAAAAGGGAATCTCAGAAGACAAATGAGATGCTTTAAAGCATTACTGGCTATTCAAGTCATCTTGGCTGTTGTAGAAAGTGCTTCCTCTCTGCCTGTTATATCTTTCTTAGATTTTGTCTACAGCCATTTATTGGTTAAAAATTGAATAATAGTTGAACTGGGAAGAATTAAGTCAACAAGATGTGACTTTTTTTTTCTTTTTGTAGAGTTGTGTTTTTGGGATGAGAGGCTAGAGAGTACATAATCCTCTCTCCACAGTACTTACAGAGGCTTATCACTGTGTCCTCTCTGAGCTGCCTGGCAGTTGAGCACTGGATCGTGCTGTGCTCCATTAGAAGAATCAAGTGTTTTCTGCTTAGCACACTGGGCTCTGCATTTGTTGATATGGCACAGTACAAACTAATAAATAACTGTTTCATAAAATACTGGAATTAAAAAGTGGATACAACCCTTCTCAAGTTTCAAACTAAAACCAGTCACATGTTTGAATATATTTTTTTTTTTAATTTGAGGAAAAAATACATTTTTGCTTTTGAAATTGGAGAGAGAGTAAAGTAGTGTGTGTATTGCATGTACAAAGTATAAACAACTAATGAAAACAATTTTTATGATATGCCTCTCCTAGATTTTAAAATTCCACACTTCATAGGTTACTGCAATAATTACTGCTGTGTCAGGGCCATGATGACAGTGATCTCATCTAATACTGCATAACATTTTGAACAGTAACAGGAAAACAGATTTTCTCTCCCTCTCTATTTTGTTTAGTTAAACTACATATTTTTGAATATGAATAGTAAAATGTTTCAAATAAGAATAGTGGGGTATCACAAAGTGCATGCTAATACATTTTACTTTCTAAAAACAGTTCAGCTAGCAAATTTAAAAGATGTGCAGCCTGACTTTCTTTTCTTTTCTTGGACTGAAATGTTTTATAGACAATTTCCAAGCATTATTATTAAATCGTTCTTTTAAATGAGATTTAATTTTGAAAAGACTTGAAACATGCAGACAGACGGGACCCTCTCTGGAGAGTCAGCTGAGGAATAGGAAGTGTTACTTCTTTGGTTTTCTAATTCAGATTGAGCCTACATCAATAGAAATGGGTTGTTGTTATAGCTCCCCTGCTCTTGGGTTGCTGAACAGGGCTTCCTAGCCCAAGTTGCAGTGGGTAGTCATTCAGGGAATGAGTTCTCTTTCTGCAGTGAGATCCTTATTCCAGCTCTTTGCACTTAGTTGGAGATGTGCCTGGCTGCTGAAGATCACTTTTTGGGAAGCTTCTTTGGGAGCTGTGAGAGTCGTTTGTAGCTCTGTTGTCAACAGAGCTCCTCATTGCACAAGTCTGAATGAATCTAAAGCTCTGCACGTCGCTTGAGAGATGTGGTTGTACTGCATGCTGTGGATGGATGCTGGGATTACTTTTCCTGATGCAGGCCAAAGTTTGCATGTTCTTTGAATAAATACAGGCTATTGTTCAAGCATGCTAACAGCTTGACACTTTCCACATGTAAAAAAATTTGATCTGGAAAAATAATTGGTGTTGCTGTATGTACGTATCGTATTTATGGTAAGCACGGCATAGAGTGGGCAAACACAGAGCAGCAGTGGGTCAGTTGTTAGCTCACTGGGCACTTGTCCAAGTAGCATTAAAAATGTTGACATTAAGTAATTTGGGGGTTTAATAATATTTAATTAACTACTATTTAAACACCTCTGCTCAGATTGACCTACATGTCTAGTTTAAGAGTTCTGGTATAGATAATAGATTTGACATGTTCAGTATATAATGGTTTGTGAAAGGCAATAGAGTGCACCTCAAACTTCTAATATCCCTTGTTTCTAAAGAAGAGGAAAAAACAAATGCACTATACTAAATGTTGTCCTTTTTGTTTATTTTTCAGATTAGCACTGTACGTATATGAGTATCTGCTCCATGTAGGAGCACAGAAATCAGCCCAGACATTTTTATCAGAGGTATGTTTCCCCATCCTTTTCTCCCTTACGCAACTTGACAATGTGTGCAACTGAAATAAATATACCTTGGTCTAGAATAAACAGCAGTGACAATCTTGAATTTCTGTTTACATTGATCAGCATAGATTTCCGATTCTGCAGAAGCCAGTTTGCCATGTCATTCAACATGCCTTTACATAGCTATTTTTGCTGTGATTTGTTATCCCCGTTCTGTGACTTGCTGCTACACTGGGGAAAGATTCATCTATTTTCTGTAATAAATCTGAATGTTAGAAAATGCATTGACGGTACTCTCTTTTGATGACCTTCTAACTTACTGTTGATATCTCCAACTGTGAATGATGTACCATTCCAAAATAGACAGCAATCATGTATTTCACATCCTACTGTCATACACTTGCAGTTCTCATTCTCTTAAGCACTCTTGAACTCTGTGTATTCTTACTATGCTTCTAACCACTTCTTTTCATCTGGCAAATCAATTATGACTACAACCATTTAGGTCCTGTTTCTTAACCACTTTCAACTGCTAATGGAATTTTTACCTTTACACAATAGTTATTATTTTTCATCTTTCAAAGACTTTGTATACATATTTTGAAGATTGAAGTAAATTACGTCTCCTTAGCATTTTACATTTACTCTGGGATACAAAAATACCTGTATGCCAAACATATTGAGGTCTTTTGGATTTATTATTGTTTTTAATCTTTCTTTGACAAGAACATTTAAGATAATAATAATAATAGTTGAATAGTGATCAGAAGTGAGGAAAAAAATAGGCCAGTTGTTGTACTAGGAAAATTTGCTGCTTCAACTGATACTCCTCCAAGAGCTAATAAAATTACTATACTGGTGATGACATTTTGGAGGTGGGAGAGGGGAGGGTGAGAACCCGGAGCATTGTTTGTGGTGTTTATAGAAAATTCATGTAGCAGAGATAAGGAAAAGGGGTAGAATTATGGTAGTATGAGTTTATGTTTATAGTAAACTATGTTTTTGACAATTGTTTTTTCTCTTTGGTAAAGCAATGGAAAAATAAGAGAGAAAATAATAGAGGGTATCATCTTGGCTTTCCTAAAACAGCTGTCATTTGTAAATAATACATTGTGCAAGATTCGTTTGCTCATTTTGGTTTTATGATATATTTGCAAAATGAGCAGTTGGCAGAAGTATAACTGGTATGACATTTGAATTTCTAGAAAACATTCAATACAGTGTCGTGAAACTTAGCTTTTAAAACTAATTCAGTCTTGGGTTCCAGAGAAACTCTCAGGTCTGAATGACTGTAATACGAGAATATATATCAAATCTTTCAAATTAAGACTGATACTAGCCAAAATATGGAGAGCACAGGGTAGGGACAAATAACATATAGAGTTGGTGTGAGGTGTCCATTAGATTTCACACAAAGCTGTGAGTTTATTTACCTCATTCATTTGCAGTACAGAACAGTAAATACTATGCTGACAATACTTGTGAATGATTGTGTGTTGGAACCAGAGGCAGTTATCACTGATATGGAGAAACTTGGAAAAAATTACATTTGGGCAGACAGCTTCAGATTGAGAAAACTGTACACTAACACAGCTTGGAGAAAATAAACTAAAATGCACAAGTTAAATGGCAAGTGGTAAAAGCAGCAGAAAAAAACTGGTAGTTCACTGTGTAGCAGACAGGTCTTAACATTGTAATGTCCATTCAGTCTTGGGCTGTAAACTACAAATAGCTCTACCCCAAATCCATACCCCATGTGAGTCAGCCATTTTCGTTAGTATTGGCATATGGGATCAAAACAAGAGAGCATTACTTAAGAGAAGCGCAAAAAAAGTCTTCTAGCGAATTTATGATGTAATGAAAGTAATGAAAGTTACGATTTTCCATCCTTTCTGTTTCATGGCTGTTGAGAAGCAACTGCCCTGTTGCGACAAGCTTGTTGTGACAGTACTTCAGGTGTAGGAGACACCCAAGAGGAGTCTCAGGAGGAAATTTGTATTAGTTTACTCCTTCCTTAAAAAACATAGTTGCTTGGGCTCGATGCCCTCTCTGCTCTGGCAGCCTGCACCTGCCAGAATAGTCTGGGTGGATTTTGTTAAAGATGAGATAGTTCAGAGTAGCCCTAAAACTGAACGTTCGGGCATAAAAATAGTAAGCATACATAGATTGTCTGAGCTATACAGAGATCAGTGGTATCTACATATGTATAAATGAGAAAGGTTAAGAGCCCTTCCTTAAGGACCTACCAGGGAACATGGCTAAGAGGTAATGGAACAAAATTAAGAAAAGGAAAATTTAGGCTGGGTATCATGGAATCCACTCTGCTACTAGGTAACTGAGAGATTGTTGTCCTAAGCATTCCTGTATTTTTGTAATGCTTTGTGTCTGGTTTAAATTTCATATAACTGATCCACAAGTCAAAGGGCTGGAGAACCTGCCCTACGAGGAAAGAGTGAAGGAGTTGAGTCTTTTCTTCCTGGGGAAGAGAAGGCTCAGAGGGGACCTCATCACAGTGTTCCAGTACTTCAAGGGTGGCTACAAAAAGGACAGAGGCTCTCTCTTCATAAAGAGCCACATGGAGAAGGCAAGGGGCAATGGGTACAAGCTGCACAGGGAGGGGTTTCATTGTGATACAAGAAAGACATTTGTTTTTTTTTTACAGTGAGAACAATCGTTCGCTGGAACAACCTCCTCAGGGATGTGGTAGAGTCCCCATCACTGGAGGTTTTCAAGATGCAACTGGACAGGGTGCTAGGCAATCTCATCTAGGCTCCCTTTCCTACAAAAGGACTGTACCAGATGATCTTTCAAGGTCCCTTCCAACCTGAGCTGTTGTGTGATTCTATGATTCTATGAGTCAGTAAGGTCTAGAAGTCCTCTGCTGATCTTTCAGTTAGAAGGTGAACTGTGCTTTGTGGTCCTTGTTGAGTACAGCCTTCAAAGCTTCATCTCTAAAACATAGGACCTCAAGCTCATCTAGCATTTTCCTGGATCTCTTGATAGCAGAGAGCTCTTCAGTTTGTTGGCTATAACACTTGTATCTTGATCTGCAAATGTACTTCCTTTCAGGAGACATGGCATGAAGTACTGGGTTGAAGTAACTCAACAGCTGTTTCATACCAATTCATCATAAAACTGGCAAAATGGCAAGGGGCTAGCACAACTAGCTTTCATCTAAACCACGTCATTGCTTATGAGGATCGAATAGAGCTATTAAGATGGGGTACACACATTTTTGAAACAAAAGAAGCTGTTCTGCTCCAAAATCTTTCCTTTGGTATCCCAGCTGCTATGTTTTGCTTGAAGAGCTGATCCTTATCCGATGTATTTTCTATTCTTGAGGTTAGGTTCTAGGCTTGGAAGAATAATTCCCATTAGCTTGGATGGACCAGGAAGGTGGGCATTCCTCAGTTAATCAATCACCGGTTATGAGTTCAATGCATACAATTGACAATGAGGGTATTTTTCTAAAATTAATAACTCTTTATAAATCTTTTTCAGTCTCTGTGATCAGACAGACTGACATCTGCCATGTGAGACAGATGTATGTATTTTTTGAAAAACAAAACAAAACCCCTTCAAACAAGCCTCAAACTTCCATATTCCCCTCAGGCTCCTTCTCTGAATAAATTTCTCAAGATGAAATACATCCTGTTAAAAAGGACCAGCATAAGACCTGTGAATTGGGTAATTTCCTCATCAAGCCCTGCTTTGAAGAGCATGAATACTGCTTAGACATAGCGAGGGCTTTCGACACAGACATAGAATCATAGAGTCATAGAATAGTTTGGCTTGGAATGGATCTTAAAGATCATCTAGTTCTAACCCAACTGCCTTGGGCAGGGACACCTTCCACTAGACCAGGTTGCTCAAAGCCCCATCCAACCTGGCCTTGAACACTTCCAGGGATGGGGCATCCACAGCTTCTCTGGGCAACCTGTTCCAGTGCCTCAGAACCCTCACAGTGAAGAGTTTCTTCCTTGTATCTAATCTAAACCTCCACTCTTTCAGTTTAAAGCCATTACCCCTTGGCCTATCACTAAGTGCCCTTGTAAAAAGGCCCTCTCCAGCTTTCTTGTAGGCCCTGTTTAGGTACTGGAAGGCTGCTATAAGGTGTCCCCAGAGCCTTCTCTTCTCCAGGCTGAACAACCCCAACTCTCTTCTTAGCCTGTTCTCATAGGAGGGGTGCTCCAGCCCTCTGAGCATCTTTGTGGCCTCCTCTGGACCTGCTCCAACAGGTCCATGTCCTTCTTGTATTGGGGGCCCCAGAGCTGAACGCAGTATTCCAGATGGGGTCTCACGAGAGCGGAGAATCACCTCCCTCAACCTGCTGGTCACTCCTCTTTTGATGCAGCCCAGGATGCAGTTGGCTTTCTGGGCTGCAAGCACTCATTGCTGGGTCATGTTGAGCTTCTCATCAACCAACACCCCCAAGTCCTTCTCCTCAGAGCTGCTCTCAATCCATTCTCTGCCCAGCCTGTATTTGTGCTTGGGATTGCCCCGACCCATGTGCAGGACCTTGCACTACCAAGCAGATTCCCGACGAGGTCAAAGTCTGCTCTCCTGAAGTCCAGGGTAGATGGACATAATTTTTACTCGTAACTGAATGATTTTTCAACTTCAGGAACAATTTTTTGTTTTGGTTGTACATTACATCTCTTCATTATGTCACTTTTGAAATTTCTCAGAAGTACTGTGTATTCCTGGTGATTAACACAAGTCCTTCCAAGCCATTCCCAGTGCGCGTGAGGAGCAATCATGCCTCAGAGGAGTGTATTTGAAGAGTGTGTACTATCTTCGTAGTAGCTTTGGCTTTTACTTTTTTTTTTTCATTCTTATTAATATTTTTATCTGCCAGCAGGAGTTTTTTAAAAGATGCTTTTTATATATTAGCTACTGTTACATGGTGGTGGTAGGGTTAGGCGCCATACAGTTGGTTCATTCTTCCAAATTTACCAACAGAAATTATAGTGCCTCAAGGTTACCTTTAAAAAATATTTTTTAAATATCAAAATAGTTGTATTCAGATAATATATCAAAGTTACTCCAGGTTACTTTGTATGAGTGCAAAGAATATTTTCAGGTGTACGATATAAATTCTTCTCCTGCAAGCTATTGACAGAATTTGTATGTGTTTAAATTTCTTAAGAATTGGATGTGGAAATCAAGTTGGAGTTGAGAATCAAAGTTTTAGTCTCTTTTGGAAAATGGCAGCTTTACCAGTGCCTCTTGCATTGTGAACACTGAATCTACCTTTTATAGTAAGCTTTTATGTACTTTTATATATAAATCTTTAAATACCTTTCATATTGAAGCTGTTTAAGCATTTCACTAAAATAATCCTCTTTTTGTCTGCCATTACTTCTGTCTCTAGAGCAGAATATGGTTTGTGTTTGAACAATTTTTTTTTAACAAAATTGGACAGGAAATAATGCTATGTGTACTTGTAACTGGAGGAATTTGGAGTGCATGCAACGCCCTAGTTTCACCCAGTTTTAACATGAGACATTCTTCTGTACAGTGTTGTGTGGATTTCTTCAGGACCTCCAGTTATTTGCAGCAGAGCTCCTTCAGGAGTTATATAGGCTTTATTGTAGTCCAAACTATTTAATTTTGTAGTTAAGGACAAACTAATGACTATGGCATTAATAAAATGGTTGTGTGATCATAGTTAAGATGCAGCATTTGGGAAGTATTGCAGAGAGACAGAACGTTGTCACCATGAATTATGTTGTCTAATGGTTTCACTGATCAACAAGAAAAGTGTGAAGTCAAGGGTAAGAGTTCTTAAACTGCATTTGCTTTGAAAACAGTGTTAAACAAACCAGGCTTCCTAGGTGGGAAACAAGTCATAGCCAGAATAGCTCTGTTCAGGAGAAGTTGCCAGCGGAGACAAACCAAGCCAAACTAGCTTTCTATTTTCACTGAGTGGTGGGAAACTGGGTTATAACTGGTGCTGCTCTTATTTGCCACATTACCTCAAACAGTAAAGCACTCCTTGAGGATTATAAAACACTGGCTCGCTTTGGATGCGGAGGGAAGACTGCCACCTGCTGAATCAGTAACATTAGTTCTGTGTCTTCTGTGTTTTCCTTAGTGCAAATTGGAAAATCTTTTAGATCATTTTAAGGGTACTTTTTAATACTTTTTTTGGAGGGGGGTGTGGTCATGCATTTTTTACCTTTAAATAATGCACATCTCAGTGGCAGAGTGATAGAAAATACGTCGTTAATAAAATTCTTTTCAGAATCTTAAAAAAAAAAAATAAATTCTAAAATATGCTTTCCTAGACTAAGAAAAGCTTATTTTAAGTATCAGCTGTGTTAATAAGTCTAATAAAGTAAATCATATAGCCATCCAGATTGATGATAAAGCCTTTCATAACTATGAAATATTTTCTTCTTTTTCTTTTTGGTATCTGCCTGAATTATGTAATGAGTTTTAGTCACAATGATCACAAAAATGTACACCTCTGTTTTTATTTTATCTGTTTTGTTTTAGATAAGATGGGAAAAAAACATCACACTGGGGGAGCCCCCAGGATTCTTGCACTCCTGGTGGTGGTAAGTATCAATTTTCTTTTCCTCTGATTTTTAGAATATGTCGATTGCTAGTTCCAGCAGCTGGAGGCAAAAAATTCAGGTGAATATTGTAAAAGGAATGTGAAGATAAGGATCCAGAGCCATTTTCTTGTTAAGGAATGAAAGAACAGAAAATTACATCTAGAAAAAGATACAGGTATTAGTTACAGGAAAAGAAATATTGCATAGTGCATAAGAAAGCATCTTTGAAACAAGGTGGCTTGCATTTCTTTCTTCACCACCTTCCAGTACATTGTGCATTTAAGAGATCGTTCTACACATCCTAAATAATTACATTTGAAAAAAAACCAGTATATACAGAGACTCTACGTATAGATGCAAGCTTCCTCAGTCTTCAGTCCACAGTCTAGTCACAGGAATGAGAAGGCTGAGGTACTTAATGCCTTCTTTGCCTCAGTCTTTAATAGTCAGACTGGTCATCCTTGGGAATTTCAGGGGCCTGAGCTGGGAGATGGAGATAGGATACAGAATGTAGCCGCAGTTGTCGAAGAGGTGGCAGTCACTGACCTGCTCCTCCTCCTGGATGCTCACAAGTCCATGGGGCCAGATGGGATCCACCTGAGGATACTGAGGGAGCTGGCAGAGGAGCTTGCCAAGCCACTTTCCATCATTTATCAGCAGTCCTGGTCAACTGGGGAGGTCCCAGATGACTGGAAGTTAGCAAATGTGATACCCCTCTACAAGAAGGGTGAGAAGGAGGATCCGGGGAACTACAGGCCTGTCAGCCTGACGTTAATGCTGGGAAAGGTCATGGAGCAGATCATCTTGAGTGCCATCACGTGGCACGAGCGGGACAACTGGGGGATCAGGCTCAGCCAGCATGGGTTTATGAAAGGCAGGTCCTGCTTCACTAACCTCGTCTCCTTCTATGACAAGGTGACCCGCTTAGTGGATGAGGGGAAGGCTGTGGATGTTGTCTACTTGGACTTTAGTAAGGCCTTTGACACTGTCTCCCACAGCAGCCTCCTGGAGAAGCTGGCTGCTCACGGCTTGGATAAGTGCACTCTGCGCTGGGTTAAAAACTGGCTGGACGGCCGAGCCCAGAGAGTGGTGGTGAATAGAGTCAAATCCAGTTGGCGGCCGGTCACGAGTGGTGTTCCCCAGGGCTCAATGTTGTGGCCAGTCCTGTTCAACATCTTCATTGATGATCTGGATGAGGGGATTGAGTGCACCCTCAGTAAGTTTGCAGGTGACACCAAGTTGGGTGGAAGTGTTGATCTGCTGGAGGGTAGGAAGGCCCTACAGAGGGACCTGGACAGGCTGGACCGATGGGCCGGGGCGAACTGGATGAGATTCAACAAGGCTAAGTACCAGGTCCTGCACTTCAGTCACAGCAACCCCATGCAACACTACAGGCTTGGGGAGGAGTGGCTGGAGAGCTGCCTGGCAGAAAGGGACCTGGGGGTGTTGGTTGACAGCCACCTGAACATGAGCCAGCAGTGTGCTCAGGTGGCCAAGAAGGCCAATGGCATCCTGGCTTGTATCGGGAATAGTGTGGCCAGCAGGACCAGGGAGGTGATAGTGCCCCTGTACTCGGCATTGGTGAGGCCACACCTCGAGTACTGTGTTCAGTTTTGGGCCCCTCACTTCAAGAAGGACATCGAGGTGCTGGAGCGTGTCCAAAGAAGGGCAACGAAGCTGGTGAAGGGTCTAGAGCACAAGTCTTACGAGGAGCGGCTGAGGGAGCTGGGGTTGTTTAGCCTGGAGAAGAGGAGGCTGAGGGGAGACCTTATTGCTCTCTACAGCTACCTGAAAGGAGGTTGTAGCGAGGTGGGGGTCAGTCTCTTCTCCCTAGTAATGAGTGATAGGATGAGAGGAAACGGCCTGAAGCTGCGCCAGGGGAAGTTTAGGTTGGATATTAGGAAAAACTTCTTCACTGAAAGGGTAGTCAGGCACTGGCACAGGCTGCCCAGGGAAGTGGTTGAGTCTCCATCCCTGGAGGTATTTAAAAGACGGGTAGACGTGGTGCTTGAGGACATGGTTTAGTGGTGGACTTGGCAGCAATAGGTTAACGGTTGGACTCAATGATCTTAACGGTCTTTTCCAACCCTAACGATTCTGCTATTCTATGATTCTATGAATAGCATATGAAAGTAATTAGCTGAACCCAAGCTTCCAGGCTTTTTGAGAGGCAGTGTGTATTAGCATGGGCTTGGTGCTTCAGTGTCTGCATTTGCACAGTTTCTCTCAGCTCAGAATACAGGTAGACATGGGGTTGACTTGTGATTTTTTATGCATGATACCATTTGCTTATATATACTGGTATGCAGAGACATGTGTGTTTAGAATTCCCAAGGAGAAAAGAGTGCTCATAGTCACTGCTGTTTAGCTATGTCATTTATTAGCTGTCACATGATTTGAATGTATCCAATATACCTGCATTTGAAAGAATACAAAATACAGAGAATATGTCCAACTGTCAGGAGTACAAGAATTTGCAAGTTTTGAAGTGGTCCCATTTGAACACAAAACCTCAAGTGATTCATGCAGCTGTGTGCAAGGTGGCATATTCTTCATTGACCTTTCTTTCATAGCTTTTAGCCATGTGATGGAAGCCTGGCAAGGAGAACGTGTTCCTTGTATCTCTGATGTCTGCATTATCCTTAATTTTGGTCACCTGCAGCAGAGTGCTCAAATTTTCCACAACACCGTATTATGGTGCTGGACTAAGTTACAGAGGATTAAGTCTAAACCAAGAAAGAAACACTATGAAATGCTTAATAAATTTTATTCTTTTCATTGTTCTAGCATACACATAATTTCATTCCAGAAACTTTGTGTTAGAACTGATTTGTGCATAACTATCTTTGAAGGGCACTGGGGAGAAAGACTGATGGGAGTGCCATCATTTCCTCCCACTCTGTAACCCAAGGACATACCCATCTATTTCCTACTCTTGTCCATACACCTGTTTCTCTGGAAACTTTTGTTTAAAGCACAGTATTGGACATTGGAAGAACTCCCAGTTTTCTCTCCAGTTTCTTTCCTTTTTATGATATTACAAATCTGTCCCTTCCCATGCAATGTGGAAGTTAACTGCAGCAGTTGCCAGAGGGATGAGGTTAAATGCAGAGCTTCAGTAATATGCTTTATACCCTTAAACCTTGTATATTAGACTAGCTTCTTGGTCTATACTATAGTGGCATTAAAGGAATACAGCACTGCTTGCCTCGGAGAATCAGATAGCAGGACTTGATTCTTCATAGACGTTTTACAAAGCTAAATTCTTTCATAGAGGTAAGTGTTTTCATCCCTTGGCAAGGAAGTGATATGTCTGTTTCTATATATGAACATTCATGTGTGGTGTGCGTACACCATAAAATCTACACGAGTATTACAATGATTTTCTCACCATCTCTATAACGTCTTAACTTGCAGTGTATTTTGGGATCTCTACTGTGCAGCTCCAGAAAGACGAGAAACATGTGAACATTCAAGTGAAGCAAAAGCCTTTCATGACTATGTAAGTTTTGTGTGTCTTTACCACGCTTTCATTAATTCTATGTATAAATGTGATAGAGAAGTATTTCTGCACTACGGTGGCTCAAAAATGCAGGTGTCAGTCATATATAAGTAACTCAGTTTTCTGGGGATGCCTGGGAATTAAGACTTCCTAATTCTGTGATTACACAGCACCATATGGAAAATTCCTGGAAGCCATCTCAGAGATCAAAGTGCTGTCCCATGTGTTAATGAAGAATGAAGAATGTCCTTCTGTCCCCCCCACCATGGACACATCAGGCTGGTCACAAAGGCACAGGGCAAATGGAAGCCCAGATATGTCCTGTCTAAATATCCGTACTCTGGTGCTAAAGAAAAAGCTGTTCAGTAGGTGGAATTAATCACCTGGCTTCTGTCAGGACCATACTGACTTAAAGTGTGATTGTTCTTCAGGTATTTTTGTATCCTGAAGTAGGTATTTTTCATCAGCATAATAAACACTTAAGCATCATGGAACAAGTTAAATGCAAAATGATCTGATCCAAGAGAACAGGCGGAATAAAGGGCAAAAGTATTACGCCAGTTTTGATGCCTTTGAGACTTAGTTCAAAACACAGCAGGGAGTTTGGTGGTGTTTTGCCTGCAGTACTACTATTAAAAAAATATTCTAGAAACTAGAGTCCAAAACATTATAACAGTTTCATTCCGTTTTCATTCTCATAATGTAAATGGAGCTCTCCAGAAATGCAGAACTGCGTTCCAGAGTTAGGATGGAATTTTAGTTCCTTCTACTATGTCAGCCCCTCTCCATCTGGTGATTTCATTTTTGTTGACAAAATCCTTAGGAGGCAGACCACTATTGAGTTTATCATTCCTTTGGGCCATTGATGTAGTCTAAAGGGGGAGTATAACTCTCACGATACAACTTTGAAGCCTCTTTCCTTGAGTTTTTTCCAGGTCTGTCTTAGAAATACTGTCTAGTTACTGCAGAAAAATATTTCTACAGATGAAATTAGAATCAGACTGCCATAGCCCAGTGTCTTTCTTACAAAAACTCAGTTCTGTCTACATTATGATGTGTATTGTCATAATTCAAAAAAAAATGAGAAAATACTCAAATGAGTTCTGTGTGTGATACAATTTTGTGATTGTCTGAATGTTTAAGTTACTGTATAAAGTCACATTTGATGAAGGAAAAACAAAATCATGGTGTGCTTCTATATTCACATCAATCTGTGTTAAGAGAGGATGAATGTTTATTTTAGAAATAAGTTGGTTTATTTTAGAAATTAATTCACCAGCTATTTCTAAAACACATTCTCAATCTTTTCAGGTGACAGAAAAGCTAGCTTTTGCATTATTTCTGTCACAGTTGAGATAAACTCATCTAATATCTAGCAAGACTTATGGTGTTCCTTAGTATCATATGCTTTTTGCTTAGTAAGACAGTCTGCACCATGATATGTGCATACTTTTGAAATCTGACATGTATTTAATATTTTCTGAGTGTATGGTACACTCATATTAAAGAACATGACAAAATCATTGTAAAATAAAGCCAAGCATATTTCACAGCACAGGAAGATGAACATTTATTAAGTGAAATCCTGACCCATGTAGTGTTTTGCCATTGACTCCAGAGGGGTCGAAATACTATCGTCAGTGAAGACCATCAGAGAGCCAGTTGCTGGATTCTGGCTTCTCCATCAGGCTGAGGGGTCTGGTAAATGAAAACCCTGCTGTTAAATTGCAGGTCAAGTAATAGAGCATTTGTAGCTGTACTGTCATATCTGAAAACTGTAATTGCCAAGTACAAAAAGCACAGAAGGCTTGTTTATTAATTCATACTAGCAATTAAGAATTTTTTATTAGGTATGTGTTCTACTTGACCAGAATAATCAGTCTTCATGAAGGTGTGAGTAATCTGATCTGGTTACACCATACGTGTCATGTTTAACACTAAGTAGGCTGAATTAGCTGAACCAATATCTTGTCTGTCTTTGCTCTTGTGAAGAGAGAAAGTTTTAAGAATGTTTGATGGAGGAGGAAAGCATTTGCCGTCGATTTAATGATTTGTAAAATACTGCTGCCTCAGTCAACATAGTTGCGAGTCAGTCTGGAACACACATAGGTGGACTCATAAAATTAATAGATACAGAAAGATATGGGTTTTTTAAATTTTACTCAAAGTTTTACAATATCTTAACTTCAGTTGCAAAAATAATGCCATTTGATTTCTGCCCCCTGCCCCCACCTCTGGACAATGCTTTCTTGAGAGATGAGGTTTACGTCATTATTTACTCTGCCATAAGATTTCAGTATGTGCTTTGCCTGTCGTTGAATACAATTAAATATTTGCAGCTGGACTTCGTACACCTGCAATATACTCGGGTGGGAAGGCTATCAGGACCCTTCTTCGACTCTGTCTATAGTGCTGTCCTGAAAAAGAATGCATACGGAGTTCCCTCTAATATCAACTCTGCCTAATCAAGTACACCGAGCCCTAACCTGTGTGTGCCTATCAGTCTGTGCAACTGAGTCTGTTCTTGACTATTTGTGTAAAACAAAAGTAAAAACAAATTCTTTTAGGTAACTATTATTTAAATTTTCTGATATATATGTGTGTACAGGTTTCTTTATAGTAGCATCCCCGTTCTGCAGAGAAAGGGTTTGGAAGTACTATTTCATTGTGTTCAGATTGTACTAATACAACTTTGATTTTTATCGAGCTAGTGAGAGGAGAAGAATCTTTCATGTCTGACAGCAGGAACATGAAGTGACTCTCAAGGTGGAGGCTGTAACTCCTTGCAGTACTAACAATGTTCATCTTACTAAAAATCCAATAAATAGAAAAGCAAAGGCCTGTTCTGGCTTTAAAAAGAAGATTTTCTGTGCTTATGCTGAGGTTAAGTATTTGCAGCTCCTCCATATTATGTAAAACGGATTCTATTTTTATTTTCTATTGAGATTTGCAATTGCAAATATTTTCTTCTGAGTGAACAAGGTTCTGAACTCATTAGGTACATTTATTTAATATACTTTAGGCTTCAAAAGACAGATGCATGTCGTGAAAGTGCGTATGCTGGCCTTGAAGTTTTAATGTAAATTATTTAGAATTAGAAATTGTTTACATTTCAGGTAACTCGGGAAAGAAAACTGCTGCTTGCTCACCTAGCCTATTAATATTGCAGGCATTTCAGTAGGAGTAGCTTATTTGAAGCAGAAAAGCCCCCATGTTTCTTTTCCAGGTACCTATTACTTTTCTTGGAGGAAAACTTCTCCATGCTTTGAAGTCTTGTGAAAAATCATTTACATGGATGCTCTGACACAAAATTTAGTCTTCACTGTAGAATGGTGGGTTTTTCTTTCTCCACAGTGTCCTAAGGAGATCTCTTAATCTCTCTAGTTAAGATCTCGTTTCTCTGGGTTTTGAACTGAGATTTTTCTGTTGAGAGAAGCGAGGTTCCAACGTGCATCTTGTTCCTGCCTTCTTTCCACTTCTTTACAAGCTGAAAACGTATGGGGTCAAAAGGGGAAATAAAACCTTGTGATTCCTTGGAAAAGAATGAATTTTTAGCAGCACCCCTACCAATGAACTTCTGACTGCCACAAGTGACCATTCTCCTCTTCCTCAGTCCTGGCCATTTATTCACATCTCTGGGTTTGGAGGGGTGGTACCTGAAAAGTCCTTTCTTACAAGATGATTTTGGTCCATAGCAGTTAAGATCCTTTTACAGTCCAGAAGTTCCTGTGCCTCTCTCACCTTCCTTATAGTGGAAGTTCTTCCACGTGGTGTTGGTGCAAAGCGGAATCTATTAATTCTCACAAGTAGCTATAGTAAAATCTTGATTATTTTCCAGGTAAAGTTTTATTAGTGTCTTCTCCACAGTTCTTTGAAAGATCACTTTTTGTATAAGTGAGGGTCTGTTGTTGGTTTTTATGGCTCCCAAAAGAATGCCAGGTAATTTACAGGATAAGAAAAAAGACACATTCATTGCCCCAGAGGCTGTACAGTCTCATAAGCTGGTATCACATTTCCACCTGACTTGTTAGCACGTTTTAATAGTGAGCTGTATGACAGGGAGCTTAGCTTTACGTGAAGGTTGTAGGGTATGTTAAAGACTATGCTATAATCAGTTCTGTCCAGATTATTCCTTTTGAAAGTCATAGTAATATAAATAAAATTTTTCTAGAAGTTATTGGGCATAGTGTTTGGACATTTGAGATGGCTGATCAATCTCTTTGTGAGTCTTTCATAAGAACAGGTTGAGCCTCTGCATTTATTGCTGTATTTTATGGGAAAAAAAATTACCACTTTCTTCTCTGGACCCATCTTCCTTCAGCAGAACTAAGAGGCACTTGCCTGCCCTAAATGCCCCAACCCCCCTAATTTATCATTAGCAGTACCCAGAATTTGAGGGGTTATGAATATTTTTACATCTTTTTTGGACTGAAGATTACCATGAAAGGCCTGTGAGAAGATGTTCTCGGAAGGCATCATTAAATGTTTGTTGAAAGTGACCTTAAATCTCAAGCTCTTATGTTCCCATAGCACAGCTGTTGATTCTACAACAAGGACTGCTTTATTCTAGTTTCATTAAACTACCCTTTTTTACTCCTAAAACCTACACAGAACTGTATTTTAGGTGAAGATTTTTGTTGATCTAAGCATACGGAAGCTTATTCTGTTCCAGGATAATTTTTGAAAATGCATTTTCTTGTTGTATTTCCCAGGTGGTCTGAGTTCAAGCTTAACAGCAGTCACCATCTTTTCCAGGCAGTCTGTCACAGGACCTCCTTCTCTGCCTTTTGTGTATCAGAGATGAAAGAACTTGTTTTAGGTGTTGATTTTCCTGCCTTCCCTAGCTTTTGCTACTGTGATCTTCTGCAGGCAGTCTAGCTAGGGCAGCTTGTGCTTCTAGATCCTCCCAGGTTTCTTGCTGAAAATTGAATTCTAGATCTGGTTTCCAGCTGTCTGTTTCCGTGGAGAATGCATGGTAACCCCTTTTGCTTAAAACAAACATCAAAACAAAAGCTCTAAGCTCCCCATCGTCCCCAAGTGTGGAAGAGCAAGAGATGACCAGTACAGAGGGAGGAGTAGGCGCGAATCAGAGATCATCTACAAAATGCTGAATTCAGTGTCACTCATGGGACGAATGCCAGATTGTTTTGCCATGGGATCTTGAAATGTATGGGTCCATGAATTAGATCAACAGATTTCAAATCTCTGAGCAGTTGTTAGCCTTCCTGCAAACTCAGGAGAACCTCTCTCCATTGCTTTCTTCTCTGTTTTTGAGGTTCTCTGTGGTCCCATGGACTGTCATTAAAAGCAGAGGTTCCCAGGCACAATTCTGTGGGTAGGTATGATTTCCTTTCACTGAGGAGTATGTGCGATACCCTGCATAGCCTGCTTTGCTCAGTAATGATCAAGGACTGTTGTACCAAAAGCAATGCTGTGGTCTGAGTTACCTATTAATTCCTTACATGAGTTCTGCAAACTTGTGAAAGGCCCTTTACATGTTTATTGGTCGTTCCTGTGTCTGTAATTTCATCTTCAGAATGATTCTTTTTGTAAGTAATATGGAAATGAAAAGCATCTCCTTCCATACAGTCGTTGTTAAAACAATATCCTTTGCTTTCCGTGTAAATAGCGTTCATTTTTAAGTATGAATGAAATGCCTTTCTTTACTGCTCTTTTCATTCTGCAGAGATCGTATGTCACTTTCTGGTGTTCAGGTATAGGTATAGTGAAATGTATTCTTAGATAAGAAAGCTAGAAGGAGACTAAGGAAGTCTGGCATTTGCTTTGAAATTCCATATCGGAACACATTAAGTAAATCTGTATGGTTAAAGATTGCACTGGTCCATTAGAAAAATAAAACAACCAATTAATAAATCATATTTTGTGCAGAATACTCTGTTAATGTGTCTCACAAGGTGGTAAGTCCTTGACTTTCTCATATGTGCAACCAAAAACCTGTAAATCTGAAAAACATGATGAATGTTTAGAATTCCTATCTTTCTTTCAGTTGTGAGTTGTGTAGGAACACTAGTATCAGATGAGGTAAATGTCTTCACGGGAGGACAGTACTTACTGGAAGGTGTCAAGAGAACAGTGTGGTTCACAATCTGAGAGTCTTGCACAGTGGTATTGGAAGAGTTATACACAGGCAAGCTTAACTTTTTCAGTCTCTTCAGCTCCTTAATTTTATTGCTTAGTAGATGTTCTTTAATGCAATTGTGTGGAAAGGATTAATTAAAAGCATGCTCCAGCCCCCAGTCAAATTAGGCGTCGCTTCCTGCAAAACTGCATTGACTTGTGTCAGGAGTTGGTCCACATATTTATAGGTGTATTTCAAAATGTTGCACTGTTATCTCCAGGACTACGAAACTGTTTTTGTTTGCTCTTCAGAAATTTTCAAAGTTGAGAAATTGATACTTTCCTTGGGTTGTTGAGACGCCTTTTGCAGGAAAATATGGGTTTATTTTCTTTTTGTTTCCTGTTAAGAAACCCCCACATTTCAATGAAGAAGGAGGATATGCTCATTCTGCTCCTACTATCCTCCTTCATCATTCCTTCCCATAAATTATTGGATAATATAACGATTAGATTTGAACTACTCTGTGTCACAAATGTTAATTGTAAGGTCTAATACAGAAATGTCCTGTTTCTTACAGTCCACATATTTTTTTCTCTTTATAGAGCTAATTTCACGGGTAAATTTGTGCTATGCTTTTCTTTTAATGTGAGGACTAAGCCATTTGTTTCAGAGAGAAAAAGCAACATTTCCTCCCCAAAATTTCAACACTTCTCCTTTGACTGGAGATTTAATTTTCTCAGAATTTAGAAGTAAAATGGTTAATTAGTTTGAGTTAAGTGGAAGCCTCTGACAGTATAAGGAAACCACCGTCTCCGCTGAAGGCAGTTTAGCTCTTCTTTCATGGTTCCCAGAGGGAAGCAGTGGACATGTTGAAAGAGTGCCTCTTTTCTAAGAACCGTTTTACGCTTCATTTTCATGAAAAACAATAGGAGATAACAGCCTTTCTAATGAGGGGAGGCTTTCCGGGAATGTTCTATGCAAAAAATAGTATTTATTCAGAATAGAGCACTAAAAAGATTTTTATACGCTATATGTAAAACCATGCAAAATTTATTAAATGGGACAAAACTTCGTTTTCTTTTGCTTGGAGGAAAGGAGGAGAATGTGAAGATTCAACTAGTTAAGGGAGAAGTCAGTGGTTTAAGAGATAATGTGGAGTGCACAGGATGAGGTAGAGGTCAAAAGACTAAGGGAAGTGGCTGGAATGCTTAGGCTGCTTTGCAACCTTTCAGAGTGGTTTAGTTTTTACTATATACAGGTCAAATTTGGTTATAAGATTGGTTTTTTGGATGTTGATAGACACACTGTTAAATTACTACATGCTTTAGTCCATAATAGATTTCTCCATGGGTTCACTACTCTGTGTTCTGAAGCCTAGGGCTTTCTTTATAGGTAAAAGAAACCCAAGGCTAAAGTTATGACATATGTTATTGCCTGGAAGAAAGCTCCACTGGAAATATTTGACGAGTTCAATGCAAATCCCAGGATACTGCAATTTTTTTCCCTGCTTGGTTGTCCTGATGAACAATTGTTAACTTCAACCATTTCTCAGAGTGATGTTGTTCAGTGTATCTTAGTGTAAAATTTCATGCAGTACTCCTGATGTGTTTGGAATAGAACTCTGCTGATTCAAAGTTCAATTTTCTTTTTTTCGTTTGCTATAATGGATTATTTATGCTACCACAGCAAAAGTTGTGTTACAGTTTAAGTTTTACACTTTATAATTTGGAGTGAACTCAAAATCAAGGTTTCAGTGGAGAGAGGATATTTTTTTCTTTTACAAATGGAATCATTTCTTATGCATATACACATGTCATGACATGCGTTTTAATATATAAAATTGTAAACCTTGTGGATTTTAGATATTCCCTCAAAAGCTGTAGAAACTTTCCTTCTTTTGAATTTATTTTGCTTTTAAGAATGAGAAGATACGTCCTACTGTGAGTTTTAAGTAGCATGCATTGAGAAACATCCTCTTTCTGAACTTTTGTTTTAGTAGTTGTATTTAAAAACATTATGTTTACCACTGTTGATATACAGATCATTCTTATTCATTGCATAGTGTACAAAGTATGTGTTTACAGTGCTCCAGAAAGTTATTAAAGGAGGTTAAGTTGTAGCTTAGTAACACTGGGAATATTAAATTGACTAACAAATGCTCTGAATTTAGAGTTAAAGATCTTCTGACATTAATATTTAACACTGATAGCGCGTAATGCCTTACATCAATAAAGTACTGAACAAACATTTGATCAATAGAGAGCAAATGTTGGATTAAAGCCTTGCAACAACCCAGTTCCTCTGCACGCTCTTCCTCCTCCTCGGTATTCTTTCTTCTGATGCTTTATTTTCCATATCAGGATTTTGTCTGCTGTTTATAATGATAAATGATTTAGGTAGCCTTCTATTGAATGTTTGCATTAGGAGTTCCAATTTAGCTAGTGAGGCTTCTCTCTGAGCTCATTACAAGAGGGTATTTTGAGAACTCTGCAAAGGTGTGTGTCTCCATGTGTGCACCTGTATGTAGTGATACATTTGTCTCCACCAGAAGAATACGGTGCAAGGCAGTACTACATTGATGTAAAGCAGTTTTCTTTTTCTGATACCAGTATTTGGCTCAATTTGAGGCACTTTGCCTAAATGTATTCTTCTTGAGCCTCATAAAAAGTAAAAATGAAAGTGAGAGTCTTATTTCTGCACAATATGCCAAACACGGATTTTGTAATAAGCTTGACTGCTCTGTTAATACGTCTAAGTGACTCATTTCAGACTTGCTTAACACATGCCTGGAAAACCCAAAGACTTATAACTTCCATCTGCTCTCTAATATGATGAAAGATGAATCCTGAAGATCACAAATTGCGGGAGACATGGAGCTCTTAATAAGAACAGCTGAACAACAAATGCCTTATGAGAGGTGGTGAAAAATGAAGTAATGAGGAGGAAAGGCAGGCAGGCCTCTTGAGGGAACATGGATATCCATGGCTGACTAGAACTGTCATATCCAAACATTATACTAAATATGAAATGCACATTATATAACACGAGTCACAGGGAACAGATAATAGTCTTTTTGAATTTTCTACCAAATTAATGCCTTAATATTACAAGCAATTGTGCTAACATGGATTCTTGAGCATGCACAGCATGTTTTACTTGAGAAGAAATGTTGTGCAGATCTCTATATTAGAATATCTGTTTTGCAAATGAGGGTTTGAAATCTTGTTTCTTGTTTTGAAATCTTTGCATTCTAAACTTGTTAACTTAGCCACTGAAAATATGTAAACCTTCAATGTATACAAATAGAGCATTTCATTCCTGTGTATAGTATTGCAGGAAAAAACATACATGCACACGTGTGTACCTAGAGAAGAATGGAGATTGTGGCATAATCAAGAAGAATCAAAATTAAGCTTGACTTGAGGTGAAAATCTGCTTTGCACTTTGTCACCGTAGGCTGTTCCATTGTGACCCCTCCTTACCTTAACTTAACTTAAATTAACTTAACTATGGACCTCTCCATAGTGCTGTCACAGTAACATCCACAAACTAGATTTATGCCAGTTAGCGAGGATATGTATAACAAAACTCAAATGCAGCAGTCTGTAACCCATCAGAGGCTAATTTACCCTGCCAAGAAAGCAGTACTCTGCATAATTCACACCAGAAGAGGTGCATGACCCATCTAGTTTACTCTGACATAGGAAGAGGAAGACAAAACTCTTTATAAGGTATATAATAAATACTATGTTCTGAGCCATAGAGAATCTGGAACACATTTTCCAGTTCCGCGTTCAGATCAGATTTCCGTAAATGTATTGCAAAACTGAAATTTTAGCCTATAAAATGTACAAAGTTCTTAACTATAAAATAGTTACGGGAATATAATTCATGCAGTGAGTTTTAATATGTTTTCTATTTTAAGGGAGAGGCAGAAAAGTATACAGATAGTGTATATGCATATAGTGGAGTGTGTTGTTACACTTCATAAGTCAATTTTACATGATTAAGATTTGCAGTGAGATTTGTAAAGGCAGACACTTGAATCCCTGTGGAGCATGACCTCATTGACTTTATCACAGATCTACACAGATGTTGTGATCTGTCTGTACAGATCTGCTGGCAGGATCAGGGACTTTGGCCCTAATCTGGCAAACAATTTCATGGTCGACTAGCGTTGTATGTGTGAATACTCTCATTAAACTCACATATATGTTTGCAGTATCAGGATCATAGGAAATGGTATGAACACAGTGGGTCATTCTTGCTTACTGTCCAATTTGAGATTTATTTCTTAATATAGAAACCAACTATTCATTTATTTAGTCTGTTTTTTTCTGAATATTTGTGTCCAAAGAGACTCTTTTCCAATTCCCTTTGTTGTGAAGAAAATCTCAAAATTTCTGTTTGTAAGGACAAAACTATATATCACTGCAGAAAGCTTTTTACTCCATCCTAGCAGTTAAGTTATAATATTTTGTTTATTTTCCCAGTATTTTCATGGTTTTACATTATTCTGTGTACATGATGGTAACATGCTGTTTTCTGACTCCCATTGCCAATTGCTTTGTTTTTCTTGCTTCAGCTGCTTTCACCCCGTTGTTATATAGTGGATGTGGTGGATTGGGGACTGATGGATCACAAAAGTATAGCTCCTACCAGTCCGGAGTCAGATCCAGTTGCTGTCTTGGCTTTCACTCATTTAGAACAGTTTACTTTCTGCTAGTTAAATAGTTCAATTTGGCATTTGCAGTAACTGCCCTCCTCCCTTGAAAGATAAACAAAACTAAAAATAAACAGCCTCCTAACTACTGTTCTTTCTCTCACTGTGTGCTGGCCATCCCTTGAGCATTTGTGGGATCTCCTGTTCTCCTTGATGCTGGAGAGAAAGAAGACTTCCTCTCACTGTCTGTGGGGAAACCTTTCCTCTAGCATTAAGAAGGAAGTTATGGATCCGTCAGCATCTTGGGTCTCTGTATTCACTTTGCTGGTGGCTGTTCTTGATGCTTGGCTGTGGTCATCTCTTGGAGCTTGGCTATTTCCAGTAGCTAGCTGAATGCTGTTAGTTCTTGGAGAGTTAATATGGTGCATTCTCTGTACCCCCATGAATATTCAGTCCAGGCTTTGATACAGAGCTTCTTTGTGCTCTATCAAGTTTGAGGTTTAATCCCATGTCTTTTCAACAGTGAGACACATAGAGAAAACTGTTATTTTCTTTTTCTCTTAATAGGAAAAAAGGGAGCTCCTTTAAATCCCTGCTGTCTTTCCTGATAATTTGCAGAATTTCTTCTTCCTGGAACAAAATTGGTATTGTTAATGCTTTTTGCAGCACTACATTATGTGGAGGGTTTTGTTGATGCTTCTGTTCACTAAATCATGTTTCTTAAATTGTACAAGGAACTAAGCTTTCATTATTTTTTAAAAATATCTTTTTTAGCCTGCTTGATTGCTTAGAAAACATGACCTGAGTGAATGATGGAAAATGATTAGGTACCAAAAAAAGAAATTTTCCCAGTGAAGTTGACATTGCTTATACTCAGTTTCATGAAATCCAAATTAGCACAAGAAAATTGTATTGAAGGCATATCCAAGAGGGTGATTTCAAAAGAGGGCTTTAATAGGTTTTAAATGTTCTCCCCTATTACTAGATGTCATCTCATCCCATAGTGGTAGTTCTAGAACCTTTATAATTAAATTTACATTTTTTATTACCACTAAAACACATGAACAAATGTAACTTTTAGTTTTCTTATAATATGTGTAATAATTTTATGAAGTAGAATCTGTAGTTTAAGATTGTTTTTAAAAGCTTATTTTTAGTTACTTAAAATTTTCTTAAACTTCAGCGGTTCCAGCTGAATTGTCTGTCCAAGGTGTCTGCTTCAGGCTGAACTGTTTTTTTCCCAGTACCCTTGAGCACAAGTGGCTCTCTGAGGGTTTATAGATATATCTGTAGATGGATGACTGGCTAGAATGAAAGAATGAATGATTGAGCAGAACTGTTGTGGAACTGTTGTGTTTTGTTGGGGCAGAAAGGAAGGGATGAGGTAGCTCACCCACCATGGCTGAAGTAATCTTTGATGATATGATGCTTCTGCATACTGGAAGCATTATTAGAGGCTGGCATCACTGCTTTGTAAATGACCTAAATACTGTATTTGTCAATATCATCCGTGCACTCAGTATGCTTCTCGCTTACCATGCTCTTGTGCTACAAGACGAAGTTGGAGGAATGTGGAGTCCAGTCCATCTGTGGAGCAAGGGTCCTACAGAAAAAAACCCTATGCATGATCATGTAGTTAACGAGTGATTCACCATGCTTACAGGCCACTTTTAGAGGAAGAGCAGAGATTTGACATTCCCAACAGTTGTTTGAGGAAAATGGTGGTCACCACTACCCTTCCCATGAAGCTGAATACCAGTGTTTGTCTAGTGGAGTTCTGCAGGGAATGCCTGGTTTCTGGAGCTGTAGAGAGAGAAACTGCAGTCCAAGCACCAGACTACAGAGCTGCTAAAAACTGGTGCTTTTGGGAAGAAAAAAGAAAGTTAAGCAACTACAAACTTGGGTTTCAAAAAAAAGGCTGCAATAGCAGTTACACATCTCTCAAGCTGCGTGGTGGCAGAGCTGGGTTTCTCTAGAAGGTATTTTTTTATTAAATACCTATGTTCGGCTATGTTCTATTTAAATCCCATGACAAGCACACAAATTATGTTGTCTGGAACTTTCACATCCTTCCAGAAGACCCTCTTCAACTCTACTGCCGCCTGTGAAGTGTTCGTCAATGACAATTTGTGTTTATCCATGTTTCTGTGGATTAGATAGCCCTAACAAACGATGCATTTACTGTTGAGCAGCCTGTGACTTAAAAACTTCAAAATAAATGGAACAGAAAAAATTATCAACTTGATATGTTTATTTTGTACTTTCTTCTTAATTTGTCAACTACCCAAAATGCAAAATAAATCAATCTTAAAAAATAAATAAAATGGTAGTTGAATGACAGTATGTGCATTGAAATGCACTTCTGTGCACAGCTATTTTGTTCTTGTGAGCCGCAGGGGATTGATGTTAACGAGGTTCCCATCTCCTGTTCTCAGGGAGTGGGATTTTGTGTAACTCAGGCCCCCGCTGGTTCAAAAACAGTGCTGGCAGAAAAAGCAGAGGATGATTTGTTAATAGCGTTAACTGGAAATGGCCCAGTTAACATTATTAACGTTATTACCATCGAACCTAGGTTTGAATGATGGTTAAAACCTCTGGTTTTGTTATGTGCCTTAAAAACACATTTAAAGAGAGCAGGAGCTCAAAGAGCTAGTAATTTGGGCTCTGATGATTTTGACGCTATGAATTAAATCTCAGCTATGTGTGCTTAAAGATTGGCTACAAGTTCTTGCTAATATAGATAGTCTGGTTTTGTTTGGGTTTTTTCTTTAATTTTTTGGCTTTTTTTCTTTTTTTTCCTTCAAAATCTCTGGAGTATGCAGCAGCTTTTGTTGAAGTGAGATGAACTCCAGAGGTGCTCTGGCTGTTGTAAATCAGGCTGCCTATTTAAGAGGCTGAGTACTTGTATAGGCATTAGGATACTTATCCATGTAAATCTTGAGGTTTATTGTTTCAAGCTATGGCTCAGTTCATACGCATGTCTGTAGCAGTAAATATCTTTGTTCTTAAAAAATAGGCATATTTTTTTTGATACAGGGGTAATACTGGATTGACCAAAAGGACTCCGTAAACCGGTCATGTAAAAGATGTGGTATACCCTGGTTGTGTCAGGAACTTCCTGGTTTAAAAAAGTTATAGTAAAACATAGTAATTCAATTACCTGTTCTCTTCTCTTTTTAGATTACTCACAGTTTTCAGAATTTCAGGTTGAGATCAAATGAAATATTTCAAGAAATAGATCGGAAAACATTTACGTACTGGATTTCCTATTTATTAGTGACTAGAAGCCGTGTCAGAAAATGTGTTCCAACTTTATTAAATGGGGCGTGGCAAATGTCAGTGAAAACTGCCTTTTTTGTAGTAATTTCTGTGTTATGTTTTTGCTGAATAAGCAAACCATGGAGCTGTTGAAGCTGCAAAACTAAAGTGTGTCCATTTTTGTGTTGCCGATAACGTATCTTACTTGAACATTTTAAAACACGTGCAGTTGCTTGGCCATGGTGCAGTTCTCCAGGCTGGGTGCTTCTTTTATTTCCGATGACACTGTTGATCCTTAAACTTTCTTTTGGATGAGCTCTAACTCTTCCCTTGGCCGAAAGATTGTTACCTATGACTGTCTAATCTTTCATAGATGGCAGGCCTTATAGGCCAGGTGCCTTTTGCTCTTCTTATGCTAAAAATTTCTGTTTTCACTGTCAGAAGCGCAGGGTTTTTTACTGGTTTACTGTTTGTCTCTTCAGGGGTGGATGCTCAATGTTTGGACTCTGTGTAGGTTCTGGAAAGCAAGCTTTTTTGGCTTGCCCAGGAATATATATATCTAGACAAAAACAGTCAGCTTGCATGCTCCTGGCTCAGTATCTTCCTTCCTGGAGCTTTCCAGATGTTGAGGATTTTTTGCCTTCCATGGGATTTATCCACCCATCCATCCATCTGGTATGCTTTCTTCCTAATGTATAGCTGGTTTTCTTCTTTATCTGTTCCCATGCTCACACTGCATGGCTCTGCTATGAGAGCATACCTCTGGTTCTCCTGTGTCACATTTCTTGCATCTTTGAGTCTCTCTTTATTTCATCCACAGATTTCTAATCCTGATTTTATTGTCTGCATAGTTTTTTGAGGCCCTGGTGGTAATATTTGATTCCTCTCCTTGTCTTCAGCAGAAATTTAAGTACCACAAGAGACAAAATACTGTTGGAGCTGTTTCATAAAGTGTGACTTCCAATGGAAGATACAAAGGCTTAGCAAACCTTCACTGGTGCTGGTTCAGAAGATACATTGCATATGGTTAGGAGTTGTGCTGCAATACTTGGTATTCTAGACTCTCAAGATGAATATAATTAATAGAACTGGTCATTAAACTGGGGTGAAGTTGAGTGACGTACAGAGGAAAAATAGTTACAGGACAATGTTTTAAAAGTGCCATTTGTGATTTGTCTTGTTTTCAAGTCACGAACGTGTAGTAAATAAGTCATTGACTTCAAAATCTCCAAACATATTTATTTCTGGAGAAGAAAACATACAAGAGTTTCTTAAAAGATGTTTTCTTGTCACAGCACATGTATACTAAAGCCTCCTCAAGTTTTCCTCATAATTTTATCTGAAATTTTAGTGCTTCTTGCATTTGAGAGTGCTTCCTTACTATGAAAGAGAAGGAAGTTTTGAAGCCTAATGCTCTTGATAGCCCTGTGGCTTACAAGCTCTGTAGGCATTTGGCTGCTCTGTGAAAAGGCGTTTCCATACTAGTTAATTGGTATTGCACAAATTGCCACTGTAAAATGGAGTAGCGTAATTGTTGAATGTCTAAACTCGATGTTCTCATTTTTAAGTCTTCTATGTGTTTACAATATTTTAGAGTAACTTTGCCAGAATCTCACTATGAATATCTTCCAAGGGTGCATGCAGAGCTGACTCACGTAGACCAGCTCCATGCTCCAAAGGGACTGTGAGGATCTCATGAGGAACAAGCACAGAGCCCTCTGGAGCATTGCTAGTGGGGGGTTAGCCAAATTGACATCAGGAGGTCTGGACACGAGGGGCTGGGGGGATTGTCAGTATTTGTCATGGGTCAGTTTTGTCTCTTTGTCTCTTTCTACATGCAGCTTTTTTAAATGCTTGCAAGACCACTCTCACAAAAAAGCTCGGGGAGAAAACTGCAATTTATCATTTGAACATTTCTGAAACAAAATTATTTCTTTGGTTATTACCTATTTATGTGCACCTGGAGGTGTTCCATTATCTATCCTTCCCCTTCCTTCTGTGAATTAACTGAGCACATGGCCCAGTTATTTAACCCCTGAACCCCTCCATGCCAGGGCAGTTCTTTGGCTGCTAGACTTGCATACTGCAGCCCAGTATATAATACAGTTCCTAGTCTGCCCTTGACAACTACTGTCACGCCATCTTCCTTATTTTTGGGCAATCAGTCAAATACCTGTCTTAGAGCTGTTATTTTTGTGTGCGTTCATGGATCAATCAGCAGGAGGTGGTAGAAATTACCTCTTACCTTTAGGCTTATGAAATATACACCATTTCCAGTAACCTAGGATCTGTCAACTTCTGATCTCTACATGTGTGGAGAAAGACCATATATTTGGAAATGCCAGTCCATTAGCACGGTTTTCCACTAACTACTAACTTTAGCTTGGTTTAGTTTTTCATAGTATCACTTAAGGAAAAAAATAATTATATGATAAAATACATAAATGTAAGCATGCAAACACAGTTTCATATTAAAAAATGTTGAGAACAGCAATGCACTGAGCAAAAGTTCTCACAGGTGTTAGTACACAAGTAGTTCCAAACTTTAACTTTAGCAGTCCTGCTTCAGGTCCATTTTACTTTAAAATTTTCATTTCCCTGAAATGTCCTTTCAAATGTATAGTGGAGAAACACAAAAGAAGGATCCATAATCACACAATACCCAATATTTTTCCTTTTTTTTTTTTTTTTAAATAAATAGAAAGTGATGGACTAAAACAAAATTACACTTGCTTAGTATTAACGTTACTGTGAAAATCACTAATGCTAGTGTTTAAGCAAGAAGAGGGTTTTGTAAAGCTCAGGAATTAAGCTGGTAGTTCTGATTTAACTAACTAGCACAAGCTATATGAGTTGCTTTTGGTTCCCCCACCTGGATCCTAGTGAAGTACTGAAACATAATGATTTTCTCTACAGATCAGTGAAAAAGACATTTTAAATAATGCTTTGGAATACAAAGACAAGGTGGCCACTCTGAGCATTCTTCTTTGTGTATTCATGTAATAAATAAGACAGGCACAGATTCTTCTTTTACCTGTATTTTCCTTGCATGTTTAGCAGTGTTAGATCCTGCATTTATTTACCTTTGTTTGAGATCTTAATCTTGACTTCTCTGAAACTATTCTAAGGTAAGGCAATTAATACTTTTACGCAGCTTTGCTGTGTGCAGACAGATGTCTCATCATACTGTTGAGTGATGTAACCAACCATTTTTTTCATAAGCCATCTAGTATCAGCCGGATGATACCAGCTTGCAGGCACAACTAACATTACTCAAATTGAACCTATGTTCTTGGGACTGTGCACAACAGAATAAATCCCTTGAGCTCACTGACTCTGTTTTTAAAATTCTATTTTCACTTTCTGTACAGTTATTTAGTATCTTGTATAAAAATGGTAAAAAAAGGCTGAAGTCTTGCTCTCTCAAGCATTCTCAAATGTCTGTTTCAAAACTGGCTATCAGCCTTGACAAGACAGGCAAATTTTCTTGCTAGTCTGTTGTCCTCCTCCTTTTCTCAACCCACTGTCTCCATTGTTCTGGTAATCCTCCACTGCTAAGTGAATTTGCTTCTCAAATTCTCTCCCCCCCCCCATTGGACTTCTTGAACATTGCCATTTGGTTCACTACTACTATAGGCAAAGATGCTACCCTGTGTATTTCTTCACGAGAAGCCTCATGGTGCGTTATGCCTTCCCTCCAAACCTCTTCTAGCATTACTGTTTCAGAAAACGTCAATTCCTGACATGCCAAGACCTCAGCTTTAATTTTTAATCCTAACCTGACAGGCATTCAGATTCATTGCCTGTAACTGCACTAGAATCAACATATTATTGCGTACGTTTGATGAACCATAGCATTGGTTCAAGTCTTGTTTCCAGTTACTTGGTTTCTAAATGTACTCTTTTGGGACCTAAACGGTATTGTCAATATTCTTTGTCCTAGTTGCTCAGCAGTTTGCAGCTTAATATTGACAAGGGGCTTTTGTATTGCAGCAGCTGCCAAAGTTAAACCTTTGTTAGGGAATGGAAGAAGTTTAGAAATGGGCCCTATATCCAGTGTCAAACTGTGGAAATTTTTTTTCTTCTCATTTCTATGCTAGGTATAGATTAAGTACAACCATATTCCTTATAACTTGTTTGCATCTGTGGACTTCTTGGTAGCTTTTTCTTTAAACAGCAACCCCAAAATTAACCAATTCACCATTATATCCATAAAGTTATATCTGCAGCTTATAGTAGCTGACTTTTTTGTTTTCTGTATTTGAGTTCTTCCAGGTTTTTTTTCCCTTTTTTTCCCTGAAGATATGCAATTAGCACATGCTGTGTCTCTACAGTACTTTTTTTTTAGAGGCAAAGTAAAATGCTGAATTTTGTTGAGTAGTTCACATGCTGCATTACTTTTGTAGTGAGTTCTGGAACCAAGCTTTCATCTGCTGTTTAATATAAAAACCCCTTTTGCTTATTAAGTTCTACAGTATATGTACATGGTCCTGAAACAGTGCTCCTAACATGAAGTCCAATATCTAAAAATTTTTAAATCTATTGCTCTCCAGCAAAATCCGATTTCCTGTACTATGGCAAAATTCTTGGGAATTTCAGGAGGATTAGGGAGTAAAAGAATCTCAGTTGTCAGGATTTGGTTAATTTGCATGTCTGCTAATTTAATACCACTGTAGTGGGGATTTGGAGAATCTGCTGCAAGATTGTTTGAGGATTGTGAGGTTTCAGAAGAGACTGCAGTTTAGACTTCCAGAACAATTGTTCAAGATCTAAGATAATCTTTTCCACAGGATAAGTAAAAATATTGTATAGTATTCTTAAAAAAAAAAAAATCATCAGCATTGCTGCACCCCAACTTGAATATTCAAGGTGATTATTGAAAAAGTAATTTTTGGAGGTAGTTCTGGAGAACCTTTTTTTTTTAAATTATTTTTATTTTTTCCCCCCAATAAAGACAGCATTGACTGCTGGATTGCACTTCAGTGAAATTGGAATTAGATTTGCAAGATGTAACATATGTGTGTAAATATATCTGATGAATGCAGGCATTATAATCTGTATGTCTCAAAATGGAACTGTCTCTAATTTCAGTGTTTAATTGGTGAAATAATGTCAAGCATATATCTTTCAGCAGTACTTATGTTGAAAATAATTACATGTTGCAGAATTTGTATTATATTACTGCTCCTAACAATCACTGAAGGAGGAGGTGTGTATTTAAGCCTGCAACTGTGTGGTTGATGTGAACAGGAACTGCCTGAACGTTGACATGCTGGTATGTAAAACTGAAGACTGAAGAATCACTAGTCTTGTTGAGAACTTCTTGTAAAGAGTATTGGATCAAAACCACTTCTAGATCAAGGGACCAGTAGCTTAGGCATGCAGAAATATCTCATAAGCCTCCAGTTCTGCACATGTATGTTCTACGCCATTGGAAAGCTGAGATTCCCCAAATCAAAGGGGTGATTTCCTGGAGATAATTAATATTTTAAGGTAACTAACATTTCAGTTTTCTGCATGCTCAGCCATCATTTCCTTTTCCTTTTTTTTTCCTTTTTTTTTTCCCTTTCTTTTTTCATTCACCCCCATCTGAGAGCAAGACTAAGCCTGTCAAATTCCCTGCAAATTCTGCTCTGCAGGAGCAAACACTGCAGGTCCTGACCTCTGTATGTTCTGACTCCTGGGTTTGTCCTCCTCTAACCATATATTTGAACAGAGCTCTTAGGTAAACTGTGCTGTCCCGCCCACCCCCCACCAACTGCTGGCCCTGGCAGTCTCCCAACATCCGCTTCCTCCAGTCCCGCTCTCATGTAGCACAGTATCTCTAGCGGAAATCCTGTGACCAGCCCGACTTCCCTTTGCTACAGATTTATCTCCTTTTTTTTTTTTTCCAGCTCTACCATCTTTGTCACTGAACAGCTTTACGCTCGGACATAATCAGATCCCATACTTGCCAGCTCAGTTGGCTCTTCTCTGCTTTTGGAGCCCTGCTGAAGTCTTTGGCTTCTACCTCCCATCCTTCTCCATGTATGATCCTCACTGACTTCTTAAAAATAACAAAATAATAGCATAATAACATATAGTGTGACCTTTCCCTTCCTTTGATTTGCCTTTCCTTCTCCCCTTTCCTTGTCCAGTTTTATTCTGTCACAGATTCAGGAAGGGGTTTTAGCTCTCCTTCTGCTTGTTCCAGTCTTTCAGTTCTCTTCTCTTGCATCCTTTGCGTAATTCTTTAACTATCTCTTCTTAATCTCCATTCCCACCTGATTTTTAGCTAAAAATTTCAAGTCCCTCTTGTCTTTAAGAACACAAAAAAATCTTGATTCCCTTTTCCTTGAGCCACATTACTGTCTGCCACCAGCTTTTCATGCCTCACTGTGTGTGTGTGGGGGTACGTATCCTTTGAAGGCATGAGAGACCTTCTCCAGTCCAGATTTCACCTGTTATGTTAAAATGGAGTGGAAATCTTGATCCGCTCTTGATTCGATTCAGCCTGTCCCACCTTCAGTGCCATTAATTACTTGGCTATGTACTCACCCCATTCATCTCCTGTCTTGCTGATACTCTTCCAGTGTTTCCTACAGTGACTTTTCTTGTCTTGTCTTTTTGCCACCTCTTTCTCCTTTTCACTGGCTTTCTGCCCTTGCTCTCAGTATATTCACTCTTACTTCAGTTCCAAACACAAACTCAGCTACTACCTTTATAACTCTACCTATTTATGTCTTTAAAAACTTTTTTTCCAAATCAACTTCCTAGGTTTTCTCTTGCATCTTTCCAAGCTAATTTTGACTGAAATGGGGACTTAAGAGTATCCTCTGTTTCTCTCAGCCATCTTCTTCTTTGACTGCATGGAGCAATAGACTTTCTACTTGGCCCTCAGGCTAGTAAACTTGGTATCCTCTTTGCCTTGTTTTTCTTATCATAACCAGTTACGCTTTGAGATCTGCAAGTATTTTCCGGTTACCGTATATGTGCTCATTCTTGTGTTTCTGTACAGCTAAAAATACCGTCCCTGTGCTTAACCAATGTCTTTATTATGGAATTGTACTTTTCTCTGGCCTTGAAAAATTCAGATTTGCTATACCAGTATTCATCCAGAATACTACTGTAAAGATCCCTTTTATAACTTGCCGCTCACTTTCCTTGCTACACGCTGCTGGTTGCCAATTTTGTGTTTCTTTCCATTCCTTTCAGAGATGACACTCTTCTGTTACCATTTACTGATCAAAAGTCCATCACCTGCCATAATACTGGTTCTGCCCTTCCTGCATAGATTTTCAAACAAGCACTCCAGTTCTTTTGCTTTGTGTTGAAGAGAAGCTCTCTGAATATCCTCTGACTTACCTTGTTACCATTCTTCAGATTAATTGGTAAAACTTGGCTTTAGCGTGAGACCTGTTTTTTGTTTGGGTGGTTTGGTGGTATTTTTGTTTGTTTTTTTGTTTGTTTGTTTTTTTTCCTCCATTAAAAATCAGGGAAATGTACTGCTAATTTGGTTTGTGGTGGTGGTCAATATTGTCTCATTTTTATCTTGAGTTCTCCTGGTTCTTTGTATCCATCTGTTTGTAGTCCTAGTTGTTAAGGTAGCTGAAAAACTAATACTAATGGTATTTATCTGACATTGTAATTATTTTTGCCTTATCTTGGGAAGACCAATTCTGGACTTCAGAAACAGCCATGCTTGGAGTCATATAGGAAGAATATGTTCTGTCTAGGGCAATGTAGTCCTCTTTATATTTGCCATAGCAAAAAATAATTCTGGTCTTAACATGACATTTTAGAGGATGGCTTGACATGCAGCGCTTGAACAAACTCTTTTCCCAGAATTTCCAGTCTATGTAGTTTCTGTTCCACATCAGCTTCTGAGCTGCTGCTGCTCTGTCCCCTGGAGACAAGCCTTATACAGACACCTCAACCTTCCCTGCCATCAGAGACAGTCTTCAAGATGCTGTGGAGAGGGACAGGACTTGAAGGACAAAGAGACTTAGGATACATGGTGTCCCAAAAAGCAGAGTAAATAGTGAAGTGCTCCTGATTTCGTCATCCACACTGACTGAGCAAGGCACAATAGAAAAGTCTAAAAAAATGTTCCTTCTGTTCTCTTTCCTTCATACATATAAATTGGCAAAGAATTTATTTTTTTTGTAAAGCATATCTGGTTTAATTTATTAAATGTAATTTTCCTCTCTTTCTACTCAGGCTGAAAAAAGATGGAATTACATTTGAGAAATTTGATACCAGAATCAACTCCAGCATTTGTTATTAGATACACGATGACTTGCGTACACATGTATGATATCTCGGTATCTACTGATTACAGGGCTAGCAAGGTCAGATTTAATTGCCAGAAATGTTATAGCGACCTCAAGGATATTCTGTAGCTATGTGTAGGCAAGAGTCTATTTTAGTTATTTATTTTTCACATCTGAGCTATTCCCTGCCCCCAGAGTCTTTCCCTAAATATTAAAATATGTCAGATGTAGGTTAGAGAGATGTATAAACAACTAAGAAAAACTGATTAACTAAAGAATGATGATTGTTTGGGTAGGGTCAGGCAGTAATAGCAAGACCAAAACTTTTGGACGTAATTATAGATAACAAAATCTCCCTTTACATTTAAACCAGAAGAGTACCTACAGTTTTCCATTTATGCAGAAAAATATGTGTTTTTCCAGATATACACAGCTGTGTTACTTGTAAATATTCAGGCCTTGTAATTGTTAATGTCATAGGTAGTAGATGGGGGGGTGGGGGGAAAGTGGGTAATCCTGAGAGGGAGATTTTTAGAGTTTAATATTGCAGCTCCTTAGGCTGGAGAATGAATAAGGCCTTATGACCAAAGATGGTACATGGAAGATGTATATACCAGGAAGTTGGTTTAAAATAAATCAGAGGAGTCAAAGACATACCCTATTATATTAGTATGTTTTTTGAAAAAATACTGAATTCCCAAATAACAGATCTTCAGATCTTCAGAAGTAGAGGTGTGATCAGTAGTGTCTTTAATAATCCAAACAATAGTTTTGAAAATGAGGTACAAACCCAACAAAAGTACAAATTATAGGGATAGAATTAGACAGCTATGGAGAAAGAGTTGAGAGAATGATACATACCCAGGTGGAGATGATTTTATGAGTATTGTCATACTTAACATGAGTTTGAATGATTTTAGCTGTTACTCAGTATGCTGTTTGTGTTAGGAACTTGCTTACCAGTTCACTGCTGTATGCTATGTGGTTCAAATATGATAGCAAAATTGTTTTGGAATTTTAGATTAATTTCGGTTTGTGATTTAACAACTTTACTTTTCCGTTCTTAATACTGTAAAGTATTTTCAGACTTCTCAGAGAAAGTTTGTTAGTGTCGTTAACAATGCTATTATAGAATACAAAGATTACTATTAAATGTATTAGGATTTTTTTCTGAAATTTACTGCATTTGAATTCAGCAGTCTTCTTTCAGTTCATACTTTGCAGCTGCAAGTACCGTGATTATAAATCAGTTCAATCAGTTTTACTCTAGAGGAACAAACTGTCTTTCTCCTCTGAGCCTGCCACTTTTATACCAATTCCATGCAGAGGAAGCAAGGTGATCCCTTATCTCCAAGAATGCAAACAAACCCCCAATCAACCTCTGTCATCTCCCTTCAAATGAAACTTCGGTGTGTCTGAAACTTCGGTGTGTCTGAAACTTCAGTGTATCCAAAACTTCACTGTATCGTAGTAAGAAGAGGTGCCACAAAACCTTAACCTTAGTTTGATTTGTCCGTATTTTCCAGCAAGAATATTGATAGGAAGACTAATCCCTCTTACCTAGAAAGAAGTTGGAAAAGAGGTTTGTTTGTTTTTTTAATTTATAGTTGAAACTCCTCCTCAAGCAAGTCCAAAGATCAAAGTAAAAAAGAAAACCCTAAATGTGAAGAAGCAAGTGCATGTGCATCTCTTCCTCATCTGCAGGAGAAAAAGAGTTCTCAGAATTGGATCTGGATAGATCTAACGAAGAAATTCAGGAAGGATTATTCCCCTAGGGTGTACATGTTTGTTTTTTAAAACAATTATTGAGTTATTTTAATACCCTGGATGTTCATCTTCATGTACAGCACAGGAAAAAAAGAATAAATGAAGAAGAAAATATTTTCTACTCAGCAGCATTTAAAAAAATATTTTATCCCTCTATGTGCAGATTTGGAAGACCTTGTCTGAGTACAATAGGAACACAGTAATAATAGATAAATCTAAACTTTTATATAATTTTAAAAAAAATAAAATTGTTTGAATGTAGCTTTAACCTCTTCAGTTAACCACGATACAACCTGAAAGTAAATTCTCTCTCAGAGATTCAACTAGCAGATAGTTGTATCTGCAAAAATATTACTATATCTAAGCAACAATTTCCATATTCTCTTTGATGGTAATTTCGTACTGAACAGAAGGTCTCAAGCAAAGCAATTTCCCTTCTTCAGGAAGGGAGACTTGAACATGTATTTTTATTTTGTTTTCTCTTTTCTCATGACTCCCTGTGCACAGTTGCACTAGTCAGTCTGTTGCAGTCAGTTCTGTGTCCTGGAGGTCAAAGGGACCTTGGTATTTAGAAAATCATCCTGTTGTAAAGTAGTGCCAAGCCTGACATGTTGAGGCCAGCAAGAGAATCCCAAGTGGAACTGTTGTGTGCAGTTTCTAAATACTCAGTTGGAGAGTTATGAACTAAAGAGTAGATGCAAACTGAGCTCTTAATTCCCTTTTTTCATAGGCTGCAAAGGAGTGGACAAATAACTTTTTTATAATGAACAAAGCAAAAAAACGCAATAGATTTTTTTCGCTTTCTATTAAGCTTTAGAGGAGGGCACGTTAGTAAGAGGACATAAACAACAAGTAGCATGCTTCTCTGGTCCCTCATGAACTTCTAATAATATGCACAGCTTAAAGCTTGCCATGTCTAAGAGCTAAGTAGTCTAGTGAAAGACAGTATCGGCAGTTTAATATAAAGTATGGTTCATCGAATAAACTAAATGATAGATCTCAGGTAATAGCATATTATCAATGTATTTCAGATGAGGCATTCTCAGATTTTCCTGCTTCTGTGGCCATTTCTAGATGTCTCTTTCCCCTGCAAAGGCAAGATCTACCTGAGTAGTAACAGAACTCTGAAGTTTTCTCTTTCTACACTGGGAAGGGAAATAAACATCTATTTATTCCTCTAATTATTGTTCTACAACAGAAAAAAAACAGCAGTAAAGCCACATTTCAATTGCATTGGTAGGACTGAAGTATACTTAGTTGTTAAATGAGGCAGCAGTTAACCTGACTATAGGGCACAGATTAAAACCTCTACATATGGGTGTACATATGTGTAAAGCTTGTATTTATGAATGGCTTTAGAGCAAAGAGATAGGGATATCAAACAAATTAGCTTATATAAACATGCAGATATAAATTAAATGCAATGTGTAGTTCAACAGTACCAGTTTTACAAGAGTGAAGTAGAACTCTTCTACTTCAGAGAAGCCATATTGTTGTTTCTTTTATAATAGTTAGTTCATGGGGAGGTACATCTGTGTTGAATAACTGTTGGTTCACACACCTTTGTGGGATACCTGGATTATTAAAAAAACTATGAAGTCATCTGTGAAGGTATTCCTGGCATTGCCAGTGACACAATAGTTTCCAGTTTTCAAAATCAGTGTCTTCAGTGTGTGTGACTGATTTCCTTTTCAGTGCACCATCAGACTTCTAAGTATCAACATCACTGTATTTCATATATTACAGAGCACATATTTGTCAAACAACATACAGAATAAGGAACACAAAGTATGACTGCATTTCTAACATCTGTTTAATCAAATTCAATAAATCCAGATAGCAAAAAAAAAGCAGTGAAAGTTGTCACTGGTCTTTCCAAGTAGTCTCGGTATAAGAGTTTCATAAGTTCTTCATATGACAAAATAGTATATGTTAAAAGCAATAAAGAAGGGTACTCAACTGTTGCTATGTATTGTTTTCAGTTCTTGTGTATGTTAATGAACTCCTTTTCCATCAGTAAACTTCTGGTGAGAGACACCTCAATGACTTGCATCAAGGTATCATGCATACCCATATTCTGCACGATGATTATGTGTCATTTTTTTATGGCGTTTTAGTTTTTTCTATCTAATCACCCCAGCATATTAGTAAAACGTTGTAGAAATACCACAAACAATTGTCACTTGTTTAACAGAGGAGGTAAATAAACATACCTAACTTTCTACATAGAGGCAATCCAATTTAACTGCTTTTATATGACAGGTTGTCATGGAGCATTAAACTGTTCAGTACACAAAAGACAGAGGTAGAGGGAGAACTTCAATGATTTCCTTTTATTCTTTCCTTTCCAATCCAGAAAGAAAGGATAAACTTGTAGTTAAAATATATATATCCACATAGGTGTAAAGTTGGGAGGACTGAGAAGAATGCCCAACTTCGAGGCAGAATTCCTATATGAAGATAATTTAATTTCTCTGCCTCAGTTCCTCATCTATAAACTGGACATAATTGTCCCTTTCTCAGATCTCTTGTCTCTATTTAAACTGTAAATTATTTGTGATAAGGATTATCTCTTGCTTTTTGTTTATACAATGTCTCCCATAATCAAATTTTGATTTAGCTGTGCCTTCTTTATTAAAGTGCAAACGATAAGTAATAATAGGCATGGGATCTCATTGCAAACTAAAAAAGCCTTAAGGCAGGCTGGAATTTATTAGCCCCTGGAGGCAAAGATTGCCCCAGTATACAGGTTTTTGGCCATATTTTCAGATGTGGTGTGCATTTGTGTGTGGAAGCGAAAAGTGAGGAGTGGTAGTCAGTCATATAGCTCAAGCAATGCTTACTTTATTCAAATTTTACTTATTTCTTTACACAGGCATTGGTAGCTGGTGGATTTAAAGCCACTATTTTTCAGATTTTCACCTGCAACTGAAAGAAACTAAATATGCTGCATAATCAGACATAAATCAAGAAAAGGATACTGATTTACCAACAGAGACAGCTGAAGGGTCTGTGTAATCTTGTCTAAATTATTATAATAATGCAGGACTTCAGTTAGTCAGAATTAAAATGGGTGACTAGCACAAAACTTTTGGTATGCTTTTTAGCACATTAAAGAACTTCTTCAGAACAGTTAGTTGGAGAGCCAACATTATTCCCAATTTAATATTAAATAGTGAACTGAAGTTAATTTGAGATGGAATGTCTGAGCCACCAATTTAATAATAATTGCAGTATAATTAAATTCAACATCCTAGGGGGAGATATAGAACCAAAAGGCAACACAGAATGAGACTAAGCTTTAGAGGAAGTGATTTCAATAAAATGAGACAGTTAGTCAGAGTGACCCTGAATTTAAAAGTTAAAAATAAAAAAAACATGGTCTAGATGTTACTTAAGAGAACAGTAGCAGTTTCTTAGAAGTCAGTGTACCATTGAACAGAAAGGAAAGGTAAGATGGGATGCTTAACCAGTAAAGTGTAAAATGCTCTTCAGACAAAAACACATGGAAATTTCAAAAAATTTCATTATGTAAATAGTAAGGAATGTAAATTTCAGGAAGCAGTGTTCAAGGGAAAATTAAAAGGGTGAGAATGGATTTTCAAGATTATGTGTGCAAAAGTGGAAAAATAAACCAATTCTTTAAGTTTATTAAAAACATCCTGCAAAATAATTAGGAGCATTAGGAAAGCTAAACTGAGAAATACTCCATTGTTTAAAAATTAGGACTAACCCATAAAATACTTAACTGTCATAACAAACCATAACAATAGAGAATAGGGTCTGGACCATTGCAGGTAGTTCAGTGGGGACCTCTGTGCAGTGTGTTAATGTGTAATTGTGATCCAGAACACTAATTAAGGTAAAATTAAAAGCATAAGGGAGGCTTAAAGGGGTCAGTCTGACTTCCTGGCTTTCTCAGACCATGAAGTGTCACCCATCTCTCTGTCAACTCAAAGGCTAGCTTCTGAAACGGGGAGTCTGTGTTAATTCAGAGCGCAGTGGTCATCAATACCTCATCACATCCAGCCTCTCCTACTTCATTGAAAAGGGAAGAACAAAAAGCATAAGCCAAACTTCTGTTCTTAATTGCTCCTGGACTCTGAAAGGCAACCAACAGAAGCCATTAAGGATGATATTTTATTATGACTGATGCCACTGTGCAGGGTTACAAGTGTTGCAGGCATGTTGAGGGCAATGCAAGCAACCCAGTTCTCCCTAGGGTGATAGTATGAAAGAAGCAGAGGAAATCAGGCTCCAATGCACACACACTAATTTTTTTTTCTCAAAGTGGGTAAGAGCGTAACTTTAAAAAAAGCCATGGTCTCACCTGAACGACTGCCAGCCAGTAGTAAGCCCATGACCTCTCTTGGTGAGTGAGTTCAGAGTTTAATAATCCTGACTTCTAGAAAATAGCATTTAGTGTTGAATACTTCTCATTTTTAACAACATAACTTTAACCTCCATCTATTGGATCTTGTTATGCTCCAGTAAGACTGGTAAGCCCTTTATGATCAAAGATTTTCATGTATGTGAGTGCTTATATCCACAGACTGAGTCATTTTAAATGTTCGGTGTTCTAAAGTGGATGTTACTAAACTTGTGTTGTTCAGCAGCTCAGTCACTTTTTATAATGTATTGGGAAATATCAGTATTTCCAGAGCTGAGTGCAGTATTCTAATTGTGGGCATACCACTGTTTCGTTTGCACATTTATCACTAAAATTTGTAATCCTTCTTAATATATAAACAAACCTATATTAATATAATTACTGTGTAAATTAATATATACACAAATTAAAACAAAAGGTTGTTTGACAAAGCACACCATCTATGAAAAACACTACTTAATTGTTCACATGATGTATAAATCCAACCACATTTTCTGACACAGGCATTTTGTATTTAACCTTCTCATGTTGTTTGCAGTGCTGCTGGCTTTTGATGGCTTATTTTGGTGTCAGTTCACAGTATTTGTGAAACTGGGATTTAAGGAAGTTTGCTTCTTAGCTATCCAAAAAATATTTCCAAGTTTGAAATTATTTATGATAACACAGGAAAATAAGCTTGTGTAAGACTTGCATAATAAACAGTGTGGAAAACAGTATGGAAAATTCTATAACCTCATTATGAAAAATGAGTGTTATGGCTTCATCTGGCTTCTGTGTGTAATAATGGTCACCTCAGCTGCAAAAAAAAGGATACTTTTGCATGAACAGTAAGAAAGATGACAAGAGTGGTGAAGGATACAGAAACTAAATACGTGACACTGAAGAAATTAGAACTAATTACACAGGTAGTTTTATTTCCCTTCTCAACTCCTGTTTTCTCCAAAACTGTTCTAGTCCTATATTTTGGTTTAAAGAACCAATAGAAAGACTACTTCCCTTGCAGAAGTAATAGCTATGTGAAACAGTGTTATTTGTGTCATAACTAGAATTTAACTTTCTCTAAAAATAGAAATTAAGTGGTTAAAATGAAGATTTATTCTTGGTTACCGGAGAGTTTGCATCTACTCAGTAGTTAATGATAGGAAAGAGAATCAGTGCTTTGGGTTCAAAAGGGTATAAATTTGTGAGACAAGCATGAAGTTGGTCATAAACTGTATCAGTGGATTTGCATGAGAGAGGTTGCAGCTTTATAGGAATGGAGCAGTGCAAGAATCAATGTTTATCAATTAAAAATGATGATTTTCAAGGCTGTTCACAACAAAAGAGATACTGAATAAAATCAAAAAATGGTGAAGGCAGAACTGATAAAAGGAATAAATTTCTCACCGTGTACATTTAGGCTGTAGGATGTCCTTCCATTTAAAGAGTGAAAGGGCGGAAGATGCCAGAAAGGGTTTGACATTTTGGAGGATAATAGCAACATCCAGAATGATTGGTATAAAAATATTAGACAGTTATGTTTGAATCTGGCATTTCAGAGAAGAGGCAAACATCTAACATTAGAAAACTAGAATGTAGTACAATGCCATGATCAACTTACCTCACCTCTGCTTTCAGCTTGCTTTCAATTGTTTTGTCCCCTTTAGAGGTAGGATAGGGTTCTAGAAGGATCTCATGTCCATTCTGTTTCCCCAGCAGTATTGGTAGGCAGCAAAAGGCTAAAATCTGGCTAAATACTGTTTTTTTATGATCACAGTGATGTAAGCTTTTTGTCCTATAGTCTGGGTGTTGAAGTATTCTCTTATGTCTTGGTCCAGTTCTTGAAATAGCACTGCTCAGTTATAAGTGATGAAAATGTTATGCTAACCAGATGGGTCTTCTCTCTCCTCTCCTTCTGTTTTTCTCTCTTTTTACAAAGACTTATTTCTCTTTTTCCTTATTCTCCCTGCTTGCTGCTTGGCCCTCTGTCATGGCTACACTTTGTGTCATTTCTTTATCTCCAGTCAGCTGCATCTCTCCTCGGTCGCAGTCCTGTATCTTATCATTGTCATATTCTTCAGATGCTTATCAGGCATCTTTTTTTGGCTAAAGTCTTTCAACCACATGTCTAAGACAATGTTGTAAATACTTCGCTGCTTGATTAGTTTTTCAGAACTAGAGAGGTTTTTTTTAGAAGGTCTTGGAATATGGCACTTAAAAAAATTAACAGATGCTCTGGCGGGCACATGTGGTTTGTACTTCCATTATTAAACTTAAAATTTTCAGAAAAGCTGAATCCACTCAACAGGCATTCTACTAATATTATCTAAAAGTGGTTGTACGTTAGCTTTGTGTATCGTGGAAGCAGGACTTATTTTAAGATGTGGTATAATTCCACTTGTTTTATAACAGTTAAGTTTGTTGGGTTGTCATCATTATCATAGAATCATAGAACGTCCTGAGCGGGAAGGGACCCACAAGGGTCATTCAGTCCAACTCCTGTCCCTGCACAGTACAACCCCAAAATTCACACCACATGTCTGAGGGCGTTGTCCAAATGCTTCTTGAATATCTTGAGGCTTGATGCCATGACTGCCTCTCGGGGGAGCCTGTTCCAGTGCTCCACCACCCTCTGGGTGAAGAACCTTTTCCTAATGTCCAACGTAAACCTCCCCTGGCATATCTTCCTGCCATTCCCTTGGGTTCTGTCGTTGGTCACCAGGGAGAAGAGATCAGCGCCTGCCCCTCCTGTTCCCCTTGTGAGGAAGCTGTAGACTGCAATGAGGTCTCTCCTCAGTCTCCTCTTCTCCAGGCTGAAGAGACCAAGTGACTTCAGCCACTCCTCATACGGCTTCCCCTCTAAACGCTTTACCATCTTCGTGGCTCTCCTCTGGACACTCTCTAGTAGCTTCATATCCGTTTTGTACTGTGGCACCCAAAACTGCACACAGCACTCAAGATGAGGCCGCACCAATACAGAGTAGAGCGGGACAATCACCTCCCTTGACCAGCTAACAATACAGTGCTTGATGCACCCCAGGACATGGTTGGCCCTCTTGGCTGCCAGGGCACACTGTTGGCTCATCAACTTGCTGTCGACCAGAACCCCCAGATCCCTCTCCGCGGGGCTGCTTTCCAGCCTCTCATTCCCCAGTCTGTATGTACATCCAGGGTTGCCATGTCCCAGATGCAAAATCCGGCACTTGCCCTTGTTAAACTTCATATGGTTGGTGATTGTCCAGCTCTCTCATTTATCCAGATCTCTCTGCAGGGCCTTTCTGCCCTTGAGAGTGTCAAGAGCTCCTCCCAATTTTGTGTCATCAGAAAACTTTGATAGTAATCCTTCAAGTCCTTCATCCAAGTCATTTATGAAGACATTAAAGAGCACTGGCCCCAAGATGGATCCCTGCAGAACCCCCCGAGTGACTGGTCACCAGCCCGATGTGACCCCATTTACTGTAACCCTTTGAGCCCAACCAGTCAGCCAATTGCCCACCCATTGCATTTGTGTTTATCCAGCTGTATGCTGGACATTTTGTCCAGGAGAATACTGTGAGAGACAGTATCGAAGGCTTTACCGAAATCCAAAAAGATTACATCGACTGGCTTCCCTTAGTCAACTAGGTGGGTAACCTTGTCATAGAAGATTAAGTTTATTAAGCAGGACTTTCCCCTCGTGAACCTGTGCTGGCTGGGACCAGTGGTTGCATTGTCTTTCAGGTGTTTTTCAATAACTCCCAGAATAATCTCCATGATTTTGCCAGGCACAGAGGTGAGACTGACAGGCCTGTAGTTACTGGGGTCATCCCTCTTGCCCTTCTTGAAGACTGGGACAACATTTGCCAGCTTCCAGTCAACTGGGACTTCTCCAAAATTATAGTTTATTTGTGTGGAAAAGTACTGTTTTCAAACTCCCACTATTGTAGGTTTGAATTAGCAGAGATTTTTTATGGTACAGTGAGCTCTCACTTACAAAATCAATCCTCTATTTCATTTAAAGAAGAGGTACAAAATAATTGAATAACTTAAAATATATATTATAGTATTAAATAATAAATATGGAATTCAGCATCAGATTCAAATAATATATTTAGTTTGAGAATATTTCTGTTATTGGCATCTTAATTCATAAACATGTGAGGGCTTATTTGATAGCTAAATAAACTTTCTCTTTATGATAATTATTAGTACAGTTTTATTGAAGCAAATTTTAAAGGAAAGTGTTGTTTAATTACAGGATAGCATTCTCCACCATTGTTGTCAATTTAGATTACTTTTACTATGGAAAGAGTTTTTTAAAGTGGAGAAATATTTCATTCTGAAAAAACATTGTGATAGAAGAATATGCCTTTTTAATTTCAAGATACACATTGTCATTTATTTTGATTTTTTTTGCTGTGCTATTAGATTTTATATCATTAAAATATTTCATGATCATGCCATATCAAATCCTGTTAAAATTTTAAAATCCTAAAAATTTAGTTTTGACCTTTTCTAATAAATAGCATCCAACCTACCTGTCATATGACATAACATACACAAGTGACATCTGTCTATGAATTATGTAGAGAAATACAGAAATCAAATACAAAGCTTCTACAATGAAGGATAGAAGTTACCCTGTTGTTTATTTCTATCCTGCCAGATTTACACTAGATAAGCAATATAAATAGTTTTGTTTGCTTTCTTAATAAGCCTTTTCAAAGCAAGTTTCTCAAGAATTGTAACTGAGAAAATGCTTTCTCTTGAAAACACTGAAAACAACTGTGTTCCCTGGCTGGCATATGATCTTTACAGTAAGTAATGGTGAAGAGTGTGGAGCAAAGGATACTTCTGAAGTCTCTGTCAGTGGCAGCAACGTGTGCTTTCAGCAGTTGTCTTTTCCCTTCTCCTTCAAGAGAAGAAAAAGCTAGTACTTAGTAGAGTTTCAACACAATAAGTGTGAATGCAAATGTTAGCTTGACATCTGATACTAATACTGTTCATAACACCCATATGGGAAGCACATTTCCCTTCTTTCAAAAACAGGATTTGAGATAACAAATTTTCCTCCTTTCAACTTTCTTGTACATACCCTTACGATAAGATCAAGTGGTTTTTGGATCATTCATATTTAATAAAGAACCAGCTTTCATTTGGGATTATGTTTTCCAGAAAGCATTCTAAACACTTATTCCAACTAGTATATTTGTTATGGGAAATAATTACGCAGTGAGCTAGATTTCGAATATTAGATGTTACAGAGTTTTTTGAAAAATGAGAGTAATTTTTTGTAAATTTTTGTAAGCTAGGGGAGTAATTGATTGCATTTTGAATGGTGAAAGAGGAGGTTAATTTTCTAGAAACTCTACATGCAGTGCTTGATAGTGGTGGTGGCTTGGGCTATTAAATTATTAATGGTTGGAGGGCTTGACTATGCTCAGAGTTCAAGTCTGCCTGTGTACATACAATGGGATGCTCTTGTGTGGAGAGCCTAAGCTAAGAGAAGACGTGGAAAGGCTCTGATACCAGTGTACGGCCATCTAATTTTAGAGTAAGATTCATTTTTAATGCCCACTGTAGAAAAATAAATTTCCTAGATTACAGTGATACAGTTTTTCATTTAACCCCTTCACTGATGAGTTACTTGTGCCAACAGTTGATATCTCTTAAAACTTATCTTTTATAAAGCTAAAATATGATAGTATTTTCTGATCAAAGTCATTCCTTGACGTACTTATTCCTATGCAGCAGTGTACCAGCTTTTTCTTCACTGTCCAAAGAAGTGCCTGATAATTTTGTTTTCATATGAAAATGTTCATATTTTAAGATATTTTTCATTTTAAAATATTCTTTTATATTTGATATTTGCAGCTTGCTTTGAATGGAAAAGAAATAGTGAGATTTCTAGTCAGGAGAAGGACTTCTTTTTCTTTTGTTTAAGGCAGTATTCGTGTACAGCCCCTTTGCATAATTACAATGTAATATTTAAGGTAACTGAAGAGAGCGTCTTCAAGAGTAAGTCTCTTCCAGAACAGAGGTGAGGTGGTGAAGTGTGAGTGAAGGAGAAAAAGAAAACGTGCTTGATTATGGTTGTTTGGATCATTTATGGGAAATTTTACTTTAGTACAAGCTTGAGTGTGTGAGTTCACCAGGATTTTACGGCAGGTTTTTTTGCTATTGCTAATTATTTACACATCATACAGTAATTTTAGAATTTTTTTTTTTTTTCGCAAGAACAAAAGTATGCATGATTTTGTGGTTTGTGTCTTATCTTTGAGAAAGAAGTAGTAATTTATTTAATTAGAGTTTATTTTCTGTTAATATGCAAAATACTCATTGAATGTAGAATCAATTTATTACTGGGATTTCCAGCATTAGCCGTAATCTTTTTTTAGAAAATAACATCATAGGTTTATATTGAAATTCAAGGACATTCTCTGGATTTTGGAACTTCACAGTTCTTAAGTGACTCCCCTTCTCTGAAAATTGAGTTTTCTGCTTCTCTGTATACAGTTATTACATGCTTAGAAAACCTTTTGTTCTAAAACACTTTCCACTGACCTGCACCACAAGCGATCACCCTAAAGTGACCAGATGCTGTCTCTTAGCATCGTGGATGAAATGTGACATCAAGATAAATGCTTGTCTATTGTTGAACATGATTGCCTTTTCCTTTCCCCCCCACCCCCCCCAGCTTTGTTCAAATACAATTTGTTCTCTTGGGTCTTTGCAACCGAGCAGAGGTTTTCTGGGACCAAAAATAATAAGCTCTCCTACGTACAGGTCTGCTGCAGTTACATTGGGTCATGACAATAAGCAAGTAGATTCAATGTAGTTAAGTTTCAAGTGTGTTTGATCACTTGCAGTTTATATTTTGTTGCGTCCTACTTCAGGAGGCATCAGCCAGCTTCTGCACATTTGTCTCTAGTGGGCTGCTCGCCAGGGCAGTGGACAGATCGCATGACCCACGCCTCTCTGCAACGCCTTAATGCAATTAACATGTTGTGTGCCTTTATCAACTGAATGTACGCGGCTGTAGATTTGAAAAATATGTACGTGACTCTACATGTTTATCAGATCATGAGTGTTCAAAATTAAGTAGGAGAAGATTTATGTGTTACGTAAATACAAAGCTGTAACAACACTTGCTTGAACAATAAAGCCAGGAGATTGGCATCTTCAAGTTCTTAATCTAAAAATACTTTCATTGTGCACTCAACATATGCTTTCAGAAATAGATAATGTGATAAAAAGGGTTGGATGTGGGGCTGGGACTTCTGGGATTCCCTGTCTGCACCTCGTGTTGCTGTTATTCTTCCCTGTGAACTTTTTTCCCCAAATTTGCTGTATCTTTTTTGTGTTCCTGTAAAATGGGGGAAGTGAATATTACCGTCACTAAAGGCACTTGGAATTTTTTACTGGTCTTAAAGAACATACACTATTAGCATTATATGTAAGCATTGAAGGAAACAATTAATTTGAGTAGTAACTTGCAAGAAGAAGGCTTGGATTTAATTTTCAAAAAACACCATATCTTAGTTGTCTCAGTCTTTTGTTTCTTTTTCCCTGTTCAGTGCTACTGGAACCAGGATTTGCCATTAATGTTTCGGGGCAGCTTTTCAGCCAGGGTAACTAGTGTATCTTGATCAAAGTCAAAAGAAGTACAACAATATTTACAGTTCTGTTTGCTAGGAATTTATTTTGAGTTATTTTGGTCATAAGAGCCTGTGACCATATTGCACAAGACTGTTACAAAATAGTGTAGTATGTGAACACAGGCATGAGCGCGCGCATGCGCGCGCACACACACACCCCCCTGCCCCCGCAAAAACCAGAAAAGAGACTGCATGTGGAAGACCATCATTTTTGTTTAATTTTATGCAGATGTTTTGCTTCAAAAGATGCCAAAGTAAAAAGATTATACTTCATCTGAAAATGCTCCATCTTAAATTGGTTCCACCAGTATTCCGAATGTGCATTGTGAAAATAGTCGTGGTTCATAAATGGCCATATAAGCCTGATTAGATCTCCACCACCACTTAATGGTCAAACCTTTTTCCACTGTTGCACTTGTCATACTAGCGTTTCTCTAATTCTGTTCCAGCTCAAATTAATTTTATTTGAACTGAATGGTCAGAGTTTTCACAGTGTCCCGAGTGGGATCTCACCAAGCCTTTCTGGACTGACATCAGTATTTCCCTATGTTTACCAACATTACTTAAAATTCTAGATTTATGTTTGCTTTCATGATCTCATAATCATTCTCATAATCATTCTTTATTAGTATATTTATTATAGATTATTAATATTTTTTTAAAAAAATACATTCTATAAATTTGTCAGTGTGCTATTCATCTTCTAGTTTACATTTGTTAAATTTAATCCCTTTGAGGGTCATTCTGTCCATCTGTTTCCTCACCAGTGACACTCTGAGCCTTCTCTTCACTACTGAGACCTTTCAGCTTCATGAAGTTGCCAAATTTTATTGTTACACTCCTACTACAACATGATGTCCATAAATGCAGTATGAGCCTGTGTATTTGCAGAGATGAGCTTTAGGCCGTGTTTATGCACATGTGCACTGTAAACCACAATGCAAAAGTTCTGCTGATTTTCCTGTTTATATTTCTTCATATACAGACAGTGCTTTTCATAGTGGGAAACAATATGTCACTTCCCTCTTCTGTGCTGCCTCCCTTGACTTTCAATTTCCCTGTGTTTTCAAGTGTTCGATAAAGGGTTTGCACAGGTCATCTTTAATTGATCTAACATGAGCTTGATCCCCTTAGTTCACAGGCAAGCTTGGGTAGGAAGAGTTGTGATAATTATGATTTTTTTTTTTCAAGCTATTTGGAAAATTACTTTTTGAGTTATAACTTAAAATTTCATGAGTAGAGAAAATATTTAGTATTTCCCAAGCTGAAAGAAAGATACTGTGAATAAAAGAGAATATAATTCTAACTGAGGCAGCGCTTATGGCTTTGTCTCTACAGGTTCATTGAATCAGCAATGATTCCTCATGGTGACTTACTGCTACTCTTCTGCTTTGGGGAGGGGGCATCACTGTCCTATGTGACAAAGACAAAAATGCAATGAAAGGTGTTTGATGGCTTATTGCACTGAAACTCCTGTTAGAATGTAAATTAAACAAATGTAGTAAGATAGGGTTTTGAAGCTCTTCCTTTATGACAAATTTTCATGTCAGAAACATTTAATCAGTTCTTTCATTTAATGATTTAAAAACTAAAAAACTGTAAATGTGCCTTTGAAGATGATAAAAAGAAAATTCCACTTAATGCTTGCAGACTGTGGGAAGCGTAATGGCTAGTGAGATCCCAGTGTCAGATCAGCTGCACTGACAATAGTTGTCGGGGAACGGCTGCCAAAATTGACATATGGTAGGACAAGAGGAATTGTACAGAGTATTAAAGCTTCTTGGGAGCATAACCATTGGAGATTTTTGTGTGCACTTGTTTTTTTCTGGATAGTTTTTATTTTTAACTTATACAACTTCTATATAGTTCCAGTCTGTTTTTCGTCTGCGTACAATAACTAGTAATTTTATTTCTTTAGGTTTTGTAAAAGAAAATAAGATACTTTGACTCAGCAGTAAGTTTCCTTAAGAAATCATATTTGTTAATTATTTAATTTGGAGCTGTAAATCTTAATAGATGTTTTTACCTAGCTCTTTCTTTCCCATAAAATCGGATATTAAATTCAACTTACTATACTTAGGATGGAATCAGTGCAGTTGAAGCCTTCTGTTATTTTCATGAAAAATTTGAAATATATGAATGGGTTTGTTATACTTTGCAGTCTGAAACTGTCCCTCCCCTACCATTGCTAGTCACTAAGCATGATATTTTATTCCACTGGCATTTGGGGAATCAGAAAAAGTCTGAATGACCTTAAATATAATTCTGCTGCTTCTTTTGTGGCTGAATTTGGGTCTAAGATTCACAGAGCATGGAAAATACTGTATTTTCAGAAAGGGCATCCTGCCCCAAAGAGCACAGGCTGTTGTGCCTGGGTGGCACCTACAATGCCGTCAGCGGTGGCAGTGCCTTCAGCACACTTTGCTTTTGCTGAAACCACTGAGGTGGCTCCTATGCTGCTTTCAGGTGCTTCAGTTTTAATTTGGGGTGTAGCAGAACTATTGAACTGCTTTTTCCTTGTTTTGTTTTCATGTCAGGTTTTTAAACTTTTTAGCTGCAGTATTGGAAATGACATAGGGTTATTTTGAAAAGACAGAGCAAATAAGAGGTAGCAAAATAAAAAAAGCCCTCAACTTTTTGTAGTCTTTAGTCTAGCAGTAGAAAGTAGCTGCTTTTCCTTAAATACTGAATGGTGTTGAATAAACAGAAGGAATTGGTTTTCTGCATTTGAATAATTTTTTGCCATAAGAGCATATATGAAGCTTCCGAAATTCTTCATGGTACGCAGATGGCTCTGTGTTCTTTGCTCATACACTTATCTGTCAACTTAAATTTACAGTGTATTCACTGAATTTAAGATTCTATTGTAACAATTTCCTCCTCTACCTTTAAAACAAAATGACAGCATGAATGAAATGCACAGAGAATACTTTCTGTATACTTTCAAGTAGTATAAATAATAAAAATTAAATGGGGAAATTATTCGAAAAATCATTTCTACTAGGTGAATTGACTTAAATAAGGTCTGAATGGAACACAGAAAATTCCAGATAAATATAAGGAAAACCTTTTTTACAAGAACTGTTTTAAAACAGTGGCACAGGTTGCCAAGAGAAGTTGTGGTATTGTTTTTTGAGATACTCGGAGCTTGTCTGGACAAGTCTCTGCTCTAGTCAAACCGGCTTTGAGCAGAAGGTTGGAGTAGATGACCTCCAGAGTTCTCTTCCTAACTAAATTACTTTGTTATACTATAGTAATCTTAAAATGGGGATATTTCTTCTCACTGCCTGTAACACTACTAGCACTGAAAGCATTGCTGGAATCAAAACTGTACAGATTTTAAGGATAGGAAGAAAACTAATTGAAAAAAACTGGGGACTCGGTTTCAAGCCATAGAGAATTTATGGAAGCAAAGGGAAGTAGTTATTTTTTTTCTTTAAAAAAGAAAATATACACATACATAAAATCTTATGTGTAAATATTAAAATTAGTTTGTTTTGGCTCTATAAGTATTAAGGTCTGCATCGTAAATCACAGGTGGATTAAATGAAAATCTGCACATACAATTCATAAAGTAATGTTTTATGTCAGATGACAAATCCTAATTAAGATTGCTGCAAATATTTGCATTAGTACTTCTTGCTGTCATCTGCTCGTAATTTCCAGCTCTTTAAATTATTCCATTTTAGTTATGATGTTCCTTACCTGTGTTCTACACAGTTATGATTCTTAGGTTCAACTTTTTTTGATATGAAAAATGTAAAACAATGCTGTTATTAAAAAACTCAACCATTTCAGGAGCTCAGGATAGCTATTTGTAGAAATCTGAACTTTGGCAAAGGGTGCCAAAAGTACTGGAATACTTTGATTTCATTAAAGATTCATGTTTTTAAAGGTAGCACATTTTAGCAAAAATAGCAGAATGTTGTGGATCTGTAGGATTGTAACCATGAAACTTTCTCGTGTACTCCTGTAAAAGTACAGCTGTTTTATTGAGTTTGGAGTAGTTCAGAGTCCTTGGGAGTATATGTGTCAAAATCTTACATTTAGCTAAAGGCAAAGCTGGAGAATTTTTCCTCCAATTTAAATCCATGGAATTTTAGAGGGAGCAGAAGTGACAGCATCTGAATGCTGTTAGTATGAGCAACAGTCAGATATTTCTGCTTCTATGCTAAATGTATTAGATCCTGCTTGATTTCCTTGCCCTGCCATCTAGCTGGTGAAATCAGGCTGGCTAGGTTCACTCTGAGGACACACCGGAAAAAGGTACTTGCCGAGTTTGATGTGAAATCATCTTGGATATGAGAACGTCAAGCCCTAAGTGGTTAAAAATACCAGCAGGGACCTGCTTGCTGATACAATCTCGTAGTCATTCTTGAAGGAAACTATTCCTACTATATTTATCTTGAAACAGAATTATAAATCTTATAAGTCATCATTTATTAAGGAAATAAATCGAATCCCTTGAAAACAGCAGTTGTAAAAAGAATTGCTATAACATTCTGTGCTGAAAAATATGTCACTTGCTGTTACATGTTCCATTATTTTGGGTGATTCTTTATGTTATTTTCATCATATTTTGTCTCTAGATATGTCCTTCATTTAAAAATACAGAGTTTTTTAACTGGTGACCTAACCACTCATTCATGACAACAGGTGAGATAAGTCAGGAGTTTTTTTAACCTCATCGGAGGCTGTAATTTTGGAATAAATTGGTGACAGATATCACAGGTGTAATTAATTTTAACTCCAGAAGACACAGTCTCTAAATACCATTGAAACACATTACACTGACATTAGTATGACAATAACAAGCTTTAATTTATTGTCACTTTAAATTTTGGCCATGTTGTCCAGCAGCACTAAAAGAAGTTCTCTTGTGTTTAAAAATATTCAGCAGCAGCTGTTGCTCTATGAGTGTGGAAAAAAAACACAAAGCACCTGACAAGAAGAGGTTTAGATGTTGGATTTTGTTTTAAAACTTGGTTTTTTTTGTTTGTTGGATGGAGGCATGAGAAGGTTTAATTTCAAGACTTGTGTAAAATAATTAAATTTTAACTTAATGGTATAAAATGCTTCAGAATATTTTTAGCCGTTATCACAGTCAAAGAAAATAAACTGTCTAGGAGTAGTATGATTGTATTTAACTTAATGTCTTCCCTAGATTTTGCTGTTTGTGCCTAGTAGCTCTGCTGGGCTAGTTCATAAATGCCTTCTTCTATGAGACTGATTGAAAAGAAAATGTTTTGCAGCTTACATTTAAGAAAGTGTCTTTTGGTTCCTCTTTTTGGTCTCTTGACTGGTTCCCCTTTTTCATTTTATCATATGTATATGCCTTACCTATGCTTCCCAAATCCATCCTGTTTTCACTTGCACTCCTGCAGTGCTGTTCTGTACAGTCCAATGCTCTGCTTCTCCCACAGAAATCTTTGCTTTTGTTACAAATGTAAATAGCTTACAGTACAAGTCTGCAGCACCAGTATTTTCTACTGTTTCAGATTCTTCAAAATGAACCTTTTCTGGATGCTGGCAGTAGCCATATGCTAGTAAGGTGATTAATGCTCTAAGAATTATTTACACCTGGCACTTCTTGTTAGTCTAGATGTCCCACCCCATATTTCAGTCTCTTGTTCAGTTCAGTTGGCTGTTACACATTTTGAAAGTGAGCCCCTTTGAACATTTGGACAATTTGAATTCTGATTCAAATAGATAAAGCCTCAAGCCAATAAATATGTAAGATTGTACAACACTGATAAAAATGGTTCCCCTTGGAGTGCAATGACATAAAAATTCTAAAGACGGTACATTTCTCATCAAGGGAGGTTTTAGCATGCAAAACAGTTTTATGAGGGCAGTAAGAAGCACATCTGCCTGATCACTGGAAACGACAGGTGATCAGAAATTTTTAAGATGCTGCTGGTATATTTTAGTTATGTTGAAGTAGAGGAGACCAAAAAAAAAAAGATGTTGCAGTCTAAATAATTTTAGCTCAAGTTTAAAAAAAAATGTTAAAAATGGCCTACCATTCATAAGCTAGCAGCCAGTAAAAGTGCAGAAAGCCCTTGCTGTGAAACAGAAAATAGACTACCATCCTATATTTTATCTTCATGGGTCCCTTGTACTTTCTCCCCCTTCCAACCCCTGCTTTCCCAGACATAGGAAACAGCATAGAAATAACATACTCAGGCACTGGGATGTCCAGGTTGTAGGGTGCATCACAGCTATGTGCAAAAATACCTAAGCCCTGTCTAAGTGAGAATCTTGTGATGAGGGCCAGAATCAGCACAAGCTATGACCTAGTCATAACAGGACTTTAGGGGAAAGTCACCTGAAGACCAGGAATGCTTAAAATAGACTAGAATAATTAACTTTTTGAGTTAGAAAAAGCTCAAAGTGACAAGGTAAGAACAGATGTGAAAAAAAAAAAAAGAAGTTTAAATACATCTTCTACCTCCTCTGGCAAACTAAGAGCCACGGGAAAGTCCGGATCTTCCCTGCCTTTGTTCTCCAGTATAAATAATGATTAGTCTTCCAATTGCTTTCTCTGTCCTCTTCAGGCATTCTGGAGCTTTTGAGGTAGTGCAAGAGGGTGGAGTATTTGCAGCAATACCCCTCCCTCAGCTTGTTTCTAAGGAACAATTAGTGTGGTAATTAATTCACCATGAATGCCTGCTGTGTGCAGGCAGAAGTAGGAGTTCAGTCTTAGTTGCTTCCAAACTGTGAAAGAGCAAATGTGATATGGCTGTTTTCAAATGAAATACTTCATTTAGAGTGCTGAAACGAAAGCTAGGGAATGAAGGGCAACAGCAAAGGCTTCTGCAGGTGTATCAGCAACAAAAGGAAGACTGGAAAAGGTGGGTCCACTGCTGGGCAGAGGCTCTGGTGACAAAGGACATGGAAATGGCCAAGATACTTAATACTGCCTTCACCTTGGTCTTTGCTGGTATGACTTGCCTTCAGGAGTCTCAAGCCCCTGACATCCATGTGAAGATCTGAAGCAGTGAAGACTTATCCTTGATGGAGGAGGATCAGGTTAGGGAACATTAAACTAGACATACAGAAGTCTCCGTGACCTGATGTGATGCACCCATAAGTACAGAGTGAGCTGGCCAGTGTCATTGGAAGCCACTTTTGATTACCTTCGAAAGGCCATGGTGATCAGGGTAGGTTCCTGAGGACTAGAAGAAAGGAAATGCTTCTCTTATCTTTGAGAAGAACAGTAAGGAGGATCTGGGGAAGTACAGGCCAGTCAACCTCACCTCCATTTCTGGGAAGGTGGTGCAGTTGTGTATGCATCTTCATTAATCATCTGGATGATGGAAGAGTGAACTTTCAGCAAGTATGTAGGTTATACAAAAGCAGTAGCAGTGGTTGATACATCAGAAGGTTGTGTTGCCATTCAGAGGAACTTTGACAGGCTGGAGAAATGTGCCGACAGGAAACTTGTGAAGGTCAACCAGGGGAAATGCAAAGTCCTGATGGTTGAAGAGGAATAACCCCAGGCACCAGTATAGGCTAGGAACCAACCAGCTACAAGGCAGCTTTGCAAAAAGGACCTGGGTATCCTGGTGGACACCAAGCTGACCATGAGCCAGCAGTGTGCCCTTGCAGCAAAGGCAGCCAACAGCAGCCAGGGATTGAGCCAGCAGGTCGAGGAAGGTTATCCTTCTTCTCTACTCAGCCCTGGTGAGACATATCTGGGGTGGTGTGTCCAGTTCTGGATTCCCCAATACAAGAAAAGCACTTACTGGAGTGGGTCCAGCAGTGGGCTACAAAGAAGGTTAAGGGCTTGGAGCATCTGTTGTACAAGGAGTGGCTGAGAGTGCTGGGACTGTTCAGCCTGGAGAAGAGAAGGCTTAAGGGCATCTTGTCGACGTGTATAAATACCTGATGGGAGTAAAGGTGGATCCAGACTCTTCTCAGCGGTGCCCAGTGAAAGGACAAGACGCAAAGAGCACAAATTGAAACACAGGAAATTCCTTGTAAACATAAAAAAGACCTCATTGTAAGGGCGATAAGGTAGGAAAGGTTGCCCACAAAGGATGTAGAGGCCATCCATGGAGATATTCAAAACCCATCTGGATACGGACCAGAGCAGTGTGCTCTAGATGACCCTGCTGTGAGCTCTAGAGTTGGGCTGGGTAATCTCCAGATGTCCCTTCAAACCTCAACCATTTTGTTATTCTGTGAATTTCTGAACAACTTTAATTCTGCCTTATTTTAAGTGGCACTGAATTGCCCATGTGTTAGTTTATCTAAATAATACTGCCTATTTTGAAGTTCTGCCAGCAGCCTAAGGAAATATGACTTGGTATTGGATGCAGGCAGGTAGTATTTATCAGTGATGCTTGAAAATTTCCTGGTCCACTTCTGCAAAGTGGTGGAAGGAGTTGCTGTGCTCTTCCAGGTTACTACGCACAGTATGGTATGGAAATAATGTTAGCCTGGAACAAAAAAGTGCAACACAAACAAGCTACGAAGAAAGTTGAAACTATAGATGTAATCAAGTGCAGAAGGCAGAAAAATAAATATGAGACAAGAAGTTTCAACCATTTAAATAAAAGTAAGGATAGCATCTTCATGTATCTAATTGCCATCAATACTGCCTTTGCTCCAGATAATTTGCTGCTTTTCTCACTCTAATTCTTTTATTTATTTATATTACTGATTTCACTGAATTTATGGGGAAATGGCACAATTTTTCATTTACTGTTAGTCAGTGTTAACTCTGTACAGGTGTTACTTTGCAATGCTTGGTGTAGAGTTGTCAAAGACAAGAATATTGTTGTATTGAATATTGTTGACCAAATGGTGACGTTGGTTTAGTTTTGGCAGTAATATAAAATTGATAGACTATTGTATTCCCCAAGAACATGTTATGGCTAAGCCAGTAATGTGCATGTAGAAGCTTAAATATCAGCAAGTTGTAGACTCTAATCCATGTAACAAGTTCTGCATGCTGATTGTGTTCAAGTCTTGTTATTAATAAAGGAATAGATTTTCCATATATGATCATGCCTTAGATTGTGGCTGCCTAAAATCAGAAAACATAAATAAGGTTATCTATCTATTCCTTTTACAAAAGGTTATAGTAATTTATAACTACTGAGAAGTCCTGAGTTGGAACAGTCTTTTCCATAATACTAAGAACTTTAAAGTGTGGGTTATCTAAGCTATTTTAATAGCCATTAAATAGAAACAGGTGAAGGACTGGGGGGAGGGGTGAAAGAAAAAGATGTAACTTGTTTGAATATAACCCAAAGAAACTCCAGTTCGGATGATTAGCAACAACAAATACATCATATTTCATTAGTTGTAGTATCAGTGAGTATATCTCAAGTCTAGGATGGAAATTCCCATGAGTGAACTTTACAAACTTTAGAAAACACAGTAGAAATCTCAAGTAAAATTTTCTCCAGTTTCTAGTTGTTCCAAGACAAGCTTGTGAAATTGCAGACTGTATGAAAAGTCAGATTTTTATTTTGTTACCTTCAAAGCACTGTAAACAAGACTTAAATAGAATGTGTAGGTTACTTGGGCATTATATATCCTACAGTTTAAAATTTTTATTAGTCTCACAAAAGTCAGCTATTGACAGTGGACCGTGTCAGTTTTTCATCTTTACGTGTATTTAAAATTACATTTCTATTCATGTTCTTACTGAGCATCTAAAATGTTATTTAAAGAAAAAGTTAAATCATGCCCAGAAAGTATGCCATTACTTTTACAACATCATTTGGGGTTTCTTGAAAGTCTGTAGAAAGGGAGAAAACTGTGGAACAGAAAACCACCATTATGGTTATTAATTTTGATAATTACAGTTATTTTTTAAAAATTTTGTACAGAGCATTTGTGTCCAGTGAACACTTTCCATAAATTGTTAATTTTTCTTGCCTTAGAATAGTACTCATGATATGACAGAAGTTTTAAGCTTGACACATAAGTTAGAGGGTTTTTTTGAGTATCCAGATCCCCAGTGTGTAAGATGATGTGCTCATCTTGCTTGTCAGCAGAGCTCAGTTCCTTGGACTGGATTGCCCGTGGTGGAAGCCACCACCTTCACTTCATTGACCTCATTGGCCTTTGTTGACCTTGAAATTGAGTTACCAGCAACTGGAGTTCAGAACAGGTGGCCTGTCAGAATCATAGACAGCCTGATGCTATTAGGCCACTTCAAGATGATTTTGAAAGGAGTACCCTTTAAAAAATCACAGGCTTGAATTGCTAGCCAGATACGGCATTTTAAAATTTGAAATAGGGGTTCAGATTAATCCCCGGATTAGCAGCAGCTTCATTACCATCTTTTGATTATTTGTTTCTGGGTAAATAGATGGCAGCGTAGGAAAACCACTGTATCACTTTTGGCACTAATTGCCTAAACTCTCATGGAGGAGCAGAGTGAAATATTCATATCCTAGGAGGGAGCTTGGATTTTCTTCGCAATTGTACTGCCTAGTAACTTTATTTTCGTAAGAAAGGTAAAATTCTGTGTGACCATGGAAACAGAACTACTGTGAACATTGGGTTGATTTCCCCGTTTACATCATTTTTGGCAGAGGTGTTCAAACCATTGTGAAAAGCTCCAGATGCAGCACAAATCATCAAAATAAATTACATTTGAATATATTAATATATCTGTTGAATTTAAAAAAAAAAAAAAAAAAAAAATCAATTTCCAGGGTTGTCTGTCCATATATTTCACAATGATTAATAGGTATCTCAGAAACATAAATTGCTGTCTTTTTCATAGAGTTGTGAACACAGGCATGTGTTGGCATGATTAATGAATTCCTGCCAGAAACTTCAGGAGGAAGACCCTCCAGTAAACACATCTCCAGTGCATCAAGTTGTGGTTCTTCTTCAGATAGTCCTCCTACATTTAACTGCGTTATGTGTAATTAAAGGCTTTACTTGTCTATCTCCAGTAAACTCTCCTAATTCATCTTCACATACACTTGCCGCTTAACTTGGGGGGAAAAAATGCTTCTGCCAGTATAATTTATACAAATTCAAGATAAATCAGGGCTTCCTCATCAGCTGGATGACCCCTGGGAAGCTGCATAGTGAGTCATGTGAGAAGCAAGCCTGAGGAAAAATGATAAGCCTGTGGGAGATGGGAGAGAACTTCTTGCCAGTCAGCCTTGGGAGGGCAGTGCAGAAGGAGTACTGACTACAGGCAGCTTGAAGCTGTGCATGTAGTAGCCTGAAGGACCGCCAGCAGAGAAGCAGCAAAGGGATTGAGAAGCAGAGAGCAAGAACATGGGAAACAGAGGGATGAGGAGTGTAGGGAGAGCGTGACAGAGAAGTTGGACAAGAAGAGTAACGCAGCAGGACACAGAAGCAAATGTATATATTGCTCTGCAAAGTCATCTGCTTTACTTACCACCCAGCACTTCAGAGACTTGCAAGGCTCCCTGGTCCTGTCATCAGTGCTCCTCTACCAGCAGAAAGTTCTGCTGCAACCTTCCTCTTGGATTTTGGCTGCTTTTGTGCAAGGTTTTTACATTGGATTATGCCATGCAGAGCTTCACCAAGTCCCAGCATACTTTTTGAGCCTCGTGGTGTCATTAGCTAACATGGTCATTGGCAAGTCGGAAAGAACTGAACTGGGACCTTAGAGTCTTCTTATGCCTCTCTTCTTATTTTGCCTTCTTGGTTGTTCCACAGCAGTTTTTTATAGCTCTTGTCTTCCTTTGTGGAGGCTGAAAGTACTGGTCCATCGGAGGAATATTTTTTGAGATTGTGTCTCCTTGAGTTGGAAGTCAAATAAGGAGACATCTTCCCTTTTCACCAAGTTCTTAATGAACACATTGGTGTATGAATGTTCTTGAGACAGTCTGTAATTAAAATCTTTGAGAAGCTTCTTTTTATCTATTCAGTAGTCAAGTTGGAATTACTTTTCATTAGCCTGTTTTTCTGCTTAACCATGATTCACCTGGATCCAGAATGCTTTCTGACTTTTTTTCTTTCTGTGCTACTGTGGTGCATTTAGTGTCAGATATCTGAGCAAGAATAAATCTGAAGTAGGATGTCATGTGCAGTCCAAGAAGTACTCTTTCATTTAATGCAGAAAAATAGTAAGAATGAGAATTTGGGTGTAGCTGCTTCATTTCAGTTGACAGGTAATACCCTCCCACTGAGACTGCACTTGCAGATAGTTGATTATATTGCTCTGGGTTGATATAATCACCACCCTTGCCTCAAGCATCAGACTTTTGCGTAGTGCTTCATAAACTACAAAGAAAAACTTTCTTTTTGACTTAAAATTGCAGGATTTGAGCAAGCTTTTGCCGTTTTGAATTCATTCATCTTCAGTGGTGCTTGAAGGACCCCTAAGGACATTGTAAGAGTACAGAGTGCTTTGCCAAGTAGATCTTGTGGGGAATACAAAGATGGTTCATCTCAGGCTTTAGAGAAATAGTATTAGAAGGCTAAATTATTTTTGTGATTGTAGTATCCAGAAGGATCTTTATCTTATGACTGGGCAAGCAAACCATATGTTTCTGAGCTAGATTAATATATTTGCTTACTAACTCATTTTGTGATACTGGGCAAAGCAACTAATTCCACATGTGCAATCAAAACAAATCCAATCTTTAGATATGAGAAAAATTTAGGTTTAAAACACCTCAGTATAGATGATATCCCTATGAAAATGAATGTGATTTTAATCTAAGTTGGGGTGTTTCTGTATGTGAGTTTGTGCACACATATAAAGAATCAGTGATACTGCTGGGGGAGGCCAGACGCCTGCCTGTCCCGAGCATCCCTGTGAGCAAGTGCTGAGTGTGATGGAGCCTGGTGTACTCCTGCTGCAGGAAGGGAGGTTGCAGGTCCCTGGGGCTTCGAAGGCTGGGAGCAGTGCTGGCTTGTCCAAGGAGCTCTCTTCAAAGGGGGCTGAGAAGCTTGCTTGTTGAAAGGATCAGGTAAGGCCAGGGTGGAAACATAGCACGAGGTATCTGACCCGCATACTAGCATCATGTTATAGATCTGTAGTTAATTACAAGGCTGTATTCATGGCCAAGTTCAGTTCATGTGATTGCTGTTACAATTTCATGTTGCTCTTATTTACATCCTGTTTTAAATTTGACTGGAAGTACCATGAAGATGTCAAATTTTGTGTTCATGTAATGAAGTCGTAATAAAATATAGTCTTTAGCGTAGAATTACAGTGAACATCTTCTTATAGGGAACTTTTTCTCTATAGAAATACAATCGCTATTAAAGCTCTTCAGTTTTGTTTTATTTTACGTAAAGATTTTTAACTTAGTGCAGCAAATGCTTAATACCTTGTAGTAAATACACAGCATTTAGGTCCATGAATCAGAATAATGTACCCATTTGAAAGTGCTGGAAAATTAGTCAAAGGCTAGCCTGAACACTCAGATTCTTCTCAAAAAGCATTTTGTGATTTTCAGTAACTTGGTGTTCTCTGTTTTCTTCTGTGATTTGCCATTCATATTTGCTTGAAGATTTTATAACTTCACATATCAGCAAAACTCATAATTTAAATATATTTCTTAACATTACTTAGTAATTTATTTAACAAATTAGGCTGTTTTTAGTTGTGTTGAATGGCGGCCGTGCTCAGCATGATGTGTGACGTGACGAAGAATTTGAGTTGTCTCTACTACTAAGGGAAATATGGATAGTAGTATAATTTGGATCTAGCAAAATGCAGTATACCTTTGGGATAGACTGGTTTCCATGACAACATTTTCTTTTGTATTTTTGAGGCTAGAAATGATGGGCAGAAGCTGTTTTAGTCAGCAGTGATTAGGTCAGTCTTTGGTTTTGGGGAAAGAATGATTGCAACCACATCTGAATGCCAAAATAAATGTTAACCCTTTCTGACTGCACACACCTGGCAGCCTTGCAGGTGTACAGGATTATTGAAATACTTAAGTAGAAGCAGAAATGTTTTCAGTTCTTAGAAATTTTATCTAAAAGCAATTTAAAAAGCAACATTATTTGAATTTCATAAAAACTCATGCTCATAGAAAATATTATGCCTAATTAGAATGCTCAAAATCTGTTTTTAAATTGTATTATGATTTCATAAAATAACCATACTGTGAAAAATGTTCAGTTCACCAAATATCCATGTAGACTTGCTTTATGTATATGAAAGGGTGCCTTCCTTATATGCTCTTTCAAGAATCCTACCTGTGCTGGAGAACCACAGTTTGTTGGTCTTCTAAGTTATCCTAGAGGACGCTGCTTGATGAGAAACATAGTGTCTCTATGAGAAATTCTGTTAATCAGAATCATCACCATAATAGTCTTTCTTTTTAGCCGTTAGTACAGCCAGTACAAGGGAAATGCTTATCTTGCATCAGAAGGTTAAATCCCGGAAAACCTAAAATTGTTTGTCTTATGGCCTCCATTTAATCTGGCTGCAGTAGACAGGTAGATTAGAAGGCCCCAAGTTTAAGAGGAATTGGTTAACTATTAGCACTTCTTTTGCACAGATTATAATTTAGCTTGGAAACAAATTGATAATCTTTCTTTTTCCAGTTCTGTGCTCTAGAGGAGCACAATCAATCTTCTCAATGCAACAGCTAAGGTCAAGCAGCTTTGGATACTGCAGTTGCCTTAAAGCACAGTGTGAGCCTGGGCTTTTAAAAAATCCTAATGAGACATATTTATTTTTAATCTTTGCTCATCTACTGAGACCTGCAGATTGTTTCCATATCTTTTCAAAGGGAGCATACACAGATATTGCAAAACGAAGAAGGTAACACGAGAAATTCTCCCAAATCCTTGCAACTCAATTGATATATTTCTCCCTGTGAATGTGAAATTCCCATTGTAATTAATGAGATTTCCATATGTGTATAGAAAGATGATGAAATTAAGTATTTTCTCATATAGCTGTAAAATAGATTAAATATAATGGTGCAAGTGACCTCATTTGACAGGAGTAGGATAATAATTTTATGTTATCAGTTTACAGGTGGAGAGCTGCTTTGCCATATTTCAGAAGACTTCCATCTAGTTTAGTGTAGTTACACATCCATAATTTCTACAGCTACAGAAAGCGTACACCACATATACAAGAATGACTCTGCAGAGTGTAATTGTACAAGATTCCTTCATGTAGAAACCAATTTTTTAGGGGTATTCCTTAGCATTATGAAGGCTCTTCAGACCTTGTCAAGGGTTGTATGACTTCAGTTTCTTTCTTTTTTTTTATTTGATTGTGGAAGATGTGAATTGCAGACATTCTTTTAATAATGCTTGTTCAAGTGAAAAAAGTACCTTTTAGATTTAACAGATTCTATCACTGATTTTTGTACTTGTTTCCATACATTCGTTAGCAGAGCACCTAAGCTGTGAGATGTTTGTTATAGCTCATGTTTTAGCATCAGATGAGGTCCTCATTTTAATTATTTATCAGGGAGTCATGTGCTTTCACATAATTCTGCAGGCTTCAAGGAATAAAGGTAGTAGGTGATAATTAAAAGCTCATTTTTAAAATAGTCTAAAAACAATGTTTTCTAATTCTGTTTTTAGGACTTGCTTTGCATAACTTCATATTCATACCTGTTCAGTTAAGGACTTGAACATGTCTTTAAATTAAATGACTAAATTAAGCTTAATTATGAAGAAAAGACACTATTGATGATGTAATAATCTTGGGCATGCTTACACTTTTCCTTGTCCTTTGTATTTTATACCTCCAGGGAGCTGTTCCTACTCTCCTTTCTTTGGAATTGGTTAAGAACTTTCTGTTTCATCTTACTTTCAAGCTTATGTAAACTTCATAATTCCATAATGCTTTTCTGGAAAATGTTTTTTGTTTGTTTGTTTGTTTGTTTGTTTGTTTTCCACTGGCTGGTTTCTTTCTTCTGTGTTTAGATACTCATACCATATCATAACATTGTTGAATTGGAACTGTGCTCGATAGGATTCTTCTTTAAAAAGGATGTTTCAGTATTTGTTTATCTATCTATCTATCTATCTATCTTTTTTTTTTTTTTTTTTTCAACCCAAGCTGTTGTCCTTCCTTCAGTGAACTTTTTTGAACCCTTTTCGTTTTTGGTTTTGTTTTTAAGTAATACCACAATAAGCACTAGCTAATAACTTGCATCCATAGCAACAGGCACACCTTAGCAGTGGATAAGGTGTTTCTGGGGTACATTCATGACTCATCCAGCTAAGAAGGTGTCAAAAGTGGGAGATAGGTTGACTTAAACCAAGCTAATTTTATCTAATTAGCTCTGGTCACTTCATGATTATATCAGTCTGATTAGAATTGCTGTCATTGGGATAAGTTAACACATAGTATCTGCCAACATTGAAAAATTTAGACTATGAGCATGTATAGTATTTTCTAGAGTTTTACTCAATCCTTTTCCTTTCTGCCATGTAATAATACAGGTGTGGTCACACTACAGCCATGCATATATCATACTTGAGTGCTGAGTGTTGATGTATGCATAGCTTCCAAAATGACAGGCTACTTGAAACACACACTGTACTGCCTTCTTGCTTTGCTTTAAGCAAAAGTCTACAGGAAAAAAAATGAATTCTGCAGTTTGTCTGATGAAAGGGCGAGATCCTTCCTGGTCATTGAAATATCCAGCTTTTTGGTTTTTCAGCCCTGGTCATCTTGGTAGTCTTCAAAGTTTGAAGTGAGTGGAGTTTCAGTGAATTCCTTTGAAAAAGAAATACTAAAATAACACACTGTTTAGGAAGCAACATAAAAATAATCTTATCAAACAAACAGCCTCAGCTCTGTTTTTGAGCTTGGATTCAGGCTTCTGAGCTGGACAACCAGCCCTGGAATGTCTTTGTGAGGCCAACAAGCATACTTTCTACTCATGGGACTATTTTATATATTTCTATTCAAAGTTTGGTGAAAAATCATCTCTTTTCACAACTCTACTCGAGTTGTACCTGTTACCCAAGGAAACTCTTTAAGTACTGTTTCTTTTACCAGCATTGACCACATTTTTACTCATCTGCATAAGATGACAGCCACTCATGTAGAATTGACCTAATTTTTTTTAACTGGTACCACATGGTGAATTGGAGATACGTTTTGAAACTAGCAGGAGTCATTGTACAGTGCTTAATTCATTTTAATGTGTGTCTATTGTAACTTGACTATTGAGCACAAATTAATACAAGATCTTGCTAATTGAGATGAGTTAATATACATGGGTACAAATTGAAATACAGGAAATTCCATTCAGACATCACAAAAAACTGTTTTACTGTGGCAGTAGTCAGACACTAGAACAGGTTCCCCCGAGAGACTGTGGAACCTTCATTCTTGGAGATATTGAAAACCTGGCTGGACCCAGTCCTGCTGTTGTCAGTTCTGCTGTGAGCAGAGGGGTTGGAGTAGACTTAGTAAGAACCCGGCTTCTTAAGAGTGTTGTAGAGGTTCACGGGATTACAGTAGTCATTGTGCACTGGCCATATTCTCTTATTTGCTAGTTCTTTCTGCTCTGTTTTTAAGGTAGCGACAATTGCCTTGAGATACTTTGCCCTGTGAATTATCTGCCTGTATGCATGTTTCATCCTCATTTGCTTTTATGGAAATCAGTAAAAATTAAGCATGACTTAAGCGCTGACTGCCTTACTAAAGTAGGCTGAATAGCAACGTGTTCGGTTATTCTTCTTTGGGTCTCAGTTGAATTGCATGTTAGCCGACTGCTTCTCCCAGAAGAAGAGAAAGGGTATCTGTTTTGGTGATCAGCAGAAAAAAAATCCTGCTTCATCTTTCTATCTTTTCATTATAATCCTTGAAGTTTATCCCTTAATCCTCTCAAATGAAGCTACTTCCAAGTTTCTTGGAAAAAAAAATCTGGAGAAGCCTCTGTGGGATGTGCAGTGTCTTTTAATGCTCACGAAGACCTTCATGTCCTCATTGATTCTGCAGAGAGAACCCTTAAGTGTTGATGGTGCGCAAAGCTAGGAATGGCCACAGGTGTCAGCCTGTCCAGCTCAAGGTACCTTTTATGGTGTAAAGATACATGGTACAGCGATTTTATTCTTTCCACGAACAAAGACTTCAAGCAAATGTCTTTGAAACAAATACAATCTCTCTTGAAACTCAGGAGCCTGTTATGAAAGGAAATCTGTCTGAACTTGCTACAAAACTACCACAGGCAAGAACTAGTGCTTAGGGGCCTGTGGAGGTCTGTCACAGACAGATTAACATTTGTTAAAACTAGAGGGAAAGTTACACCAAGATATGAACCTGCTGAATGGAAAGTGTTTCTCTAAGACAATGTTGAGTCCCTCCTTGGACTTTTCTAAAATTACCTTTTGAGCTCTAATTTCATTCACTCACTTAAGTGAAAATAAGTAACTTTGACTGAGGATTGTTTTTTCTCTTTTGTCAGTTTTGTCTGCATTGGGCTTGCGACCTTAGTAACCAAGTGACTTGTAAGTCATAAATTAAATAATCTTAAAGTAAGAAATTCCTTTTCCAATATAACTTAATTTTGAGTGAAATTGAAATCCCGTTAAGTGAGATTTAACTTGCACAGATGTAAGCACTGTGGATGGTTTTAAGTGCATTCTCTTCCCTCAAATGCTGGGAAAATTTTGACTTTTCAAGTTGCTCCATTTCTTAGGAAGAACTTTATCTTCAGGGTTTCTTTCCCCCTTTTGTTACCAGGCAGTACAAAAAGTCTAGCCGTACATATTTATATTTACACGGTGTGTGCGTTTACTGCACCTCTCTCCTCCTGTGCCAGCTAGCAATACGGTAATTACAGGGCTTTTCTTTTTCTCCCTGCTGAATAGAAGAAATTTATTTCTGTCCATGGTATAGGTAATTTTTCTGTCATATCTGTGATCCCTAGCATTTTTTGTAAGACATGTAAGTCATGTCCCACCCTTAACGCTTCCTTTCCTGCTGCTGAGGGAAGAGGAAGGAGCTGACAGTTTACACACAAGGCCTCCTCAGTCCCCAGAGAAGTTATGTCCTGCTTGGTCTAGATGTTTGGGTTTTTTTTGGTTTTTTTTGTTTTTTTTTTTTCAAGTACAGACTGCTGATTTAAATTAAGATACTCCTCATTGTTACTTCTACACTAAAGAAACTGTTATTTATTTAAATACATAATGGATGTGCGAGGTTGTAGCTGTTAGAAATATGTAGTTACAAGGTGACTTCTGAGGGAACCTTGGCTTACTGTTTTTTAAAATACATGTCAAGAAAGGCTTTAATTTCACTGTCATGATAGTTTTTTGTTGACTCCCCCCCCCCCCCCGCTTTTGCTGTTAAATCTTGGACAGCCATTGTTATAATACCCATTGCTATAAAGCTGCAATAGCCATTATTATTATGTGAACATTCCATTATCATAGAATTGTGATAGATTTAGCTTCGAAACAACGCTGTAAAAACAGACTATATTAGTTTTAAATGTTAGGATTTTCTGTTTCAGTTACATTATCTAAAGTCTTGACTGCAGAAGTTAAGCTCAATTTGACTCAATTTTTCAGGACTGTTAGGTCTCTTAGTTCTAGAAATCCAGTTCAAAAGGTTTTTGCTGTATCATATGAACCCGAAACAGTGATTTAGTGCTACATAAATGCTCTGTTTATGCCTTATAAAGCAGTTAAACTGCTACAGAAGATGTGGATCTCCCCCTGAGATGGAGGAAGAAGTATGAGGGCAACCTGAAAATCATTTTAAATAAGGGTTAAAAATATTTTCTGAGCTTTGATGAAATCATTGTGCAGTCTTTTCTAGCTTCTGAAGTAAAAACTCAGAAATTCAGAAATCCAAAACTGCCAGCTCTGGTGTTCAAAATATACAATGGGAATGAAACATTACTATCTTTAGGCTTGGTGTGGGAGGCATTCTTTGAATATTCCCATCTTAATTTCAAAGATGTTGAATACCTTAAAGATAAACAGATTTCTGTGCCCAGCACTTTGGAGATCTCCAGGTGAAAAGAAGCTTGCTCTTCATATGGATATTAAGTGATAGTGTCAGTATAATAGGCCAAAAATGAAAAATCTTAGTGAATTCAAATGGATTTTGAAGCAGTTCTGATTTTTTTTAGCATACTGGAGCAATTTTCTCAACAAAAAGCATGACAGGGCACGTGGAATGAGTTATGATAGAAGGGTGTGAGAGTAATTACTGCTTCATTACTTCATTATTAGGAAGTCCTTTCTTTCTAGGGATGGAAAAAAAAATAGGAATAAAGCTTTCTTACTATCTTTGGTCCTCATCTTTGAAATACTTATAATTTCTCAGTACCTCGAGATGCAGAGTTTATGTTTGGCTCCAGAGTTTATGTTTGCTCTCTGTAGCAGAGAGGTAAGTGCATGGTGTTTTGGACTGGGGCTAGCATGCTCGGAGCATCACCTGCAGGGAAGGTAGAGGGCTGTCCCCTGCAGAATACAGTAGTTTTAAAATGCCTGCTACTTAAATACCTTTCTAATCTTGGGATGATCTTTAGTCCCTTTTGCTGACTTTACAACATGTTATCAGAAAAAAAAAAAACAAAACCCACACAAAAACAGAGAAATTAAATGGTTTAGTACATTCATGGTTTAATGTGATGTTTATTGGCTTTTAAATGAAGAAAAACTGGTTGTTGAGTAGTGGGGTAACAATTCAGGGGTTTGTGTGAAGTTTAGATTTAGTTTTGCTTGGCTCCAACTGATATGAAAAATTGTGGCAAAACGTTCTGTGTATTTACGGTTTACGCTGATATTAGGACAATATGCTGGTGTCAGAAACCACAGACATAGAGGCTCTGTTGTGTAAGAAGCTGCAAACTGTTAGATGTTTGGCAGGTGATTAATGACAAGCTTTCTGAGGAGTGTGAAAAAACATGCTCACCAGATATATTCCTGCACAAAGTTAGAGTATATAATGTTTTGAGTGTTGCAAACACAAAATAAGTAATCATTTTTTGGGGAAAAATAATTTATCTTTTTGGTTAATTTAGTGTTAATTCCTTGCAGAGTTATTCTGCTTTTCTGCGGAATTAACGAGTGCTGAAATTTAACCGTTCACTAACATATAATTTCTGGAGAGTAAGAGACACGAAAGGTTTTATGCATGTATGTACTTTTTATTTTGCTGGGAGTGATTCATTGATTGTTTCTGTCCACACCGCAGTGTCTGAAGGCATTCTGGTCTGCAGGGCTCCAGCTTAGGTATGGTCACTGTGAACAAAACCTGGTTAAAACTAACTAGTAGTGTTGGCCTCAGTCCAGCTTGTCCTTCTACTTTGTTGAGGAATTCTCTTCAATAATTTAAACTTGTTTTGTTGTTCAAAATGCTGTTTAGGTATTTTCAGAATTGTTGTAGCCAAAGGCTGCTAGTTTTGGCTGGAAATAATAGCTGTACTTCTTGAATGTGTGAACAAATTGGAAAGGAAGATTTTCTTTTTTTGCCTTTTAAGTATTGTACATTAGCATCACTAGTACAGTGTTTATCTGCAATAAGTAGCAAAGGAATTTAATCAATACAGATTGAATGATACATTTTTGTTGTTTTAGACATGGTGTAGGGACTTGTGTGATTTCTCTTTAAAAAATAAGATCCTGTAATTAAATCTTGAGACTCAACAGGCACTGTGTCATGTTGGCATATTGCCGTGTCTTAATTTCCTTGGAAGACGAAAAGCCAAGTGTCTCAGCTACTGGTGAAATGTTAAGATCCCAGCGTGAGACACACTCTAAAATGTCTTAGTGTGATTATGCAATGGCCCTATTTTATAATATAAGTACAATAAAGTAATGCATGTGTTGTAACACTAGGAAAAGGATGTGTAGAATTAAAATTATGTAAGTTAAGCTCTTAATTATTTTGTTTTCTACATTTTAGGTGTCGTTTGAAATTAAAACTAACTAAATGGCATGTAAAATAATTCTGACCCAGTGTTTACATACAGAAGAAGTTACAGAATACAAATACTGGGAGAAGCTACGGGAAGCAGTTGTTCTCTCCTCATTAACTTTATCTTTTTTTCTGATGAGGACTATGTGCTGCTGTGTGTATGGCCCAGACAGTCTACCAGTAGAGGTGCTTTTATTCCCCATTCATTTTGCCAGTAGGAGTTGAACTCAAAAATTCAGTTAATTTTTTTAGCATCATATAAAATCTCAGCAACTAAGCTAAATCAGAAGAGGTAAAAGGAGTAGAGGATCGAGGAATTGAGAGGAACATAAAGAAGGCAAGGAAACAAGCAATTTATTGAAGAGAAAAAGAAGTGAGAGCAGAATAAGGTAAAGCAGAAAAAGTGGATTTTGCATGTGCTGTCTTGAAAATATTGGAGAGGAAAGAGGAGAAGAAAGGACAAGGTGCTGTGGTACATGGGCCCTACACAAGAGGTCATTGTAGGTGACATGAAACACCATACGGCATGTGGACATTTATCCTGGAAATACACCCGTAGCTTTCACTGGTGGTCATGCTGAGGTAGTCAAAAAAGCCCAGCTCATGCTGAATAGTTATAAACTCATGTATTTTATATGTTTGTGGACAGACCATTAATGAAAGGGTACTCCTCTACAGGGAAGGTTTGCTCCTGTGAAGGTATTAAATGGATGCAAAACTTCACTCTTTTGTATTTTATTCACTTCAGATGGTACTTGCTTACATTTTTGCAGAATCACCCCTTAAATTACTTATAGTAACTTGATTTTAAAATAAAAACAGCATGCCAAGAATGAATTAAAGTAACTACAGTCCAAAATACATTATACAGATTCACTATGTGGAAAACTTGATGATTTTGAGTTAAGTATTAATATCATTTCTTTAACATAGATCAACACAAAAATACTTACATTCTGTTCACTGAAAATGTTATTGCATTTTTTAAAGCTGAATAATGCTGAATGTTAATAACACGGCAGGGTCAGTCACTGGGCCTCCAGAAATTTGGCATTTGGTATTTTGTTTATTTTTCAGGCTTTGGGTAATTCCCAGATTGGGAAATCCCTCAGTCTAAAGAACATCCAAAATCTACAAAACAAACCAAACAATAAAAGCCCAGGTTTGGGTTTTATTAAGCAGCCCTAAATTCAAACCAATACAACAAATGAATAGAGTAACTCATAAGTAAGTGCCTGCAAAACACTCCTTACAAGGAGTTGTTTTATCGCCTGGCATATTCTCCCAGAGGAAGTGATGCTTTTGAGTCATTTAAAAGCAGAATGGACAAAGCGCTCTGGCACAGGCATTATAAGGCCGTGTAATGGTGGTGGTGCATTAAGGTAGCTGACCTGATATTCCTTCTCCATCCAGAAACTGTATGTAGCTTTAATCATACAGCAGGCTCAGCATCTGGTTACTTACATACTGCCGTTCCTTATATTAATGTGCTTCTCCTTTATTCAGGAAGTGTCTAATGGCATTTGGGGGAGGGGAAACTCATTAGCTTCCTTCCTGAGTAATATCATTTTTATTTCCTGTTGTAACAGCGGCCTCAGCCAAAAGCAACAGCCTAAAAAGTGAGGGGGGGAGGGTTGCCTGTGCAAAACATTTTCATCTCTGAAGTTAAATGTTGGTTACAAGACAATTTTGAGACCAACAAGCAGCTTTTGCAGGGGTGTTTTCAACTTTCTATCCTGCATTGCAGTTTTCTTTAATTATGAGGACAGAGGTGACTCAGAACTGCACTGAACAGGCCCTTTGCCTTTACCTTCCACACCGTCAGGCTGCTTTGCCGTCTTCCACTATCCTCCTTTGACCAAGGAAGACAGCCGGTCACCCAAAATGAACCTCCTCCCAGGCTCCAGGTGCAGTTTCTGCAGCTGCTGGCGGGTGCAGGGAGCATCAATGTCGGTTCCTCACACCCACGTCTGAGTAGCATCCGTGCAGCCAGAGGGGAGCTCCACAGATGCTGGTGAAGAGTACCTGAAATTTGGGGTTTTGAATACTCCCTGAGTCTTCCTGCAGGCACACGTCTTTCTTTGTGTGCCAACTACGGCACAACTTAAATTTGAAAACATGGAGCAGCCTACCCTTGCCTTTTGTAATTTTCTCTTGGCACTGTATTGTGGCAAAAATGCCGTTTTTTTGTTGGTTTTTTTTTTTTTTTTATTTTAAAACCTTCTTTTCCCCAAAATAACCCGTACACTCAGAACTAGAGCGCTTGACATATATCACAGGAACAGGCACTGGTAGAGTTGAGGGTTGTTGAGGATGAGAAGGATTTAACAATGGTTACACCGAGTTAAGTAATAAAATGCGAGCTGGTTTTTTACGGTGCCTTATCAAGTGCACATATATCATTGTTATGCTAAAATTGCACGCTGTTCTGTGCATAAAGGAGGATTTTAAAAAATAATTGGAAGGCTGTATAAGTTCATTGCTGTGGCTGATAAAAATTGTGCCAATGTTACCTCAGCCTGAGAAGTTAAACATTTTGTTCAAGGTTCATATTTTAATATATTTAAGCCCAGATTTTTGTCACCTTTTCACACAATTACTACTGTGGTTTGAACTGCTTTTCACTCTGGAGATTGCAAGTTGTTTCATTCAGTGTAGCTGTAGCTAGGTATTCACTGACCTGAAATAGTTGTGCTAAATGTGAATCTTGCTTTGTATACAATAGTATACAATATGCCACAAACACAAGTCTATATGAGAATAACACCAAGGTTTCGCCATTAAGAGAAAAAACAAACTTTTGGTTATCCTTCTACCATGCAAACTCTGCTCCTTTCTCTTGGATTACAAGGCTGGAGTGGTAACGTTTTGATTAGTCGGCAGATGAAATATACCAAAGTAGGAATTAAATATTCCTGGCACTTGAAACTTTGTTATCTTGTATGTCTTGAACCTGCTTCTTACCAAGTTATCAAAAAATTCCTATATTGTTTTCTTGTCCAGCTCATCTGTTCTGACAGTTTTTGGTGTCCATTAATGTTTGTGATGTTGTCCTTATTCATACTTCAGTGCTGGTATGAAGGGACAAAAAGGACAACAGAAGTAAGAAAAAAAAAACTTGTAACAGAACAGTATTTGTTGCTTACAAACTGTGTGTTGCATTTTCTGTATAATATGGGCATTTTTGAGAATGATGGTGATGGTCTTGTTACCTGTTTTAAAGAGGTAGTAAATTGAATAGTTAGAAAGTAAGGAGAGCAGCCTTTATTGCATATAATTTTGATTAGCTAAATGTTGATGAGAATAGTAATCACAGGAAATGAGAAAATTATGCTTTTCTAGAAAATAGGCACTGGAAAGTCACTGTACACACAAGCGTTCACAGTCTGAGTTCCCAAAGCACTTTCATGAAGTGAAGGCACAGTAGTGCACTGCATCGTTGGGGAGTGGTACTCACAAGGAAAATTAAATGTGGTGGCTGCTCATTTCACATGAACTTGGGGGCATGAAGGACATCAAGCATGCAGGTTAGCAGGTTTAAGCTTTGCTGAAGTAATTTGCAAAAGACCTGACATAACCATCCCAGAAATCTGCGTCCTTTTCCCTTCGTCAGCTCTTGCTATGTTGAGGCTACTAGGGTGGATTAAGAAGTTAAACGAAGTGTTACTTAATTATCCGTGGTTACCTGACACTAACTCAGTTTTGTCAGCTTTTGTACAAAACATGGGTATCCCTCCCTCCCACAGAAACCTGGTTATTTTTGCAAGGAGGGCTGAAGTCCCCAGAGAGTGAAAAGCCTAGAGTTGTTTCCAGGGATTCAAAGACTTAGAAGTGGGAGCAAAGAAGAAGAAATGATGGGATAAATGAGCTTTAAAGTTCTGTGCCTTGGCTGTCTCTCAGAGGAAATCCTAATAAATGCTGCATTTCCCTCATTCTGTTAAGGAAACACTGCGTGGATGTAAACCCTGTATCTGGCAGCTCAGCCACCGTCTTTTACAAGCGCGTCTTATTTTGTCAAAAGTTCCCCCATTTAAGATTGAAGGAAAAAGAATGTCAGCCATCCACCACTTATTGATGTGAATCTTATCAGCAGATAGGGAGAGCTGTATAATTTCCCATCAAAAGTCTGCATCACCACTGCCAGCTTCCCCAACATAATATAGGCTATTTACCTGATAGTAGGGGGCACTGCTAGAGTGCTCGTTTTCTTCAGCAATTTGTAGCTTATATTATTCCCTGAGTAGTACAACACTTGGGACCAACCAGTTCTCTATAATTAACCAACCTGGCTGAGAAAGTGTTGGGTTTTCTCTGTCAGAGAGAGGAGAAATTGTGTCATAGAAGGATGCACTGGAGTCAAGATGGAGAGGGAAAATGCCTCTGACTGTTGTAGTTTAGGTAGTGTAGGAAGGGGAGAACGCTTCAATTTTTTAATTTTTTAAATTTTTAAAATTTTTTCTGTTAGGTTAGGATGGGGAGTAGGTGTCAATTTTTTTTAACTCTTATTTTCTCTTGTTACCAGCCTGTATATTACATAGTTCTTAGACTGCTGTGGTTTAACATGAGCTTAAACTAACTTCTAACAGACTTATGGACTGGGAGGTGTTAAGGTGACACATGGGTGTCTAGCTGCTCTCCTCCACTTCGGATAATTTTCTTCAATGAACAGAGCTAAACTGGATCTATCTGTACTTTTCTTCCTGCAAGCCTGTTTGTGTTAGCTGAGAAGAGGAGGCCAGCTTTTTATGTATAGTGAAGTAAGGATTATTGCAGCCATTAAGTACTAACATTTATCTCTAGTCTTTTAGGTCAGGTTGGATACTGTCCTGAAGCAAAAGTGACCGTGACAGTTAGGTTTGTACTCAAATGCTTTGTTAGGGAGACTGGGAAAATGTGCTTGCTTTTGTTTTGGATTGGTGTTATATGACCTGACCTATTTATATAAATAATGGTTTTTAACCCTGCTTTACTTTATAAAGTTCCTTCCCCACAGTATGTGCATCTTCAGTGAAGATATATATACCCAAAATTCACATTTAAAGCCAATCTATATCTATATGCAATCTGTGCATGTATAAATGTTTATTACAAGCAAGGTTGGATAGTACCATTTTTTATGACAGATACCTGGCTGCTTCCAGCTGCTTATAATTCTGCTGGTCTGTAAAGGGAATTTTTCATACCATATTCCTGGTTTTAGCTTATTTTTTTTTTCCAGGGGGTGCAATGAAGAAATGACATGGTGAAGCAGAAGTTTTGGCAGTCAGTCTTAAATCAGCTGGATTTTGTCTCTTGCTCCCTGTATAACATATGTATTTAAAAATACACTATCATCAGGATTGGCATTTTCCATGTGGGTGACCTGGCAGTCCACAGAAGGACAGGACCAGGCCGGTGGGATAGCTGGTTGCATAAGTAGAGGGTGTGCGTGAATCCGCATCCCTCCAGGAAAGGAGGTGCCTTGACTCCACTGCCCATGTCCAGGGCTTGCTGGCAGCATGGAGGAAGGGCCATGCCAGTGTTTGTGTGGGCACTGCTTAAAAACATTAATAAAATAAGCAAAAGATTAAGATTTTAAAAGTGTGTCTAAGAGCTGTAGGAGCTAGTTAACCCTAAAAGACTCAAGTTCTCATTATCACCACTATGGATTTTCACACCACGGGGTGTAAAATAATTGGTTCCCTGAAGAGAAGCAACCTGAGACAACCACTTGGGTGTTACCTGCTTTTCAGTGTGACTTGGGGACCCAGTGAGTTTACTCGTGGCTGAAACTGGGGCTTTTCTCAGTGAGGCTGTTCCCGGCCCAAGTCCTCAGCAAGCTGTGGGGTACATGCTGGGCACTCACAGATTTTGTTTCCTTGCGTGAGGCACTGTATGTAACTCCCAAAGAAAGAGGAGGGTTTAGTCTTTTTTATCTTCAGTAACCTGTTTCTGTTTAATTTCAGGGAGACTGCCGGTTTGCCTGGCTTCTTTGGTGGGGTGGCGGAACTGCTGGGTTCCAAATGCCATTTATTAGGTTTTTTGTTGTTAGGTTTTTTTCCCCATATCCTAAATTTTAAGAGTCTCAGACATGTGCATCAGACCAACATTCCAGATAGAAAGTGTTTGAGATACAGGCAGAATGTTTCAGATACTGAAGCATTTAGAAGAATATCTAAAAAGCCTTACACAGGCAGGTCCTCGGAAGACTGAGCCCTTTGCCTTGAGTATGGATGGATGCTTCTTTCTTGAATTCTGTTACCCCATGGGGTGGCATGTTGGGCTCCTGTTACTGGTAGACTACCCAAGATAACTACTTTATAGCAAATAGTCACCAGCATGAAAATGTTGGGTTTTTGTAAGCACAGTACTTAATTCTGCTTTAGCACTTAGAGGTGTTAACTCTGTGCTCAACAAGGTACATTTATCCAAAGATAGATATTCACACAACATGAGAAAAATGTGATACTTTACAGGCTAGCTTTCCATGAGCTTTATCTCTATCATAGTTTTCTTCAAATTGGCAATGTTTTTCTCCGACTTGATTATTAAAAATCAAAAATTCTAGCTGTTCTTGAAAACTCAAGTTGCAGACATGTCTCAGAAGTCTTGCCTAGTGGACTGTATTTTGTTATAAATGCTGTGCACAATATGTTGCATGGAATGCTTCAGTTAAACTAAAAATGCTTGAATACATAGAGGGTTTTCACAAAGGTGAACCTCTTGGTAAGGCTGATCTCCCTGCACATCCTTTGTAGATGATGGGAAAAGATGCCCTCCTCCAGAGGATGTCTCAGGCCAGCTTTCTCTTTGTGGTGGCTGTAGAGGGAGCCTGAGGAGATGAGTCTCACTGGACTAGTTAGTCTTGCGTGGTGGGAAGTATTCATAAGGGTTTTATTCGGTGGTGTATGGAAATAGAGATATTCCAGCATATATCTTTAATTTTCAGATGCTTGTTATTTTCCTGAAAATGTTGGCCTTGTGCTGATGTTTCTGCTTATGGAATTAACTTCAGGATGTTTAGGGAACAGCTTCATGCTTAAGAAGAACAGAGAAGTCTCTGAGAGAATAATGACGTGTGGGGTTTTTTTAATTGCTGTCTCCCAGTGTCTTAAAATGACCATGTACTTGTTACGGAATTAAGCATTTACTTTTCAGCACCCATATACACAAGAAATACCACTGATTTTAAAGTAATGAAAGTCAGGCTAGAGGCTCTAAAGAAAAGTATGTATTGTGTTACCTACCACTAACTCGATCTACAATGGAGCTACTGTTCCAGAAATCCAAATGGCTGCTTCAGTATGTTTTGTCTATGAAAATGTGCTGTCAATAGTACAATATTGTGAAGTTACATACTTTCATGTTTTAGGACAGAGTAATAACATCTACAGCAAAGCCTTGAAAAAGACAGCGATGTATCTGTAGTTAGTATTTTAGTAATGATTATTAAAGAGGAAGTTCATAACATGAAGGTCCAGACAAGAAAACCCAAATATGCTAGTTGTTGAGCAGAGAAGCAGTTTCATCATGCATTTCGGCTGCTTCTGAAATAGTATGTAGTTTTCTAAGTGTATGCTTTCTTTTCCAGCCAGCCACATATGGAGACAAAAATCCATTTTGGATAGAGAGGGAATTGGAATTACTGAATTTTCTTTTTGTTTGTTGGTTTTTTGTTGTTTTTTGTTGTTGTTGTTGTTGTTTTCCTCTGAAGGTGTGCATATATTGCCAAGATTGCTGAATCATTCCCAGGTGACCTAAGGATAACCCCAAACCAGTCTACTTTTCATTTCATAATCAAAATTCAGTCCTTCAACTCACAGCATATTTGTTCATTTGTCTTTCATAACTTGGAAAAGACAAGACAGATGCAGAGAAACGTTAATCGTATTGTTATTAATCACTGTTTTCTTAAAATGGGAGAGCACTTGACTGTTGTGTGGAGTGCAGTGGTGTGAGAACTGGAATACAATACTATGGCAATCTTAAAATCTTTGGAAAACAAAATGGGTTTAACAATTAGATTAATTAAATGATTAAAAGACACTGTGCCAACCAGCTTAATTACTAGAGAAAGGTAGGATATAAGATAGTCTTGTCATACTAGCCTAACTAGCACAATTGTACCAACTGTGAATTTTCTTTAGAGCATCAACAGAACAAAATGGAGCGTGTTCAGAGCAGGAAGAAAAGACTACCAGTGATCAGCCCACTTTGTGCAGTATGTCATGGCTTAAGTACAGTGATTGTCTGAGTATTACTCAAACTCATAGGTGGACTAAGCACTGTATTTCTAAAAATTACTTTGGGTACCTATCTTTCACCTGATCGGAGAGGATGCCATATGATGGTCACCATTTAAAATTATTTGGAATAATGATTTCAGGAGCTAGCCATATTTGACTGTGTATATTAAAAATCTCAGCAGTATTTCCCTTTTTTTTTGCAGTCCCTTTATCATGACCCCAACAGCTGTTGAGAAAATACTGAGAAAAGGCAATAGTATATTTTTGTATAGTAGTTTTGTATTAGCAATTTTAACTGTAATAGGAGTGCTTCAATATGATAAGACATAATAAAAAATTCAATGGGATACATGTAACTTGTCACAGTCATGTAAGTTAAATAATTTCCTCCGATCAGTTTCTTACTAACTCCTTTTAAGAGAAGCATCTTCACACATCTTCATTCAAATTCCTTGTGATGAGGAAGGCAGTGGGTTAAACCTGTGGTCTGCAATGTCAGTTATTCAACAAAGATGTGATCTGGAGGTGCAGCTTGGAAAAAAATAGCACATTGAGTATTTTGCGGTTGTTAAGCTAGCAGAACGAAGCAGTCTTGGTCTCCAGGGAATCTGGAGGAGGGGTGTAAGTGTCACTTCTGGAAAGAAGTCATTTCATTGAAATATCACTGCAACTCGGCTCCAAGCTGCAACAACAGTGTTTTGTGTCCTCAAGTGCCTTTATCTTGTCAGCAGCATGGTTATTACTGATGAATCTGATAATACTGTTGCATTTCATCAAAAGTGTAACATAATTCAGTTGGCTAGCCTTTGGTGTTTCGATTTTGTACATAAGTATACATTACTAAATAACACAGGGCTTGGAATTAAGCTGAAATGAGTGCCTTTACTTTACTAGAAAATTGTCCAAAAACATTATTTGAAATGTTACTCTTATTTTGTGTGTCTTCATAAAGAAATACGAGACGCCAAGTATTCATCTTTTAAGTATAGTTCTGTTCAGTTTTGAAAAAGAATGGACAGAAATTCGGTACTTTCCATATTTAAAACACAAATTACTTTTCCACTTTTTTTTTTAAAACTGAATATTCTATTGATACCTATGCGTAGTAGTGATTTTAGTAATATCCACTGAATAATAAAGGTTCATTTTAAAATAGCTTTTCTTTATAACAATACTTTAGAGAAATCTTTATCTGGAAATTGTTTTCTAAATAATCCAAGGAGCAGCAACTAAGAGACAGGACTGAAATGCTGTCATTTGACAAGAGTTTGAAATCCTTTTATTCATTGATAGCAAAGCTTTCCTTAAAAATAATTTCTGTTATCCTTAACAGTATACTTCCAACCTAATACCTGGTTTTCAGTTCTGTAATAGAATTTCACCATCTCAGCTAAGTAGAATGAAAACCCCAGATTGGGCACTGGGATACAGTAAAACAAACTGTAATCCTACTTCAGATATGGGGAAGCTTTGCTTACGGTGAGGTTGTTTTGAGCATAGGATTATTTCATGGGGAGAGAATGGATGGAGTCCTGGAGCATACTGTCCTTGTCAACAGGTCTGCTCTTCGTGAAGTGAACAAGTCTGCTGATGTAAACTGAGGAAACCAATCCCTCCTTCCAAGTTAAAATGTGATTTTGTTCTCTGATAACAGATGCACAACTTGGCTATTAATAGGATTATTGTTATATGACATTATGTATTCTTTATCACTCATAATAATGTGTAAGATGGAGTGAACAGAAATACAATGCCGGAGTCCAGGTCAAACTGTAAGGAGCTGAAATTTAAGGAAAAGTGAGAAGTTATAAGGAATAGCATTATGACCTTCTACAATTACACTTCTCAGGCTACTGCTGTCATGTGAATACCTTTCTATTACAGAACAGAAATTAAGCATTTTAGAGAAATATCTATCAATGGAACTACACCAAGAATAAATTAGGTCTTGTGATCCAGATCTTTCAAATGGCTTGCTTCTATCAATGAGATAACTCTACCTTTTTGTGAAGATTTTAAACTCATTGTAAGTAAACCAGTATAGGGGTTATGTTTCTTTTGTGTGCAGCTGAACATTCAAAGGCTCAACAGAAGGAATAATGGCTTATTGCCAGTCAGTTTTTAAAAAAATTTTTCGTTCAGAGTGGTGAGTAGTTTTATGTTCTATCTTGGAGAAAATGAGAAAGTTTCTAGTAGTTAATCAATGTAGTTCCTCTTAATGAGGAGAAGGACTTGGGGGTGTTGGTTGATGAGAAACTCAACATGACCTGGCAATGTGCGCTTGTAGCCCAGAAAGCCAACCATATCCTGGGCCGCATCAAAAGAAGCACGATCAGCAGATCGAGGGAGGTGATTCTCCCCCTCTACTCTGCCCTCGTGAGACCCCATCTGGAATACTGCGTTCAGCTCTGGGGCCCCCAATACAAGAAGGACATGGACCTGTTGGAGCAGGTCCAGAGGAGGCCACAAAGATGCTCAGAGGGCTGGAGCACCCCTCCTATGAGAACAGGCTAAGAAGAGAGTTGGGGTTGTTCAGCCTGGAGAAGAGAAGGCTCTGGGGACACCTTATAGCAGCCTTCCAGTACCTAAACAGGGCCTACAAGAAAGCTGGAGAGGGCCTTTTTACAAGGGCACTTAGTGATAGGCCAAGGGGTAATGGCTTTAAACTGAAAGAGTGGAGGTTTAGATTAGATACAAGGAAGAAATTCTTCACTGTGAGGGTTCTGAGGCACTGGAACAGGTTGCCCAGAGAAGCTGTGGATGCCCCATCCCTGGAAGTGTTCAAGGCCAGGTTGGATGGGGCTTTGAGCAACCTGGTCTAGTGGAAGGTGTCCCTGCCCAAGGCAGTTGGGTTAGAACTAGATGATGTTTAAGATCCATTCCAAGCCAAACCATTCTATGATTCTAGGATTAATATTTATTTCTCTGATTTGTGGTAGGTAAAAAAATAATGAAACCCTATTATAGTAACTAGCTAATGGCTTAGAAATACTTGATAAGTTACAAGTTGAAGTGTTTACAAATGGAAATTTGCTGTTTGTGTTACAGTATTGTCTACAGCATGTCTGGCACTTTGAAGCTATCAATGACCAGAAATTAAATAAGTGGTAAATGTGATTTGAAATAGTAATCATCCATCATTTGTCTTTCCAGAACAAAAAAACCCAACTAAATTTATATTCCCCAATTCCCATAATTTCCTAAATTCATGAACTTGAAAAAGTAGCACTAAATATTTATCCTTCGTCCTCAGGAAAAAAAGAGAAACAAAAATTTGTAAAGTGTTCTCCTAAAGAAGACAACACAGTTGAATTAAAAATACTCAGTAAAGTGTGATAAAACGTAATACACAACTTTGCATGTCTCTGTCTGTTCTGGTAGTTTCTTGTTTGTTTGCAGTAAGCTGTAGAAGGCATGAAATACTGTGAATGAGAAGGTATTCTTTAAGATAATAACTAGTGAGTTGGTAATAAGTAGTTAGCTTTTTGGTGCGTTATACATATCCATGCCTTTATGGGAAAGCAACCAGAATGCTGTGCTTAAGATAACAAAAATGCTGGAAAAAGGAGGTTATGAGAAAGTGACAAAAATAGACAGTTGGCTTTTGGATTATTTTTCTCTTAGCATTGCGCTTTTGGTGGATCAGGGACTGGTCACAGCTAAACACGATGGCCCCAATGTCATCTGTTCCTGTGTTTATTTACAGTTCTCTTAATTGGCATCGCTGGATGTGATGAATTAAGCAATACTGATTTGGAAAGACGTTTGACTTTCCTATGAACTTACTTGTACATTCATCTCAGAGCTATCAACTGACTAGCAGAGTCTTATTTATGCTTAGCATCAGTGTGAGTTTTCAGCATGGGTTTCAAGGAGATATTTACCAAAAATTAAACATTTTCTGCTTTTCCTGCCAACAATATGCTGCTGTCATCAGTGTTTCAAACTTGGTACCAACGGTGGTTGTAGTTTCCCTGTGTTGTCCTTCACATCCATCCTTAAACATTCGCTGTTCAGTTTGTTTAAATTACCTGTGCATTAATGTCATATGAATATATACAAAACTAACCTGAGATTCTGAACATTTCTGCTCTTGTTTTGATTCAACTGATTGTATTAATATTCTCCATGACGGAATATTTTTGTCTGGTTACTGTGTATTTTGGTTGCATACATGAATATATGAAAACATTATATTAATATTTATACTGTAATTTTAAAAAGACATCTAAATTAATTTTGGTTAGTAAGCTTAGTGATTTTAAAATAAAATAATAATTGGTTTATTTATTGCAGGATCAAAATGATCCTTAACACCATGTTAAGTGCCAGTTTTATCTCTATTTCAGTACTTGAACTTGAGGAGTAAATACATCTTAGCCAAGTTAAGGCTTAAATGAAATGTAAAATGATACTACATGTATAGTACAGCTAGTTCTCGGAATGGCTCTGTAGTAGATTTCTTATGAAACTATCACTCTTGATGAAAAACCTGTATTTCAGAGAAACTGACTTAAGTGTTATTATTTCTGAAGATCTTGCCAAAATTCTCGTGACCTAACTTCTCTGAAGCAGGATTCAGAAAGAGGAAAGAAAGCTAAAGTATGTCTGGCATTGCATACAACATTTCAGATTACGTTAGCATTTTTTTTCTGATTATCACTCAAAATCAGATATGAAATTTTGGAGTAATCAAAAACAAAGCTTTCAGTTGTATTGTTAAAGTAACTAGAGTATCAGCAGAAGGAGTATGAGAAGTAGGAGTTCCTATACCATAGACTACTTCCAGCAAGTGCTGCTTAGGCTTTGGACTTTTGAGATCTGTCATAAACACAAAGTTTCTTGGGTATTTTTGGTTGGTTTGTTTTTTCTGTACCTTGAACCCAGGAGAATAGTGCATACAACATGAAGTCGCAATAATTTGCAGCCAGTTATGCTATAGGATGTTTCTGCTCAGACTGTTCAGCTTGTAGGACTCATGAAGGCAGGTTGGATGTTTGTTCTTCCAGAATGCTCTCAGACACATTTGTGCTACAAAATTTTACCAGTATGAAAATTCTTAAATAATCATACTGATGCTGCTAATTCACTTTCATGTCTTCACCCTGGGCTGCCTTTACTGCTATGTTCACGGTGCATCACGCTCACTGTGCATTGAGCCATGCATCAAACATCAAAAGTGTGTGAACCTCCTACATAGGCATTGCCCCTCCAGAGAGTATGCCATTTTACCCTAGTATTAGGGGATAAGGGCTGTCTTTCAGAGACTGTCAGCCTGGAGATTACCCATGGAAGCATCAGCGGGCTGTTGTGTCCAGCAGTATGTGGAAGAGTCACAACTCAGGGTGATGCTAAAGCGTTCTCAGGCACGCCTCACTTGCGTGTGCTATATGATGGGAGGCATTGCGGAGGGTGGGAAAGCACAGTTGCATGTACTGTGCAAACAGCGAGAGGAAACATCTTTAAAAGGGAAAATTGACTTTTTAACTGTTTCAGACTCTCCCTATGGAAATAATTTATTTTCAAGAGAGAGACTTAAGCTACCACACTTCACAGCACTGGCAAGCATCTGTGCCTTACTAGGTCTAGCTCCATACCTTCTTCCAGAGTTATTAATGCAGCTCCTTCTTCATCCTGACACTATTGCTGTGCTGTCAACAGACTGTTGCTCCCTCTTTGTCTTTGATGCCGGTTTTAGCATCATTAAATCCTAAGATAGGAGTTTAAACTTGCCTGCATCATGGACACTGGTGCCAGTAGTTTCAGTGTCATCTAGAGGCACTACCTTGTCTGTGCCTGGAGTCCAGCAGGGACTTTTACTTGCGTGGTATTCACAGCACAAAACACCAGTAACATGCTCATACTTTGCCACAGAAGAGAGAACACAAGGACGTTGCCTCCAAAGAAGCTGGTAGCAGGAGGGATTGGCTTGATGCTTGATCCAGCTGAAGAAGTGGGTACCCACCACCTCTAGTAATTCAGCAGGAACTACTACTGTCCAGCTAACTCAGCAGATTTAGGGCTGATGTAGAGGAGGTTTATGGAGGAGGCTTGGATGGTGAGGGAATGGAGTGGCCAAGAGTGGCCATAGATCTGTTTTATATGTGAGGTCCAACTTCTCTCATCCATCATCAAGTAGATTTCATCATTCATCATCAGGTAGACTTCTAAAAAATTAGAAATCTCCTTTTCATGGAAAAATTTAGTAATGTGATAAACTTACTTTGGATAAAAGTAAGGATGTCTTACTCTAAGCAAAATACCTGAAATTAAATGGCCAGAATAGTGAATGAGCCGGATGAGTATTTTTATAGATCAAGTCAAGTCCTTTCTTTGTAAAATTTTTTGATTGCAAATGGAATTCTTCTGTGAGCTTCCGTCATAAAGCACTTCTTGTGATAGCCTCAAAAAATAACCTACGTGTTGCAGACTTCTCTCTGGACTTTTATAGTTCAGATACTGTACTAATGGAATAACTAACCTATTTTATTTTTATTTTTTATTTACTTTGTGATTTCTTTATTGCAAAAAACAGCCTAAACCATGGCTATTTTTAGTTTTTTTTTAATATAATCATCTATTTTTACATTGTCGAGAGTAGCTTGGATAGAGCAAAGAATGACCACAATAAGTTTCATTGAAGTACACCATTTTAATTAATAATTGTAAAGAGATACCATAAATTCAGTATTTTAGCTACAAAAGCAAATATAGTTTTCCATTTTTAAGAAGGTAAGATAGTGTACAAAAAGATCAGACCATTTAAATTTTCCTATTTCATCTTTTTATGAAAAACAGTGAAAGCAAATTGCAAATATTTAAAATGTCAAACTAATGGAAGAATAATGATGAACAACTTGTAATGCGTGCAAATAGAAGCCATGGTTTGCTGTGGGACTGTGAAAAAAGAAATGAATGAATTCATCAGGATAGAATAAATAAGAATATTTCAGTGCAGCAGTTGCAGGTTTGTTTACTGATCTACCTGGTATAAGGTCTTAAAACGTTCATTGGATAGCACAAGCTAGAAAATGTAATATACCTAAACCACTGAAAATGCTTTGTTTCTGGTTTTGGGACTTCATTGCTGATCAGGGAAAAGAATCCCAAACAAACAAACATGAAAACAGAAAAAAGCACCAGTACATTATGTAATTAAAGATAGAAACTGAAGTTTCTGTAACACCTAAGACTGGACTATTGTGGAATGCCCATAACTACAGTATTCTTACAATTATTAAGCAGTACTTCAAATGTCAGAAAACCGACCTACTATTATGGCCTCTCAAACTTTGCATCATTCTGTCCTCCTTCCCACTCAGAAACACAGAGGAGAGATGGTTTTGCACAAGTGTGTATAAACTGCACAATGTAATAAAATCTCAAATAATTAGGCCAATTAAAATCAACACATTGAATACCTCCCTGAAACATCACGGTCCACTATCAAAAAATGGCCAACATTAGTAAGTTAATTTAATTTTGAGTATCTAGCCTGAAGCAAAGAGCTAGTTGAGGCCTTTTTCTCTGGAAACCACGAGAACCAAGATTTGAGTAAATTAGTCTGGATCACTTGTGTAATCACCTCCACAAGACCTTGTGTTTCTTCCCCCATCATCATCACAAATGATTCCTCCAATATCCATCCGATAGCACTGCTCAGATCTTTTGGCCACCCTCGGGGCAGCTCTCCAGAATGGGACTTCAGTCCTCAAGCAGAAGGCTTTCTGAGGAGGCTGTAGAAGCTCTACAGTCTCATGTGTTGGCTTGATCTGACTCCTTTCTGTGTATCTTCTTCATCAACAAAGTTGTACAAACCCCACTCCTCCTAAAAAGTGGTTACTCTGGAGCCATATCCCCTTCAGAGGAATTGGCAGCACCTCTGAAAGTAATTCATTTCATTACATTGGTGAGGTAGCCTTATGGTCATTCATTGCTATGTCTGTAGCCCAGTAGACAAAGAATTGCCCTATGCGCATTTTACCAGTCCTGGAGAGTTGCACGCTAATCTCTGAGGTTCACCGAGGAACAAAGCTGTGTTCCTCTGGTATCAGTGCTAAGTCAGATTCAAAAATAAATTAAAAAAAAATATATTTTTTAAAAAAAAAACAAACAACTATTGAGACAATGATGAAAATGTTATCTTTAGGTATATTTCTTATAAAGCCTTGTTAGGAGGTTTAATGGCTAACATAAATCTTAACAGATATAATTTTAATCCTTTTCTCTCCCTGTTTTGGAATAACCATTATTTCCTTCTCTCTCTGTTTTTTAAATTGTTAAGTATATTTTACCATTTTTCTTTTTAAAGTGATTTTCAAAAAGTGTGGGAAACGGCATGAACTCAGCAGAGGCAGATCCCTATATCTCTATAGGAGCACTGCATCCTGAGAAGTTGTTCCCTCCTCTTAGAAGCATCCTTTTGTAACCTGGGGGCTCTGGCATAGGCCACAGTTGAGGACATCTAAGACCCATTGAATGCATTGAGGCACTCTGACATGCATTAATGCCTGGTATAGCTTAGTTTAAATAATATGAGTAGGAGTGAGGGAACCTGGGACAGGAGGCTTCCGAAAACTGGTCATGTAGCAGGGGAGGTGCTGCTTAGCTCTTTTTCTGAGGTCTCGCAACTTAACAGTATTTTGCCTATCTGACTTCATACTGTTGAGGTGTGTTTGCTCAGTGATTTATTATAGTCTATTCAAATGCTTTATTCTGTAGCATCAGCTCCATCGGACATAGTATAGTGCATATTACACGGCTGGTAAAGATGGACACAGCTAAGGTAGCATAGAGGCAACCAGGAATTAGTATGCAAGGAGGGATGATATTGTAATAAGGTTCATCATTATTAGTGCTCCTTTAATGGGTTACTCCTTCTTAGTCAGAGACTGCAGTGCAGGCTATTTTGGACATTTCAAGATGCTCAGGCTTTTAACATCATTGATCTTCCCTATCAGTGATGCTACTGTTGTCATTCTTTATCTAGAAAACCTGTACATATGGAAGTAAGATCCAACATACTTCACTCAAACTGTGTCTGCACTTACTCATTAATTTAGTTGACATTGTTACCCGATGCTCAGTTTAAACAGGTCATTTTTTACTTTAAAAAAACCCAAACAACCAAACAAAAAAACAAACCACAAACCAAAAACTTTCCCTTCTGTTTTCCTTTGGAAATGTAGATAATATGAAAATAATTAGTGGGCGTTCACAGAAGCCATGCAAAAGAAAGGAAAGGTAACAGAATTATCTTGTTCAGGCATTATTTCTGTGCATTCAGACCCCCTCTGTCTGGGAAGCCAAGAGGCTGTGACAGACCTGAGAGAAGTACCCAAGAACCTTTCAGAGAGTTGCATGATTTTGCATGCATCTAAGCAACATCATACTCCAGTCTCATGTCCTTCAGGCAGTGCTCAAAGAATGGCAGTGACTAGCGGAGAATGGTCTTTATTTACTACAGCTTTATAGGCTGGTTTGGTTGACTAGTGGTAGCCTCTCACAAGCAGGTAGTTATGATTCAAAAGTGTTTGCTATGTCCAACTCACCTGACTGGCTTTTTCTGTCAGTTGCAATTATATAGTATTTTAACACTGATCATGCAGACCAGATCCTCGCATAAATAAGACCCTTTATTACAGGGTTTTCTAGCGAATCAAAGTCTTGAACTCAGTTCTGAAGCCAGCACTTTCTGCAGTCTTTGTATTTTAATGATATGTTCTAGACTTTTGTTTGGAAAGAACATACAGCTTAGATGCTAAATATGCTACTGCTAGTTGTTCAGAAATTTGATTCTAAAGCACAGCTTAAGCCATTGAAAAATCTGTGGTAATTAACTGAATATTTCCTTTCTGCTTAGTTTAAAAAGGTCAGCCCTTCTTTGTGCCAGTTTTCAAATCTTAACAGCATTATTCTTTAATTTCCTAGACAGTGTGCCAAACACCTGGAAATACAATTTCCAGATCTGCATCTTTTGGGTATCAAGTGTGAGAGTACAATAGAGTGATAAGTTAATAAACATAAGCCATTCATATTCTGTAGGGCAGATATTGGCAGGTCATTAGTAAGCTGCAAGTGGCTCTCTGCATTGTGTGTGCATGAGTACTTTCACAGAAGATTGTAAGTCTTTATAGGTGATTCAGCTTTATGCCCTACAGAAACATATTGCAGGAAGGAAGACTGCTAGAAATTAAAAGTAATTGAGGTTCCAATACATGACAACAATAACAGTTTGGCTTCCCTTTTTGTGACGATCTCCTGCTTGTAAATTGCCCGAAGCAATATTCTTTACTTGCTTATTCCAACCGAAGGATTTGCAAAGGTAACTAATTTCATCCTCTGATTCACTTCTTAGAAATCCCTTTTTTCTTTTCCCTTCCAAAAACGTAACCTGAATTCTTCTAATTTGTCATGGTGGTTATTTTTGGGGTTGGTAAAATCATAAGCATTACCAGCAGAATCGTGAGCATTCCTTCTTGTACTCTTTGTAACAGAATCCTGTTTTGAAGCTTGATGTAGTTCTGAAAGAATATTGCAGTCTGCTGAAATTATCTTTGAAGTGCTTGGAATTTGCTGATAAAATGCATAAATTACTTTCTTTATGCTATATGTATATCCTTGTGCATGTGTGAGGATGTTTTTACACATAATACAAGAAAAAGTGTGCAAGTTACATTCACGTTTGTATATATATAGACACACTCAGATGCAATATTTTTTAGAATCTAGTCAAGATTTATCTAATTGACGCATATTTGTATATCCATGCAATGTCTAGCATCCTTCCCCTCAACATACATTTGTTATTTTAACAAATCATTATACTTGTATAAATGAAGGGTAAACACTATACAATTCTAATTTACCTTCCGATGAAATAATGACATTATGACATATCCAGAGAATTACTTTCTGCATTTTGGTCAGGTTTTGGGTTTTTTTTCGTTTGTTTTTTTTTTGGGGGGGTTTAATGCCTACCATGCAATGACAAAGGTTTATTCTCCCTTTGTTCTTTTCAGAGTGCTGCAGCAGCTCCCAGTCCAGTGCTAGGAAACATTCCCCCAGGAGATGGCATGCCAGTAGGTCCTGTACCACCGGGTTTTTTTCAGGTATTCAGAAAAATTATGATTACAGGAATTTTAGGATAGAAAATCCTCCATAATACTGTTTACAAGTCTGTAGAAAAGGTCCTGTTCTAAACTGTGTCTCACTATATGGTGCAATACTTGAGAGTGGAAAGGAAGGGATCTTTCTGGCTGACAAGTATTTCATAATACAGCAGAACTCATTTCAAAATTTCAAGGGTAAGAAATGGTGCCAGTTTATGAGTGGAGACTGAAAATGCTTGAATATAATCTTAAAATAATTTCCTATGGTAATATACATATATTGCATTGAAGCTTTAACATAAGAATGCTGTTGGTCTTGTTTAGCTCTGTGGTAAAGCCATGGGCCAGATTTTTAAGGTGTTCAAGTTTCAGTGGGAATTAGACCTAGGCAATTAAGAATATCCCACTGAGCATCTCCTTGCACATTGAAGATCTCAACCCTAATGCCTGAAAAAACAAGGCAGGATTTCGACCATGTGTTGCTTTTATTAAGTTTTGTCATAAATGAAATTAAATACCCAGTTAGCACTTTGGACATTAACAGTACAGAATACTATGATGGAAAAAATGGCAGTTTTTAGTGCAAAGCCAACCTAATAGTTGTAATCCGAGATTGGACTGCTCCTGTGAGCAAGCTTGCATCTCTTCTTCACCAAAGTTTGGTTGTTTTTCTCCACACTGGTAAACTGTGGCTGTGCAGCAGGAGCAAAAAGTAGCGGCACCTCTAGCATTGAAAGAGCTCTTTAGGAAGAACAGAGATTTGCACTTCACATACTTGATCTTATGATGTGAAAGAAACAACCCAGATTTCCAGGACTGTGATGTGGGGAGAACATCAGGACAGGATGTTCTGTAAAAACCAAGTGCTGAAATCCAGGTAGAGAGCAGTATCTTTTTCCTTCTTCCCTGAGATAGATAGACAACAGAAGCATATTTCATCTGGAAAAAAAGAAGAAATGTTTTATTTATTTTTTTATCCAAATGGTGATTGTACAAAAATGGCAGGATATCAGCAATCTTTATTTACACTGTATGTAAGTGACAATATTATTTGTATGGTCTTCCTTTTCCCACAGTCACAGAGGGAAAAACTGCTATCTGCAGTATTGATACCTACATAAAGAAACCATGAACCTGGCATGAGCATGTTGTTTCCTTCATCAACTCAAAAACTGAGGCATGATTTTTAATACATGAATTAAAAGATATTTGCAAGTGAAATAGAAAATATCTTACCGTTGCCAGTCACAAAATCCTCAGGAGCTGGCAGGACTGATTAATTATTTTATTTCTGCTTTTACTGTTTCGAACAGCTGTTTTTAAACACAATTTAATCTTAATTTTTATATTGTATAAAAATCACACTTTTTCTTATTTTAGCTGCCCACTCCAGCTGTAATGTCAAAGGAATTAAAGTTTAAAGTTTTTTTCTTTTATTGTCTTTGAGGACAATTAAGAGGGGGAAGGGGCACAGATACGAAAAGTATGTGAAGTATAGGGGAGAGAGTAACTATTTTAAAGGTTTTGCAGGAGGAGGGTGTGGGAGTTTCATTTTTAGAAGCGTGAAAAGACTTCTAGCCACTCTAGATCTTTAAAGATGTAAGAAAGACAAGATGATAGAAAGTTAAGTATGAGTAAACTTTCCTTGTCTGTCAGTATCTGACTTCAGTCTTACTTGAAGCCCCACCAACAGCCTGCTCTTCTTGCAAGGCCTGGGCTTGAAAATAAACAGAGGAAAATCAATTTTCAGTGTAACACAGTTTGTGACGTTAGTCAGAGCTATCATCAACTCAACAGTATGGCCAATGAGTCTTCTGCAAGGCAGGTTCCAAGAGCTGGTCTGCAGAGTCTGGTCTGGACTCCTCCAGACATCACCCTTCACCTCTCCTTGAAACTGCTGGATCTGTGCCATTGTGTTTCTCTGTAAAATGCAGTACCCAAGATTAGTCCCTTACAGCTTTAGCTGACAGAGATCGACTTTCCTCAGTTGAATGGCTATCTCAACAGAACAAACACTTTTCAAGAGATTATTAGTTTTTGCTGTAGTCGTCTGCATAAGAATATACGTAATGAAATACCATACTAGTTAGCAAGTCCAACTGCAAGTTCAATAGTGGATACATTGATATGGTTGGGAGCAATCCCAGCAAGGGGAGCTAAGCCAAAATCCAGTCAGTTACATAACAGTGTGCTGAAACTGTAAGGTGTGCATAAAGCACATATGTACAGACAGTCTATGACAATGTGTTGTGGTGTTGGAGTGAGTGCTCTCAAGAAGCAGTTAATATCTGGTTGTAATACCTTCAGACAGAGCTGAATCTTACCAATGTCAATTTATCTGAGGACAAGAAAATACATTGGCAGACATAGCTGTGTATGTGAAACTTGAAAATTGAGGAGCATCATCTGCTGCCATAAAAAGCAGGTGAAATGACAAGCAAGAAAGAGAAACTCATGATCAAAACTTCCTAATTCCTTCTAGTACTTCTAGAAACTTCCTTTCTTTCTAGTACACCTTTAACTAGACAATCAGTTTCTGTATACTCTTCTGCAGCTCCTCTGATCCCAGCTGATCACAAGAATATACCAAGTAATAGAAAACATGTTCATCTGTCTTGATCTGGATACTGACAAACTTTAGCCTTTCTATGAACTGCCGGTCTTCTTTCACTGAGAGTTTGGAATTTAGACCGCAACTCACTCCTAGATTATGAAAGTGAACAATTTTGATTTTCAAGAGTCAGAAGATCATAGAAACAGTGGGAGAATGGTGCTTATATCTGTATTTAGTTCACTAAGACTTTGCACTAGAAAAACATTGTAACATTTCAACTTTTTGCAACCTAAAATTTATCTAGAAGGTCATTCTGGAGTGATAAGGATGGCTTTTGTTGCTTTCATGAAATGTCTGGATTGGCCTAAGGTAGAGCTGTTGATAGCCACTACCTTCCAGCTCTGTTTGGCTAACTCAGAATTGCTAGACAAGTTAAAGTCCTTTCATTTGTCACCAGTACTGGCTCTTGGTTTTGCACTGCAACTCTATTTTGGTGTCAGCACTAATCACTAACCGGGACATAAGCAAAATGGATGCTCTTGCTGCTGCAATTGCTTCTTATCAGACGGGTGAGGGGAAGGTGGCAACTTAGGTGGGGACTGTGCTGGACACCAAGAAACATTACCTGGGTTCCAGTTTTATTGGCACTTCTGACCACTACCATTATTTCTGTGACCTTTATTTTTTATAAAAGAAAATAATGCAGTACACTAGTATAGCACATGGAGGTAGATAAATGTGGGAGAAATATGGTTTCTCAGACAGCTTCTGGCAAAACTCTGCTCTTCATAAAGTGAGGTTTTCACGTATATGTAGGCCACTAGCACTGATGTTAATTAGCAGTCTCTGGCATTTTATGCCTCGTCCACAGAGGTGGGGTTCTGAAACCAGTAGTTGATTTGTCTTGTATCTCTCTGTACTTGTGTTTTTATACTTCAATTCAGGTGATGAATGATGACTACAGAGCTGATGGTCCAAAGTGCAATTCACCTTCCAATTGATGCAGTGAAAGGAAGATGGTAGAGTTGTGCACAACTGTTATCATCAACTAAATAACCTCTTTTTAAAAAGATAATTGTTTACAGTGTCAAAAATTAAATTTGAAAAGTCAAGAAAGCAGGTTTATGTGGAGTTAAGATGTATCTCAATTTCATCTACCAGTGTGTATGTATTTTAATGTAACTTTAAATTCCATAGCTACATGGTTTTTTTGTCCTCATCTTCTTTCAGTACGTAGAATAGGTAATACTCTGAAATAAATTTGGGTTATACAGTAGCTGAATCCGGTCTTGGTTCATTAGCAGCAAAACTGAATGTGTGGGACGACAGAAGGAGTGAAGACAATAGTTCTGACATACAAGACTATTATTTTAGAGTTGATTTTGTCTTAGGCTGAACTAATGGATCAAGTGCCATCCAATGAGGGTGATTTCTGCTGGGTCAGTGCTTCTGGTACATTGCTTTCTTTAATACGGAGCCTCAGAGAAGGATAATGTTTGGGCATCAGAGTGCGAGCCCGGATGCTAAAAAATGATGTGCAATTCATCCCTAAGTTACCCACGTTTTTTGTGGGTAACCCAAGATAAGTAATTTCAATTCTCTTTCTTCATGGTTGTCCACCTATTAAAATGGAATGTCATAAGTGATGATCCTTTTAAAAGATTATGAATTATTTGGCCAACAGAAGCCGTAAAACTGTACTAGGTTGTGTAAGGATAAGATGGCTGTATACATTTCTGAAATTTTCATCTAACTCCTGTCTTGAGTCTGTAAATACATCATCAGTTTGCCAGTTTCCCTCTCTAGATCACATCTTGTGCATGGAGCTAAGGTGTGAGGAAGGCATTTAGCTGCAATGTTAATAAAATAAAGTCATTTAGGATATTTTCTGTGCCACTTTTTAACATCAGAGTTACTCTGTTGTTAGTTTCTTCATGTGACCATCCACAGAGTTCAATGTGACCTAGTCTTTGTCCCTTTTTGGAGTCCTATCTGATACTGAAATAGCAGGGCAACTGGAGGCCTGAGTAAGCTTATAATTATTCACCTTTGGGTCTAGATGTTAGAGGATGCATATAATGTCAGCAGCCAAGCTTTAAAGAGTTTCTAATAAACTCATTTATGGTGAGTTAAATTCACCCGCTTGTGATCAAAGAGGATTAGGTCATAGAATTCAAAGACTCTCAGATTTTCATATCCAATCTTACTTCCAGTTTCTGGCCTGAGGACAGCCAGCATTTTTCACCAGGGTTGGTTCTGTTCAGTAGAGAAGTATTGCTTGTGAAAGCCCTCTTAGATAGAGGCAGGGCAAGGTCTTCAATACTAGCCTCACTCCCCTCTTCTTGAGGACAATGAGATAAGAAAAAAGTCATGTTTTTTACTTGCACATCATGGTACAGTATGCATTTAGAAAATAATGACATGAACATTTGGAAATATCGTCATGGAAATTTTGAAGCCCAGATACTCTTCTGTACCATGGCACACGCCAGTGTGCCCATATGAAATGTGAGAGTTGTGTTAGCTGCAAACCACTGCTCTTCAGGTAGTGAAGTCCTGGCCCATTTCCATCGATCTCTTCTCTGATCTTTAAATCAGCTAAAAAATTTGAGATACGTTACATTTGTATTTTTGCAGACTAATTATTTGATCTTTGTGGACAGTATCAGCTCTAGTAAGCAAATAAACAGAGGCCAGAGGGAAGTTTTGGAGCTTGTATTCATTGAAGTATTTTGAATTTTTTGAAACAGAATGAAAAGTATTGATTTCAGAGGATTTTATTTGCCTTTTGGTTACTTTTCTGGTTTTAACACACCTAAATGCAGTGTCGTGGTTTAACCCCAGCCGGCAACTAAACCCCACACAGCTGCTTACTCACTCCCCCCTTGGTGGAATGGGGGAGAGAATCAGAAGGGTAAAAGTGAGAAAACTCGTGGGTTGAGAGAAAGACAGTTTAATAGGTAAAGCAAAAGCCGCGTGCACAAGCAAAGCAAAGCAAGGAATTCATTCCCTCCTTCCCATCAGCAGGCAGGTGTTCAGCCATCCCCAGGAAAGCAGGGCTCTGTCACACTAATGGTCACTTGGGAAGACAAACGCCATCACTCCAAACGTCCCCGCCTTCCTTCTTCCCCCAGCTTATATACTGAGCATGATGTCATATGGTATGGAATAGCCCTTTGGCCAGTCTGGGTCAGCTGTCCCAGCTGTGTCCCCTCCCAGCTTCTTGTGCACCTGGCAGGGCAGGGGAAGCTGAAAAGTCCCTGACTACTGTAAGCACTGCTTAGCAGCAACTAAAACATCAGTGTGTTCTCAACATTATTCTCCTCCTAAATCCAAACCACAGCACTATAGCAGCTACTAAGAAGAAAATTAACTCTATCCCAGCTGAAACCAGGCCACAGAATAGAATCATAAAATGGTTTGGGTTGGAAGGGACCTTTAAAGGTCATCTAGTCCAACTCCCCGCCCCCCCACCCCGAGCAGGGACGTCTTCAACCAGATCAGGTTGCTCAGAAGTTCTAAGTTCTAATACAATGGAATTAATCATGTTTCTCCCAGTCGGTGACAACTAGCACTACTGAATGTCTGACCCTGGCTGCTTACTTTTTGCACTGCAATTATGAGAAGCATTTAAATGCATATTTAATTAAACCCCAGTTATCTTTACCTCTTTTATTACATGGTTGACCAAAAAGTTTGCCATGTCTGCATCTGCATAAGGAACCTGTCTGTTTTTTAAAGGCACTCAGGCAGGTAACAACATCGGGTTTGTACTTAACTCACCTGAGAGACGCTGTTGACTAGTTAGCTCATTAAGTGCCAACTGAGATTTGGAGGAAGCAAGTTGTTTGATAATTGACAGTTCACTTGTTTAATTTGGTAATCTTTTTAAGAGTTAAATTCTACCACTGACTATACCCTTTCACATATAAGTGAAGCACTCTTTCTTTTAAATGCATTACTCTTTTTTTCAGCAAATTTGTTAAAATTTGTTCTAGTTGAGCTTATGACTAAACCGTCTTTTCATAGTGCATATATATTCTAAAGGAATTGTCAAGCAGTTTGCTTCATTCACCAATTTGTGATCATCAGATACACTTGGAATGGCATGGGATAAATGTGTCGACACCATGTTTGAAATACAAATGTTACATATTCCTCTTATATAAAGGGAAAAAAAATTACCAAACCAAACCCAACCCACCAAAGTAATGTAAGGCTGTCATGCCATCTAGTGGCAGTTGTTCATTCTCATTTTAGCTCAATCCATATTGTTCTAAAGTTTTTTTTGTTTGGGCTTGTTGTGCTTTAGTAGAGCTGTCTTAATGCTTTAGGAGAGCATCATTACAGTAAGGCACATGAGCAGAAAGAACTTTTCCATTTTTCTTCCTGCCTAGCATTACTATTTGCTATGAAAAATGAGTTTGAATAGTATTTAGATACTGAAAATAAGCAAAGTCAGTGAATTAAAAATCAATAAAACACACCTCTTGCATTTTGAAACAGAAATAGTGAACTATTTATATATACAAAGAAAATGGATTTGTAAGCTTCTGTTTAAGGATGTAAAATATCTTTATAAGGTACTATTTGAATTTATACTTCTGTTTACAATATTTATAGTGAAGTCATGGTATGATATATTTAAAAAAAAATAGAGCTTGTATTATGGATTCGATAAATGCAGCATTTGATTAAAACAGTTAAATCTTTGATATATATCCCCAAGAAAACTAGCAAGCAAAACAATAATTGAGCTGTTTTCCAAGGGCAGGTATAGAATATCTGCTCCGTTTTAAACATCATTGATTGAAGCCTCCCAAACAAATACAGATGGCACCTTTACGTCTCCTCTGATTTCACAACAGCTGGGGTTAAACCAGCCCATTTCTGGTTTCACTCAGTCCTTGCTCTCACTTTAATCTGGCTCACATGTATTAGTCTCCCAGAAACTATTGCATTCGCCAGGGATCTGCTGGGTACGTGATCCTCTGCCTCAGCCCCTTCACACTCACAGAACATCCTCCCAGATTGCTCATTTGAACAAGCATCCAGCAGTAAGGAGGATGAGGAGGAAGAAATCCCCCAGCGCCCCTTTCAAGCCATTTTGGAGTGGCTGTGTTGCTTCTATGAATTGTCCACTGAGGGGTTGTTGTTTGCAGAAGGAATGAGAATTCCCATTTCCAGCTGCTAAATTACATCACTAGAGCTAGAAGATGCAGCCGTCTCTCACGCTGATCTTTGCAGGACCATAACGTGTATCTAAATCGATTTAAAAACATTTTGTGTCTTTTTAAACCCCTTTGAGCTGTTTGAGCTATTGTCTTCCTCTAACACTCACATACTCGCCTGATTTTCCAGGGCATTACTACATTTTATCCCCCATGTTCAAACAGCCATACCTCCTTAACAATGGTAGCATCCTGCTTCATCACTTACCTTCTGCTCTGATCCTCATGTTTTCCCCACTTTTGCAGCATTGCCTGTACTTTTTTTAAAAAACTAAAATGTGCAAATCATTAAAAATGAACATGAGTATGACTGCAAAATTATCTGGATTTGCTACATGTTCACACCCATCGTAAATTCCAGTGGAGCAAATGAGATAATTATAGGTGAAGGAGTGAAAAGTTAAAGAATTGGGCCCTAGCAGCTTTGGTAGGCCTTGAAAAGCTTTGAAAATAGATTTTAAAGGTTCTCTCCCCCCCCCCCCCCCCCCCCCCCCGTTTATATAATTAATGTTAGTAACAAGAATTTTGTTGTATATTGGAATCTCAATTGTTTGTAAACGCACCCACCCCAGTATAGCAGGCTGACACCCACTGGGAATACTCAAGTGCATAAGATTATGCATATGTCTAATTCTTTGCAGAACTGGGATCTGTGCATTTTCTGTCCTTGCCAATATTATGCTGTATTTTAAAACATTTTAATTTTAAAAATTATTTTGACTCTTTAGACTATGTGAGAGGGGATTTAGCATCTAGAAAGATCTGTAAGTAGTTTGTGTTTGTTCCTCCCTCTTTTGTTCATTTTCTCTAAATACCAGGAATAAAGTCAACTTTAAAAAGATAAAGGTGTCCGACATCTGCTGACTCTGATAATTCTATCCTGCAGTTGTGGTAATGGTTTTACTGCTCGTAACTGTTAGAACAAATTAAAACTGCTCAGCTTGAGTACCTAAATAAGCTCTGAGCCTATGCTTCCCCCGCCTCCCCTTCCACATGTACATCTCAAGCAGCTACAGACTCACTGCTACTTGCGGACTGGTGCAAGGGGAAGAGGTGGAATTGGGCATGAGTCACTTACCTAGGAGATCTGTTCTGACCTTTATAATCTTATCCTGAAAATTAAAGTTCTCTGTTTGTGATATAAACCTCAGAAATTTAAGGGTACCGACCATATAGCAAAATTGGCATTATAGTTGCTGCTGAAGTCGTACTAAAGAGTACGGGAAGGGTTGTCATTTATATACGATGATTCCTTCTGCTGAGGTTAATTCAGTTCCTGTCATAGTCTGACTTCTACTTTTTACATGAGCGACAAGTGCTTGCATTTGAAACCGAAAGCCTTGGATGAGGATAATGCATGTAGCTTCAAAATTATTTATTTATTAAATATAACAGCAGGAATAACAAACTCCAGCTTGTCCTTGTCAAAGTTGTTGTGAAAAATCAGTTGTATATCATAATCAGGGGTGACTAGGGGGTTTACTAAGTTTAAGGAGATGCTTTCTCAAGATTAGTGAGTTGTGTGTATGATATCTGAATTGTAAAAGCACAGTTTGTTTATTTTTATTAAAAGGGTGATACTTCTTGACCTTTTGGTTTTACCTTAAGTCAGGTTTGAAATATTTTCTTTTCTGTAGTATTTGCATTTAATAAAAATGAAAGGCAAAATTATTAACCTGGTTTAAAAGGCATGTAGGTAATAGCCCTTTTAAAATCACATTTCTTTCAAAATTTCCATTAAATGTCATGTGCAGAACTTCTCTCCCACTTGCTAAGTCTTCATGATCTTGAGATAACGATATTTCCCACAAAGTGAGACAGACGTAATAACAGTACAATTCCTAAAGATCATCTATCATCCAAATGTGTGTTATTTACTTTCTCAAATTTCTGGAGAAGTAGCCAGGCAAGCGGGAAGATCCTGCTTTTTGCATCACAGACAAATGTTTAGCTAGGCACAAAAGGGTTTGGGTTGGTTTTTTTAAAGAGGTTTTGGTTCTTTAGTTTTCTATGCAGAGTGTGCAAGGTATTTACTGCAGTATTCTTTCAGATGGTGGAATGAGTCTTGTATTTCTTGACCAGGGATAAAGCATTAATTTTGTTTGAAATGCTATTATTGCTGTAAATTTTGGAATTCTAGATATGGAAAGTCAGAGGTCTGTGGAAGGCTTTTTCTAAATTTTTTTAATTTTGCTCTATACTCTGTATTGAATCAAACCTTTTACTGTTGGTATTTAGAGGTTGCCAAACTGTGTCAGGCTGCTCTTAGAATACCATAAATACAGAAACTATTTTTTCAGGGATCTTCTGAAGCAGATTTGGTCATCAGGAAAAGCCAGTGTAGAAATCATGTCTCGTTGCTGAGAATCTAACACAATTTTATGTGAAATAGTGTAGATGAAAACAGCTAGTTTGATTTATACTGGTAAATTAGAAGATGTGTAGTATGTAACCCGAATTTCATCTCTGAAATGCTTTAGCAAAATACAAAACAAAGACCTCTAACACTGTGGTAGCCATTTGGGAGGTGAAGGAGGACAAGAAGCGTTATATAATTAACAGCAAAATGCAGTTGAATGGGAAAATAATTTTTTGTTAAGAATTGATGATAGCCTATCTGAGCTTTGCAGAGGGTAGGTTACATCTTTGTGCTTATCAGCAGGCTGTGCTAGCACAAGAGCATCATTTTGAGAGCTAATTGAGTTTAGTCCTGGTTAGAATTAAAATGTGTTAATGAGGAGTGTCTTATACACTGTGGTGACTGTTATTGCTGATGGAGATGTCCACCAAAAAACTTAGAGGAAACTAAATAAATGAAAGCCTATGAATTGTAAACTAACTTGGATAAATTCAGTTCACACATATTTTATGGTTCACCACTGGTACTCGTCAAGAGTACAAAACCCCATTTCATTGAGAATGGAAGCAAGCACACCAGTCATAGTTGTAAAGCACCTCTAAACCATTTTATAAAATACAGGAGTCTTAAGGAGATGAAATATTAAAATGTTACTTCCTCTTCATTTTTCAGTATTGCTACCATAATAAGAAAATGAAATAAAAATATCAAGCAGTCTTGTTTCTTACCATTTGGACTATAAATAGTTAAGTGATGCCAATCCTTCTAACCAGGAACAGAGTTAAAAAAGATGAATATGAATTGTATTTTCACAGACAGAATATGTAACTTGGCAATTGAATTAATTTTTTAATGGAGGGCCACAAAGATTTTTGGTTTGTTTCACTTATCATTTAGAACTTTAATTGAATAAATGAAGAGATTTGGTCGTTATGAGAATTCTCATTTGGTTTATGACCTTGATGCTGGCAGTTTGGACCCTCTTACAATACCTACTCTTCAAGTAGCAGCACAATTAATTTAAAATAATTTGTCATAGTGTGTACAAATTAAGTCTGTGGTTCCATTTTCAACTTGTAGCGATAAGTAGCATTTAGAGTTTGTGCTGATTATGGCAACTGAATTATACAAACTGATTAATACCATCTCAGTCTTTTTCTATACTGAGTGCTAAAACTGTGTTTCACATTGTATTTTTTAATTCGTGATGTGCTCTTCTTATTCCCCTAAGAGATGTTCTCCAGTTATGAGCATCATTGGCCTCTCAGGGTGTTGAGACACACAGTCTCAGGACATTGTTCTAAATTTGATAATGCAGGTTAAAAAAAAAATAGAATGCTGAAAAACTGCTATCACTTGGTTTTGTTTGCTTCTAAAACCATGAATTTAGAGGTGTTTTTGGGAAGCCCTGCAGAGCACTATCTGGTGCAAGCAGAGCCCATTCCTCTGCTTTCCTAAGCTGTGTAAAATGCAGTAAGAGCATGGCATGGGCATCCTCTTCCAGGTTGTTAAATAGAGCCATTGTTAAACATGGGTCCTGTCTCCCCACCATCCATCACTGACCCCCAGCAGGGTGGTGCTGCCCCAGCCTGAGACAGAAGAGAGGTCCCTGACAGGCAGACATATCCAGGCGAGCCCACTTGCTGGTGGCATTTCAGGCTTGGCTGACACTGTGCTGAAGTACCCGAGATATGTAAAACACCTTCCCTTTTGTGAGATCTCCTGTAGGTACGCTCATCTTGGGCACAGCAGGAGGGCCAAGCTGGGCAGGGGACATCTTCAATAGCTTGAGTACTGAGTGCATCGAGCACATCCTTCCTGGGGTTTCCACGCATTGTACTTAGCAAGTCACCCCGCTCGGAAGATGTGTTCTGGCTGGATAAGACTGGTTGAGCTACTGCCCTGCTTTCTGCAGCAGCCTTAAATGTAGTCATTTAGACCAGACTGGTGGTGTGCTTTAAAACATACATTCTGTCCTGCTTTGATCTGACAAACGCATGTTTTCCCGAGCTGAAAAAAACTTTGAGTACACCTAGCTGGGAAGATGTTAATGTGAATCTAGATGAGCATTGTTATTTTAAGCTACTCTGACTAAGAAAGGTGGGTTTTTTCATGCCATGTAGACAGGGTTCTCCTGTTCATTCCATTTTATTCTCCTCAGCCCAAGCTTTGTTTGCTGGCATTTTGGCTCTTGGTATTTTTACAGTTAGCAGATGTGTGCAGCCTCTCCATTACTCGTGCCCAATAACTGCAGCAATTCTTTTTGAACTACATTTAGTTATTTTCCTGGTGTGCATGTGTGTGTGTTTGTTACATAAGGTTGTGCTATCCAGTATAACAAGTAATAGGGTATCACATAATATGTATGTATTGGAACAGATACGGATATTTATGGTAAATTTAATCTCATTAGAAGCTCATTCTCAATAGGAATTGAAATGTAAGCAATATTCAAGGTTAGTTATTTCATTGTGGATTATTGTAAATTTTGCAATTTCTGTAGGTTAAATATGTAACAGTATGAGTAAAAAAAGGATAAAAATGTCAATGCAAAAAGTCCCCCATATTTGGAAGCAAGTAAATTATATTCCCAGCTTTTAGAAGAGAAGTAAATTTAAAGAAAAATAGATTTATTGAAATCTTTCATACTTATTAGAACACGATCTTTTAAATTCTTTCATTCGACCAGTATTAGGTATAAGAATAGTAAAACACACCATATCCTAGTCGCCCAAACAACTAAAAGAAGACAGAGTAAGAATTACACAACTGGCAGAGAAACATTGCAGCTTCTGTGCCTTTATGTCACTGGCTTCCTGGTGGATATTTTTTGTGAAATCAGTCTTCCTGAATACTGGAACCAAATTGTGGGCAGTGAGAGTACGGTGCTTCAATGTTGCTTCTCCAAAGACTTCCCTACTGAGAAACTTATTATCTGCTTGTCACATTATGTTCCCAGGGATTAAGAAAAATAGTATTTTACAAGATTTTTGCATTGTACATGCACACATGCACACATGCACACATGCACACACAACTCGAAAAATTGTATTAAAAACACAGTTTATAAGATACTCTTTACTCTCCCTGTACACAGTTGGATTCTTTCTCTAGTGGGAAGATAACAAAAAGTATTAGAACATGTGGCACTATCATTCAAGTTCTTGAACTTTTTTATTCAAGTTTCTTGAACTTGGTCTGTTATAGACCACCCAATCAGGATGAAGAGGCAGATGAGGTATTCTATGAGCAGCTGAGAGAAGTCTTACAATCGCTAGCCTTTGTTCTCGTGGGGGACTTCAACTTAACCAGATGCCTGCTGGAAATACAATACAGCGGAGAGGAAACAGTCTAGGAAGTTCCTGGAGTGTGTGGAAGATAACTTCCTGACACAGCTGGTGAGGAAGCCAACTAGGGAAGGCGCCCTGCTGGACTTCTTGTTTGTCAACAGAGAAGGACTGGTGGGTGATTGTAGAATGTCCTGAGTTGGAAGGGACCCACAAGGACCATCGAGTCCAACTCCTGTCCCTGCATAGGACAACCCCAAAATTCACACCATATGTCTGAGGGCATTGTCCAAATGCTTCTTAAATGTTGTCAGGCTTGGTGCCATGACTGCCTCCCTGGGGAGCCTGTTCCAGTGCTCCACCACCCTCTGGGTGAAGAACCTTTTCCTAATATAAAACCTATAGCTCCCCTGGCATATCTTCCTGCCATAATAATGTAATGATGCCAGGTGATGTGATAGTTGGAGGCCGTCTTGGGCATAGTGATCATGAAATGATATCGAGTTTTCAATTCTTGGGGAAGTAAGGACGGGGGTCAGCAGAACTGCTACCTTGGACTTCCAGAGGGCAGACTTTGACCTGTTCAGGAGCCTGGTTGACAAGAGTCCCTTGGGAGGCAGTCCTGAAGGGCAAAGGAGTCCAGGAAGGCTGGACATTCTTCAAGAAGAAAGTCTTAAAGGCACTGGAGCAGGCCATCCCCATGTACCAAAAGACAAGGCGGCGGGGGAGAAGACCATCCTGGCTGAACAGGGAGCTTCAGCTGGAACCCAGGAATAAAAGGAGAGTTTACGACCTTTGGAAGAAGGGGTAGGCAACTCAGAAGGACTGCTAGGATGTCGTGAGGTTATGCAGGCAGAGGATTAGAAGGGCCAAAAGCCCAGCTGGAACTTAAACTGGCTACTGCTGTAAAAGACAACAAAAAATGTTTCTACAAATACATTAACAACAAAAGGAGAGCTAAGGACAGTATCCATCCTTTATTGGATGCAGAGCGAAACACAGTGAGAGAGGACAAGGAAAAGGCTGAACTACTTAATGCCTTCTTTGCTCAGTCTTTAATAGTCAGACCAGTTGTTATCTGGGTACCCAACCCCCTGAGCTGGAAGGCACGAATGGGGAGCAGAATGAAGCCCCTGTAATCCAAGGGGAAATGGTTAGTGACCTCCTACACCACTTAGACATGCACAAGTCTATGGGGCCAGCTGGGATCCACCCAAGGGTACTGAGGGAGCTGGTGGAGGTGCTCGCCAAGCCACTTTCCATCATCTATCAGCAGCATATTAGGAAAAACTTCACTGAAAGGGTAGCCAGGCACTGGATCAGGCTGCCCAGGGAAGTGATTGAGTCCCCATCCCTGGAGGTATTTAAAAGATGTGTAGATGTGGTGCTTAGGGACATGGTTTAGTGGTGGACTTGGCAGTGCTAGGTTAACGGTTGGACTTGATGGTCTTAAAGGTCTTTTCCAACCTAAAAGATTCTATGATTGTAGCTTTACTTCTTTTTAAGTATTTTAACGATTCAACATGATAGGTTGCTATAAGTAAGAGAAGGGACCTTACTAAATTTAGCATTTCACATAAAATATTTTATGTAGTCTCTCTTCTTTTAGTATTTTTTTAGTATTCTTTTTTTTTTAGTACTTTTCTTTTAGGTGGTTGGTTTGTTTGTTTGTTTGTTTGTTTTTCACTTTAAGTTGATAAATACATACATTCTGTGGTGACTACACAAAAGGTTTTTCCTCTTCAGCTTCTTTTTCACCCAGTTTAATAGAAGTTTCTGCTTATATTCTTTTGGTCTCAGCTGCATGACAGTGACCTTCAAGATGCTATTTGTGATAACAAATTGCTGAATTTTATACCTGAAGGCAGTAATTACAATATACTGGTGTTTGCAGATGTGTTTAGTTAGCTGTTCTCCAAAAACACTTACCAGATTCTTCTGTTATTGCTGCAACTTGTGTGACACATTTTCAAATGCTGGTGGCCTCTCCATCTCATTTGTGGCTTAGGTATGACATTCTTGCCTGTTACTTTGTTTTCTTCATGTTATTTTCTTTTTTCTTTTTTTATTTATTTTTCGTTTGCGTTTGGGGTTTTTTTTGGTGTTGTTTGTTTGGTTTTTTCTTTTCTTAACACATTATCAGTGTATGTGCCAGTTCCTGAACTCCATTTGAGAAGTTAATTGTAGCTTAGGGTAGTGCACAATAGCATTCTTTATACCTCCTTGTACTTGGCGTGATGTCCCTGTTGCAGATTAGAAGGACTTGAAGGCCGCAGTAGTGACTGGAAACCCTTGAGAGCCATTTCAGCACCTGGAAATTACTGTGGGACTGAACCACTCTGATAATATACTTCTTCCTCAGTCAGATCAGCTTTGAGAGATTGGTTTCCCTTAGACAGGCTTTGCAACATCTTAAGAAAGATCTTGCCCTGAAATGCCGGATATATTATTTAAAGAGTATCCTACATCCTTTTGCACAGAGAGGGCTCTAGCAGATAATATCTTTTGCTTCTTTGTCTTATTCCCACCTGATAGCTAAAGTTCTTGCTGCATTATTAAATCACGTTACCTATCTTCTGGCATATTTTTCCAGCTTAATTATTTCTTGCTATGTTTACCCTGACTATTTTTTGAAGAGTCATATGTCTATAATCCTTAGGAAGGAAGTGCTGTCATACTCTGTGCTCCTGTGGAAGAAGTGCTCTCATACTCTGTGCATTGCTGACATCCCTCTCCCTCTCTGCTAGCTGGGAAGTTATTTGATTCATTGGCATAGCACCTATCCAGTCCCCCCAGCTGAACCCTGAGATAAATAAGGAGTCTTTCTTGCTGAGAATTTAGTGTGGGGATCCATTAAAGGTTTTCAATTATCAAGATGCTGAATTTTGAATTGACAGAAGGCTGAGGTAGCAGGCAGAAATGTCTGAGTCTTCAACATGCAAAGAATTTATTTTTTTGTCTTCAGAAAACGAGTGCTACACTGGTCAATTCAAGATCTGTGATCACTGATTGTAATTTAGTGCCCATATTTTGAACCCATTGCTTTTTGTGATGTATGTGCTGCAATATCGTTACGAGAAGGGGAAGAAAAAGTTTTCCAAGAAGTCAAAGAAAGAGAGCTACTAGCCATAAGAAAGTCCACAATGGTTCCTCCCTAAGGCATGGTCATTTCAGCAACTCTTAACAATAAAGTAAAACCAGATCAGAGACTGAATGTCAGCTGTTCTTACTAATTACAAAGGATGTAGCGAAACATGTGAAAAAAAGTGCCTACTGCTTGAGTTTGTGTCTTTCAGAATGCCTGGTGCTTAATAATGTGTGTGTGTGTGAGTCTTGAAAAAAATGTTCCCGACATAGTGAAAAGCTGTTCATATTTAATTTATTTTCATTAAAACGTTTGACAGAATTTCCTTGCTGTCTTGCTACATCTCAGTAGAACTTGTGGTGGACAAACATGACGTAGGTGATGGAGAGGGAGAAGCTTAGTAAAAAATTAGAATATTTAAATTTTTCTTTTTAATGGTAGAATTTTTGTGGTAAACTTAAGTACTATATTTTGGTCCAAAACAGTGTAAAATTTTTTAGAATTATCCTTGAACATCAGTGTCTCACCATTTCTGCAATGCTATATAGACCTTTATTGATCCTTATATTTATCAAAACCTTAGTTGTGCTTCTCAGCTGTTTATATATTTCCCTGTCTATAGAACTGTGCAGTATTTGTATCCATGGATCATCAAGAAACATAAAAACTGTTTGAAATTTACTAGATGAAGTCATTCATTGCAGTTCCACTTGGGTTCTGTTGCTTGAAGAATAGGAGAAGGTTAAAACACTCCCACAAATATGTTTAAGGGGAATACATAGATACATAAATATTTAGAGTATATAAACCTTCATGTAAGACAGAGTTGTATCAAAGAGGCTCCTGTAGTTATTCCATGCACTGAACTAACAAGTCAGTTAAGAACAGATGCACTGGCTCTCAAATTAAAGTCTGCTTTGATGCCTGCTTAGGAAACAATGCAAAAAAAAAAAAAAAAAAAAAGACTTATCTATAATTTGAGAGAAGAATCCTAGACTTACTCTGTGAGGCTTTTATTAAGTAGACTTGAGACCTACTTAGATCCAGACCTTCTCAAAAATTTGAAGCAGCTACTGACATCAGGGGCACAGCAAACCAAAAAATCCAGATGCTAATTGTCAGTCATTAGAAACAATGTGAGTCATATTTTGAAAAGTGAAGTTGCAACTTTACATGAGTAAGCCTCTTTCTCTCCTTAATGCAGTGGGGTATTTGTTTCAGCTTTATAGTAGAATTTCAATTCTATAAAAAAATAAGTATTTAGGTATTTCTATAAACTGCATAGAAACATGAACCCACTGGGAAGAGAGGGGACAAGCAGGTTTCCATTCTGCTTGAAAGGAGCAGATGTTCTGCCAATAACGCGCTATTATAGACTAATATTAGTAGTGTGATTCTACATTAAGATATGGTTGACTTGAGAGACACTGCTGATTTCCCTTTTATGACGTGTACAACTGTAAATAAAGTTAAAGTTTAGTTTTCTGAATGAGGTAAGCCAAATCCAAGATACTCACTAGAGTGTGCTGCACTCCATACAATGCACTTGGTTAACCTTTATGGAAATTGTTGAAATTCTAATTTCCTGGCACTTTTACTGCTTTACAAGGGCCTGCATGTTTACAGCCTTCACCACATGCGCAACCATTTTTTCTTTCTTTCTTATGAGAGAACCTCACCATCAGAGAGAGGGCATGCAGAAGCCTCCCTCTTCTATAGCACACAATTTCAAATGCCTTTTTTATTAATGTTTTCACAATTGTCATTGAACTTTCTTCTCCAGTTTGTAGTTTCTCTTTATTTTACATTGCTTTCTAGTACCTCTTTTGAATGCATGTATGTAGGTTATATTACTTCAGCTTTCATCTGATTCTGAGATGTGAAAGGTACCATTAAATTTTTTTATGCAAGATCGTAGGAAAAATGCCATTACTAATTATTGGTAAAATAATTGTCATTCTCTTGCTAGCTCTTGCTACTATTAATACATGCATTACTAGCATTGGTGGTCACTGGCATTTGAGTTTATAACGCAGTGCTGCTGATGGCGCTGAAATATGCCATGCATTTGTGAAACAGTGATGTTGATCATAGTTTTAGTGACCTTCCAGTGGTCCTTAGCTACAGCTGACTAGATGATGCCTGTGTAGGTATATTTGTTTCTTTTTGAAGAGAGTCCAAAGAGTGAGTTTAAACATGCAGCAGCTCTTTTGTCATCAGAGATTGCCCCAGGGAAGTCCCAGCAGAATCCTTTCCTTTATCTCTCCCTTGTCTCTAGTGGCAGTGTCATGAACAGAAGCAAGCTCCTCTTTCATGATATAAAGAATCAGTCTTTTTTGTCCCTGTGTTCACAGTCAAAGCATACTTTTAGCTCTTCATTTTCTTCTGGAGTTATAGGTTCACTTGCTTGCCAAAATGATCCTCTGCATCATCTGTTTAGTCAGATGTTTGTACCTTTTTCCTGTAGATCTCACACTTGCCACTAATCTCCTGGCTTTTTAGATTTCTAGATTATTGTCACACTTTGGGATGGAAAAAGTAGGGATGTTAAATGCATTTTCAGGTACTACCATTTGTTTATCATAAGGCACTGACCTTGTTTGTGGGCTATGAAATAGTATTATTGTAGTAGCCAAGAGCCACTAGAACCTCACAAGGTGCAGGATGGTATGACAGATTTGGGTTTATATTTGGTTTTGAGAGAGGAGTTTTACTGTGTGAGCATGGAGTTAAATATGGAGGGATGGGAGGAGTGCAACATCGAATTAATATGGTTAATGGAACCACCAAAGTTCTAAATATTTACGATATAAACTTGAAATCCATGCCTTTACAGGTTAAATCTTGTATTGCATTTTACTGTATTATTATGAAAAAGTCAATGGAAAGTATTTGTGAATTATTATGCTGTTACTTACCTCTTGACTCTTCCAAGAACGTTTTTGTTTTCTCTTCCAGAGTTCCTATCTTTATCCCTTCTCCAGTGGATAGTATAGATCTGTGATTATATGATCTAAATGGCTTATTATTCTTCACTGTTAATGCATTAAGTTGTTTCTATTCTACATTCACAATTGCTGTAACAAAGTTTCAAATACTGCATCTTGATAGATGCACTCACTAAGAATCTTTAAGTTTATTTAGTTCTGCTAAACTTTGTGGAATAATGTACTGAACGCTCTGTGGAAGCATTTAAGCTGGATGCTTGAGGTGTGAGCATGGCACAAGCCATACGCTCCATGACTCAATGCGATATTTACAAGCTAAATGGAATTATTTAGCAGTATTTCTTTTTTTTCATAGCCTTTCATGTCCCCTCGGTACCCTGGAGGACCAAGGCCACCTTTAAGAATACCCAATCAGGTAAGATTTTATCACTGATGCACCATTGTGGTCCAGGGTGATGGTGCAGGGGTGGGAACAGGGTATGTTGTCTTGTTGGCTGCCAATGGCTTGTTGGCTACAAAACTCACTCAGTCCCTCTCGACTCCATTTTATCTGACCATTAAACAGTTATTTTGATAAGGTGTGGCCATGCCACTCCCAGGTCAGTTTACCATGCTTAATTAGCATCTACACCTCAAAATTTATTGTGTGTTAAGCCTGTTTGCACAGGGAGGATATAATTGGCTTGTGTTGTGCTGCATTAACCTCACCAGCCAATGCTGCCTGCACTGGGATGAAGGCAGAATGTCCCCATAACTGTTACACTTTTTGCTGACCACATCAAGCAGTTAGCTCTGAGAATTTTGTTACTTAATTCTACATAAAATGCATCACTCCCTTCTATTCTTTCTTGGATATATGAAGTATATTTATTTCATAGTAAATATGGAGATTATTGGTGAGAAACAGATATCATGAAGTGCTGTATGACTATTATAGGCACTCTGAGGACTTTATGAAAGCATCGAATTCCCAATTTTCTCTCGTCGCGATCAAAGGATATGCATGCCAGTATAACAAGAATGAGTAATGAGCTGCTGCTCGTCAGCAGAGACCTTTATTGGCCCATCTGTGAAAGATGGTTCTGGAAGCAGATAGCATTTGTATTTTTAAGTTCTCCATAGTGCAGATAGAGAAGGCGGTTGTCAGCAGATGAAAAGTTAAAGATAAGCAGAGAGAAAAATACCAGTGGAGCTCTGAAAGAAAAACTGGGTCGTTTACAATATTGGGAAAGATTGATAAGATAGAGGGAATGGGTGTTTTGGTCCAACTTAGACTTCCAGGACTGCCTTTCTTGTTGTCACAGCTTGATGAGGAGACTTTTATGCCTCAACCTGGCATTTTTTCTGGCTATTTTTTATATCTGTATAACACAATGTCAACAAACTTGTCTTTAGCACTGGTACAATATTGCCAGAAAGTATGAAGTTTAAATTTTAGTGAGCTGGATATATCAGGTGGCAAGACTTCTTCAGATATTCCTCTGCATCAAAGATGGTGGTGTTTGGGAGCAGGTTAAGTTACCTGTACCATACCCACTTTCTCATAAGAGAAATGTGTGACTTAATTAACCTTGCTGAAGTGATCATCAAGGGACAAGAGTCCAATGTCATTAGCAATTTAGTTAAATACTTGCTACAGACATACTGTAACTCAGTACAAAATGTCTTCCTGATTTTTGCACTTTTACATAATATCTTAGCCAAAGATACACTGCTGTTTGGGTTTCACATATCCCTTTGTTTCTCTTTCTATGTTTCTAAATACTGTAAATACTGGCAGGTAGAAACTGGATGTGGTGAGTGCTGTGAAAGCACTGCCAACCTGCAGTTTTATTTTCAGAAGTGTTTTTGTCTGCACATTGTGGTATTTTCAGTTCAGAGCTGTAACATAATCACATAATCTCAGAGAATTACAGCTCTTGCAATTCATTTACATTACGCTGCATTCATGAATTAGTGCTTTTAACAACACTGCCATTATTTAAGTTACAGTATAGCTGGGCAGTGTGTGGAAGTAATAAACTATTGTAGTGCAGGTTTGAGGATGAAATTTTGAATAGTAAAAGTCAGTAAAAATCAGAGTTAAAATTCCTACTGCAACTATAACTCTATTCCTTAATGCCTTGCAATAGGGATTGTGTTTCTTAGGTAAAGAAGGGTAACACAGGGCATGCGTGCACAGCACAGTCCAGTGCTGTGTAAGGGTTATCTGAGCTAGATCTAGGCTTTGTAGCAAGAAAAGTTAGTACCTACCAAGTGCCTCATGAGTGCCCCTAAGTTTTCTCGAGTGCTCAATCATGTCCTACAAGATCAAGCCCTACAAGGGTATTTACTGTTGGCAATGCATTGTGCTGTGCAGGTACACTTGTTTTTCTTGAAAAGCGGTATGACATGTTAGAAAGGAACAGCAGTCCCTCATGTAATGATCTCCAGTGTAATGACTGCGTGAGTTAAGTCTTCGGTCGCATGTGCTCAGAGCAGCAAATGCCTCTGTGTCCTTACATGTAACTTGCCATCTCTGGCAGAAGTGACCAGTTCCTGCTTTGCCAGTATTTGATGGTTCTCTGTGCACTTAATGTATTGTTCTTATGTATCGCCCAGACTTCAAGCCACTGAAGTACATGTAAAACTCTGATTTAAATGATGTTGTCTCAGATTATTTGTTTGTTCCATTAATCTTGCAGTGAGTACCTTTTGACTGTATTACCTTTGAGGTAATAATGTGCATCTTAATTTTGAATTTCCTACCTCTTGTGGAAACAAACTGTATAATATTTGCAGATAGTTTCCCCTTTGTAAGTATCCAAGACCACTACAGTATTTCCAGGTCAAGATTAACTTATCCATTCCCACAGTAAGCAGTACCTGTATTGCCTCAGTAGATTACATTCATAATAACAGATTTACTCATGCTGGATACATTTCTACTGAAAATGTGGTGCTGTTTTGAAATGCTAAATAGCACCTAATGGATCAGCTACAAAGATTGATCCATAAAAGCATTTTTCTAGTTGGCTGAACTATAGGTAAGAGACTGTAGAAATTAGCCTTAAACCTAATTCAGTTACTATAAACCCAAAGGGCAGATTCAAATGTGGGGACATAAAAGCAATGCATTTGATTTGGACTAGAGGTGAAGTAGCAAGACAATGTACCTTCACTTGCAAGATTAGGAGCGAGTTTTGTGACTGTTGTTATCTCCCATAGATGAATAATAAGCTTATCTTGGCATTGATGCCCTTCAAGAGTAAGGCAGAGTGGAAGATAAAATGTCCCCCACATCACAGCCCTAATTAACTGCACCTTGTGAATGCTGTGCAGTTGGCTCAGTTATGTCTCACTCTCAGAGAATATTGGTGTCTGCATCCTGACCTCTGAAAGGAAATGTTAAAATAATGGTTAAAAGGGAAAACTGTGGCAATATAAGCTTTGGATAAATTGCCACATACCTAAGGAAAAGGCAGTATTTGGAGGTTAAATAATAGGTAAGGTAAAGTGAAGGAAGTATTGGGGGGGGAAGCAAATTAGGCAATTATATTTTGGAGATTATTTATACGTAATTCCACAAACGTCCAAGAGTTTGTCCATGCAAATCCATAGTAAGGGTTGTAGGACATTCAGTACTTTTAGTTTAGTTAGGCACTTGGGACATTTAGTTAGGGCATTTAGGAAAGTTAACTCTTCCACATTACTCTTGACTCAGAAGAAACATGCGGGAATTAAAAACAAAATATCTGCACTATGTCTTTAACATAAATTTCAAAGCATTATATGCTTTTAACATATGGTTTCTATGCCTGCAGGCACTTGGAGGTGTCCCGGGAAGTCAGCCATTATTGCCTAGCGGGATGGACCCAACACGGCAGCAAGGTAAATGAAATAATCATTTGGTCTATTCAAAAGTTTTGTCTTCTCAAACTTGCGTCTTTCTTTCTGTGTTTCAAACCTTACTGCAGCTTTTTAAGCTTTTTGTTAATTAAAAAGGAATTATTTGTTAAAGTCATTTTAGAAGGTGCTTGTATATTGCGTAGTTTTTTACGTTATATAAATTTATTTGCAGGGCATCCAAACATGGGTGGGCCAATGCAGAGAATGACTCCTCCAAGAGGAATGGTTCCGCTAGGACCACAGGTACCTTCCCCAGATTGATACCTGTTGTTATTGATAGGCCTATACTTACACTATGTTCCTCTGGCTTTCCACAGCTTGAAGATGGCCAGGACTTGTTCTTCTAATCCCATTTTGAAATAAACGTTCTGTTTTGCAAAAACTAATTCTGAGTTGCAGTTTTACAAAGTCTAAAATGAAAACATCAGTCATTTTAATTACGATTTGAAATTAAAAGAGAAATCCCTTAACTTGCTTATTTCAGAAAAGTTATGTTTGCCCTACAGCCAGTGCATGTTGTAATCAAAGGCTGACATTTGTAAAGGAGACGAAGGATTGAGTAGGTGTTTCCTCATCTTCCCAACCTAACTGATCATGCTATTTAGGAGGAAAGGATTAATGCTCCTAGCTTAGGAAAACTCTTTGTACCAAAAGTACCCCCCAAAATTATGTAAAGTTTTTCTTTCATCCACTATTGATCTAGATTTTTGGTGAGTGCTAGAGCAATTTTAACGTAAAAGGAGAAGTTCATGCTGCCATTTCTCCCCCTTGTCAATCACAAGCATCTTTCTAGCTCTGTTTTTGAGGAGCGAAGCAATGTTGGATTGCAAGAATCAGCCTTCTCCATGGTGCTGACCTGCTCATAATTGTTCATAGGCTCTTTCTTCAAAAGTGGGAAAATATGAGTGCGTATTTGTCAGTATTACATTTCAACAGTAAACTAAGGTAGAAAAAAAATTAGTTCTGATAATACCTGAAATACGAATCCAAAAGATTATTCTCTATTTTGTCAGTGCTCTCAGTGAGAGAAAATTTAAGTGGTAGTGTTTCATACCGGTATTGCCAGTATTTTGTTTTACAGCATGCTCATTGCGCCCACACTTTGCATTTTTACTTTCCCATTTCAGATAATCTCTCTAGTGACTTCTTTGTTCCTTGGAATAGCAACTGAATTTTAAATGATTAAATAGCTTTGCCTTTCAAACCTCTTCATAACTGTCTTTACAATTTTGGGTCTTCTTGGTAGAAACCAGTTGTGCAGTTCTACACAACATCTGTTGTGTGACCAACAAACCATTATTAAATACATTTGTTATTTTTTCTGTAGTATTGAACTGTATCTACCACTTGCCTTTTGGAGGTAGAAAGAGAAGCTTTGCAATGGTGCCATATGAGATTGAGCTGATATTTTGTGCAGCACCATTAGTCACACAGTAGGCAAATCTCATGCCAGTTTTTATAAGGACAATTTTTCCATTTTTGCTATTTCTTAAAATTCAGTATTTTTGTAAGGTTCTTCTTTCTTATACTGAACATCCTCTTAAAATGGGGAAAAATGTAGCTAATCACACAAAATTTAAGTTCACAAATCAATCTTTTCTCTAAGTGGATCATCTTCTATCTTTTGTATCAGCCATTTAGGATCTCCTCAGAATGCAGTTCTAAAACCAAATTTGATAAATCTTTCACAGCTACTTTTAACATCCTCTTGCTACAGTGCTGTAAAGTTGACTTAGCTGTGCCCATAATGGGAGGCCCTACTACCTTGCTGCACAGGCAGTCAACTTGAAAAAAACTTAAGGTGCTGATACAGAAATGCTTATGTCCAGTATAGCAAGTATAGCATGCATGTGCTTGAAAACTTACAGAAAATTTACCTCTGTTTTGTATTTTATGATTCTAGACTATTTCAAACTAAATAACACGAGGCAAAAAGCAGTGGATGGTTGTAAATGCTCGAATCTGTGAAAATCTCCAAAGAATTAGGTTCAGGCTTTTTTGAAGCGGTAGTTAGGCTAGATGAATGGGGTACTACTGCCAATCTGTGACCGACCGCTGCTTCTCCCTGTCCTTCATATCTGCTGGTGAGCATCCCACATGCTCCCTAATGCTTTCTAGTCAAAAACAATCGGGTCATCCTAAATATTTAAGAAAAATGTCTTGGCTAATCTGGCTCATTTTGGCCCCCTGGTGTTAGGGAGCACTTTTATGAACAACTCAACTACCAGATAAACAGTGGTGGTGGTGACTGAGTAAAAAGCTGTAAGGAACAAATTGGGGCACTAACTTCTGCAGAGAGCATAGCTGCAGCTGAAGGAACATGTATATTGGTAGCCTTAATGAAAGTGCTCTTATTTTAGGATGAAGGAGTATGTTTGATTAGAATTAGCAGTAATTAGAGCTAGAAGTACATTTGATTAGGATTCTTCCAGTCCTGCAGGATTCCATAGAGATCTTTTAACTCCGGTCCACACAAATGATTCCTGAATTAAAATAAAGAGGGGAGTTACCAGACAGACCAAATAGGGAGAATTGCTTAGCCCTCCACATCAAGATGGAAAAATGAAATAAAACAGATATGGAACTGCTGTTTTGTTACAGTCAGACTGTGTTCTCTTCCAGATCCAGTAGTGCCAACTGGGGATGTTACTGTGCCCAGCTGCTTTGACTACCCACCAGTTGCTGCCCTACAGTTCTGACAGAGGAGTTGCTCAGGCAAAATCATCTAGGATAACCTAGGTCAAACAGTAGCTTTGAGTTAATCTGGCTGACTTTCGCCTGAGCATGTGCACCAGTTGGTCTGCCAGCTGCACACAAAAAGGCAGGAATAAGTAGTGATTGATGACCAGGAACTGTGGATAATGCTGTCTTCAGACGGCACTGTTGGGTCTGAAAGAGGACATCTATTTGCAGCCTCTGGTTGTATTCTTGCAAACCAGCTATGAATGGGACACTTTCAGGATTGTTAACAATGAAGAAAATTTTAAGTTTTGTTTTTTTCTTTGCAGCAACAAAACCTCCTCTCCTAGTTATAGATCAGTTCTAGATCAATTCTAGATAACTGATATGTCATATCAGCCAAGGTAAAAACAGCACCAGAGCCACACTTCGAATATCACTGTTGGATTTCTCCCATGTATTCATGACTTCATGTTTACATGGTTTTGTGAATCAGACCAATATAGAGAACACCCATAAGCATGAATCATAGGGTTTATGCAGTTTGTAGTATACTGTACATGAAATAGAGTGTATTAGTTTTATTATTGGAAAATAGTATGCAACAATGACCTAAATTTTTTTAAAGTAAATTGCTTCTTTGTGCCCCCCTCCTTCCAAAATGTACAGCTATTCATTTTAGAGAATTTACTATTATCCATTCTCTTGAAATATCAGAAAAATGTAGCAGGATTAACACAGATTAGGGAGTGTATTATGACTGTGAGGTGAGATAGACTGTTCTGCTTGTATTCCTCTGAATAGAAATAGGTATAATTTAGTTTTTCATGCAAATAATACAGTTAAACTTTTGTCATTATATCAGAACATAAACTCAGATTTTATAGGCATTGGGCAGTTCATTTGTTAGCATCACTATGGCATTCATTATCATATGAAAGACTTTTCATATTAGTTACCATAGACTTATTGGAATTGACTGATTAGAAGACAAATGTAATGGTTATGCTGTATGTTATAAAAGTGATATCATCAATTTTATACAAGCATTTATTGATACCCTAACAAAATCTAATTTAAAATAATTCTATTTAAATTCCATAATGTAGAAATCTTAGAATCTAAGTCCAGGTTTCTGGTTTTGAATGAACTGCCTTGATATAAAAGTTGAATACATTATAAAACTTGCCCCTTGCTGGCCCTTGACTTGACCTCTATATGTGTAAATAATTCCCCCTGAAGCAACTGACATTTTAAGTATTCTTAGTCTATTTCTATTGTTTGCAATTCTTTCTCCTTGGGGATAACAATATTATTTTTTGAAGTCAACAATGGAAACTCCTGAAAGAATGAATTACATTGGCCTATCCAGTCAGCAGTTATGTAGGGATATCATTAACCTGCTGTCCTTTCTTTCCCCCTCCTCTTTGGTTTTGTTTTTTTGTTTTGTGGTAGTCTGACCCTTGGTTATCATTGCAGAACTATGGAGGTGCAATGAGACCCCCACTGAATGCTTTAGGTGGCCCCGGGATGCCTGGAATGAACATGTAAGCACAATAATAAAATCTTATCATATTTAGAAAAATCATTATTTCATTGTAGAACATTTGGGATACACAAGACAAGAAGAACATTCTTTGATAAGTAACATGCTTTGATGACTAATAATTGCAATTTAAAAAAAGCGAACCCACAGCAGTTTCCTTCTTCTGCATGCATCTCTTAGAGGCACCTTTGCTGTCCCTACAAATCTGTACAAATGCTCAGTTTCTTTCACAGGTCAAAGTTCAAATATTGGAAATATTTTGTCAGTATAGTCACTGATATATCCTTGTGTGCATTTTTTTAAAAAATGACATTATTTACATTTATGTTTTTACTTTACTGATTAAATATTTTGTAAGGAATAGTACAAGTATGGGTCTTTTCTGCAAAATAAAGAAGTACTTAATTTTAGCAAAATAAGACAATTGTATAGAACTATTTTTAAAAAAACACATATTTGAAAGAAGAAGTGTGGATGATTCTCTCTCTCTTGCTGTTTTTATTTCCATAACTACATTTGTTTCCACTCTAAACAGATAGATGAGTGTTACAGATATGAGTGTAAGGTTTTCAGTGTTTCTGGGACTGGATCATCATTTAGTAAAAACTGATAGACTGATTTCAGTTAAGCTATACTGATTTATTCCAGGCATGGATGTAGTCATGGGAGCGTGTTATGCCTTTTATACCTGTAGACTACCCCCCTTTCTAAGTGCGCAGAAAAATTTCACATGTAAAATTAGCGTATCCAGAGTGGACTAGATTTAAGCTGAGGATTTTAGCATAGCAAGCGGCCCAACATGAACAATCTTGTGCACTTCAGATAAATCTTTTGCTTGCTTGGAGTTGCTTACATGATTAGCAAGCCTGGGAAAAAAAAATGAGGTGGTTCTTGTATTATTTAGATTTCTCACTAAAGAGATTCACAAATTTTAAGGGGCTGCTATAGTTACCTTTATAGCATACTAGAGACCAGAGATTATCAAGTCATTCTTGATTCATGGGCCTACCCGTACTGAAGTTAGTACATTTTTTTATAACCAGCATTTTGCAGACTCTGGGGTGGTCACAGAAGGCAGCATGGTGATCTAGCTATCAAGACACTAGAATGATTTTACAGCCTACATCAGAGAACATGTTTTTTTTTTTTTACTCCTTTTACACTTTTGTCTTTCAAGAATGAGTTTTCAGCAGATTGACACAGAAAACACAGTGAAGATTTATATATGCTTGTTATCATTATATCATAGATGCCCATTTTTACTCTTATTTTTATAGGAAACATAAATGAGAGATGGTAATTTTTATTTCAAGTAAGGAGTTACCAGCCTGGAAAAGTAAAAGAGGTGTTCAGATAGATAATACCGTTGAAAAAATATCTAATCCACCATATCCTTAATTTCTTCTGATTTCCAGACATACCTTGAATTCTTGAAGCAGATAAAATAAAATATAAAGTTGGGTGTTACTCTATCATAGACATCATATATTGGACTCAAGACAATTCTAGGAACCTTCCCAAGGGTAGGCATTTTTTTTAAATAAAACTGATGTAGAAAAAATGTTTAGATACTTGAAATTCAGTGTGAGTATAATATAAGCACTACAGCAATTGTCCTCAGGAGGAGGTTGAATTATAAGAAAAGAAGATCAACTTTATAAAATAAAATGTTCTAGAAGTAAAATTGAGGATAGATAAGGTATTGTAGAGGCTACTTATCCACATAAATGAGAGTTTACACAGGAAAAATAAGAAAATGGGTTCCTGGATGACAAAAAGAATTCCTGGTCTGCCAGAAAGAGAGAAGATGGGTTGAAATACTAACATTTCCTTATTGCAGCATTTAATAAACACATTTCATCTTTTGTTGAGCCAGTAAACATACACAGATCATGTTCTTTTAATTCAGTGATGTGGGAGGTGCATTTTCCTTTGAACTTCTATGTCCTCTTGAAGGGGACACCATGAACTGGGGTCCTTTACTTGGAAAATTCATGAACTTTGATACAGTATATGATCTTCTGAGAAGAACAAGATGTGAAGCAATAATTACGAAGTAGGCAACCATAGCTGTCTCCATGTCTTACCAGACATATACTGCACCCACTTATATTTTCTTAGAAACTCATCTTTACTCCAGCTCAGCTGAAAGTGGGAACAGAATACTCTTTCTTGGTTTAGAACAAGACTTCGTACTGTCCCTTTGCTTATTACAATGCACTTTAAAGGCCTAAGAGAGTCCAAAGTGCTGGTACTGGAATATTATGCTACAGCATATCCCAACCTGTGTTACATGCTGAATCACAGACTGTTGCAAGGAGCTCCATTATTGTGTGCCTGACTACATGAATAATTTTTTACTGTCAGACTGAGTATTTTTTTTTCCTCTGTCAAATGGAGTGACATATACTGATGAAAAGGAAAACAAAGGTTATTATGGTCTGAGTTTCTTTTAATTGTATTTCCAGGACATCAGGTTTTTTTCTTATTGTAAAGTTACTGCTGTCAAAGTTGTCCTTACACCAAAATCTTAGTGGAGACTCCTCCTCTGGTCAATTCCAGCATTCAGGATCAGTCAGGGTGCATCCAAGGATAACCTGTTGGCAATGGCAATAGATGGACCCAACTGTGTTAAACATGTTCTTTATATTTTCCCTTACAATTTACCTAATACACAGTGCTAAGAAATAACAGCGTACGTTTCTAGGATAAAGGATAACTATACATAAGGCTTTTGCCTTATAGTAATGTACATTTGTTTTTGCATAGCCATATCTTCTTCTTACATGAAAATTTTTCAGTGTTCTCTTCAATGTTTTTGGCTTTTTGGCAATGTTAAAATACAAAAATGTGTACTCTACAAAAAGAGTTGCCATTTAAAATCCAGCTTTTTCTCCTCGGAAAGCACAAAAGGAAGGTGTTTTGATTAAAAGCAGAATATCTGCTAAATATAATTTTACATTTTTCTGCATGAAAAAGTGTTCTTTATTGTCAAAAATGGCAACAAGCAGCTCGAGAGCTCATAGACAGTATTTCAGACCAGGAGCATATACTCCACAAAGGTAGTACTCCTAAATAATCGCTTGCTCTGTCATAACTAATGCCTATCAGATTACTGTTTGAAACAGCTGTTACATATCCTGTGTTCTTCTACAAAATAACTTCATTTTAGCTATAAGGTTTTAAGTTGAAACTTGGTGTAGCCATTTTTAGTAAGATTTTATTTCTTTGTGGAAAAATGCCCTCTTTGGAACAAAATGGCAATCAGGGAGCAGTGTTACATTTCACTGGCACTTTTTAATGGCCCATGTGACCTGCAGTGCTGTCTCAAATGCTCAGAATATCTCAGTCATGCTTGAAAAGAAAAAAAAAAAAAGTGATTTTATTTTAACTTCAATTCACAAACTTGTGTCTAGATGTTTAATTTCCTGATTGAATATATTTGCCCCTTGGGAAAATAAAATTTTAGACTTTGTTTTTTCAAGTACTGAGATCAACACTATAGGACTAACTTTAAGGATAAAATACAGCCGTAATTAATGATAGTGATAGATACTTCATGAATGACTCTATTTTGGAATTGGTACATTCATAATAATGTTTTATGACTCTCTTGATGCTTCCAAAATAAACATTTAATAAAGGGCAAAAAAACTTTTTGCATTGCATTGAAAAAAATTGCAGGTAGCTTTTTATAATATGTGTTTTATAAGCTAACAACATTTGGCTCCACAAAAACCATATGGCTTTCCAGCAGAATCTGCTACAGTGTTTTCTAAGTCTATACTTAGAGCTGTCCATGGCTTCCAGTAAATTTGGAAATTCCAACAGCTTTTTAGATGAAAGGTGAGTTTCCCAGTCTCCTCGTAAGGCCTGTCTAAATTTCCATGTTGCTGTGGCTTAACCCAATCATGTATTTGAGTTGGCTTTGTAATAGCTCTGTAGTTCGGACTAATCTGCAGTGTCGTCACAGCTAGTTTCCATTTGATGCTTTTTGCTAGATATATTTGTGTTACTTAGTGTCACACAAACAAGTGCAGAGTTTTGGGGTGAAGACAGACTTCTAACATTGTTACAAATATTCCTGATTTCTCTGAAAAAGAGGATCCAATAAGCCAAATATGGTACATAGGAAAAAGAAGATCTTTTTGGAGGGGGGAAAAAAAATTAACACATCATATTTCACCTTGTAATCATTAGCAGAGGAGAAATTGCTGAATATTTGACCTGAGGAGCACGAGTACTGTGAGTCCCTTTCCTTGCTTTGCCTCCCCTCCTCCCAATGAATAAGGCAGAAATGACCCTCACCTACATTCCTGTTTTACAACCTTCCAAAAATAATGTCAGCAGAAAGGAATCAGTTTTCACTTGAGTTGTTTCAGTTGATTATTTGAGATAATTTCTTTATAGTTTCATCAACAATGTAATAAAAAAAAATTCAATATTAAATCCCTTGGGCAACATATCTACTTAATAGTTTTTAGTTTTGCAAGGCTTTAAAATAGATAGAAAACTTCATGAACTCATTAATGAAGCCTGCTTTCTTTATATTTAAATCACTCTCCCATGTCTGGTAAGCTGTGGTGGCTAATGTTGCTTTTCTAAAGCTAATGAGGCCAAAATGCCATTTTAAATGTGAAAGTTTTGTCATCTGCTCTGCCTCTCAGTTGTCAGGGCCTTCAAAAAGTGATTTCATCTTATTTATAAATAACTAGGAGTTCTTAATGCACCCAGGAATAATTATGGTTATTGAGATGTTATGACTGTAAACATGGAGATTTTACCTCCCATATGGCTTAGTTCCCTCAGGACTCTTAAAAGACAAAGTCTAACCACCGAACTATTTTTTTGAGCTCAGCTAAGAGTGAGAAACTTAAAATAACAGCAAGAGTTGTGAGAAAAACGTGCTTTATCTGGACGTTTTTTGCTTTTTTCCTTTCCTCGTTCCCTTCTGCTTTTAGTACCCCTCTGATGTCTCATCTGAGTTGACTTTATCAAACAGGTCTTCTGCCTGTGAAACATTCTTGTCCCTCCTGCTGGGGAGCTGCCACTTAATCATGCATACACCATTTGGGCCAAGTGTAAGGAGAATGTCTGAAAAGTTTGAAATTTCCATTTTGCCTGCTGTATGGTTCTGTGACTTCTGTGGACATAATGAAGCCTTAGTCAAGTAGCAAACTGGTTTTAGATGCATATCTAAATATTTGTTTAAAGTGTATGTATAAAATGGCATGTTTTCAATTTTTAATACATGAGATTTATTATTGTTGTTATTATTATCAGATACAGGTTATAGCAACATATTTTCTGTGGCTTGTTCTTTAAAATAGGTTTTCACAAAACATTTATAGCATCACTTTCACTAATGAAACCTTACTATACTTGCAGTATTCTAGACTGATACTCAATAAATGTATGCATCTTCAATTCTTCAGGAAGGTACTTAATTATGTAAGCAAGAGTTCTGTTTCTATGACTGAAATTACACATATTTTAGTACCTTTCTGCCTTTGTCTGTACTGTAAGTAGACTTTTGTGGAATATGTGATACTTCCTCCAAATATTTTAAAAAAGGTTAACAGTACAAGGAAAAACACTCCTCTTGAGAACTTAAAGAATTTGGGAACTTGTTTTTTACTCTTTGCAAAACTTCCATGCCATATTAAAATGCTGTGTCTGTGTAACAGAGAGTTAAATTCTCCGTGAACAGAAGGAAAGCACTTCAAGAGACACAAATTTGCAATGTCTTTCAAATTCTTCCATTGACAATATAAAAGGGAAATGTCTGACACTTCCTAAATTTGCAAGTGTTTGGGACTGATGCAAAACTGTAGCCTCTGGCAGTGTGGCTACTGGGGAAGGACTCCTTATGGTGCTATTCTGGCAGGTCCTGCCCTGAAGGGAACAGAAGTACCAGAATCAGTCAGGAACTGAATTGTCGTAAATGTGAGCGGCAAGGTTGTAATAATAAATAAATAATCATCTCATAAACTGATTAAATGATAATAGTAGTGAAACAGTGAGAATTTTGCTATGGCATTATAACTTGGTGTAGTTATGATTTATAAACACACTTTAATTTGAAAAAAGCCATCTCCTTCCTTACTCAGGAAACATTACTTTAATTTGGTTCCTCAGAGCTGGTCAGAAGACAGGGATTGTTCTGTGTCTCATCTTTCATCTTCTGTTACAGGGGTCCAGGGGGTGGTAGACCTTGGCCAAACCCAACAAATGCCAATTCTGTAAGTAAATATTTAAAATGTATTAGACATCGTCTTATATTTAGGGAAGTATTTCTCATCAATACACCAGGAAAAAAATTCCACTTCATTCAACAAATAGAATACTGCATGCTTTATATTTTTCCCCATAACCCTAATGCAGAGCAGCAACAGTGAGAAGCACATCTGAACAGAGAGCTCGTTGACCTGCAGATATCCAGCTCTGTTCATAATCCCAACAGCTCTGCATCTTTACATCAGTTACAGCACTTCCATAACACAAAGGTTATCCTGGGGTATATTTAAAATACATTTTAGCTTCCTTTAGCACAAGTAAGATGAGTTAGGTCAACGCTATCTGGCCAGAAAGCTCTACAGAAATCACAGCTTGTTAAGATACAGCTTAATGTGTATTTTACATAACAAAATCATATTTGCTGCTCTTAACTAGGGAATATGGAATCATAGAGCAATTGCTTGCAAGACATCAGCCATTTTTATATGCTTTTTGTAAAAAGCAGTGCACTCTATTGAATTTCATTGCAACAACTACAAAATGAGGTAGTCTAATAGCAGCTTGAAGGAAGATGAGGTCAGTGAGGCATCGCACATGAACAACAGTGTCTGGTATTCAGAAAACACAAAGGTAAAGTTTTCATTTTTGTTCAGTGATCATACATCATTAGTATAAAAATATGTCCCTTTTTAGCACTTGCAGTTGGATAAGATCGGTCTGGCTTAACAGACTCTCATGTTGTTCTTTGATTCTTTAATTCTACTAATGACAATTGGGGGAAAAAAAGAGTTGAAATTCTTCCTCAGTTTTCTTTTGCGTGTACTCAACTAAAATGGATGTTAGGATATTTTGCAACTGATATAGTTGAAATATTTTCATTCTATGAAATTAATTGAGAAGTCCAGTAAGAGATGGATCTGTAAAACTGAGTTGGCTGACAAGTTGTCTACAATCATGTAAGATGCTTATGGTACAAAATAATTTTGTTGCTTAGTTCTTACCCCATCATCCTATAATAGCATTGGTCCATGATCCTTTAGAGAGAATAATTGCAAAGGCTATCATAAACAAGAAAACCAGATTATTCACAGGCAATTGGATTTCTCCAGATACCCTCTGTAACAAATACCACAATTGAATTTGAAATTAAAATAGAACACTGTCCTTTTTAAAAAAAAAAAACACATAATGCAAAGAAATAAAATTAATATCTTCTAAGGTGAAAGATATAAGAGAGTTGCTTTTCCTTTTATGGTCAAGATTTTAATCAAGACTAAGTATATATAAGAATGTACAAATTCAGTCCATGCTTGGGATGACTCTGAAGTCCTATTGACTTAAATGCAAGCATGTGCACTTATGTTTATAAACCTTATAAAGCATATTACCTTAATAATCTTATAGCTTAACCTTTTACTATAGACTATAGATCTTTAGAGACTTTATTGTGGCTCCCACGGTAAGAATAAGAAGACTTTTGTAGTAGATGCAAGAACTGGATTGGTACTGGACCTTGTAACTTGGTATCTTAGAAAAGTGATGCTGGCTGTTAAAAATGTATGCCTCACTTACTATGAAACAATAGAGGGCAAATATCAGACCTTAGCCTACAGACATTTAAATGTGTGAATTATGTTATTCATATTAATTTCATTAGAGTGGCTACCAGGGCACAGTAATCTTAAATGTAAATATTTTTATTTGAAATATTGGGTATTAAATTTGGTTTGTGTCTATATTGCTAGTTTTGGACTTGAACATACTTACAATGACAAACTGTTGAAAAGAAGAGGTGTTTGTTTTGGCAACAATAGCATTTTTCCGTAATCCTTAACTGTGTCTTTGAATTAAATTAAACAAGTGTTAGCCCACAGCTGAACATAAATGTGTGTACGGACTCCATCTCACTGCAGAAGAAATTACTGGTTTGTTTCTGTTGATATTGCAGATACCTTATTCTTCAGCATCACCTGGGAACTATGTAGTAAGTACACTTGTGTGTGTTTGCTTATTAGAGTAGATGTTACATTTTATTTAGACAAAGAAATAGCTGTCCAGATGTTAAGAGGAACCCTTGTGTATCGGTTGAGAACTAAACATCTGATCTGCACTTGGGTTTTTTTCTTCCATCTATGGTGCATATGTTGATGTTCATTACTAGAATCATTATCAGTCTGGTCAAAATTGCCCTGAGTGCTGTTTTATTTCAACAAACATTTATATAACCAATACAATGTATTGTTTTCAATAATAAAGGACAACGCCCCCCCCCCCCCCCCCCATCAGTAGCACAATATTGTGTATGAGTTTCTGAACTTCTTCAGAAAAAAAAGCATTTGAAGAATTAGAACAAGCTTTTATCTCCCCAAACACATACAAATGGGTCCTTATAGCTCACATTTTAAAGGAATTTTTTTCTTATGATTACCTTCTGAAGACTTGAAAATTATTTTTTCTCCATAGTCTGTTATGTCTTCATTTCACAGACATTGTCTTAATTTATTATGAATTAGTTGGTATCATTGTTTTTTCTTAGTCTGTACTTTAGAGTGAAATAGTTAAAGCTTTGTAATAGGCCCAGCATTGAGCCGTCATTCAAAAGAACACAAAATGCTAACCCTCTCTCTGGAATTTAACAGATACACTTTACCTATTAACAAAATGTTTTTTGTTGGTGTATATACTGCTGGCTTTTGTCTCTATCCCGAGAGATTAACTTTGTTTATCCTTTTAGGCTCTTTATTGTTGTTGTTACTGTTGTACTTGGATTATTTGTACTTCTGATATACTCTTGTAAGGCATGTTGTTTTCATGTATTTTTATCACATGCTTAGTACTGGTGTCACAGGGTAACGAGGGAGAATGAATATATATATATATGTTGGATTCCAAATTTCTGTTGGTTGGTCAGGTTTTGGTAGACCTCTCCTTTGATATTGCATGTTTTATCACCTGAAGGTTAGACAGCTGCAGAGCATTGGCTTTAACCAGCACAAAACCTGAAGCAATTTCAGAATGTAAAACCAGCAGGTCCTTCACCATGCAGACAATATACTAGTGTTTTTTCATCTGTTTGTGCTGATTATAGGTTTCCCTTACTTTCAGTCTTCGTAGGAGAGGTGATCCTGCAGAGCTAAAGCTGAAGGATGAGTTCAAGGATGAGCTTGTTTTGTTTAGACAAAAGCAATTTCTTTTGTCCTTTATTTAGACAATTAGCTGTGAAAAAGGTTATGATTCTCATTAGTGTCCATAACTGTGGTACTCATTTTGCCACATGTTTAGTGGAAACAGTCCAAATGTGCTGATCTCCAAACCAGTTCTTTTAATCCAGAACTTCATAAATTTCTCTCTGTTGGGAAGAGGTTTTGTTGGTTTGCCCTAGACATTAGTGATCAGTTATTGTTGCAGATTTTGAAGATTTTTTTTGAATATTTGACTTCATATTCTCATTTTTTAAAAGTATGAAGTCCTGAGAATCTAGAAAAGGAGATACTATAGAAAATTACTTTAAAGAAACAAACCTAAGTAAAATGCAGGTTGTAGTAGCGAATTCTGCTGGTGTACTCATATCAAGCCACAGGTCAGCTGGGATAAATGACTTGGACAAAAAAGGGCATCACCATATTTCAGTGTATAGATAGAGGAGGAGTAAGAGTAAAGAGGTGTTTTTACCTCTTTCAGTGAAAATGATGAGACTGATGCTGGAATGGTGCATCTAATTGGCAACATTGAAGGGAAATCAAAAGATGTACAAAGATGCAAGAATGAGACACACGGAAGACTGAAGTATTGGAACCTCTGATCAGATGTGCTCTGTGAACTCCAGCTGTGCTAGTGGGAAAGGTTGCTGCCTGATTCCTTGTCCCCACTCTTCTGCTGAAGGTTACCACTCCTTCAGGTCTGCCACTGGAGTTCCTTGGATGAGTGACCCTCTTCATCCAAAACAACTGAAGTTGACTGAAGCATTTAAAGAACCAGGTCCTTGCTGAAGCAGTTCAGTTGACCGAAAATAGGTGGAGGGACACGCACAGAGAGAGCTCCAAGCAGAGCTGAGGCTGCTGCCAGCAGAGGATAGTGGTGGAACAAGGGTTGAAATCTTCTTCTGCCAACATAAATACTTGCACAGTGCATATCTTGTCTGATGCTGAGAGAGTAGTCTTGCTTCAGAAAGGCTCACCACATTTTGGAAAAGGAACACATGCACTCCAGCCGTACAAACAGCTAAATAAGCAAAACTGCTGGGCAGCAGCTTCCAAGAGAGCATTTCAGGACAAGGTGTGGGCTGGAGAGCTCTTAAAAGCAGCTTTTTAGCCAAAGGATTTGTGATGTGGAACTACAGGCTTTGAGGACTTAATCTGGTTTAGTTTATCAGACAGGTTTTTGAGAAATAATTATATTACAAATATTAATGTATTCTCAGGGAGAAAATAGTTGATGCCAACAGGCTTTCTAAGAGAAGAAAATATACAAACAATGCAAGTAAATGCAATTTTAAACTTAGATACAAATGCTAATAGTGATAAGTAACTTTTCTAAAAAATTACCTGTTAGTGGTTTCTACACGTCTTTATGTAACGCTGAAAAATATATATAAACCTAAAAAAATCAGGTTGGTGAACTTAGTGCACAAGTACATGGGTAAAAAGTCATAGCCTGTGATATCCAGAGGGTCATATATGTGATTGAAAGGTCCCTTTGAATTTAGAGTCTGTAGCTCTGCAGCCACAATGGGGGAATTTCTTGTTGCTGAGGGCTGAATAGGCCCTTCAGACAGTTTTGGCAAGCCCAATCCTGACACATTGGATTCTAATTTTGGGGCAAAAAAACCTATGTGGCTGCTGGCAGTATGAAATGAAGTTGTGATTATGCCTTGATTTTTATAAGCTGATCTGTGGGTTTCGTGGTGGCGCAAGCCTTTATTCCATCATGCTTTATAAAAGATACTTAGCGACCTTGCTTAGTTCATGAACAAGGGGAAGCACAAGATAAAGAACTGGTAGGTGCTGTAACATAGAAGGGCATAGAGGTATATATATGTTGACTGACTGCAGCGATATGCTGCTGCTTCTGGGTAAAAGATTTCTGTTTCATCTACAATTAATTGTGAGTTAATCACTGGCTGGCAGACAGAGATACTTCCCCCTGCAAATATTTTACTTGTACAAACCTGGGGAGGAGCAGTATCAGTCAGAAAGCTGCTATGTTACTGAGTTTGATTGTCTGAAAATAGTGTTTGCTAGTATATTGTTGCTAAATGTTTTGTAAGAAATGTTATTTTAAGTAGGCCATTGAGAAATAGGGTCTATTGTTTTAAATCCAAGACTTCTCTGCCTACTCCCAAAGTATCTCAGTGAATTAGAGCAAATCTCAGCAATGTCCTTGTAAGCAAACAGGAACAACCAAACTTTTATACTCAGTGCTACTGAAAAAACATTCCTATCTGGAACAGTATATCTGCTATTTTAAAACATAACAAAAGAGATAAAAATATAATGAGTCATATGGCAATGAAAATAATCATCTGTTGTCATGAATCTGTGTATTTTTTATTATGGAAAGTCAATATTTATTGACTTTTATTGGCACAGGTATTTTTATCAAACTGGAAGTTGGTAGTTTTTCCTGTTACTTAAATATATTAGTGGATCTGCAAACAGGAAACAAGGAGTTATGGTTCTGTTCTTACTAAATGGTTAGGATGTTTAGCATAAAATTCTTGGAGAAATTTTTAAAGAACCTTAAAAAGCTTGTTTAACAACCAGAGCAGTTTGTGTACAGTCCTTAGTCATAAACAGATTTGCAATATAGAATTACCTGAAAATAAGAAAATAGATGTTCCTTGATGGTTTGTTTTGATGGGTTTTATCTTTGATTTAGCAGTCTAGGCAAGTGATATGACTGTACTCCGCACTATCCTGACTTTTTTAATACATTTGTCATTAATTTGAGAAGAAATTATATACACAGATATTATTTTACAAAATTGTAGGATATTATATGGACAGAATTAAGATGCCTATGGTATTGAGATACCAAGTCTGCCTAAAAAAGAAAACTTTCTTAAGGTGATTAGGCTCTTCTGTCCCTATGGGACACCCCCTTGTTTTGCGCTTGGCAAACATTGGTTACTCTGCCATTGACTATGTATAGAGTACGACAAAACAGAAATGCCAGCTGAAAAGCCAGTGGTAATAAAAGTAGGTTGAGGGAATCAAATATAATTGTCCTAGGCCCTGGTCCAAGTATTTCTCTTGTCTGACTCACAGCATGACACAGAGACTAATGGATATTCTTGTGTCTGTATACCTATGTACATCAGAAGTTTGTGTCAGAGCTTGCTGACCAATTACCTTGTTTTAATCTGTGATGAACTGTTGTGCTAGCTTATCAGAAAATGTGCATCTTTTTACCAGAGTAACTCATGACATTCACGATACTTTTTTTCATTTGTACTGTGTTCATTTTTTACTGCAGTATTTTTTTCCTTTCATGCTAACTGACATTTTCTACCCTTTCTAGGGTCCTCCAGGAGGTGGAGGGCCACCAGGAACACCTATCATGCCTAGTCCTGCAGGTACTGAAATACACTTGGAAATAATAAAAAGTAATTGTAAAGGGTTTTAGGAAGTACACAAATAATTTTTCAGACTTCAATTTTCATGAAGAATCAGCTAATGAGAAATTATTAGATTTGTACTTTCTGTATCAGTTTTTTTCCTGTGCTTTCACTCTCTTTTGCCCCATGCTATGTTGTGGAGATAGAATAGATACAAACCATTATATCTGTAAAGTTCAAAGCAACTAATTTCTCTGGCTTTTGAGCCCATCTTTTCTTCTACAATTTCAGCAATAGGAAGGAAAAAATGAAAGAAGACAAGACACACTCTTCTATTTGTTTTTGCCATGTTCTTTGGGACAATTCCACCAGTTTGGAAATCGGGAGATTTCTGAATCTGGTGAAACTTTCACTGTAGTATCCTATGGGATAGACCTGACCAACATGTGGCTCTTAAGCGATACGCAACTCACAGGCACAGCTGCATCCCGTGGCTATGTCATCTGACTGATAGCAGGGCCATGCTGGACAGATTGCTCTCATCTGTCCTGCAGTGCAGGATTAAGGCCCAAAAGGAGCCTTTGTCGTGTCCTACCAGTGATCTGTTCCCAGAACTTCAACTGCCCCATTGTTTCCCCAAGTAACATGGTCTGTATCTTGCAACTCTGACCACGTGGAGATTTTGGCCATGCAAAAGATGGCCATATTCCTACTCAGGTTTGAAGAACCATGGAGGAGGATGGCAGGATTCAGGATGGCTAGCTAGCTTCTCAAGGCTTAAAGATGGTCAGCTGGATGTAAGTATTTCCCTCCATCAGTGTTCTGCAAAGATTCTGATATGAAGGTGGAACTGCAGGATGTGGAAGATACTGTCCTCCCCCATGGACAGCATCAGAAATATTCTAAAATGAAACTAATTATATCTCGTGTAACCCAGTGTTAAGTAGCTACTCCTTTTGGCCAATGTCTGCCTTTGTAACTCACTTCATCATCTGAGAGGGACTTGTTCACCTCAGTGATGTTACAGCATCCTCAGTCCTTATGTCCTACATGTTCACACTGTCCTCTACAGCACAAAAGGGCAGGGAAGTTTCGTAACGGGCCATGAAAGCGTCTTGCACCAACATAGTATCTTCATTAAATACAATTCCAGGGCTTTAAAAAAAGGCAACCTGAGATAACGTGTAGGGCTTCCTTGGTGTTCATATCAATAGTGGAAAAGGGAATTAGTGCCAGCTGGCATTTAAAAGTTAGAGCATTTTTTAACATAAAACAAACTTTTGGACAGCCTGCACTTTTAAAAATATTCAGCGTTGCAGTTATGGCACATATTAGGCTGTCTCTGTGTGGTTCAAATAAAGCTTCTGCTGACAGTTTTTCCCATTTTCAGTTAGATACTCAAACATGTTTTGAGGCGCTGTTTTCCAGGGTATGAGAACACTTAGAAATTGGCCACCTGAGAATTTTGCAAAGGTACTTACTTGCCTCTGAGACAAACAAGCTCCAAGGGTTCCCATGGCCCAGCTGACCCATATGTATTTTTACATGACCCAGCAAGAACATGGGGAGAGTCAGGGATGTGTTTTTCAAAAGGATCTGGTGGTTGAAGGACTTGTTGCCTACCTCATTGAACATTAAAAACAACTTCTTGTGTGCTAATTTTACTTTCATAACTTCAGGCTAAGAACTTTTTGTTCCCTCTCTTTCTCAAACAGCATATTTCAATGTTGTAGTGATACATAGTGCTCTGTATATAATGGAATTACTTACTCACCAAGGTTAATGAATGCCTAGAAAACTGTTTCAGAAGGATTAAGGAATAGACAAAGATCTTGATTTTAACTGCCCACTGTACATACAAATACATTCTTGCAGGAGGTCAGGCTGCATTCCCAGTTCCAACACATTTCAGTCTGGTCTTGACTTTCTTGCTTTCACTACTTCTGAGTCAATAGTTCCCCATCACCTTGTCTTGGAAAAGGAATTACAGCTCAGCAGTGGTTTTTGCATGTGTTGTTAATCTCAGAACTCTGGTTCAAAGATGTGGAATGGTCTTTTGGAGGAGCTAGGTACAGAGTACTAAGCTATTCTTTATTCTTTTTGCAAATACTATAGGTACTGTTTTCCAGAGTTGCCAATGCTTTTTTAAATCATGCTGTCCCCTTAGGAATGTATTTAGACTTTCCTTAGGTCATTCTCGTCTCAGTAAACTTTTTCATTATATGGCCTATTTTCAAGTTCCCTTGGGAAAGGTTTTTGCCTGATTTGTCTACTATCATCTGCTGCATTTTTTGCCTTCTCTTTCTTACAAATATTGATGAAGGGTGTTAAGACTTTGTGTGTGTTAGCAGTAGGGATAAGCTGGAGATCAGAATTAATAATTTGTATCTACTAATGGTTCTTAGGCATTGGTTTCTTAAGTTCAACCAGAAGAATTATGTGGGTTGTCTTCTATGTGTCCTGTTAATTAAATCTTGCACTTCAACTTGAGGTGCTCCATCTGAAAGTTCACATGCATTGATTGGAGGAAAAGGACTGAGATGCAATATAGCTGTGTCAACATCTGGCAAGGCCAAGTGAAACTCTTGGCAGAACTTACTGGCTTAGGCACCACGCCGTGCCAGGGTGGTTTTGTTAGTTTTGGACTCAGGGTTTTTTTGAAGCATTGCACCACGCTGTACCTTGAAGGTACATCAGCTAAAGGTGTCCTTAGAGTGAGGATCTTTGCACAATGTTCCACTGAATAATTAAATATATCCAAAATCAAATAGACTGACATAAACAAGAATAAAAAGTTTTCATTCACTGTACTGACTTGCAGTCTGCATAAGGAGAAGCTATTTGTCATCTATTACAGATGGAAGACAAATTACAGGAAGTATTAATAAGAAAGAAACTCCTGTTTTATAGAAAATATTGAAGATGAGTGAAATAATTTGGAACTCCAGGAAAAAGAGTTTATGGAATTAAATAGTTACAGATACTTCGTGATTTATAGACCTTTTAACAGTCATGCATAAAACTAGAGTCTAGAAGTAGACACTTAGGGACCATTGCAATTATTTCTTTTCATAGCTCTGTTGTGTGGTAGCAATAGATAGAAAGGGAATGAAATCTTCCATTATATTGCCACTGTGTATCAGTGATTCAGGCACAGAAATAATATGAACAAAATGACAGGAAATGTATTAGGTGAGTAGTTTTATTGAAAGGTATATATTAGCACTTAAAATAATCTCTTATTACAGATTCAACCAACTCTGGAGACAACATGTACACTTTAATGAATGCAGTACCACCTGGACCCAACAGACCTAATGTAAATATGAATCTGGTTACATACTTCTTTGAATTGCACAACCTTTTTTTATCCAAACACTATGTTTCCATCACATATCATTAATACTAATTTCCATTTTTATGGGTGATACTTCAGTTGTTTCCCCCCATCATGTACTTTTTAATGTTTCCCAAATCAATCACAATACTTGCAAAATAATGATTGGGGCATATTCTTCTACATGCAGAAGACCTTAGAAGCTTTTGCATATGGATCTTGGGCATGACTTAATTTGTCACACTGCAGTGCATTAGACTCCTGTGTGATAGGATATCATCCTAGGAGCTGCCACTAAGCATTAGTTTCTGCAGGATTCAAACTTCTATTATAAAAAAGTATCTACCCTTGAAAAGGGAGGAGAAAATTGCTGAAAGTGACCCAGTGTTATGTTGCCCTGATGTTCTGTAAAAAAGGATAAAATTAATACCTCTAAGAAGAAACAAACTTACCTGTTTATCTAAATGGGATGTTAAGAATTAAACCTATTAATAACATTTAAATATTTTCATAGTGAACTAGTTAAGTTGTGACTATTCTAGCCTAAATTTCACTTGTTCTAGTAGTGACAAAAATCTGGATTCTTACATAGAACTTGTTTGTTCTCTGATCTTTCTTTATGCCTTCAGCTTTATTGTATTTCCCTGATTACAACCATATTTCATTCAATCACAATCCACATTATGGGCCTTTTGAAAAAAAAAGGCTGGTGGAAATTAAAAATATAGATATTTAGATATTGCTAAATCATTATACAGTAATTTTAGAAATTTTTTTATAATGTTATTGTCTTTAAGTTTTTTAAGAACTAAATTCAAGGTTAATATCAGAAATTGGACAGAAACTGCTCATGCTGCAAAGGTAATGCGGAGTAGTCTGATTGTCAGTCTGGATAAGGTGGGGTTTGAAAGCTCTTAATTAATCACTTACTCACTGAAGAAAATCATGAAGTTCCCTGTAACTTCAATGTGAGTAGAGCTAGGTCAGCACTAGCAGGTTTGAAAGTCATGCACAAACTGTGGAAGTAAATAATAAATTATTCCTAAGTTATATAACAGAGGTGAGAGTTTCCAAAAATGATGAAGGTAGCATTGGAAAAAGTGAACAAAAGCAATGATGTTTTTGCAGTCTTCACATGAAAGACTTTCACTTGACTTGCGCATTCAGAGCTGGGACTGTGCATTTTTCCTTTGCCTTTTTTTTTTTTTTCCTGAGGAATATTTTCTTTTTATTAGATTATCTACAGAAGATTGTACAGTAATACCAGTTTTTAATGTCTGATCCTTTTGTAGTTTCCAATGGGGCCAGGGTCAGATGGACCTATGAGTGGACTGGGTGGAATGGATTCACATCATATGAATGGATCATTAGGTAATGATAATAAATATTACAAACATTGTGAATTTTCAATGAGTAGTGCCATTTTCTATGACTAGTTCTTTCAGTTGTGTGGAAGACTGTATGTAAAAATCTTTTCAAAACTGAAAAAGCTGTATATACATCAGTAAGAAGTATTAAGATACTTTTTAAGCATATGAGTTGGCATACATCATGCACCTCTGGAAGAAAAATACCGTATTTTATTTATATAAGAGAGTATAGTTTTGATCCAGTTGATGAAAACCAATCTAAAAGCATACCGTTGCAGTAGTGTAGAGGTGAAGGCTTAAGAACCATTTTTATTTACCTCTCTTCCTCTTTGAAAATCTTGGGAAGGTGTCATTGTGACATGCTGGTGCACGTTCTTATCAATTACCTGGAAGTAAGTTATTACATATTTTGATGTATGTGTTAAAGCTGGTTTTATCCCAACATTTTGATACCCTCATTTGTTCTATGCTTAGCCATATGTCTGTTAAGTGTGAGTATTATTACTCTGTCCCCATTAGCAGCTTCAGATAGGTGCCAATCTCAATGCATCCAAAAGAACATGAATTCTTGCCAGGGCATGCAGAGGCAGGAGGAACAGTGTACTGCTTGACTTCTGACATTGTGATTTTTGGAGGACTCTTATCTAGGGGAGAAGCCTTGCACAACTCTGCAAAACACACATCTTCTGACTATCCTAGCAAACTCTTTGCTCTTACCCTTTGCTAGAAGCATGACACTTGAAAGGGATTTAAGAAACAAGCGACAGCTAAATAAATTGCATTTATGCCTTCCTCTTCCATACCCACAAGGTAAATAAATACCTTGTTTTTATTTCTGCTCATACCATTACACCAGGCCAGTAGCTCTGAATACAGTTCTTGTGTTGTACTCTTCACTTCTGTCTGCACCAAGGTGTGTCAGGTCATGCAGGCAACAGCAGGGGGAAACCTCAGGCTGCAAAGACTTCTGATCTCTTTCTTCTTCTATCCCCCTGGTCCACCAGCAAGGTTCATTTTTCATATGGGAACTGGCCTGATGCCGACAAGGGGCACCAGCAACACCCTGCTGAGCAGTGTTTTCCTTTATGGGGAGAAACCCAAGCAAGCAGGTCAGGCAGGCAGAGGCCAAGCTGCCACTGTTCCCCATGCTTCTATCCCCAAAGAAAAGTTCTGTCAACTTCCCAGCACAGGCACAGACCAACCTAAACTCCATACCATTTAAGTCCATACCACCATGGTAGGTGGCAGTCTATCACTTGTAGCCCAAAAGTTGGAGTTCGTGAGACAGTAAGTTTAAATAGGTAAGAAGAAGGGAGAAATTTGAAGAGGCTATGACAAGATAAGAAAAACCTAACATCAAACCTCATTTAGCAGACATGTTCTGAACAATTAAAATTCAGCAGTAGGCATCTATCTCCTAATAGAATTATCTTTTTTCCTAGGAAAGCATGTCTCTGAAACTCCTAGATTACTTTGCATAAGGACACCTTATGATTTTACAGCCTTTCTTTACATAGTACAATCCTAAAATGGATTGTTGGTTTACTTAATAGTGATGCACATTACATTCAAATAAATGAAAAACTGTGTAAAAGGTAATCACATCTTGTTCTCTCACTTTCCATAGCCTGAGAATTATTTCTTAGCTAAAATAAAACATTAAATTGAAACAGTTAAAGAAGAATTTTACATGTACATAGCATTTGGTTAGTTGTTTTCTCTATTGAAAATGATGATGTGCTTAGTCAAATTAATGATGACTGCTTTCTAGGGGTAACTTCATATCTAAAGTGAAAACCAAGTTCTTTTAGTAGAGGAGGGCTGGGAGAGATGTGCTGCATTCATTTCCATGCTGCAGTAGGCAGCTGTGTCTCATAATCAGATGGATAAATCGGTCAAGGTCCATCTTGAACTTCTCCAACTTCTTTGACCACAACCCTTGTATTGGGTATCTGTTCATAGCTCTGATGGTCAGAAAGAAGTCTTTCCCTGATTTCCACCAAAGTTTATCCTTTGGGCCATGACAGAATGACTTTTCATAACATTTATGTATCTGATGTATTTATAGAGAGAAATCATGTTCCTTCTCAGCCTTAATTTGCCTGGCTAAGTATAGTAAGCTATTTCAGTCTCCTCCCACAACTCCATTTTCTTGACTGTTTTTCTTCGATGCTCTTCTAGTTTTGTATTCAGTACTCTTCTAGAATTTGTCTTTCCTGAAAATAGGTGACCAGAATTGTTTACTGTCTATTGCTGCTAAAAATGCTTTTGATACATCCATCCTAAAGTTATATTTCCTTTATTCTTGGCTTTACCTGAGTGAGAGCTATAGCATGTGAAAAAAAAATTCTTTTCAATAATCTTGTACTCCTTATATTTAATTTTATTTGGTATCTGTTACTCTGGTCCTCAGGATCATCTGCTTTCTTCTGAAAGGTACTGTCATCATCAGTATTTGTAATGCGTCCAAAGTTGATGGCATTTCAGCCAATTTCAGTAGTAGGCTTCTGCTTCTGGGAGCAAAGACATTGATGAAGCCCTCACAGCTGACCTTAGAGATAGTCCACTGCTGGGGAGTTTTGAATAGCTGAAGTTCAGTAAAAATAGTGGTCTTTTTTTTTTCCCCAGGAACATCAACTTTTAGTAGTTTTGCATTATTTTCCTTTTTTTTCCTTGAGCTGACGCAACATTTCCCATAGGTGGATATACCCTAGATTGCATTACCTACCATGGCTAATAGGACAGGGAGGCTGGACATAAGGTTTCTTGACTTGTGCTGGGCTGTCTCATCCTGACAGGATGCCATCCAAATAACTGATACAGATCAGAAGTGTGTCCTTCATTCTTTTCTCACTTTTTGTATCAGGTGTGTACACAGAGAAAGGACTAACATTATTCAATACTGACTGTAAACTTTTACTAAAAGAGACATGGGGAAGGAAATGAGATGTTGCATCATTGGTTATGTTTTAAAATATTGCTGTTACACTATTTACTATGAAAAAAGTTCTTAGATTAACTTCAGCTCAAAACTAACTGAATAATTGTCTATTTTAATTTAAGGCTCAGGAGACATGGACAGTATTTCCAAAGTGAGTATCTAATCAAATATTTAGAATTTTTAGAATATTTCATTCTAAACATACTTTGTTTGTCTCTGTTATGAAGCTTTTCATTACGTGTCTACGTTTTCTACTTGCCAACTCTTTGGAGGCTATGCAGACAGAATTAATATTACTTGAAAATGTAAAAACAATATAATCAGTAGGGAGTGTAAGTAGACTTATTTCCTACTGCATAATAATGGGTATTAATGAATGTGATTAATATCCAGTTCATAATCGGATTGATCATATTATAATCTTCCATACTGTTAAGACAAATTAATATAGTTCTAATAATCAATTCTAGTTAAATGTAAATTTGGGAAAATGTCATTAGGATGTTACTTTTATGTGCTGCATGATTGCTTTTGTCACCTCTGAAAGGAAATGTTAATATCTTAATCATTACTGTAAGTTCCTAAAAGCTAGATTAAGAAGTAGTTTCAGAAGAAGCACTGTTTTGATATCAAAGCATTAAATAGCATAGTAGAAATGAATGTGAGCTTAACCTGCAGGGGTTTTGCATCTAAGAAAATAATATTGTGCTTGAATGTGTCACTTCTTCCATTAAAAAAAAAAAAAACTACTACATATGTGATCATCATTAATTTAGGAATTAATGATCTTATTTGGTATTGATAAAGTGGCATAAATCTGTCCCCAGCAAAACACTATGTTTTGTACTCAGCATCTTCAGATGTAACTGGCTGAAACTAATAAATACATCACTCCAACAGTCTCCCTGCACTTTCATGCTTTTGATCTATAAATACAGAAATTGATGAAGAGATTGTTCCAGTTAAAATTTTATAACTCATTCATTTGTAGCAAAATTCTTAACAATCTTCCAAGAAAGGAGTATGAGTCTGTTTTGAGCGTATCAAGTGCCAGTGTATTTTGGTTGCCCCAGGACCAAGTACTGCAGTGCTGTCGCTAGATCTCTCCCAGTGCAGACTTTGCCACTTCAGATCTGTCTAAGGCTGGTCTGCATGTGCTCCAGTCACTCTAGGGACCTTGCTCTAGGTCTGTGCTCAGGAGCTATGATGAGATGCCAACACGTAGGGAACAAAATGCTCACCTAAATTCCCATGGGTTAGCATAGAAGTTTGTAGTGTGAATTTGTTGAGAATACTCTTCCATGTGTTCAGAAGGTAGGAATCATTCTTCACTTAGTGATACATATTTGTATCACCGACGAGAAGGACCCTGTATGGTTCCCCAGTTTGTGGTCTTCTGGTGGTGTGGTATGGGAGAGGGGTAGCCTGTAAAGTGTGCTTAGCATGTATCTTTGCTGGAGAGAAGGACCTCAGCAATGTGTCCAAGGCCATTGCTGCATCTATAGCAGTCCTATATTTTTGTACATTTTTAAGATCTGTAACATTTTCAGGCTCTGAAAAGAGTAAAACGATGGACTGAAATGACCATGTTGCCTTAGTTGTGCTGTGCTTAGATATGCAGTGATGATATATAAGCCTCCAATGAGATAATAAGTGTACAGCACCTTTTAAATCAATGCCCATATTTTTTTCTTCAGTGTTTTTATTGCAGACTGCAGCATTTTTTAAGGAAAAAAACCAAAACATTTCCATTACCTTGCCATAGGATTATTTTGAAGAGCCTATATTCAACCCACTGGTATTAAGTATCAGTGTATGTGGTAATATAAGTATCAAGAGCTCTGAAAACCTGGATCCAAAAATTTACTTGGAAGTCTTGTAATTTGTTAAGCATAATAAATAACTCATGGAAATCACATTTCATGCATGTCTTTTTCAAATAACTAAAAGAAAAATACTGTTTACTTTGGAAGTAACAGAATTGTCCTGATACACCATTGTATATAATAGCTTTTAAATACCTTTTTCTGAGTCGCACTGCCCAATATGCAGCCTTCACTGACAGTAGTAAAAGTGTGGGGGTAGCATTTGAAATTTTGGGTAGGTAATAGTACATAATGCTTTTGAAACTTGAATGGAAGAGTTCTGCTTGCAAGGAATAGTAGATTTCTGGGGCTGATGCATGCAAAATTACTAGGTGGCTGCCTTCCAATTTTGTACACAGTTTCAAGGATTGTTCTTAAGGCAACAGTCTCCCTGCATACATCACCAGCTAGTCTTGCAGTTGGCTTTTTCACAAGTAGATTTCCAGTGACAGGAATTGTTCACTGAAGTTAACACAGTTTGGGGTGTGTGATACTCAAGTCCAGGCATAGGACTTCAGTGGAGTAAAATGTGTCTTAGAGGAGCTCATCAGTTCCCAGGAGATGCAGAAAATTAATCCAGTCTTGGTAGAATCAGTACAGCTCATGGAAATCAGAGCTACATTTTCTAGAGAAGGTTTTAATTTAGTTGGCTGAATGGCAAAACATGAAGTTTTTATAAAGTAGATTGAGATGGGGGAAGTAAATGAGCTGAAATTGTGCATATTCAATAAACATTAATAATCAGTGTTTCTTGCAGTGCCCATGGAATTTGTGCAGGCATCAACGACATGCTTTGGAAAAACTCAGCTAGTGCCACAATGCTAGAACCCATACTGGCCATAAAAGCAGCCCAGGGAGTTGCTATAAAAGCATTTATGTCAGAAATTTGAACCTTTGGGGCTGGCATACTGTAGCGACTGCAGGATTTCAAAGCTTTGCACTACACAGAGCAAGATAAAATAGGGGTAAATCCCCCAGGAATGAACAAAAGTGCGGGAGCATCATATAAAATAAATGTGACAAGTCCTTAGTGGGTTTTAAACTTTATATTCATAGATTTTAAGGCCAGAAGGGACTGATACAATTATGTAGTATGACCTCCTGCATAACACAGGCAACAGGGCTTCCCTGAATTAATTCCTGCTTAATGTACAATAGCTGTGGTTGAACTAAAGCAATAGTTTTCAACCTTTTTCAAGTTGTGGATCCCTAAATATTTGCTATACCAACTTCACTGAAAGCAAACTTAATTGTCAGGCTTTTAGTTGTCTTTGATGGACGTGTTGTCCAGTGATTCCTGGAGATCTGGGGATCACAGTTTCCGAAGCAGTGAACTAGACTGAAGAAAACAAAAAGGCAAAGGTCTTGCCCCAACTCTCTAAGTTGCATTTTAGGTGCTAATAAAAAACAGGTATGCCTGCATGTCACTTATGTAATTAATTTTATATTTAATCTGTAACTGAAAATAAATACACTGAGCTGAACCCATAAACATACTTGGCCATTCAGACTGAGAATGGTGAGCTTCCTTCAGGGCAATATGGTGAAAACTTAACAGCAGCCTTTCATTAACCATACAAAATACATTGCAAAGCAAACAGTATGTACAGCCATCAGGCATACCACTCTGCTAATGCAGTAGCAAAAAATAACTGATTTCAGTTTTGGTATTTGGTGAGGCTGGGAACAATGCTTTTTGTTCTCTTTGGAGGTGAAGTAAATCCCATGGAACAGTGGAATATGTTGCAATATTTAGATCATGGACAGTGGTCAACACGGGACTTCATGATTAGAAAGCGGAGCTTGCAGAAATATGGTATGAAGGGGAAGTAGAAGTCATAGCTATCCCACCCCATCTTCTGTTCAGTGACTACTCCACTATACATCTTTAAAGTGCCAAGGTAGGATAGAAAGCCTTTGTAGTTGCGAGGAAAGTGCTAAGAAATTAAGGGGACTTTCTCTTTTTTTAATGTTTGCTATTTTTCATTAAAAGTTTGAGCTCTTGCAGATTTAGTTACATTAAATGAAGATGGCATGCAGGTATTTTCAAAGTGCAAAAATATCTGTTTTTTTTTAAAGAAAAAATCTCTATGCTGACAGACATACTGTGTCAGGATTGTAATTGAGAATAACATAAGAAAAAGAGAACAAATTCACTTAGGATTCTTACAGCCATTATGATTTGGTCACTTTGATCAAGAGCACTACTTGGAGTTGCATTTTGTTAGCTTGCCCATTGACTGCACTAGGTTTGTGTTAAAGTTATTGTGACATACCAGATTTGCACATGTGTAAGTAAAATCTCAACAGCAATATTGCGTTCAATTTTCCTGGATTTAAAAAAAAAAAAAAAAATCAAGGGAAGAACTGTGATAGATGTAAACATTTCATAATGAAGTTCATGACTTCGCTCCCTCCTTTCCCTGACTGCTCCTTTTCCATAACAAATCCTCTGTAAGTAGGAGTATTAACAGTGATGGAAAGAGACTCGCCCATGCTCCAGCCATGGTATAGTACTACAAATCAACTGTGTAAAAACACCTAACTAATTGTAGTGTCTACAATAATGGTGTATTAGCTATTGAGTCAGAGTAATTTCTGTGACAATTATCTCGTTTCACCCTTTCTTTAAGTAACTGAATCTTGAAAGCATTTTCTGAACATTGCAGAGGTGGTTGTGCGTTTCTGTAAAAAAAAGGAATTTATCTTCAGAAGCCTGTAATAACTGTAATAATAACTGTATTGTTATTATTTATTAGCATTTCAGTTACACATAGACACTGAAAAGGTAGATTAAAACGCTGTTGCATTATGTTCTGTGCAAGCAAACAGCAAAAGAACAGCTTCTCCTCAAAGTGTTTGTGAGCTCTGTGCAGTGTCCAGCTGTTACTCAGGAGTCTTTTATCTAAAACTCTTGTTAACTCTTTTACCTGTAAACACTGCGTATTAGCTGCGCTCAGTGAAGTGGTTTAGCACTTGAACCACAGTTGTGAACAACTCGTGAAACTGTATTTCAGTGAACTGTGAACACTATGAACAAAGACCTCAGGCAAAGGTCTGGGTAGGCCAGATCCATCCATATGTCTTCCTTTAAGTACATACTCATAGGTCACGTACATCAAGGCACACGCCTATAGACTTCTGAATTTGTCCACATGATTTAATGGAGTGACAGAGCTACCTTGTGTCCCTGCTGCAGCCATTTATAGCTTTTTATAGCTTTTGACTTCAGGAGGAGAAGATGCTGGCTATAACTGAAAACAAGAATTACAAGTAAATAATTCTTGCTTCAGGGAAGAAAACATTACTTTACAGGCTAAAATTAGTGACTGGATCATGCAAAACCCCACAGAGGCTTATTTTTCATTTTTGGAAATCTCAGTGTATTACACAGTGCATCTTTGTGCACTACGGTATCATGTAAAGCGTGCCTTTGGCACACTTGGTGAAGCTGGGAAATAAACTGAAATCTTCAACACTTAATCTGTATTTTTAAATCTTATTTAACAGAACTCTCCCAGTAATATGAGCATGAGTAATCAGCCTGGCACTCCCAGGGATGATGGTGAGATGGGTGGAAACTTCCTAAACCCTTTTCAGAGTGAGAGCGTAAGTATTTCTGTACCTAGTGTCTGTTTTACATTGTGAACCTTTATCTCTGGCATTTCATTTAAAAAAAAGAAAAATTACGGCAAGAACACAGTTTTGTAATGTACTTGTAATGCAGTGCTGTGCTTTAGGTGTTCTTTACTGGCTTCTAAAATTATAGTATTGATTCAACAAAAAATTGCAAAATACTGCTAGAAGTTGAGCTGAAACTGGAAAATGTGTGAGGTGTAGATTTACTGCAGAAACTCTTTTTCTAGATCAAGAGGTCAGTTGTCAATGAAAGTTAGATCTGTCAAGCAGTAATAATTACACCTTATATATTCAGTAATGCACAACGGGCATTTGTGAGGCAGTATCCAAGCAGCCTAAATACACACAGTTGACAGATCCTTATATCTGTGTGTTTCAATGTGTGGTTGCCCAACCTCTGACTCCTAAACAATGTGTTTTGCAGGGAATGTCTTTTAGAAGAGGATTCATACTGAAGTATATAATTAGAGCACCAGTAGATCTCATGTTGCAAAGATGCAGTGTGCTGTTAGAACCAGAAAAAGCAAAGGTTCCCTCTAGTGTTCAGCCTGGGACAAATGATGCTTTTTTAAAATGGAAAATGCTTGAGGCAGCAAAACGTGGTGTAAAACACATTACAAAGCAAGACTACAGTATTTTCATACTCACATGCCTGAAGCTGGGTTTCTAAATCCACATTTAGGTTCCTAAATAGGAGTGGCCTGATTTTTCAGAAGTGCTGAGTGACTTCAACACTTCTATTCTTATTGGAAATCACTGCTGCCAGAAGTGAGTGCAACTTCATTAACTATGCCAGTGGTGAACTTCAGCTCAGAAATGATGCCAAGTAAACAGTTTCTGTTAGATCACAAAGCAGTCGAATTGCATGGCAAATTTCATGGGAATCAGATTTTGGGGGTTTTTGGGTTTGCTTCTTTAAATAGTGAAAAGGAAGAGTTTCTGCATGTTAGCTGTTGGTGCCTTCATAAAGAGGGCACATGTTCAGATTGTGTGGAGTATTGGAGGAAATTGGTTTGTACAACCCCAAAAGACTGATCTTTCAATATCTGTCAAAAAAACAGTAACCACAGAACCTCCATTAAATGTGATCCTTGGTCATGGTAATCCTTGACTCTCAATTTGGTATGCATTGCTTGTACAGCAGCCTGATCAGCAGGCAAGCCAGTTCACCAAACTAAAGTCATGAAAAGAAGGACATCAGCTGTACTCAAAAGAAAATCAGTTTTCTCAGACACTTACTGGATTCTAGGTGCTCCTAGATATCATTTTCCTACGTTACTTGGCTACTTAGAGTAGGCATTATTATGAAGTCCTTTCTGAGGCAAATTTGCTGTTCAGTTCACCCAGAGGTTTGCTTCAGGGTGGGGAACAGGGCTTGGCTAATAATAAGTTAAAAATCACAAACACCTTTCAATCATCTTTAGATTCCTTGTTCAAAGTGATTACCCAGGTACTTCAGCTCAGATAAAGAAAATCCCTTTGCTTTAAGCATTTGAGTTGGTCTCTGATATTGGCTAAAGATAAGCATGTTCTTATTAGCTTTGCTGGCCCACTGTGGGAGTGCTCAGCACATGATGGGACAGACAAACCATCAGAGACATGACATGGGACAAAACAGACTTTACCCAAGTAGTCCATTCTATGCAGTTTACATGCCAGGGAAGACCCATCCAGAATGCTTTTTTCTAATATGCTTGGACACTTGGAAATGACCAGCTTGAAACTCTAGCTCTGTCAGGTTTTTTGTTGCATCTGTTTTTGCAAAAGCAAATTTATCTTTCTGTTTCTTCTATCAGGTTTTGTAACACTAATATTTCTTACATTTGAACATTTTCCTCTACTTAGAAGATCTTAGGCCAAATTAAGTGTTTCTGCAGTCTGCAATTTTCAGTTTAAAAACAAATTAGGCATATAGATGTGCACTTCTTCTAGGCGTTGTGGTATCCCATTGATTATTGTAATGAAGTACTGCTAACTTGAGGACAAGTATAGCTTGAATAAGGGCTGCAGTTCAGTTTGTGTTACAATAATAATGTAACGTGGTGATTGAATTTTTGGTTCACGTAAAGGAGAATGACCACTGATCCTTGATTTAGCTTGCCTCCTAAAATGGGTAATACAAAATAATACAGACCAGAAAGCCTAGTTTAATTCCAGTCGAACATATCCTCACTCCCTTTTTTCCATAAAGTAATAAAAAGCTCTCAAAAATATTTATGTCCTTCAGCTAACCATGAATGCAGCTGGTCTACTTGAGACTAGCCATCTGCGTAGTTAAACCTGCCTCAGTAGCCAACACTGACCACGAAAAGGTCTGGAAAGAATCAGTGAAGTATTGGTTCATCACACCACCCAGGTAACACCAAAACAATCTGCAAGGGAATTGGCTTTATCAGTAAGAGTTGTATTTTTACATAATGAGAGAAGCATAACAGAAGTTATGATACCACAAATTGAACTACAGCCTTAGCACAGGCTACAGCACAAATTTAGGAGGAAGTTCAATGAGCGTGTTGACATTTGAACTCATTGCTGTGGTCCAGAAGTGGTTTTAGTTACCTGGGGGGAAAAATGGCTGTTAAAATGTGGATTCCTCTTTTTTCAGTACTCCCCTAGCATGACAATGAGTGTGTGATCCATTAACAAGTCTCACCATGAAGACCACAGTGAGTTGGCCCTCTTCAGAGAGCTACTGCAGAAGAAAATTATTCGTCCCAGTATACAGTTTAACAAAAGGATCTCAGACACAATCAGACCCACCATTTTTTTTTTCTACCATCATCTCCCCCGTTTTGTCAAGACAGTGGGTCCCAAACATGATTGAGACAACTGTAAAGAGTGGCGTAACAGAACTGCCCAAGATGGAACTGCAAACAATTATCTGTGTATGTACATGTGTGGGTTAATGTATATGTATGTGTGTGTGATATAGAAATACACACATACATATATAGACCTGCAGGACATTGTAAAATATTATCACATGACATCTTAAGTAGAAATGAGAAGTAGGGACTTCTATTCCTTCTTTTTTTTTTCCCACGTTTACATTTTAATTATTAAAATTTGCTTTCCCTCTCCCCTCCTGAACTGTTGTATGTTGCATATATCACTGCTTTATAAGTTATTTTTTAAGGTGAACTCAAATGATAAATTCTTCTGATTTTGTAAATGTCTGCCATTATGGATAGGAATAAAATTGCTTATAAGAGCTTTCATTAACTTGTGTTTGATACCAGTTACCCTGTGAATCACAAACTGTACTGTCTCAAGAAATAGAAGAAAGCTCATCTTAATTTTTTGGAGAAATTTAATAATTTTCACCTAGTTTGGTGATTTTTTTTTAATACTTTGCCTTTAAAAAAAAGAAGCACTGAAGGTTATTTTTCTTCTTTAATTGAAGCCTAATATCTGCAATATCTATTTTAAATGGAAGCCTGAATTTGATACAAGCTTCTCAGTTTATATAGAGTACTATAAGGTTACTGTAAGTGAGCTCCAATTGCTATAGAATCTAGCAATAAAGTGTCAGGGCTGCTTCTTGCCCTCGGAAATGAGTTTTCTATTTAGCATGATCTTCCATAGGGGTGGTAGTTAGTGGAAATACAGTAGAGTCCTTATCACAGAAACCTTTTCTAAGAATTTACTACTATGTTTCCCATTTTCAGTGATTCTCAACTGAATTGTAACAATCCATGGTCCTAATTATAAACAGTATTTCCCAAGCCCATTCAGAAAATCAGGTCACCCTGCTACTTGGGTGTGTATTTTTCACCACGTCTACCAGAATTAATTCCCCCAAAACTTTCCAGTAAGCAGTCTTTCTTTTTTTTTGAGCCAAAATGATGGAGTAAACTTTTTATGACTACTAGCCTTGTGAGGGTCTTACCTTTTGCCATGAACAGAAGAGGAACAAAGGTCTGGGCCATTTTATAAGGAGATCAGCCTATTAGACATGAAAGCTGGGGACAGAATGGAGAAAAGGCATATGATTTTAAAGGAAATGCTTCTGGAAGCAATCCCATGTCTCTTCAGGCAAAGCTCTAAAACCAAGATTATGATACACTTAGTTCCTAATGACTTCCAGCTCCCCCAAGAAAAGAAAAGTTTTCAGTGTGTAGTGATGAAAAGGTTGATGATCAGCAATGGGGGCACGAAGTGGTTGAACAAAAATTCATGCTACAGACAAAAAGCAAAGTCCTCTCCTTGGACTTTGCATGTACAAGAGCCACTTACGTAGGAGGAGCAGTTCTGAGATGTGGTTATGTCCATGAAGTCTTGCAAGGGGATTTTTTTCATGAACTTGCGATAAAGAAGTATATGTAATGGGCTGATTGTGATGGTAGCTGCACATAACGGGATGTGTAAGGAATACTAGTTTCCTAACTAGTTTTTATTTACATATATTATATAGATATACACACATATATACACATATATAATATATGAAAATAAAAATAAAAAGGTTTAACACTTTTTACTCTCTTGTTAGGGCTATTCAAAGATTAAATGCTTGGAGGCTTAAAATTATATTCAAATGTCAAAAGATTTTGGTAGCATTACTTTTTAGTAATAATAACTACTTTGATTAGTTGTAAACATAAACTAGATAGTTATTATATGGTTTTGTGGACTTTATTCCCAGTGATTATGAAGGTTACATTCATTTGCTTATCTTTGGAAAACACTTTGTTGCTGTCTCAAAAGATGCTAGAAGCCCCTATTGTTGATTTGAGTTACAAAACCACAAAAGCAGGTCTAATTTCCTAAGACCCTTGCTGTTGCCACTAATACCACTGGTTTCAGTGGCTATGTCCCCAGTGCACCCCAGCTTCTCCCATAAGCATTGCAGACTCCAGCTGTCCTTGCAGCCTGCATTTGACATCTATATTATCCTTGGTAGCCTTCTAAGCAGGACTTCAGGACTCTTTTCTGCCCAGTTTCAGTCAGATGATGTCACTGCTACTGGGCTAAGGTAGCTGGATATGTCTGGACTATGCATCAAGTGCCACACACCAGGTAAGTGTGCCCTGAAGTAAGCTCTCAAACTTTTGAGTGCATCTGGGGTCTGCTGGAGCTAGAACTTCTTACTCTGGCAAAATTAAGCAGAATCGGGGCTTCATATTAATCAGAGACTAAATTTTAATTTTTTTTTTTCTTTCTGAATTTGGCATTATCTGCAATAGCTGAGCTTACAGGTGCCTGTTAAGGATGAAAGTCTGACCATTAAATTAAACCTGTGCAAAGAAACCCCTTAAATGGAAGTGCCAACACATATTGAATATCATCATCAAAACATGTTATCCTAATTTACATACAAGAGCGTAGCATCCTTTCAGGCACATAGTTTTTCTTCTGTATTTCTTTCGAACTCCCTTCTATACAATTTTTCTTGCTGCCAGCATATCTTTGTTTTGCTTTTCCATTTCTTTTCCAAAACATTTATATCATTAAGCATTGTTGCATTGATCCTCAGCATTAATCTTGGTAAATATATTCCTGGCTTCAGAATGAACAGGATCAAGCCCTGCTTCTCATAGCCTGTCATTCTGTGCCCTGATATTGCAAGTTACTAGGTATGTCCAGTACTTCTCATACCTATCTAGTCCCACAGACTGGTGGAATAAAAGACGTGCAAGCTTGCAAAATTTTAGATTTGGAAGATCTGCTTGAATGCTCACTGCATATCTTATTGTTACAATTCTAATCAGATATAGGGAAACCTTATCATCTTGCTTTCTGTAGGGAATGCTTACATCCCTATGCTTATGTACATGAGTGAAGTTACTTACACATGCATTGGTAAGATCAGGTGATACTAACCATACATAGGTTCTGCAGCTGAACCATTAGAAAACGATCTTGTGTGCTAATACTCAACTTTAAGATTATAAGTATCCCTTTGGGGTTTTTTAAAATATGCATAGAGCTTTTTGCTTGTTCATTTGTTTTCTTTCTTTTGCTTATAAACCCTTGTAGGATTTTCATCATATCTAGAGTATTAATGTGGAAAGAAAGACTATTTCCAAGCATTGACTTTTTACTTCCGCTTAAGTTCCTATTGCACTAGATACCAGTGTGTAATGTAACTGCTGTTTATATCTGTCCTTATTCAACAGCATTACTGATAATGTCAGAACTTGTTCCGCTCTGGGAGGAATTTTATTTTAAGTGGTGCAGGATAGTTTTTCCACACTGGGTTTTTAGATAGAGGTCTCTCTTTAATATAGAAATAAATAGATCATGATTCTGTAAATGGGTCTTTCAGGCAAGGTTGAAGTAAGGCTTTTTAAAAACAGAAGTGATGAAATCTTAGAGTAGCAAAAATAGGGAGTAATGGATCTTTCATACTAAGAATTCTGGCAAATATTCTGGCCTTGTAGAAATCAGCTGAAATTGGGATTCACTTATGAATTTCACAGTGAAACCAGTATTTTACCTGCTGCATAAACCTATGAAAAAGAGTATTCATACCCAGATTTTATCTCCATGTCTAAGTCTTGTATAAGTAAGAACAGGGTTTAAGGCAAGGAGGAAGCTGTGTGAATCACATGTAAAGCATGTGGCCTGACATGTGCATTAAAAACATACCTAGATATTTGCATGTATGGGTTGCATTATTTTCTTAATTGCTTGAGCATGAGGAAGAACTGCAGTTGCACTCCGTGTTCCCCCCTTCCACTGTAGAGTGAGTTTGATGCATGTAAAAAAAAAGGGCAATGACCTTGAGTCAAGTCTTTGACACACCGTATGCTGCCCAGTGACATAAATGTGCCTCAGCTTGACTGGGAGGCATCTCAGAGTGACAGTCGTCAAATCAGAGGGTCATCAGTCAGCCTGTGGCTGAGGCCACATTTGCCATTTTTTATTTGGAAGCCTTCTGGTTGCAGAGCCCAGACCACCAATGGGTCACGTATTCAGAGACAGTAATAACTTTCAGATTTACCAGCCTACTCCCCTTAATATAGGATTAAATGCCCCATGTCCCAGGACATCCAGCTGTTGCTTTCCCTTGCAATGGGAATATGCAACAAGAAATGCATAGGCTAATTATTTATTTTAAATAATTAAAATTAGGAAGAAGTTAATAGAATCTTGTTTCTTTATGGATAGCAATTCATGTGTCAGAAGGACAGCTTCTTGAACTGACTAAAAATCATTTGAATTTTCCCCTGTTCTGTGGCTAGCAAATGAAATACTGCATATAAAGATGATTTGGAATTAGATGGGTAATTTAATGAGGGACCAGCTGTTACAATATTCAGTGTTGAGCATTTTATTCTTGTTTTCCTTTTACCAGTCAAAACGAATTTTCAGCTGATACATGTTCCACCAAATTCTATTTCTCAGATCAGTTAATTATTTTTAAGTGTTACCTCCTGTTCCTAGTCAGCTCTGATTCTTTGTTGTTGTTGTGGTTGCTAAATATGGACTGGATTCTTCAAGATTTGACCCTACAGATTTGCATTTGGAGAATGTAAAATAGATCTTAACGATGTAAAAAGAAGATCAGTACAGGTAAATTTATTTTTCTTTAATTCACTGTAAGTGATGATATAACCATGGCTCCTGTCCCAAACGCGCTTGGGTTTGGTTGGGCCCTAAGGATGAGAATCCTGACAAAGCACATCTTTCAAATAAACCCCAAAAAACTCTTTCAACAGTGACAGCTCATTTCTCTTCAAACTGATCACACTAAAGATCTAATTCAGGATTTAATGATACGAAACAACTATGAAAATTCAGTAGACTCAGAGATAAATGAGTTAGATTTAAATTTTAGTGTGTGCAGGTTCCTCTGCTTTCCAGACATTGCTGGCTCAGTCCTATAAGATGCTGCTCATGCCAGTTGTCCTTCTCAAACTTTGATGAAACCATTCACATAAGGTCATGGTTTTGGTAGGATTTCACCTGATCTGGGTGAAATGTATGATTTATCTGAGGTGCAACATTATTTAGCAGATATATAAACTGAGTAAATAGAGCAAAATACAGAGGGTCTGAAGAAATTACCAAAATGATGTTTCAACCTGAAAAACAATGAAAAAGTCCTTATCTAAAATACTGCTTTGAGTTCATGCATGCAAATTGTCTGCCAGTGCTGTTATCTTGGAAATAAATTACAGTAACAAATTTAGAGAAAATAAATGGATCACCTACTCAGCACATTAAAACTCTGATCCTGCAAACACATTCAGATTTGTTTGAAATACAGCCTGCAGATAGTTAATTTTAAACAGATTTAAGAATAAAGTAGTATCCTTCAGGAAAGTGGGACTGCTAAAACCATGCTCAAGCGTGGACAGTGTAGAAGCTCAAATTAAGTCTTCCCTAAACAGACATTATTTTAAAGATTTTACCAATGCAGGAGCATTTTATGTATCTAGTACTGATATGCTGAGCAGATTTGGCTTTCTTCTGTTTCTTATTTTATTAGAGCATTGTTCACTACTATATGAGCTATTTTTCTGAACTTGTCCTTCTGTCTTGTTTTCAGTTGTGCAGCCATAGTTCCCTCAACACAGCTAACAGCTTTGCAACTTTAGTCCAAACTTCTGTTTGGTCACTGTTCTTCATTTAAGCTTAAAAAATGTAAGAAAGCCTCTCATGTAATGGGAAAACTTGCCATAAAAATGTATAAAGGTTTTCTTGGGTACATGTTTTCACATTAATAAAATGCAATTTTCAGTTATAATTTGAAATGGTGACTTTCTAGCCACTCTTTAATTTCAATGTGGAAAAGAAACTGAGAAAACAAATCACCTTTTTTTAAATTTATTTGAATTCAGCATCATAAGTATTTGCTGAAAGGCATGGTTTTGGGGAAATCAGATCAAAACAAGATTTACTACCTAGTTGCTATGAATAATACTGCTGGACTTTATGTTGAAAGCTCCTTCCACATCCCCAAAAGTGGATTGCCTAACATCTGATAGGTATGACTTTGTAAGAGCCTAATTCACAAATGGTCATTTCATTTGTCTATTCCCTGTTTTCACTGTATCTCACGGATGATTCAGGGTGCCCCTTAGCTGTGCAGGGTTCTGTGGTTGTATCTCTCAGAAGAGTAACCGAGTGGTCAAGCAGGCTTGTTCACAGGGTCTGGTAATTAAGGACTGGATAATATATCCACCAGGTGTGCACTCAGAAACAAGGTATTCGTACACTACCTCGCTGTTCTCTTGAGAACTTGTACAATTCTTCTTGCATAGGTCTGGGGATCCCTTAAGTTTTTATAATGCCGAGGCAAGAAGCTTAATTTTGCTAGGAGAAAATTCTGGCAGTTTAGCACCAGTTTTCATAGGGAATCAGCACAAAACATGGGGATTTTGAAAGGCGATGCATTTTCTGAATACCCTGGGTGTACTAGGAAATAGACCATACAATTTAGAAGTTTGGTCTGTTAGAGAGATATATACAGTTCCTCAGATTAGGAGGGAATTATAACAATAACCATGACCAAAGCTATGTTTGTCCCTATAGAGTGAATCATCAGTAACTGCTTTTGATATGAAGATTTATTGCTATGGAACAACTGCTCCGATCCTTGAGGAGCCCAATTATTAGCTGGATGAACTGGATATTTGTAGGCTTTATTTCTGTTGTTTAAGCGTAATGTTTTCCTCTCTCTCATTTGGATTTTCCCATTAAATGTACCATGCCAGATCTTTGCACAAAAATAAGAACGATTTGCCCAATAAACATACAGAAAGTTGTTCACATCTGTAACTAGAGCCCTACCATAAAAAGTTTATTTCATTAGAGACATTGGGCGTAACAACAGATAAGGAGTGGCAGAGCAATATCCTGAGAGCTCTTCCTGTTTGAGATTAGGAAAGTTAGCATCTCACAGACTCACACGTTAGACAAGATGATTTCTAACAATGACATAAAATAGCTTGAAAAAAGCTGATATTTGCCATGCAGACTGGAGGAAAATAAAATCCAAGTAGAGGATGTTTAATTGAGGTAGAAATTTAGAAAGCTATAATTTACTAGGAGAGTTTGAAAAGCATGTTACTGATAACAAGCTTGTTAGCAGCAAAACTGGTAGCTAGGATTTAGTAGCTGCTCTCTTTTTTAATGCAGAGGTGCATCCTGCAGAGGGGTTGGGTTTCTTGATCTAGGCAGGTCGTGGACCAGGGACTGCGATATCCATGGGCCACACTATTTGTTACAGATGAGCAAAGTGCAGGTGCCCTTCCAGTGGATGTCAAAGTCCATCTCTGCCAGGAGCACAGAGCATGTCCAACAGTTTAGCAGAAAAGAAAAGCAGTGCTTGCTGAATTGCCATCTAAAAACATGACATTGAAAAGCAGGTGTAGGCTGTTCCCAGGTCTATTCTCATTTTTCTGTTTAACTCCTAGTTTTGATTTGATTTACATTTACATTAATGGTTAAGGAAGAGAATAAAAGTTCCTAAACTAGGGCTGAAATACAGACATGGAAGAGTGGCATGAGTAAAGTGGAAGCTGGAGCTTTCTGTTAGCTGAGAATCAAGTAAATATTTTTTTTTAGGACAAAAAGCATCCATACAACAAACATTTTTAGCCTTGTAGTGGCTATTTGAGAGATGTGAATCAAAATTCTGTATATGCTTAGAGACCAATTTTGAGGGCTCCTTTTTTGTGGCAAGTATCCCCTTGCAAAAATGTTGCAGTGCATCTATTTTGTGCATGTTTGCCTAAAACCACAAAAACAAATAAATTTTTGTAATGGATTGCTGTACACGCATCTGGCAAACACTTGTTTCTGGTGGGGAGAGGAGGAAGATTTGATAGCTGGTGGGTTAGCACATTTATGTGAATTACTTAAAGCATTGGTAAACTATTGTCAACTTTGTTCACATTGCACAAGATACTCGTGTAGTCTACTGCTGGCATTATAACCTCAGTGATCCATGCATATTCTGTAAATTCCTGTAGGTTTTGTGTAAGAAGCCTTTTCACCATTGCTTGCTATGTAAATTCCTGTTTTGAAGCAAGAGGTGGCTTTTGATTGTACAGCCATGTGTATTATATACAACAGTACTTGTTCTGTCCTCAAAACTTGCTGTTCACGTATAGTTAAAGCTTTGTTAAGCACGCTTAGTGGTTTCAGAATTTATTTTAAACAGCAGATATATAAGCCATTTACAGGAATATTAAATGTAACTTAAGAGAATTCAACCCAGTTCATATCCTTTTTGAGAGCTTGGGGTTGGATTTTCGCAGACAACAGGCAGCTGCGGGTTAGCATGTTTCGTGGCTCCGCGCCGGGTATGCAGTGTATGCTTTCCAGCTGCAGGTTCCTGCAAGCCTGAGAGGTCAGACCCTGCGCAGGGAACTGCGCGGGCGGGAAAGTCTCTCCTCTTGCTGTCCCTCGGCAAAGGCAAGATACAGAACCGCGGCAGGCTGTTGCAGAGAGACCCACCAGCCTACAGGCTTCCTTGCACTAAGTAAGTGAGCAAAGACATACTAGCTTTTCCTCTGGTGTCTCTTTATTTTTTTCCAAAAACTTCTGCATCGGTGCCAGGACAGAAACCCATCTCTAGGGGTATGCAGAGGGTAAAGCACTGCCTCCATATTGTGTCCTCATCCCCAGCTACGACAGGCTCTATGTGAGGCAATGTTTTAAGAATTTAATTATTTGTCTGTTTATCAAGACAGAAAAATAATCTGAATTCTTGAACTCTGGATTCTTTTTTTATTAGTATTTTATGATGTACAACAAAGACCTAAAAACGTTTATGTGTTCTTTGCTGGTTTCTGACATCAGAAATTCAAATCCTGTCTAGACTGAAAGACAATGATGGGAAAAGTGAAAAAGCTGGGGAAGTTGAAGGGGATTCTTACTTGGATTATTCCAAGTTCTGTGTTTTATTTGTTTTTATTGATAGTTTAAATGACGAGATTAATCTTTTGAATAAAGGCAGTCTTTGTTAGTGACTTTGCACCTTCACCCTTTCACATGAGACTTTGAGTACTTGCAATAAATGTTCCTCACAATTCCAAGCCACTCTGTAGATAAATTCCCTATATTTCTAAGGTAAAAAAAAAAATTTAAAAAAAAAAAAAAAGTTTCTACATATTACTTCAGCCCTTTACAGAGAACAACAGGGTAATACCAACCCCATATTCCCAAGTATTTGCAGGTCACATTTAAACAATTAGGCTGGTGTATTTTAGACAAAGAACGACTTTGACCATCATAAATGATCCTAGTGTTCAAACTGCACTCTTTGGAAGTAAAGAAAACCTCAGCAATTTTCCAAACCAGCAAGAATTAAATTTGTCAAGATAAATATTAATGTAGAAAATACATGCACAACTTGATACTGCCTCTGACCTTAAGCATTAATATTGGTAACATTGGGGATCTCACAAAACTTTTATATTTCAGAGCAGCTGTATTTCTCCTCAGTGTGTGCTTCATTTTCATTATCGACAGCTACCGCAAGGAGCCAATCCATGCCATAGTGAAAGAGGTCAAGGGCACGGCGATCAAAATTCCCACAGCATCATAAATATGCAGATGTGTGTGCGTGTTGTGTTAGGATGAGTAACCACTCCAACTGCAAACTTCTCCAGACCTTGTGTGTACCTTTCAAAAGCAGCCTCTGGGATGGTTTCAGAAGGGCAGTAGTCTGTGTTGATGAGAGGTCCAACATGCTGCCCGACAGTGATCGCTTTCCAAATGGTTTAGGGTCTTGCTTTGGGGAATCTTAACTATCCCAGCTGCAGCCCTTGGACGGAGTTGTACCATGGATACATCTTTACTTGAGCCCCTTCGGCTGTGTCAGAAAACAGACCTGCCCCTGAAGGCTTCCCTTCTTTCAAAATCCTTTTTGAAATATAGAGCTGTTTTCCACAGCTGTTGAAGTGCTGAGAGGTTTGGTGGTGTTAGTTCTGTTGTACCGAAATACAACCCTGTGTGCATTTTTATATTGAGAGAGCCTTCCCTCAGAGAGTGCCTCTGACAGTCAGTGTAGCACAGCTCCGGGAATCCAGTGTTCAGAGAAGCCGCCTTGTCTAAGGACCAAACGAGGGAAACAAGGTCATAAAATCAAGCCTCACTGTTTTATCTTTAAAAAGCTCCTTGCAAGACTGGGGAGCTGCGAAGACATGGATTGCGTGTGTCACTATCCACAAAGTGTATCTGGATGGGAGCCTCAGACAAGGCTATTACAGACTGTATTTTCTAATGATAATACTGTACCACCACATCAGACTTGTTTCTGCTCCACACTGTGGCCTGATTAATTGTACCCTAATTTTAGTTGCCTAAAAATTACCAGCCTAGGTAAGTCAGAGGAGGGAGAGAAGAAGGGATGCCTCTGGAAGATTGTATTATGGCATCAATTGCCCTGTCCACCGAGGAATCCTGCATGCTTTTAAAGGCCTACAATTAGGTGGAATGAATCCAAGGCTTTATAATGAGCTTCACATCCCTGTACACAAAAGTGTATTTATTTGAGCCTGGTAATGGGCAAGAATAATGCAGCTCCTAGGAACCTGAATCTGATTGGCTTCCAGATGAGTTTCTGAATCCTTCAATCTCAAACATGAGATTTCTGCCCCATAGTTATTTTCTTTGTCTTTAATTCCTTTTTTATAAATAGATGTAATTTGAACTGACTTGTTTGAACATTTCTAGAAGGTTTACACCTGCCTAGAAGTCCTCACCTTTATTTGTTAAGTGGGGTCTCTTACTCTTTGCCTGCACTGATTCATTCCTTGAAAGCAACACATGAAGAAACCATTGCCTAGATCAATCAACACCAGCAATAGCATATGATGCTTTTAAATTCAGCTGTGAGGTTGTAACTAAAATATTAATGTTCGTACTTTCTAGGGATGGCTAAAGATTCCTTTCCTGAGGGCTTTAAGGAATAAATCTAGGAGCTCCTAATTTAGGATTGTGAGAATACAGGTCGTAATGGCAGTTTATGGGGATTTTTTTTTTTTTTAACTTGTGGTAAACTTATATGATTTCACATGCTGGTTTGGAGATGAGGAAGGTATCCAGTTTCAGACAGACCAGATCTTTGCAGACAGTGTTACTGTGGATTAGCAAAGCCCATTTATAGCAGGTTCCACCTCAGGCTTGCACCATACACCTACCTTATTCGAGTTCAACTTGATATCTTTCTTCATTAACTGCTGGTACGAAATCTTAACAGCAGTTGTACCAATTCTTGTTGCGAGCTGAGGAACAGCTTAAGTTTAAAAATGCGAATGTTGTAACTTGCACCTTTTCACCTTCATGAAGTGTCCGCATTCTCACAGCTGGGCCTGAGACAGCAGCTGCCTCCAAAGTTGCCGTATAACTTCATCACACAAAAGTGGGTGTAATTTTTTTGTGAGTTTAACAGGAGCGGTATTGATACAGTTGCTTTATTTCCCAAGTTGTGAGTCATTTGGTGTTGAAAATTATATGCATCTTGTGTAGCTATGAATAGAAAAAATGAGAATTGTTTTTTATGATATGCTAGTACAATCCCTGCTCTGCTGCTCAGTATTTTGAGTGCCAAACTTAACCAAAATGTTATCTTCACAGATTATCTTAGCCTCATCTCTGCATGAAAATGGGTATGAATTTCCAGTTACTGTTTCTGGGTTCCCAGTGAATTCTGGGCCAAAGGTGAAACAGCTGCAGTGGGAAAGATTGCTGTGGCAGCCACTTACTGACAACTTTTCAGATGCATAAAGCCATCCTGTCTGTTGTCTGACACTCTTCCAGTTTTCTCAGTGGATCACCAAGTTCTTGAATATCTTGATGGGCATTGTCAGCCAATGGAGGAAAGGTAGACAAGCTCACCACCCAGGAAGGGTAGAAACGTAGCGAGTAATGAGCTATCTTCTCCAGCAATCGTTTATTTTTAGTGCTTAACTTTCAATTAACATTTGTATCTTCAGTTATTATTTTACCATTCAGTATCTTGAGGTGGTATGAGCAAAATATATGAATATATATAATTTACAAGAAATATAGGCTTGTATCGTGCCTTTGTAATTCTCTTCAGCTTCAGTATCTATAAGCTACAAGCAGACAAACTTCTTCCCTCTTTTGGGGTGTTCTTTACTACATAGTAGCTGATGGCTTCATTAATACTGGCTATTTGAGTCTTCTGGGGCTAACGTTTATGTTTTCCCAGGTGAAAATGCCATAGTATTCTCACCAGACATAAGCACAATGACATACCACGGTAGTGCATGGCATTGGTTAGCTTCTCTCTACGCGTGCTTGCATGTTGGAAATTTAGAAATGCTGCTGTATAAATTGCTACATTGTTTATCCAATACAGGTGCTTTTCTGCATCCCTTTTTTGCTCCGAACTCCCATTAACTTGAAAGTTAATGATGGCTTGAAAGGGGGTTTTGGAAGCACAAAGGATGCAGGGAGCAACTCTTCAGTAGTTTACAGGCTGCTGTAAATTAATGTCTTCTCAGCAAAGAAATGTAGCATTTTAGCAGTAACTTCCTAGTGAAAACACTGAGCGTGCTTATCACTTGAGATTTTAAGGAAAAAAAGTGTCAGACTGTGTAATTGTATCTCATCTAACTTTGACAGTTTACCAGTAATATTCAATGAGGTATGAAACTCGGTTTTATCTACATGTTCATGATATACCAACCAATGCAGAACTGAAAGGTGAACAGTCATGTTTTAGTATGGCGGCTACACAAGAAATCACAGTTTTCAAGAGGTTCTGTTTTGATTTTGTTTCTTTATCTCTATTACATTTTCACCACGGGAGTATTTTTCTATATAGTCACATGAGGCTTCCTTTCACCAACCAAAATAGTCTGTAGCCTTCTGCACTGTGAAAGGCAAGCCCCGTGGAGAAACATGGGCTTTGCGCTTGCCCAGCAAATTAGCAGAAATTTCATCCAAGCCATAAAAGCCTCTTATGTTAATCTGTGTTTATGTAATTAAAGCAATCAGGGATAGGAGCTTCAGGAATAACGAGGTCTCTCTATCCTCTGTTTTACTCTCTCTCTGTACTTCATAGGGATTTAAGAGTTCTTTTTTCAAGGCTCAGCTGTGTCTCTTTAAGCCAGTGCAGTCTAAGCATCATGTGAGATTCAGTTTATGGGGATAGCATTGGAGCGTGAAAGATTTACTTTTGGTAGCAAGGAGTAACACATGTCCCTGTGGACATGTGCACTTGCAAACAAGTCTGATACCGAGCATAAAAAAAATCAAGATGGTACCAGTACATCAGACTCTGTACTACAGTGGGGTTTTTAGCTTTTGTCATTTGTATTTTATTTTGTGGGAGAGGAGTTGGGGGATCTCAGATCACATGGGGAATTTTAGAAGTATATCACTCAACAATCATTTTATAAAGTCGTAACTTCAAAATGCACTATGATTTATTACAAAAGTATATTTTCTTCTGTTTGCCGACATGGTTGTTCCATTTTGTGATAAGTTAAACTCAGCAGTTAATTTGTTGCACTGCCTAGCTGCATGAATTCATCCAGTGTACATATGTACCTGTGCAGCATTACTTTGGGTTTTGTATTTGAATTTGCAGTATTGATTATTATTTTTGTATTTTACTTTGCCTCTGTTATTGGAATTGTAGTAAACATAATTTATACATATGATTTTACAACTGTTTTGCAACTGAAAAGTCTTCTTTAAATTGTAAAGTTTTATTGATGGATACTCATTAAAATGGTATAAGAATTATATTAACAATTGTTTTGTGTTTTGATGCTCTCTGTACATAAATATATGTCTATTTATCTGTTTAATGGTGCTTGTGTCTTGCAATTTTGGATACATTTTAGAATAAAGTTTCATTTTACAAGAAGTAGTTGTATTTTCACAAGCTGTGTCAAAAAAAAAAACCCTTTTTTTCCATTAATAACTAGGGTTATGAAAGAAACATATGAATCTCTAAAACATTTATAACTTCAGGCAGTAATACATTTGTTTCAAGAATATACAGGTACACAGTCTACAAATATGCACAGCTATATATTGTAGCTTATTTACTGCAGTAACTGACATCTGTATTTAAAACGTTACCATAAAGATATATTTTGGAGGTGTGTCCTACAGCTGCTGACTCTGTTGGTAAGAAAAGATTTGTGAAGGTGTTAGCGATGTCACGATTATCATATTAGTCTGTTATTTTCCAAGGAACACAAAAGCTCTCCAGGTGTGCATACATCTGTTTAAATACAGAACGAATTTTCGTAGAAACCCAGAAACCAGTTCTAGATTACAGGCTTCTGTGGAATTTTGGTTCTTAATCGGACCGCCTTTGCTACCCCCTTGTGCATACCATTTCTCAGAATAAATTCTAACTTGGATGAAATGCAGGTCTGGAGCAGTTATGCTATTAACTGAGTGGGCTGCTAGCTGTCTATGTGCTGCATGACTGAATAGTACTTCTTGCTCACTTTACTTTACAGAAGATTTATTCACATCTAATACTGAGCTCATCTTTGATTAATCAAAGTGCCTTACCTCTTCTGGCACAATTCCTCTACAGGCATTGCACTGTGTCTTGTTCTTCACAGCACTCTTGAGATATGCTGTTGTGCTGCCCAAAGCTTTTTAAGTTACGTTGCTTCAATTACAAGCATGTTATTAGGAGAGGATAACCTAACATCCATTCTGTTTTTTTCTTTGTAAATGTATTTAAAACAGTACTACACCTGTTGATGTTTTCACTATTTCAGTTCAGGAGGAGAAGCCTCAAGCCATTAAGTGTGAATCATTTATTGACAAAAACTTTTTAAAACTGCATTAGCAAGCAACAGTTCTGAAGGGAAGTCAATTTCTTAGTCGGTTAACCAAACTTTTAAGTTGAGCTCTCTCTAATTCACCACCAGTTCTCATTTCAAAAGAACAGTTTCACCAAAGATGGTGACTGAGTAATGTGTGGGTTTGGATGTAAGGCATCCTCCATCTGCCTTTGACCATTTGTTTCTCTATCCGCCGTGGGCATCGATAAAGATAAATGTGGCGGTTCACAAAGGTGCTTCCCAGAGCCTGCCTTAGCCATGTAGTGCTGGCCCAGTTGCCTTCATCTGGTGGTGATGCCAGAGGTGCTGGTATAGGCTACTATGCCACGAAAGGTACTTTTTAACTGGGAAACCATTGAAAAGTATAGATCTCCTCTGTGAACTAGGGGCAGTAATTTAATTTCACTAATTTTTCAGCTGTGAAGGAACAAGACTGACCTTGCAGGTATTTTCTGAGGACAAATACACTGAAAGCTGTAAAATAGTTACTCCAGTGGAGACTGTGTAAAAAGGTAAAGGAGTATAAGGGACGGCAGAGAAACAAGTCACTGAAGCCAATTGGAAGACAGGCATTGCAGTCTGTTACCTCAGCAGACAGGGTCCAAGAAAAGGAGCTGCAGGGCAGGAGAAATGCAGCTTATGAAAGCAGAGGCTCATTTGGGAAAAGGGCATTTTAGGCTGTGAGTTGCCTCACCTCACTCTCCAGGTGTCTCTGCCAAGCATCCACAGCAGTGGAAGCCAGGTGCATTGCTCATTTGGATCCTGGGTGGCCATTCCTGTTCTGCAAGGGCAGCTCCTACTTCCAAAGGACATATTTTGAATTACATCCTTCCATTAGAAATCAAGACGTATGTACAGGTCTGAAATGTGTTCTTCAAATACCAGCTTTCCCTTACCCCGACAGAAAGCCAAGAAGTTACCTTTTCTGTTTCTCTAAAACTCCTCCATACAGGCTAAGACAAGTCCTCTGACCACTCGCCCCAAGAATGTGCTCCTCCACATACTTCAGAAAGTGTTAGATGTGAGCAGATTTAGATTTTACTTTTACCTCGCTGTGATACTAACAGCTTTCTAGCTCCTAATCTCACAGCAGACAACAGATATATTATGGGCCAAACACCTGATCACTGGGACTGTGTTAAGCAGAGGTGAAAGCTACCTGTGAAAGAACAACAAATAAATATTATCTTAGAGAAAGCCTGGTCAATGAATGTGACAAGGTAAACCTGAAAACAAATTTACAAATTACTGGCTTAGGTGGGCAAAACACAAGTTAATTTTTTTTAAATAGAAAAATGTTCAGTTCTGTTTAAAGACTCTTCCTTCTGACATCCAGGATCCACAGTGTGAGAAGTTGATGCTTGAGTTTTCGTCATCTGGATTGAGCAGATGAGGAAGAAGAAAATACCGGCTGCATACTATTTACAAACCCTGTTCAGGGAGCAAGACCGAGCTATGCCACTGCCACTTACAAGAGAGTCTCTTTCTTTCTTTCACAGAATGCAGTCAAAGAAGGAAAGAGAAATAAGTGCAAACTTTTTTTCTGAAGCAACAGAATAGAAATAAATCTAGGGAATAGCACAGCATGCTGATTTTCAGAGTGTCGTGGTTTAACCCCAGCCCCCAACTAAGCACCACACAGCCGCTCGCTCCCCCCTTGGTGGGATGGGGGAGAGAATCAGAAGGATAAAAATGAGAAAACTCGTGGGCCGAGACAAAGATAGTCCAATAGGTAAAGCAAAAGCCGCGTGCACAAGCAAAGCAAAGCAAGGAATTTATCCACTGCTCCCATCGGCAGGCAGGTGTTCCGCCATCCCCAGGAAAGCAGGGCTCCATCACGCATAACGGTCACTTGGGAAGACAAACGCCATCACTCCAAACGTCCCCCCCTTCCTTCTTCTTCCCCCAGTTTATATACTGAGCATGACCTCATACAGTATGGAATAGCCCTTTGGCCGGTCTGGGTCAGCTGTCCTGGCTGTGCCCCCTCCCAGCTTCTTGTGCACCTGGCAGAGCAGGGGAAGCTGAAAAGTCATTGACTGGTGTAAACTCTACTCAGCAAGAACCAAAATATCAGTGTGTTATCAACATTATTCTCATCCTAAATCCAAAACACAGCACTATACCAGCTACTAGGAAGAAAAAATCAACTCTATCCCGGCTGAAACCAGGACAAGAGCCAATATCCTCTGGAATGTAACTAGTGTGATGGTACAGCCATCCTGTTGCTTGCTAAAAGAGTATGTGACAAATAAACAGAAATCTTGCTGTAGTGCAATGATAGTAACAGACCATGTGGGAAGAAAATCCCTACTGCACTGAGAAACTCTATCTTGGTGAGGCAGGTTGGTTAAATTTCAAATTTTCCTGGCTGTTACGGGTTAAAGCTGGATCTTTAACAATGTTTAAATGAACAAGCATTCATGGTATAAATTCATTTATGTATGTTTTTAATAAACATGGGAAGCCTGTCATTGGAATAGTGGGTAACAAGTTGTAGCTGGATGATAAAGAGGAAAGGCTGTAAGGAAAGACTACAGAAAACAGGCTTGCTGCTCTGTTGAAAACCATGCTATTTACAATATCCAAGGGAGGGGGTGGGAATAGCAGAGAGTCAAATACAAGCTTTGCAGTCTTTACTTAAAGAGCATTTACAGGTTACACACTCTGCTACGTCGAAGCAACACATCTGCTCCACGGACCAGCCCTGCCATAACATCTGACAAGCCCAGCCTGTCAGCATCTCCAAACTGCCCTCTTCACGTGGCTGAGCCTTCAGTAGTAATAATGCTGTATCCATGGCAATAGTCAAACATTGACCTTCCTGACCCATTTGAAAGCAATTGCTCCACTCTTCCTCAGCAGTGCTTATATTTAAATAGTTTGCAAGACCAATATCCTGCGGTACCTTACCAGCCGTGTGAGGAGGAGGAGGTTAAGAGGAGAGCCCTCTGTGAGGTCTCCTGTTATTAACTCCTGTGTGAATACATGACTGGGGCCGGGCCGCCGAGGTAGGTGTCAAAATGTCCGTACCGGCAGTGGCAGCGGTTCACCAGGCCAGGGCACCTCCCTACCGGGCCCACCGGTGGCTGGCGACGGGAATGTGTCTTCCCTTCCCAGGGCCCATCTGCCGGGCTGTCAAGGCCATGTGAGAACATGAGCGAGCAAGACTTCAAAAGAAGAAAAAAAAATAATCGGAGCAGGATTATAACTATTGCAGTGGCGACGCGCATGCCAACACCCGCCAGCGGCGCCGGCACAGGCTCTCGGCAGCCGCGCCATGGTGGCGGCTGAGGCCAGGCTGTGAGGCGGCCTCGGAGGTCCCTGGGCAGCAGCAGCGGGGGATGGAAACGGGCAGCCGGGTGTAAAACCGGGCCACAGCCCTGCTGCCGTCCTCCTCTCCCCTGCGGGGCCGCGTTTGCTCTGCCGTGCCCCAGCGCCCCCTTCCCCTCAGCCCGGCCGCTCCTTCCCGCCTCCCCGCAGCGGCCCGGCCCCCGCCAGAGGAGGCGACTGCACCCCAGCCCTGGGGGTTGGGGCGGGACCGGCCCGCCCCAGCGCCTTAGGCAGCGCAGAGGCCGGGCCGGGCGGGCTAGCGCTGCCTCTCCGTGCCCGGGGGGCGCCTCGGCCACCGCCGTCCCCCTCGCTCTGCACCCATGGAGCGGCGCGGGGGCGCGGCGGGCGGCGATGTCTGCATGTGCCAGACCGTCTTGCCGGCCCACGCCAACCACCGCGGGGAGCTGAGCGCCGGGCAGCTCCTCAAGTGGATGGACGCCACCGCCTGCCTGGCAGGTAGAGAGAGGGGCAGCAGCGGCCCGGCCGGCTGGCGGGCGCCTCAGGGCAGGGGGTGATGGCGGGCGGGGTAGCGACGCCTCAGGGCGGTGGGGAGAGGCGCCCCTGCCGCCCTGTGCCCCATCCCCTCAGAAATGCACCTTAAACTCGGGGACAGCGTCGCCTTCCCTGAAAACCGGTAGCCCCGTCCCGATATTTGCCGATGATGGGCGAGGAGGAGGCGAAATTTTGCCCCTGGGGAGCTGGGGAGCGGCTTGAGGGAAGGTTTTAGCTGGGGAGAGTGTGTGAGATTTGGGGGTTCAGATTAGGAACAGGCAAGTTCAGTAGTGAGAAGGCTTGTGGGGCTGGAGAGGAGTGTGAACTCTGAGGGGAGAGCGAAGAAGGGGGTGACGGGTGGTTAGGATGAGGAGAGTTAAAAAAAGAGCAGCAGAAGGAAAAAAGGGATGGAAAAAAGAGAAATACTAGAAGAAAGAAAAGTACTAATTTAAGAACATTGGCGCATGGGTGCAAAAAAAAAACCAAAAACCAACCATAAATCCCACCAGCATGCAGAACACTCTGTCTGGTGTAACTCAGCTTTGAAAACTTTTAAAATCTCCTCAGCTAACTTCTGGAAGCGAAAGCTGCATCTGAAGCACTAAGAAAACCCAAGGCTCTGCCATCTTTGCTGTCAGTGAACTCCGTTTCCAAGTACAGCTGCATACATTAGCAGTCCATAATGAGCCTTGCAGAGAATAGCGGGTATTTTGGGGGAACTCATGTCTGGATGGCGTCTCCATACGACGCGGTGACCATGGTGCGCTCGCTGCGTAGGTGTGTGCTGCGCTCCGTGCAGCTTTATGTAATCCTCTCTTCTGTGTAGAAAGAGTTGGGATCCTGGAGAACTTGTCCCACACAATAACCCAGTAACTACCTAGCACGTAGCAGCTTCCCAGTATGATCACACTTTTTTTTTTGAGATTTATTTTAGCATGAAGGAGTAATTTGATTTCAGCCCTTCAGTGATTTACCCCTTAACAGTGCTCTTTGCAAGAGGGACACCGAACTGATCTCAGCAACCCCTGAACTTGAGTCCCTGCTCTGAAGTGGCAGAGCCCCAGCTGCTACAACAGTTCATCCTTGCTCCCTGGACTTCAGTTAAGCTGTGATGATCTTCACCAGCTGCTAATCTGCCACCAGAGCTCACTTGCAATCCACTGTTCATAGTTGCTTTTCCTTGGTTAGGCTTAGGGCAACAGCAGTCATTCACCCCACAGGGCTAATCCCATCGCACACAAAGGATTTTTAACACCTTTCCTTGCTTTGCTTTTTGTCTCACAGCAAACTCAGCATGCCAGGCAGGGATTTGTTTGGCTTTACCATCTTTCACCCATGTTAGTGCCAGCTGGTGCAGTTGCAAGTGCCCGGATTTTGCACTTTCCTCATTTCATATCCTGCTGCTTTAGATGTGATCCACCTGGCTGCTTCCTCACTTTTAAGGCTACTTATGACTATCACCATCTTACTCATCACCTTGCATTACCTGTCACAGTGGCGACTCCAGCCTCTTAGTCGTCAGTGACCTCTTCCCTTTTATCACAGTGTGCTGGTTCTGATAAGTGCCTTTGTGTGTTTTGCCCTCATGTTTTCAAAGGGAACTCCTCAGATACTGATACAACTCATGCACCATCCTCTAATTCTTCTAAGCTTTTTCTTGCGGTGCTCACTAAAAATATTGGGCTGCTTGAGTGAGAACTCCTGCCCGTTGTGCAGTGCTATCTTCTAGGTTTCCTGCTAGTCCTCTCTTTTGCCTCTGTCACCCAGGAAACTTTGTGTTTGTACAGCTCCTAGTGTGGTGGAGATGTAGCCTCTGACTTGGAACTCCAGGTGCTATGGTCAAATAAATAATCAATCACAATAACTTGCTGTAAAAAGATAACTGTTTGGCTATTAAATATTAACGGAAAAGAAGATATTTACCTCTTCCAGATTAACTTTCATAGTTAATACAAACAGGGTCTGTTATTTTTCATAACCAAATGCATCCTAGGGAGATGGAGAACACAGTTAAAATTTTGGTAAAAATATTTTACAGTAAGTAAATATTTGGGTTTGAATTTTTTAAATCTTGTTTGTATTTGTTTTTATTTAATTCCTGCACTTTTAGTACAGCAATGAGGACATGTACTTACCTGCTTTCCACTGCTGTGGCCACACTAGTAAGCCAGTAGATCTTTCTCCTATGTCTGAGAATCCTCAACTGACAAAACTTCCACACTGGTTTTACATAGCCAATACTCAAAACATCCTGTTTTGAGGGAGATTGCTGAGATTTCTGTAGGCTTGTTAATGCTTTGTGACTCTTTTTGTCCTGCAACATGCTTATTGATGCTCTCTTACAAGAATGTTCATTTTTAGACAAAGGCCTTAAAGAGAGTTTTTCAGACTGAGTAGGATCATTATCATCATCTAGTCTCATCTCCTGATGTTACCCTTATTTCATGGTAAACATTAACTTTAATCTTATTTGGCTTCTTTTTTTCGAAGGGGTATGCTGCAGACCTGCATTAGGGTGATGAAAAGAAGAACTCGGATGTACTGTGTTTCATCTCTGTCTCATGCACAAGTATATAGGTGAATAGCTTGTTGCAAATGCAATGTGGTAATTGTGTGTCCATGTGTCTCTTTTGAAGCTGAGAAACATGCTGGTGTGTCTTGCGTGACAGTGTCTATGGATGACATACAGTTTGAAGAGGCTGCCAGGTACAAAACCAGCTAACAGCAGTCAAATGTTTTCATTCTAGAGATTCTTATTTGGCAGAGATAAACTGAGGCATTATAAAATCTGAGATAGCAGGCCAATGAACTCCCCAGAGTCATGGGGTTAAGTCTCAAAATTGTTCTTTTCTATCTGTGGTAGCCTGACCCACCTAGAAAACAGATCAATTTCGCAGGTCAAAAATAAACTGTAGTTACTTTGACTTGGCAACCCAGATGCCAGGTGAGAAACTGATGGCCCAGTGATCTTTGGCTCTAGTTAAGTTGAATGCTGCAGGCCATTACTTATCTCTGTTAAATAAGGAGTACATACCTGTAACAGTTATTTTATTAATTTTTTATTGTTGTAAGTGCCCTTTCAGTTTATTTCTTGCCTTCTCTTCCTGTCAGCTCTTTTAAAAAAATGTGTTCATGTAACAAAACAGAAATATTTTGCATTTGTGATCCCCGAACATTGACTGAGTCTACAAGATAATACAGGACTTACTTTTTGTTTTAACAATTTTTCATGATTTTCCAAGGGATAAAAGACATTGTAAAAGGAAACAGCACATTTATTCCTAAACCATATCCTTACAGAAACTTAAAGCCATTACTTTGTAGTTTTTGTGTGTTTTTACACCTTGCCATCTGGCAATTAATGAGTGCTTAGATGGGATGGACCTGGTTACACAGACCAATGCACATGCAATTGTCCTGACTGTGAACCAAGCAACATTGGCTGTCAGATGTACAGCTGATGTCAGTTTAAAACTGTTTGCAGTACATGAGTGTAAAACAAGCATCCACTCACACTTCTGAACAGCAGATTTTTAGAGTAGGGACCATTAGGATGAGAACTAGAATCAGTAACAAAGAAGTGAACGTGGTCATACCAAATCTAGAACTCAAGAGAATTTCTTCATCTATTTTACAAAATTAGTTTTAAAGTGTTTGTCCTGCCTGTAATTGTTATGCGTTTTTAATTTTGTCCCTAGGAAAAAATCCTGTCTATGAAAACTGTACTCACAGTCCTACAAATGAAGTCAGGGTAATTTTTTCTTTCGGGCATAATATTTCAGACTTCAGTAGCTTCAGAGCAATTCTCTCTCTTGTTTCTGAGACCAGAACACAGCTTCTAAAATGTAATGAAAATACTTTTCCTTACAGGTTTGTTTCTAAGCATGTCTCTAGTTTTCCTTCTACTTGTGGTATCAATGTTTCATTTTTAACAAGAATATAGGGTACAAACATATGAAGTGGTTTCAGTAATTATTTTTCAGCCTCAGGTAATCCCTAACATCCTGTTTCCAGCTTACTGTGTAATTTCCTAAATTTTGCCAGATCTTGTTGATTATACAAACATCTTGCATAAATAAGAGAGCTCTTGTATCTCACTCTAGTAAATGAAAAAGATTTTTTATAAGTTACCTGCTCTAAGGTTTCATTTACCTAACTCAAGTTACCAAATGTTCTCTAAGGATTAACTCTTCTGGGCATATTTCTTTTCAGTTGACATGGAAACAGAGATTTGCACAAATATGTATATTGCAAAACTCAGTCTTATGCCATGATAACAAATAAATCCCTCTTCCTTGTCTTAATATGCAGCAGTTCAGTGGTAGTAAGAAAATACGATTTTAAATTACACTTATTTAAATTTTGTTAGTGCTCCATATGTGAATCATATTCAGTTCATTCTAAAATATTTCAAAAGCCTTCTGCCAGTTACAAGTAGAAGTGTGGTGTCCTGTGACTTCTGCCCCTACATATCTATTTAAATGCCCAAGCTGATCAGCTCTCTCTGCTTAAATCAGTTTGTCCAAAGTCAGAATACGTGATACAATGTACATAATTTCATTTTGAAATAGTGTCTGACCATCTCAGTTCTGACATCTTTATTTTCTGATATGGCCGTGGACTTTTCTGCAACGAAATGTGGGTCCACCTGCATAGACTGCTTGGAGCACAGGGGGAGATGTCAGTCAGTCAGGGTATCTAATGTCTGTGAAGTCTAAACCTGCCTTGTTGCGGGACTGGCGGCTCAGGCTCAGTGAGATCACATCCAGCTTTGTTCTGTTGTTCCCACCCTGCAGTTGCGTCAAAGGCGGAAAGACCCAGGCTTACCTCGCTCAGCCTCTCTTATGCAGTGTTCTCGCACAGAGGAAGAGAGGTCACCAGGGAGGTGTCACTGACAAAGGTGAAACAGACAATCTTTGTACAGAAGAACAGTGCCCTGCCAGTAAGCCTGAGGTAGCGACTTCTGCAGTTCCCACTGGGACCTCGTGGACAATCCGGCATCATGATGTTCTTGACAGGGCCCATGACATCCTCTGCAAGCATCTGCAGAGACTCTGAACTCTCCCTCTTTTAAGGAAAGCCTCACACTCACTACCAGTATGTGTCGTGTTCAATCATAGAGTTCATCTAATGAATATATTCTGTCTTTCTTCACCTTGTACTTGTTGTTACCTCTGCTGCTGTGCTGCTGTAATTCTCTTGGGAGTTTTATGACAAGAGTCTTCAGAGGTGTTTCAGGGTACTTGACTGAGTTCTGTCTCTAAGCTTTCTAAAGCCTTTTTATGAGACCATAATGTTAACTTCTTTTCCAAGCTTGAACATAAATATTGTGTTCTCCTTTTTGAAAATGAGCTGTTGGCTTCCTTAGCTGTGCAGTTTAGAGCTATTACATTAATGGTTGTGCTTTTTCTTTGTAATGAATGATGGAAAAATTCCTTCTGAATGCATTCTTCAAAAGCTAATGAGGGCTATGTATCTGCAGATGGCCTTAATTATTTCCTCTAACCGTTCTTCCCCCCTGTCTACTCAAAGGCTTCCACTTATGTTCTTGAATATGAACAAGAAAGAGGAAGTTTCTGTGTACTTGGTTGTTCCCGTCTGGTACCATAAAGGAGCAGGTTTCCTATTCCTCATTCTAGTGTTTGGTAACAATTCATTTGAAGTTCTGGCATTGAGAGAAGCAATTTAAGAAAAGCCTTTAAATGTCAAAACCCTATTCATTAAATAAGGAAGAAGTTATAAAGAAATTTTTTTTTATAAACTGGGGTCATGACTGTGCCAAATCCTTAGCTGTAGATGCCTATTTCATAGGTACTGAAGTGGCCTGAGTTGTATTTTGCAGTCTTGGATATAGGTAGCTGCACTTTGCCTGCTCTGGAACTGATCTTTAGCAGTTTTAAGTCAGTCTAAATTCCCTGAAGGCAGTGGCCAGATGCGCAGTTATTTTGGCTGTGGGTCTGACTTACCATGCACATCCTGTCCTTTTTACTGCTCTGCTCAATAAGACAACTTTAGGGGAAACTGCCTTCTTTCCGCCCTTCCAGCATTGTCTTGTGTTAGGATATTTGGGGTTTGAAAACAAGGGTTATTCTTGTTATCAACATATAACAGGTACTTTAGAAATTCCAGAAGGAAAGAATTATTTTCTCATTTAAATTTGATTCTATGTAGGTAAAAAGGTACAATTCTGTTTAGGTGTTCCATGTAGGTAAACGACAAAGAGTAGTTGTTCAGAGGTATGGTGTTAGAACAGAAGGGACATGGCCCTTGTTCTTGGCCAAAACTTGGAGAGTGAACTCTTTCCCCGTTCTTCAAAGATGTCAAAGAACATTTTTTGTCTTGGGATTATTTCCTCATGTGCGTGTATCTGTATGTGAGAGAATGCACATGGAGTATATCTTGTGTGGTTTTGCAGCTAGATATACTCAGTGATTTGGTATAACTCACAGCAAGATGTGCCTTTGAACAAAGGCAGAATCTCGGCCAAAATTTCTTGGGGGACCTGGGGCCTGGAGCACACCTGACGTCATACAGACATCAGCAAGGAAAAGGAATGCTCGTATTAAGCTTATGCAGTTTTCTGAGTGACTAAAATCGTTATTGAGCATGAATGAAGTCTGACTGATGAATAACAGTGCTAAACCTTTTTCAGTCCATTTTCAGTACAGTATGGAAGACAGAGACTGATGAATGAGATTTTCTTCACTACTGTTAGGAATACCTAGAGAGGCAGGTTCAAACCCTTATTGAGCGGTATGATTACATACCATAAGATGTTATTCTTAACAGGGTTGGACAAATTATCGCCATCAAAGCAAAGGTGAACAGAGCATTCAAAACCAGCATGGAGGTAAGAGATCATCACTCTTATTCCCAATGATATTTAAAGAATAGAAGAAAGGTGGGAAGATTAGAGGAATGCAACATGGGTCCAGTCTTATTTGTCTTAGAAGGAGCTTTGTGCAGATATCTGAACAATAACACTGCCTAATGAAACTCTGGTTTCATAATGACTATTATAATTGCATGTTTCCTGTAAAATAATCCATGTCAAAATAGAAACTGGACCTTGAAGAATTAAAATCTTTGGCAGGTATAATGGACGGGATGGGATAGGTGGTGTTGGTCCAGAACAAAGCTATTGACCTGTAAACAGTCTTTGGATCAGATCTAGGATCCACTGAACAGGTGGAGTTCTAAGTATTTTTGAAACTTCTGATACAAAAATGTTTATCTCAGGTGTATGCATGTTCTTATTCTTCATATTATAACAAGTATGCAATGCATTGCCCAATCACTTCCTTGAAGTCAGAATTGAACCTTAAGGGTACTTTTCTCTGCATTGTGCCCAAGTCCAATTTCCATTAATATTAATGGGAGTGATGCATCTCGCAGAGAATGTATTTCAAAAGATTAAAAAAATTAGAAAAAATCAGAAGTTTTGATGCATGTCAGGCCTGTCTCACAGGATCAAATACAGTGTTTCACCTTCAAGTGTTTCATTGTGTTTTATACATTTATACAGACGTTTTCGCTCATACAGATCTTGGAAAGATTCAGATGGGGACTCCAAATGACACACAAGTAAATGGAAAGAGATATCCATAAAACTAAATCTAAGCGTCTTTCCTATTTTGTATTTTATCCTACAAGTGATGCTAAACATACATACAGAGTTGTTGTACTAAAGAGCTTTTCAGAGCTCAGCAAATATTGTGATGTTCTTATGTGTTCAGAGATGTATCAGTGATAGCAGAGCAGTTTTTTACCTTTTTTCTTTTAAATTTAAGAGACTGGGTGTGATTGATTGATAAACAGTGCACCATTTTGTCTCAGCTCAACTGACAATGATGTAAATACCGTTTTTGTCTTCTTCCTCCACTACCTCCTTCCTTGTAGGTTGGCATAAAGGTTACGGTACAGGACGTTTTGACTAATGTTGAAAAAATTGTGAGTGTGGCATATGCAACATATGTAGCCAAACCAGTTGGTGCTGGAAAGGTATTCTTTCTGTTTTCTTCTATGCTTGAAGTTACTGGGACTGAGTTTCTGTGAAATAACCCAATTTTCTGGTTGTGAAACACAGGAAAATGTTCATACCTGTTTATTCTGATGAGTAATAGGAAAACAGCATGAAGTCCAGACTATATGGAGATATTTTTTTTTCTACAGTCCATTTGTTAGGCTTTTTTAATTGTTTCCACTTTTCGTGCACATTTGCTAGTAATAGAACTGGTGTCTTTGTACAGGCTGCAATATTGATAGAGGCGAGCACTGGAAGAGAGATCCCTGTGAGTCTGCACGGTCTCTCTCTATTTCAGAAACTGATCTATATACATCTTGAAACCTGCAAGGATGTTGGGGGTGGTGTTTCTTTATCCTTCACTCCCCCTTTTGAGAAGGTTGTTCAAACATCACTATTTGGAGAGAAGACATTATTTTTAAGCTAGCTTCCTATCTAAATTAATTCTTTGTCATTTATGTTAATTAGTTTTCAAGCAGGTGTTGTTTCTTCTCCCCAGTCTTTGGCTCCCAGAGGTATTTAGAAATCAGTCATGGTACTGTTTGGCCTTCACATTGCTGTGCTAAGCAGGCACAGTTCTTTTAAAGTTTTCATATGTGAAAGGCGAAATATTCCTCAGATCCTCTTAATAAACTCCTTTTGTATGTAGTAGTCTACTTTCTTGAACATGAGTGACTAGAATCATATATTGACTTTCCTGTGCTGCTGAATGTGTTACGATAGTGCATCTTCCTTTTTAACATCTACTGCAGATTGGCAGAGAGCAGTCATCCCATGATATATTACAGTTTGCAGAAGAAACAGATGGGAACAGTTTTACGAAAACTAAATTCCAACTTGTCTCTGAAAGGCTCATGGCTAAATTGGTTAACCTGAAAGCACTAAAATAGTATAAAGTAAGGATTGTTTATTATTGATTTGATATCTTATCCATGGCATCAACCCATTTACCTTTTGCCCAGATTTCCAGGGAGGTTAATTCAGGATTAAACTGGTGATGATTAACTAAGATTAGGCTTAAGACAGGAACACCCCAGAGGGAGTTTGAGACTTCAGTTCAAATTCCATCACAACTTAAAGTCTTGTAGAAATTAAAGAATATTTTTTCAAATCCACTTTTCTGAACAACTGTTGCTAAAGTTATGCAGAGAGCAGCAGTATGCGCTCACCATCCTAAACTCTTATCTGGACCATCTGGAAAAAGCTAGGACGCTCTTGAGGAGGGCCAGAAAGGAGGCAAGGAAACTGGAAGAGGATTTGAGTGAAGACTCCAAGACTGGGAAACATTAGCAGCACCACTAGAGGACACAAAATGTTGAATTTGTCTGTGTTGCTGTGCTTGTTCATTATTTAAGGCTTCTGAGGCTAGACCTTGTAAACAAATCACATAAGTGACTGTTCAGTGGCACCTCTGCAGTATTTATCTAAATGTAATAATTTTCTTAAGCCAATACAGGCTTGGATTCAGTTTGTCATTGAACTGACATACATGGGAATTTGCATTTAAGGGAGAAGAAGGTCTGATCTTGGCAAGAAGGGTGCATGGCTGGGCAGAAGTAGCATTTTGGGCATAAATGTATAGAGTCTGAAGCTGCACCAAGTGCTGGGTGTTCATGTGTTTTTCCTCCACCTCAGAAAACCAGTGCTTCTTTGAAAATAACTCCTCAGATAGATGGAATAGGCAATGTGAGTATGGAGTGAATTGTGAAAAAGGGAGCGGACTATTTGTGTAGTGAGTGGGAGTGGGCTCTGGGGTACACTTTCCCATAGACTACACCACTGATGAATGCAACTGGGTTATTTTTCTGTTAAAAAAATTCAATACTCAAACCTTCATTTTAAGATCATCTTGTTTTTCTCTTTTTCTTTTTCCTTTTTTCTTTTGTCTTAAACTCTGTGTGCTCTCACAGATGTTTGTATTTAAAAGCCAAAAGCACTTTGTCATTGAGTTTTAACAAATTATTCTGAAAGGATAATGCAGAATCTTTTGAACTTTAACTCTGCCCTTGTTTGTATTAATAGAACTTGTAATCTTGGACAGTTGATAGCAAAAGGTTGCAGATAATGCTGATGCCATTTTAAGTTCAAAATGCACTTTGTTATGATTATGGCATTCAGAATCTTTTTTTCTTTTTCATTTGCATAGATTGCATTAGAACCTGTAAAGCTTCTGTCTACAGAAGACCACCTGGAGCATGCCTTGGCTATTGAGAGAAGAAGAATCCGCCTGGGCTATGAACAGATCTTTCAGAACCTAATGCAGGAGAGTAATAAGGAAGGTGATTACTGTGGTCAGCATGGAAGATGGAACAAATGACTTAGGGGCAGCTGGAAGGGAGGAAAAAAGCAGACAAAACATCTGAGTAGAGCTCCATGAGGTTGTGGTATCATGTAGAAAAGCGTGTACCAGATTTGTGAGGGTGTGTAAGACAGTTATTCTAATAGAGTGGTATTTCTTTGTCTTTCAGAAATTCCAGATACAAAAATGCAGGATTGAAGGCCAAGCATGCATTAAGTAGATGTGAAATGCAGATCTTCATGTAGGTTATATGTGTAAGGTTTAACAGTTCACACAGAACTTTGCAATATGGTAGTAAGGTCCTATGACACTAGTTATAATGTAGATAGAAGGATAAAATTCACTCAGGCTTATGGCTGTGTCTTTGTAAGAAAGCACTAAGAACTATGTTTATGCCATGAGATCATTCCCAACAAGCAGGCGAAACTTCATTACCTGAAGGTCAAAACAGGTAAAAAAAAAAATTTAAACTTCTTATGGCCAAATTAGAAAAATTGAGCCAAGAAACAGGTTCATCTATATTTCTGATAGTAATCTCTGTTCTTAAAGACAGTTGTGCTCAAAAGTTGCTGTGTTCCCCTGCAAAAGAAATGATTCACAACAGTTAAGAAATATGCTGGTATTTGGAAAATCTGAGCCGTAACTCCATGTATAAACAACAGACATTATGTAGTTTTACCACGGAAAGTTGAAACCTGTTGTAAATATAAATTCTAGTCTTAACAATTTAATAAGACTCTGTAGAACTGAAGAGACTTATTTGCTACAAGCAAACCAGTTATTTGTCTTCATGGTAACTGTCTCATAGGAGACAGCTTAATACCATGAAAAGCAAATAGAGGTTGCTGATTTTGGTTTCCACTGCCTTGCCTGGAAACCTCCTTGAAGGATCTTATCATTGTTAGCACTAATTCACCTCCTTAAGGAGACAGAACAAGCAAAACAAGGGAAGAGAAAAGAAAACATTGCGTGTAAAGGCTGCCAGGTAGCAAAATAGGTATAAATCATATCCATAAAGTGAAGTTTGTCTTCTGAGTGGATCTTATGCAACAACTTAAGTAGGTCCAAAGTGCAAGTTAGTCAAATATATCCACACATTTATATAATTACGAAGTTAGTTAATTATGGCAAAATTTGAAAGTACAATTCAGGTCAAGTACCTTCTAGCACACATACATGCTTTTAAAATGACTGACATCATCTCATGCCTGAATCTGTTCTTGCAAAATAAAAATGAAAAAACCAAAGATTAGAGTGAGGATGTATAGCTAAACATTTGAAAATGAAATTGGAAATGCTCATATAGTGGAAGGTAGTTACTGATTCTGATCCATATTACTCTCTTTCATGTGTTCTATATTGTCTCTGGTAATCACAAGATTTGTAACAGGTTATGAAATAGTCATGTCATACTCTAACCTTAATTAGACAGATTTGCACAGGTGCCCATCATACATGGTGGTCAAAGTCTATGAAAGGCATTTGAATAAGCGATAAACTGCTCTGACAACATCTGTTGGAGGTCATACGTAGCAACCATGAATAATCACAAGCACATGCTGAGGCAGTTGGCTGCCTGTGTTCACAACTAGCCAGCTTTCACAGTAACTGCTTCTCACACAGCTTCTTTGAAGGATATAGTGAGGGCTGGGAAGGATCACTGTGCTGCAATAGACTGCGGGGTGCACCATCCCCCACCCTTATGTCTCTTGGAAAAACAGAGCAAATCTTCAGCCTCTTGCTTGTCTTGCAAAGAACAGAGGTCTTCTGTGTCTTTCTTCTTTTTGTTGTGTCTGAAGCAAATTGCACGCTTCAGTAACTGGGGGTATTTTCTTCTTGGCTATCAGACTTACTAGCAGAAATAATTCATTAATACATTTCTGCTGTGTTTCAGACACTTTTGAAGAGGAAGATGCAGTTTCAACTGATGTTACTCATGTACAGAGTATTGAGCTTGTCCAGCCTCCTCATGCAAACCATCATGGAAACACTTTCGGTGGCCAGATCATGGCTTGGATGGAGACAGTGGCAAGTATTTCAGCAAGGTACTTTTCTACATCATAGTCTTTGTGTATGGTTCTAAATGGATGTGATTTTAATATTAAGGGTTTCACTGGGATTTATTCTATGAAAAATACAGGCCCAAACCTTTGTGACTTTTCTTACTCCTCAGATTGCAGGAGGCCTTTGAACTATTTACGTGGTACATTTCCTACAGCATGCCACACCACTGTGGGAGTCAAATACTATTCTTCTGTTACACATGCAGACCCTAAGGCAAAAGAGGCTATGTTACTCTCCTAAAACTCTCTGCAGAAAGTCAGCTTTGGAAATAGGAATAGAAACCTGACCTCCTTGTAGTTGGTGCAGTGTTTTAAAAGCTGAGTTAGTCATTAAGTCAGGATAAAACTGATACTGACCTTGTATCAAATGATATCCAAAACTGAGCAGCATTCTTAATGTTCATCTGCAGATCATTATGCCAGAAGAAGGAACAAGTCAGAGAAGAAGAATCAAAAGAAACATGTTCTGTTTTCTTGGTGTGCACAGAGAATGGATGCATAACCTTCAGCAAGTCACTTAGTGTTTCAGTCTCTCTTGAGTCGCACATCCTATAGGTTGTAATATTTTTAGCAGTTTAAAGGGCTCTGACATCTTTAGGTAATAAGTGTGAAGTATTTTTGTGACACTGCCTAGTATTGCTTGTCAGTATGGCCTAGACATAAAATCATTTAATTTCTCTTCCCCTGAAATCAAACCATTGTTTTTCTCCCTCCTTGCTCTTGGACTCCATACAAAGCTTCTTTGTAAGCAGCACTTGAGTTTCAGTTTGAATTCTCCTTGCATACCAAGTGACCTAATTCACTGCAGGGATGTTAAGATATGTTTTCGTTTTTTAACTTTAATAATTAAATTGCTTCCCCATTCATTATTCATATAGTTTTGATTTGTAGCCAGTAGTTGTACTGATAACAACAGATTTTCTGTAGCGGTTGGATAAACAGCGTGCTTTAGTAATGTCAGAATGCACTGACCTTACTGCAGTGTGTAATTTCATTGGCTTCAAAGGGATTGTTTCAGATTTTTGCCATAATATGACCCAAAATATTTACCTGTTTTCATTTGATAAATTTTACCTAGTGAGAATTACATTTAGGTTTAAAAAGAAAAGGAAAATACCAGCAAATGAAGTAGTGAAAAAATTTCTTTGAAATAATGAATGTCAAACATGATTTGTCATGTTGAGAATTTCAAGAATAATAGCTGCTGACAGAGGCTTGTTGAAAACAGAGATTTTGTAGTTTATGCTTGAGAAATAGCTTGTCTCACTACAAACCTTTTGTGAGGCCACTCACAATTAGACTTGACCTTTGAAGGTGCCAGCTAAGAGTTGCTATGGCCACAAACTCTGATGGAGGAACGGAAGAAGAGGGCTAACCCTTGAAAAATAAATTTCTAAGGGCATTTTAAAGGTTACTCACCCTCCTTCTCCCCTCTCTCCCACCCCCTCCACTTTTTTGGCCGGACAGTAAATGATAATCTTGCAGATAGCAATAAAGCCATTTGAATATTAGTAATATTAGTTTGAACTCGATCTGTACTTTCTTATTTCTTGCACTTGCAGTAAAAGCATTCAGGCCATAGTTTTCCAGGAAAAATGGAATATTTAGGCCAAATTTCTGTTTTGTTCCTCTCTTATTTTCAATAACATTGTGTTTGCATCTTTATAGTGAACATTGTAAATAAGATCACCATTTAGCATTTTAAATCAGAAGAGCAAATTGTTCTTAATGAAATTACAAAATTGTTTGAATATATTAGTCTATCAAAAAGACGTACCAGTAAATTAATTAGGTACAGATAATTGTGTGCATTTAACAATACTGGTAGATTAGTTTTCAGAGTGCAGTGAGTTAAAAGCTAGGAATGCTACAAAGTTATATTTTCAAGTTTAAAAACTGCACAATGCAAAACCTATTCTCAGATGTGCATATGGCATTCTTATTGAGCATTTTGCACTCATGCATGAGGACAGAACATGTTTTTTCAAAGTCTAAATATAGATGGCATTATTGTATTTTGTTCCCTATTCATGTCATGCACAGAGATCCCAGTAAAGAGTGGGGCTTTGACTACATTTAGAACTGCTGAAGAAACCTAATTTTTGCCCACTACGGAGAGCTTGCAAACTAGATCCCTATTCCACAAACCCTTAAGCTGTATCTGTACTGCAGATTTTTTTCTGGAATGTCTGTGAAGGTCAGAGAGGCGATGAGTGTAGATGGCACGGAATTGCAAAACTTTTCTTTTAGCAGTGTAGCTGGGTTTGATCAGGTGTGTATCTGTTTGTCCACTGTATCGGTCTGAAGAGCAGCTTTGCTAGTACGCTCCTGGAAAGGGTACTCGCCTGGCACAGACAATCTTCTGTACTAGAGCAGCAAAGTTTTACTGGAGTGGCTACAGCCTGTTTCACAAGCAATTCAAAGAGACCCAGTAAGACAACCTTGCTGAACCTGACTACGTGTAATTGCACGCAGTCCAGGATCAGGTCTGAAATAAGAAGAGACAGGTGAGTGGATGCACTATGCAATTGGAAGGACAAAGGGAACAGAATTACTAAGATTTGTAATGTAATGTACATGTAAAGATGTTTGTAATACACTATTGTGCCCTCAGCTTTTGAAATTTAGCCAACAGTTCTGTTTTTCTGAATTGATAAGTGATCAATTCAACATCTTTCTGTCCCTTTGTATGTGGAAAGATGAGTTTCCCAGCTCAGCACCAGTAGTGAACTGCACATAATTTAGTAAACCAGACCAAATTAAAAAAAAAAAAAAAAAAAAGAAACCAACTATGCATTTGGCAGTTATTTGGGTAGTTTTTTATTCTTATTTCATATAACACTAGCAGAAAACATCTGACAAACAAGCAAAAATATACAAATATTAAAAGAATAGATAGACTGACATTGCTTTGCTTGAATACTGTTTCTGGTGCTCAGCCTTTCTGCTGAGGTTTCTTTTAATTGTTTAAAGGCTTTATGATCTGGCATTTTTACGTTCTGAGCAAAATCCTACTCCCTGTGCAGTCATATAGAAATTGATGAAACTCTGTGAAGTAAATGGTTACTCTGTAGGTAAGGGATTCATGGTCTGGCTCCAAAAGAAAGTAATATCAAGCAGTGAGAATTAATTAGTTAGTGTTTGTAAAGTCTGTTGAAAATGAAACAGCATGACATAAGTGGTATTATTATGTTTGAAGCTGGAATTATATGCTCTTGGAGCTGAACATGTTAAGTGTATTTCAGTGAGTTATGGAATAAATTAGTGTCATACAGTGGTCTTCTAGGTTGTGCAAACCTTGTTGCTCTAATCACCACCCAATTCAAACCTAACAAAGGAGGTTCTTTAACATGACTATGTTTTGCTCTCTGTATCTGCTGCTTTCTTTTCCAGCCGCCTTTGTCATTCATATCCTGTCTTGAAATCAGTCAATATGTTTAAATTCTGGGGACCATCCGTCGTGGGTGACCGCCTTGTATTCAATGCAGTTGTGAACAATGCATTTCAGAACAGGTAAAGCTCCTAATCTGCTTGTCTTCCTTGACTTCTTCAGCACCAGCCTAAATGTGTGTTTTAGGTTTCAGCTTTCAGTAGGATTGGCATTATTGAATGAATTATATTTCAGCTGGAGCTTTGAGGGATATATCTATGTCTATAAATATCTGTCTATAAGCACCTTTTTTTTTACTTTTCTCAGTGAAAGTTTTTAAAAATTATTCTCTGACTTTCACTCTTAATTTAAAGATCATTTGTAACCAAATCCCAATCCTGCAAACTGAGAGCCATAAATATCACTCTGAAATTCAGGGATTTTCAAGGGATGAGTTGGTCTCCCAGCTTTGATTCTTGAGAAGACTCCAGCTTGCTGCCAGGATCTTCCTGTCTTGGCATCTGTTGACAGATCTGGGTTCTATTTATTGCTGGTTACTGGCAAAATTCATGCTTTGTTTTGTTTACTTCTTCCCAGAGTTTGGTTTGGGTGTATGCAGAGGTGAGGCTTTGCCAGTTGCAGTTTGGAATAAATGGCTACAGCCCATGCTGAAATTTTATCTTTAGTTGAGTATATTGAGGTGTAGCAAGACAACCCACAAGACGGCAGAAGCTAAAGTAATTCTTCCTCCAAATTCTGTACACGGGACAAATGTTATCCTGGCATTGGTCTTCTATGGATGTTTTCTTCGTAGGTGTATTTGGTCCCTGCAGAATGCTAGCAGGGCATGAATTACCTTTATACCATGCTTCTGCTGAATGTCAAATCAATATCATGCTGTTCACTTTTGCTGTCTGTTCTCACAGTAATCTTACCGGTGTTCCTATTTTGCTACTTAGCTCAATTTTTGCTCTTTTTATTAATGCTATTTAGCTAGTGCCACCTTTTATTTTATTTCTGAAATGTGTCTGTCCAGACTGAGTAATTTATTTTGTGTGCTACAGAAGGTATTTGAGTCAGGCTTCATGCACACAGGAAGGTGTACAGCAGCCCTTTTTAGTATGTCTCAGGGCTGCTTCTGCATCACTTGTAGCAGTTCAGTAATTAATTTAAACTTTTATTTCAGTGTGGAGGTTGGTGTCCGTGTTGAGGCTTATAACTGTGAAGAATGGATCAAGGACCAAGCACGGCATATTAACAGCGCGTTTCTCATTTTTAACACTGTAAATGACAAAGGAGAGCTGCTCACTTTCCCCAGAATCAAACCTACTACAAAGGTCAGCTCTCATCCTCAGGAGTAGGGTGAATGCATACATGAGATTATGTGGTCCAACCCAGCACACTGCATGTCACAACAGCCAGCCACTATAGCCTTGCTGGGAAAGCAAGGACTAAACAGGGCACTGAAATGCATCTTCTTGCAGAAGAGAAAACCTCTAAATGAAATGTTTGACTTTGAGTGAGAGATTTGTCATTGTTAACTTCAGTCATCTAAAACTGAGAGGTGTAGTGGAGGGTAGTCATCATTAGAAATTCTGTAGTGAGTTGATGGACAGGGAAGAAGAATCTGCTTTTTTGCAGATTTTTGCACCTGTCTATATCTGTCTTGTGCAATCTCCATTGACTGTAGATGAAACTCCTAAGTGTTCAGTGAATAAAGTTATTTTTATAAACCCTTAATGAAGATGAAAAATAGACCTAATAAAGAAGTCTGTAGGAATCAAATCCCACGAGATGGGTGAGCTTTCCAGTTCCTTTGACGTGGAGATCTCAACATATGTTTCCCTGAAAGTGGTTCATGAAACACTCAGAGCAGTTTGAATATTATTGTTGAATTATTTGCTGTGGTGTCACCTGTCATTAACCTCACTGCTTCAATTATGAGACTTTTAGAGAGCCAGCATAGACTGAAATGAAATGATTATTTAACATCAGTGAACTTGTGTTTTATAGGATGGGAACTGGACAAATAAATCTAGGTGTCCTATGTACTAGCTGAGGCAGTAAGGTTCACTACTGCCCATTACAGGCTGTTCCAAGATGAAAAACTGAGTCTTCCCCCTAAAAAAAAAAAAAAAAAGTCATAGCAGCTTAGTTTCTGTCAGAAAAACAGTGTTTTCGTTAAAGATCTGCCTAGAGGGGCATCCACAAGCTAAGCGTCAGGATAAGAACATGTACACCCATTCCTTCACAGCAGAGCAAACAAATCCGGGAAAATTAATATGTGCTTAAGGTAGTTTAAACTTTCAGTGGTCATTTGTCAAGTGGCAGCTGGTATGGCAGTGCTCTACAAAACAGACAAGAGATGTCTTCAAAAAATATCATGTACTCCTTGGTTTAAAGAACGCTGAGATGTACTAATCTGGAGATTTTTCTTCATCCAGAAGCTACATGTCAGCTCTTAAAAGCTGAGGAAAAGAAGCTTTTCCAAAGTGGCATATCCTTCAAGATAACAAGTCCTATTGACCTTTAATGCAGTTTGGCGTGGTGTATGGTCTTGGGTCACTTCCATGCTTCAAAAAAAGTCCACCCTGGCAGAGTAATAATAAGGGAAGGGAAAGACCCGCCACCTTGAAGGGCAGATCTTATCTGTTTGCACAGTGCTTGCTCTGCGTCCCAGATCCATGTGCACTAAAAAAGGAATTCTTCCATGCTGCCTTTGTGCTTTGAACATCAGATGATGATGAATTGGATTACTAGTTTATTTGGTGGGTGGCACGTTTCGAAAGAGTAGAACGTGTGTGGTGCCCTGCCTGGCTGCCACTGGTTTAGGACCAAAAAATGCTAGGAGTATGCTACTGTGATACAACTTTTTTTATTGGATTGTTTTGCAAATTTAAGGAAATATTGTCAAGTCAAAACTGACTCGGGTTAATCTGGGGAAAGGCCAATGTACAGAGTACGATTCTTTATTTGTAATACATCTCTGGCATTTGTCCATCTGTAAGAAATAATTTTTAGTTGTCTTTTTTTCAGACTGTATCCTAAAATAATCAGATGTGTTACTGTCTGGTTTATTTTTTATAAAGGATGGTATGAGGCGATACCATGGAGCTATTGCCCGAAGGAGAATTCGACTAGCAAGGTATAGCTGTTTAATGTATCCTCTAAAAAAGTGATCATTTGTTAAGTCATCAAAGTCTCCTCAAATATGACTGTTACGTTGCTTAACTTTCCAAATAATTTTGCCTGAGTTGCGTTGAAATTATTAGAGGCTACTTGTCTCAAAAATACTTTGCTCTATAGGCTATTTTGTATCCTTGTCTTTCTTGGGAAGAAAAAGGAGTTATTGCAAACCTGTCTTGCAACCGAAAATTGAAGAAATACCTGTAAAGTATTTAGAAGACACTTAGGCCTATAGAACTGATTGTTTCTAGCATGTGTAGAAGAAAGTGTAAAAAAACAGTTCATGCTCTTACTTTTCTTTCAAATTTTGTTTTAGAAAATGCATGCTGTCTGCTAAAGAAGACAGACCTTCTGATCCCTGGGAGAGAAGCAACCAGGTAACCTGTAGATTGTGTCCTATTCCCTCCTTGAGTAAAATAGTACATTTGTACACTTTTTGGGTGTGTAAAACAGTTGTACAGGCTGTATCAGTTTCCAAAGTGGACCTTCTGTACTTAAGTGTTATGAGAGTCATGGAAGAATGGATAAATGTATAATAAAATGAATCGGTTTTTTCTTCTGAAAAAAGAGTAGATGCTTCACTATTGCTTTAAGAGTAAGTTTCATACAAAATGTAAAAAATGTCTTTAAGATAGACTCTTTTAACAAGTGGTCCCTTAAGCAGCAGAGCTGTAAGGTCTCCTGCAGATTTATATCCCAGTGTCCCCAGCTTTTAAAAAGCTGAATTCTCCTGTAGAGGAATTAGTTTGGGTTTTTTTTTTCCTTTATCCAGCCGCTGACCTTCTCAAAAATTGCTGTGAGGAAACTGTTTAGTAAATACTAAAAGCGGGGGGCGGGGTGGGGGGAGAGACACGGCAATACTAACAGACAATGAACAGTGAAATAGTGTCAACTTTGTTTCTATGGGAAAGAGAGCTGAAAACATATGTTCATTCCTAGATATCTGCATCAAGTGGTACGTGTTTCTGGCTTGGACGTGCTAGGACATAGAATGTTCCTGTGTCATGAAATGAATAGTGATGAACCTGAATTTAGGTGGATTTATAGCACCCTAAATGTTGTTTCATTGTCGAATTTTTGTGGTTAAATTTTCATTGCATTTGAGATATCAGTGGCTCCCAGAAATTTTACTGGGTCGTTTTCCATTACATGAGAAAATAAATAATTGGGAATTATAATGCAGGAAGTGATTTGCTGCTAACAGTGTCATCTCTGCTGTTTGAAGCAGCATTTCTTTTCTGCAAAACAATAAATATAAATATGCATAGAATGATAAAAATGGCTTACTCTAAGATTTATTTAATATTAAATTAAAACCTGTCTAAAACTCTAAAGCTGTATTCTCTTTATACAGTGATTAAATGAGAACTCCATCCACTGTAGTCAAGCATAAGTAATGGACATATTTGCATTTTCTCTGCTCTGAGCCTACTGTGTAAGGCAATTGCCAAGATAGGCTACAGCTTGATAGCAATGCAGAGGTTAATTTTCTAGTAGATTTTAATTACTTAGGAGGAAGATGGACAAAACCATTAATCTAGTGGTCTGAGAGGTTACCTGTATTATCTCTCTGGTGGTCACAGTTTTTCTGCACCGGTTTATAATTGGAGAAGGCCAAAGTAGTATTTTGTTGTTGTTTGATTAGGGTTGTTTTGCCAACAGCCATGTGAGCACATAATTTGGTTACTGAAAGTATTTAATTCAGAAACTACTGGACTGTGTTTTCTGGAAGGAAAACACTTAAGGGAAAATGCACATTTGTTTGCGATTGAGGGGTAATGATAGAAAAAGAACATCTAATTTCTGGAATGTTTAGTGAAATGTACCTTTACCCTTCATTTTCAGAAATGTATCTTACATTTCAGGCATATGTGAGTTACAGCAATGTAGCTGCACTGACACAGCTAGCAGCAAAATCAGGATGGGAAATAACCAGTACACTGGATCATGTAAGTGTGTAATTGTGGAATAGGTACATAGCCACTTTAGTTATGTTTCCCCATAAGAGATGGGCAGAGAAAAGCAACATTTTACATTTGTAAATAAATATATTGCCTTGGCAGTGTTTGGTTTACTGTGGCTAGGGTTGAAAACCAAAACTCCCAGAGTTTCCCTGAAATGTTGCAAAGCAACCTCTGATTGTCCAGACTGCTGTGCAATCTGGAGGTGGCATGGAGGAGTTCTAAGATGGTCTGAATGACCGGTGAATATAGGACTTGGGATCCCAGAAGGGCAGGCTTGCCAGCAACTGATCAGTTGGGCTTGTTGAGCAACACACAGGAGAGTGTAAAAACACAAACAAATCCATATGTCATTTCTGTGAGACGTTTTCTTTGCCACAACCAACATGCTTCTGTGGGTTTGCCAAACTGTTTGATTCCAGCGAAACACCAAACTTGGACATCTTTGTTTAGGTAGTGCTGTTGACGATTTGTGGGGCTTCTCATGTCACTGTGGCAAGCAAAATGTATCCGGCAGTCTAATATACTGCCTTTACCAGCTTTGCAGCATGGGAGATATTTCTAAGTAGAAGGCATTATCTTGTAATAGTTCCAAGAGCACACTGCCAGTCGGCACGTGGCAGCAATTTATATATCATACTTTTCAGTCTCTGTCTTCTCAGAAGACAACTTGACTCTTTTCTATGCACGTTTTTCTTTTTGGATATCTTTCTTTCTGCCCTTTTTCTATGAAAAAATTATAAAAGCCTGAAAGCAAAGCACCTCTGTTTATCCATCAGTGTTATAAGCTCAAAATCAGCAAGGAATCTTGTGTAAGCCAGTGTTAAGGTAGGAAGATGCTGTTAAGAAAACCAGTAGCAAAGTAATTTAACTGGGAAAACTCAGTTTTAACCTAGTCGCAGTGCATGTTTTCCAAACTATAGAGAGATATCTGTTAAGGTTTGGTTTCTGAAATATGGTTCGTGATTGGCAGATTACTTCAAGATCATGTAGATTCAGAGATGTTTTGGGACAAAAGACGATTGTTACAATCTTTTAGTCTGACCTCCTGCATGTCACAGGCTATGAAACTTCATTTACTGATTCTTGTACCTAGTCAATAAGCTGCTTGAGTAAGGGCATATATAAATCATAAAGAATTCCAGTGACAACAAATCTGCCAGTTCCATCTGTAGGTTGTTCCAGTGCTTAATAATTTTCTGTAGACACTGTTGTGCCAATTAAATGACAGACAGCAATTGTGCTGGAAAAAGCAAGCTTGAACAATCAGACTGAAACGTTGAGCGTTATTTTCAAGCCTCTGCTAAGACTGTATTATTATCCATGTGAAACTTCCTTTCTACATCCAGTGGGACTGCCACAATCTCAGTTTCTTTTTTAACCCCAGATGCTTGAAACCTGTAATAGAACCAGCACCAAATGTTGTGAAGAAATTACTTCATAAAAAAAACCAAAACCCATGCACGTTCTGGATGACATTTTAAACAGCATGATGTTACTTCTCTCTCTCAGCAAGCCACCAGGTACCTTCCAGTATTACTGGAGTCTGGAACTTTCTCCCCTTTTTGGGGAGTCTTGATAGTAAGATCTGCCTCTAAGCCACTTAGGCCTTATCTGGTGGAAAATCTTGAGTAGCTTTCTCTAGCTGTTCTTTCATCTAATTGAAGTAGGTATCTGAAATCCAGAAAAATCTGGCTTGGGCAGGATGTAGGATACAAATCACACTGATGCTATCAATGGATGGAGAGTAGCCATCCATTCGCATTTTTCTGGACATTTCTGCATAATATGGCATTGTCAGTCATTAGATATTCCTTAAAGAAGTGGCAGGGATCCAGGGTAGCACACTACTTTTTTTTTTTTTTTTCTGGAAGGATGTATACAGTGAACAGTGACAGCAAACCATACTTATGATTGTAGGCCACCTCAATTGTTGTATACGATCTATTCCGCAAGTCAGTCTTCTTTCTTATTTAGCATCTACTTGCAGGCACAAGGTAGACTGCTAACAAAGTGTGGATGTCAGCAGTAGGCAGAGGGTACACTTGTCCCCATATGTGACTGTATGCTTACCTCTAAATTAACCCACTAGGTGGATTAGATTTGCTTTTTGCCAAAAAAAATGAGAGTGGAACCAGTTTTGGACTTTACCTATACAACTCCTCCAGTCAAATTTAGATGTGTGGTATAGATGCAGCCCCAAGGAAGGCTTTCTGCCATCTCCAGTTAATGAAACTTCTCATCTTGGCAAATGTTAGTTTGGTTCACTTGTCACTGTTTCGAGCTCACTTTTGTCACTTTTGCAAACATAAGCACAAGGGAGTATCCCTTAAGAAACTATCTAGCTCAGAACATTACATCGTCTTTCCTTAAGCACTGCAGGCCACCACATGCATATCATACCATTCTTATATTCTCTGCAGTCATGTACCAGGTCTCGATCCTTGTGCTTAGGGTACGCAGCAGCATGGGCACAGAAGAACTATTTAGCCTTCTCCGATTGACACGCATAGCAGCATCTCCACTCAAACAGATCTCGTCAGTGTCCATGAAATGGTTTCTTGGGGAGAGGCTGAAAGAACAAATAGTAGGGATCAGGTAGTAGTGCTGATCAGTGCTCTGCCTGAAGGCAGTCATACTGTGGGAAAGGAGACTGTCAAAGACATTAGACTGAATTGTATTTTGGGATGAAATATTCTAGTAGGTAGTTTTTCCAAAGCAGCATGTGCTTCTCTATATGCAGAGGATTTCTTCCCTTTTCCCGGGAATTAGAATGACCTCAAGTTGACTGACAGTTTTTGAAGGTAGAAAGTGGCACTGTGAGCCCGTTGACATAGAGCTACAAGACTTGCAGGCCTGCAGTAATAACCTAGCTTTGCCAGTGTTCACTTAGCAGAGAGATGTTTTAACAGCTGCACCTCCTACTTCATTTTGTGATTTCCAAGTCTAGAAGGCTCCTAAGACAACATGATTTCTCTTTTATGCCTTGAAGGAATATTGATCCATGTACCCTGTAGCTGATTTCTAAAGCTCTTAGGCCTTTTGTTTTACCCCAGACTTTACTTCAGCAAGATGCTTTCTGGATTATATTGGTTTTTTTTTTCCTATTCCAAAACATGAAAGTACAGAAACATACAAAATCTGTCTTGTTGCACAAATGCTCCATAAACCGAAAGACTGTTAATTTTTGATACAACAAAAAAAAGCAACAGTGATGATGAAGCTTATGAATGTTGTATCACTTAGAAATGAAGATCTGCTACAACTTTCTAGGATTTGAGAAGCAATTTAACATATCAGATTAAAATTTGGGAATAAAGTCCACTAATACTAAGCACTCTCTTCTACCCATTTTCTTCCATTATACAGGGTTTACAGAAGATGCCATGCCCTTTTGCAAGGATTATGTCTACATTGTTATGTGCAGGTTATTCCTTTTGAATTCTCTGTGACAGGGTTCAGGCCTATGACTAGAAATAAATCCAAAATAATCAAGACAAGATACTGCAACGGTGGGAAAAGAGAGGCAATACTATGTTTTGAAATAATTTTTCAGTATATTGTTAACTCCAGGTGCTCTGCTTCACAGTAAAGAATAGGGAAGAAAAAAAGATATTCTGGAAAGAGAAATGTTGAGTCATTTTATGGGAAGGGGACATAGGCCTATGTGTGACTGATTTGCATGGACAAAGGGAGCTGAAGTAGTTGAACTCTACTAATTACTAATTAAAGACAAGCTGCTGGACTGTATAGGTTGGAGAGGTGGATCAAGGAGGTAATCCATGTATCATCCCAAATCATCCCTCTTAAAGCTCAGAAAGTGCTTTTGTAAAAATCTGGTCTCTAGGTAAGCTCCCCAAAGCTGCAATGCATAGGACTGCTGGATATGTTCCAAAATCCTGGTGGCAGGGAGGGCAGCTGCTTGGTTTGTCTTATTTTGCTGAAGTCTGTGTTGCTTCACACGTACTGCAGCAATGCTTGTTTCATCTAGTGTGGCCTTACTCCAGCTTGCTCCTGCTCACCAATGCCACATCCAATGGATCCTACTCTTAACTTTTGAATTCCTGGAAAGCTTTAAGTAAACATCACTACTACTTCAGATAAATCTACCTTAATAAAGTTTCTTCCATTCATTCCTAAAAATCATAGTTACCTTCCCTTGCTTTCCCATATTTACGCCATATTTCTGTAACTCAGCGTGGCTCAAGGGCCATGTTAAAAAACAGTGGAATTCTGGACCAGTACCTGCTCACATTTAAAAAGTCTAACCTCCTGTCACTAATGCCAAATTTACAAAAAGAATTGCATGAGGTCCTCAGGTTGCCTTGTTAGCTTTTGGAGTGAGTGAACTGAAGCCTCTATGAGGAGACTTTCTATAGCAAGGTTGAGAAAAGGTTTTTACTTTCATTCCTAAGTGTATCTGTTTATGCTGTTGTTTATGAAAGTGGTGATATCTACGTGGTCCAATAACTCAATTTTTTCCAAGGCACCTGCAGCATGAAAGGTATTTAGAGGGTCTATGTACATAGTGTGAGAAAGAGGTCATACTGGCCTCTAGCTTATTCATTTCCACTTGCAAGCTAATTCAGCTATCCCTAACCAAATGTAATTAAAACTGTGTGATGTCACTGTGCTATCAGTTATTTGATTTTACATTGTGCTGTATTTTAATGTAAAGCTAATCTTGAATACTCCTCTGCCTTTCCTCTGTCAGATATCGTTTCATATGTACTCCTGAGAGAATCTGCTTAAGTCCTAAACGTGTAACATTTATAAGTGTTAAAATATTTATAGCAATCATTCTTTGGTTTTAATACGTTATTCACTTTTTTTCAGATAAAAATATGGACTCATGAGGAGGGTGATGTGTTGTCACTCAAAGTTGAAATGCAAGTGAAGATACCATCACATCTAGCTTTCTCCCTTTTGTCTGACTTCACATTCCGCCAACAATGGGACAAACATTTCATGTAAGAACTTACCTTTCTTTAAGACTGTTCAAATCCACTGACAACTAACCTTTTCTGATACAAATATTTTTGAGATGTTGACGCTTTTCCACCTAATTAAGAAGAAATTGCTATATGAAGTTGACATTAAAGATTCATTAGTCAAAGTATGGATTAGGTTTTTTACCTTAAAAATAAAATTTTATTTCTCCTAAGTCTGATTTTAAAATATGGTTGCCCTGGACTGCCAAAAGAGAGAGCTGGGACAGAGGTTACCATTTTTTAAAATGAACAAAATTCCATGCCTAGACAAATGTATGTTGAGAGGGTTAATTTGAGTAGGTTGCATATAACTTGAGGTCAATCTATTGTGCATGCTCTCTGTAGGAAGTAAGGCAAAGCTGTGGGCTCCTTCATGTTTGTGTTGTTTGGGACACTGATGCTCAGCTTCATCATACGGTCAAAGTGAGAAACGAAGAAATGGAGATCTTCAAAATGCGTATTTTAAGAAAAATATAAAGTGTATCTGAATTGAAATGGGTTTCAGAATTGCTGTAAAAGGTGTAAAAGGTGTTGGAGGGTTTTTTTATTTACCTTATATGGTGTAGAATAATGTCTAGAGACAATTGAATATCAATTTGATTTGGTGAATATTCTCTTAAAGGAGAAGCTTTTTCAGTTAGTCATTCTATCCTGAAAGATTTTTATCAGAGGGTGAAAGAGGAAGCTTAGGGATATTTGAAAATTCACAAGATCTGCTGAATTCGTGGCTTGTAACAAAGGAAATCTGAAGAAATATTGTGTTGATTTTCCATATCTACAGCCAAAATCTCAGATTTCTTATGACTACCGTGAAGCCTGATTGACTAGTCAAAATGGAATACCAGCTTAGCAGTGGTTATTGCTGAGGCAGTAGAAGCTGAAATTAAATAAATCAATTACTGCCAGTGTAAAGGAAAATTCTGTCCTTTTTTCTGTCACGAAAACTCAGAGATATTGATCCGTACTTTCAAGACAGTGAAAAAGTGCGTCCTACCCCGGTGGCCCTGTCTGAACAGAGTAGAACACAACTTCGAATAAAATTTTACAAATGTAATTTTACAAGCTGTCTTTCCTGTGGTGTGTCAGATGGACAATGTTTGGTCATTCAGCATTGCATGGAACGCAAGCTAATGTCATTCCAAACAGGAATTAACAGTACGCAAAAGATAACGCTTTTAAGACATTGCTCCAGCACCTTGCAGCACTTCTTTACAATTTAGTGGGACAGAGAGGTGGTGTCAGATGAGGTGCAACAGAAAACCTCAATTTTTCACTCTGTGTTCCTCTCTCATCCTTGCTGCCTGAACATGAAAATCGTAGGCTTAATGTTAGGATGGAATATATGTTTGTGCTGTGTTTTTCGTAAGAGATGCTATTGCATACATCAGGATCTGCATGTGTGTGTTAAATGTATTTGCAGAACCTGTGAAGTCCTACAGGCTCTGAATGAAGATGAGAAAATATACTATGTTATATCTCCACCCATGACTGGCCATAAACCCAGAGACTTTGTGATTCTTGTGTCTCTAAGGCAACCCTGTCAGCCAAGGTGAGTGTGCAATTTCAAATTCAACTGTGAGCACTTTGAGGCCACAGTTTTGATTACTGTTGACCTTTATCTGGGCCTGTTGTTGGGTGACAAAGGTAATATTTTATTTTTTAAGAAATTAGACTAGTCTAAAAGACAATATGTTGATTCCTGAGTTTGCACAACCAGATTTGTTTTGCATCATGAAGATGTGATGAAGTAAATTCAGAACATCACAGATCTGTAGTGTAGTCCAGGATTGCTTCTTCAAAAGTGACTTTTTGGGAGTGGTCTATCATGAGGGAAAATAGGCCAGAATTCCAAACACGCAATTTGGAAAAAAACACGTCCTAGAGGGCCTGTCAATGTGCTGAAGCACATAACTGGGAGTTTGTTCGTTTGGGTTTTTTTAAGTGACTGTAATCCCATTTAATGTAATTCTCGAGATCTTCTTATTCAAGGAAGTGCTTGGCCTTTCTTGAAACCTCAGTGTGACACATTTATTGTATCTGTAAATTTTGCTGCTGAATTTGGTTTAAGAAGTCCCTTCATCAGTTTAACAACATACATTGATTTTTTTTCATTAGATTTCTTTTTGTTCTTGCATAATGAAACATGGATAAATGGGACCATTTGGTATATCTTATTGTTCTTTATTCTCAATTTCTTTTCTTATATTCAGTAATTCTTCATGCTAACAGAACATTACTTCTAGAAGGCTTGTACTGTGCTTGCTTTTTTTCCCCCCACAACTGGGAACTGAATCATGTCTACCTTTGCTGGGACCACACGGTAAAGCCTCTTAGTGAGGGTTGCTTCTAGACCCTGATTCTGTAAATGTGGGTTGTGGAGAGCAGGATAAATAAAAAAAAGGAGGTGCTGGATGTGGGCGATTGTTCTGTGGCTTTCCACAAGAAGTCTCCTTGATTGGAGTCTGTGATAAAGCCTTAATGAGGCTCAAGAGAGCTGAATCTTTTAACATATCTCTTTAAACATACAGGAGCTTGTTTGACTTCATATGACAATGACATCCTTGGTATAGCTGTGCATACTTTGTAGTCATTTATGTGTATCTTTCTTAACATCTTGTTGAAGAAGTGTTTGATTCTTCCCCTTGCCCTGCAGTGAACCCTACATAGTAGCTGTAAAGTCAGTTACCCTCACATCTATGCCACCTTCTCCAGAACGCTGCAGAAGTGAAATCCTTTGTGCCGGATTCCAGATCTACGGTGACAGCAACCGCTCCTGTACAGTGAGTAGCTCTGCAGACCTCAGCTGTGTCTCCTTTTCTGTAGTATTACATGTGCATATAATCTCATTTGAGCTGACAGTCTAGAAGAGTAACAGCAATACAACAAAAAAAGGAGTCAGTTTCCCCAGAGTTCAGTGTGGTTATTAAGACATTCTTCATTCCACAAAGTGGAATTTGTCTTGCCCAACTTTGGCCAATCTGAATGGTAGGAAAGAAATGTAAACTAAGCACTGGAGATGGCTGGGCACCTCAAGAGAGTCATTCATGTGATCGTAAAATACATTTCTAGAAGGTGTGCATTAAACTGGTCCCTGGTGGTGTCCATCTCTTTTCCCTGACTACAGAAGAAGTCCAAGGAATTAGTTCAGATTAACTTTCATATGTCAGAAATGATGCAATCTGAACCCCATCTATGGACCAATGACAATGTTCCTCTTTTGTTCTTTTCCATCGGAAGGCTATAAATTTTTCATTTAGGAAAATATATTTCTGAAAACATTCAGCAACACTCAGTGGCTGGGATTCTTTTTTCAGGCAACGGCTTGGTTCATAAAGCACATATATTTAACAGGTTACACATAATGTTTCTTGCTTCTGCTTCTACACTACTGTGTACATTTACCTACATGATTGAGGACCTGGCAGTAGTGAGGATACTGTGATCACCAAGTACTGTAAAAAACTACTGTAAAAAATAACTCTTTTTCCTAGTTATTGCCTTTAGTTTCAGAAGCACTATGTGTTTCTATTTGCATCCATAAAAACTTTGATACTCATCTAGGCTCTGCAAAAAATGGCTAACTGTTGCAATCCATAGGCTTTTTTGTTTCATTTGGTTTTGTTTAAACAGGTGTGTTACTTCAACCAAGTGACATCAGGTGTTATGCCGTACTTAGCTGCAAATCTTACTGGCTCATCAAAATCCATTGAAGACACCGCTTTGGAATGTATAAAGTTCTTGGAGCTGAAAGGCAGCAAGTACTGAAGTTAAAAACAGATTTCTGAAGAGACCTCTAAAGATTATGAAGCAGTACTGGTTTAAATTCCTGCATATTTGTTGATCATTTCTCTACAGGTTAGTTACTTTGGATCATGTAGCCAATATTGGGCTTGAGCCTTAGAATATCTAGTACAAGCATTTTCTATCAAATTAAGATTAGGCCTTAGGCTCTAAATTCAATTTTTAATTTTAAAAAGATTAAAGGACAGATTCTGCTCTTGATTGCATTAATGAATTTTATGTAAATGGAGGCAGAACTTGGCCCAGTAGAACTGTAACTCAGGAGGCTATTTCACTACTTCAATGTTATATTGAATGTAATGGCATCCAGCCAGTTTTGAATCAGTAAATACCACCCTGTCTAATTTGCAGAGAACTGATGCTACTAAGCTGCTTATCCAGTGCTCTGACCTGGTTGTCCAGGTTCTTGCACACCCATTATAGATTACCCTGTATGTAAGTTAGCATTTGCTAATGTTTGTACTTTATCTGTTAATACTTGTAGTTTATCTGTGCCTTCCAATAAATTATTGTTTCTGAGGTGACAAATCCATGGTAAATTTTATTACAGTATCTCTGGAATAGCTTCAGACATCATTCCAGAAAGATTGCTTTGTAGTGATGGTGGGGGCTGTTGGCCTCTCACAGAAGTGCCATGACCTCCAGCTGGCAAGCTGCATGCAAGACTGTTCTGCAAGTGTCGAATAAACGCAGAACAGTGAGACTCTTGGATCCACTCCCTTACAGATGAAAAGGCAGAATGGTTTCAGAGGTTTCATTGTGGTGTGTCTACTTTGTTTTCTGCTCTTATTTTTGCTCAAAAGAGCTTTGTTCAAAAAAAGGAGTATGATCATCAGCACTTCGATTGTAACATGAATGCAGGGGTGTTAAGAGAATCAAAGCACATGACCTGTAGCAGCACCCTTTTATCTTACTGTAGTCTCATAATTGGTAGAGCGAGAGCTCTAGAGGTCTGGTCCAGTTCCCACTTCAGTAAATACATCTTCAGTTTAACCTATAACCAAATCAAAGCTTTCATCAGTGATTTATAGGTTACAGCATGCCTGCACATTTTGCATGTGGGACGCCTACCAAGTGCAGCGGAAGAGACGCCAGCTGGAGTCCTGGGAGCCCTCTGGGTATACTAGCACCGTGAGTCACCCGCCCGCTCAGCAAGACTGGTTAAGCTTGGGTACAGCCTTGCATCAAAGCATTAGTGAAATCAGCCGCTGTCTTCTACGTCTAGCGAAGGCTGGCCTCTGTATGCCGTACAACACAGGGATACCTTTGCACTAGTAATAAAAAGGTAAAGCAGGTTCTGGTCCTTGGCTCTGGACAAGGGACTGCAGATCCAATTCCTGATCCTGATTTTGGATGGTCCTTTTTGTCACGTGGGTAGCGTGGGATACCTCAGCCCCAGGGCAGCCACCTCCAGAGCAGGAAAGCCCCTGAGGCCCTGCTTGCCTCCTCCTGGCCTGGCTGCTAACAGAAGGGTCCAGGGCCCTGCTGCGGACCAGCAGCTCAGCTCTCCGCATCCTGCCCACACTTGCTGTGTGCAGATGATGGCAGACAAGCTCTTGAGTGGGCAGGTGAGTCTCTGTGGACCCAGTTTTTAGAGAACAGAGACACCTAATGTTCAGCTCTGAATACATGCATGACACATCAGGGAGAACGAGCCCAAACGCTGCCTGCACCAAGCATTTATCAGCTATTGGGGTGGCTTACTATGCAGCACAGTTTATAACTTGCCTTTAGAGGCACTTACACACGGAACTCAGCTGTCGGGCTACCACAGGGGCTGTTTGGAGAACGTTATGTGGCATTTTTGAAATACTAGCATTCTGCTGAGCTCATGCCTACATGAGAGGTTCTGCCTTCTGCCCCCAGCACTGAGACCTTGGCCATCGTAGTGCAAAGCCAGGCCACGTGCCGGGTGCAGCCACCACACATCTCTTTGACATAGACCAGGGATTGTATTTTATCAGCCTCTGTGCAGCTTCTAAGACAAGGAGATTGACGTTTCTGGAGAGTGTAGTACAAGCATTTCAGTGCCTCATTTTCCTCAGCCGTCACTGAAGCAGAGCGGGAGGCCTACATGCTTCCAGCCCCACGGAAGCATCGCATGTGACTACCTAAAAACAGCTGTTGCCTTTATACTGAAATTCTCAGAGAAGGCGTACCCTGTGATTTTCTAAGTCTAAAGAAGTGCATCATTTCTTCTGAGCGGACAGCAGAGCAGCAGTCAGGCACAGAACCCTGAGAAGTGTTTTTATGGTGCAAGATGGATCAAAGCAACAGGTATGAAACTCAGGGCTAGCTTACCCAGTCACGGTTGTTAGGCTCACAGACCTCCAGAGGAGCACTACACGGAAGACTGCGTCACCGCGCTGAGAAGGCTGGGCTAGAAGGCAGGCAAGCTGGAGACCAGCACGCCCTGCTTGTGCTCCATCGTTTTGAGAACAAAGGTTAATTCAACGCTTCTTGTGGGATTTTTGACACAACTGCCCTTGTCACCCTGTTTTTAGCAGTCCCTTTGCCAAGCAGAAGTGACAGTGATCACCTGTGGGAACAGTCAATTTTCTTTTCCTCCAACTTAAACGTTGTACACTGTGTACGTTACCAGCCTGTCAAAGGGACGCTTCTGCCTCAGCTGGCAGTAGCAGAACTGGGTGACAACATCTTGCTCAGAACCACAGACCCGCAGCAGCCCCTTCCTCGGGAAGAGAGGCTGCGCTCCAAAACCGCAACTTGCACACCACGCTGCCTACACCAGCCCCTTGTCTGGGAAGTATCGGTACCGCTAGGGAAGTCAAGGTGCATGGCTTCAAGTTCCGAGGGGTAAAAGAACATGTTACAATATTAAGGAGTTTTTAAAGACAGGAAATGATCTAAAAAGATGCTTTTTAAACAATACACTTACTCATATAATAGAAAACACTTTTTAAGCTGGGATAAATGTCTGTTGCAAAATGTCCACGTTAAAGTGATACTGCTTTGAGCTTTAATCCAATAGTTAATTAAAACTCTGTAATTAATCCTTGATTTCATCCACATCTGCTCCTCTTCCCCATTTACACGTGTGCTCTGATTATTATAAACTGAATATACATGCCGTATCTGAGTCAACTAATATGCCTTTGTATCCAGAGCAGAACCAGGAAACCTAACATAAGAGCTGTAACTACTGTATTCTTTAGCAGCATTTTATTAAAAATAATTAACATGTACAGATATAAAATATATCAGCACAATTAAACTCCTGTGTTTGTTTTCTGCTGTAAGAAAAATTCATAGTTTCAGCAGCTGGTCCTAAGCACCTCAAAACCCAGTCCTGAGCTCAAGTTTGCTGTCTGGTGTTCCTTCTGCGTTCTCACCAAGGCGACACAGGGACCGTTAGGACACCTTTATTCAAAGGGTAAATTAATTCTTTAGAAGCAATAGCTTTACTACTGCATAGGTTCCCCTCATGGACTGTTGCTTATTACTGTATAATGCAAGCTGATGTTTGTAGAAGGCACATTTAAGTTTTTTCGACACTGAAGTACCGTATTTGTCCGACGGCAACCACGGCTGCAGTAGGGGCCCAAGAAGCCCGGTGCCGCAGGTGCGCAGAGACCCCGCGCAGCACCTGCCCATGCTGCCCAGAACTGCATCAGGACACCGGTTCAGAACAGAGCGCCGCACGCGAGATGAGCTCGAGGCACGTTTCTGCAGCAACATCAGGCTTCCTTGGTCACCTCACGCGAGACATTCAGACACAAGCGGGAGCCTACCACCACTGGCTGTGTAGGCTGAATTACTACAGTATTTGGAGAGCTGTGGCAGGAACTCCATTTTGAGTTAGTTTCGTAAATTTTTTTTAATACGTATCAGTTTTTCTAAGGATGCAGTTTTTCAGGCTCCATTTAAAAAGAAATAAATCTGCCATTAAGCAGGTATGTGTAAGACAAAGCAAAGTTTACTCCCAACCCCCCCAAGGGATAGAAACACTGAAGATTTTTGAGCACATTCCTTGAAAAAAGTGAAGAAACTAAGCAAGCTGCTCACTTGCTCTCCAGGTCTTTTCAGGTCTATTTCACCACAGATATCAGAGGAAGGGCATGGTTCTGTTTCTATTGGTGAACTAATACTCAAACAATCCAACATGCATAGACAATTGAGTTAATGCATGTACATATTTAACTGAGTAGTGGTAATTGCACCCCCAAGCTCTACAGGCTGCAGGGCCTACCTGATCACTTTACACTACAGGACTGCTCAAGCTTGGACATACAGAGCAAGAAATCATTCTTTCTAAAAGGAGAAGGCAAAACCAAACCAGAACCCAACCAAGAGTCTTTAGAAAATACCCACAATGCCTTTCAGAGATGTAGAAATACTCTTAATAAGACCAGCAGGATTGTGTTCGTCTCTGATAAGTAAAAGCAGCCCTCTTAAGGTAACAATACTGACCACTGAAATCCAGTGGTCACAGACCCCTGCGATAAAATGCACATACCCTCTGTGGTTACTGCAACAAGACCCCTGTTATGAGAAGAAGACGGTATCCCTCTTCAGAGAGCTGACAGTGAAAGGGAATGTGAACCAGAGGGAATGCTGTGTTTCAGCAGAGATATATAAAAATAAAATACCCACTCACTGTATTTCTGTTGTTCCTAGCTTTTCAGTAAGCTAGGGGAATCTGGGAGGCAAACTGGAAAAATGACGGGAAACAAAAAGAAAATTTAGCAGCAGCAGTCTGCTTGATTTTCTGGAACCAGCAATCCACTCTGTGTAGTCACTATTCTGGAGTGAAGCAGTGCAAGCTAACTGTTGTTTATAGCCAAGAGGCCTTCAAAAAGTAACAACTTTGGGTAATTTCACTTTTGGTTTTTGCAGCTTTGATGCTTCTGTAATTTCTTCATAATCTGCGCTCATTCCAATGGCCCATCGCCCGACCGTAACCTGATCTGTAGAGTGAGAGACAAGAGATCACAGAAAGGCTAAGCATTCAGATTATACCGAACTTCCACATTTGAGGAAGATTTGGCCTGCAAAGGGCTGTCGTTGAGTCACCAAAGATCTACCAGTTTAGTTCTAGCTCTGAAGCCAACTCCCTTTAAGCAACCTTTTTTTTTAAATTGTGTTTCGTAAACTCCCTTTCTTCCCCCACGCAGATTGTCAAGGTTCAGAAATCATTACTACATGTTTTTTTCCTATTTGACTGTCCAAAGAAACATTCAAAGAGTATGCAGACAATACCTTAGCTCTCATGTAAGTCCAAATAACTCTTACAGTGAAGATTTCAGAGTATGTCAAGCACCTCTGGATATAAAGGAAAGACCTTCTCTATTGTACAGATGAAAAAACTGAGCCTGAGGAGGCACAACCGAGTAAGATTTACATCTCTCAGCTCACATCCCTGCATATAATCAACATCATCCCTTTGCTGTTTAAATGCAATTTAATGTAATTTAATTTGCAATTTAATTTAAATGCAATTTAATTTAACCAATTCACACCCCTTTCCTAGAGAAAACACTTAACCAACTGATATTTCTTTTCTGAATGACAATCTAATTTTGAGAGCAACAAATCAAATCATACCAAGAATATCACACAGATAAATCAATGTTTACTTGGATTAACTTCTGTATATTAAAGCAGGCCAAATAACTCCACCTGAAGAAATTAAAAGCTGTAGTGCCTAAACCTCTTTGCCAGCCATCAGCTAATCTCCCTGTAGCCTAGAAGTACTTTGCATGATGCAAACTGATTTCAAAAAATATTACAATTCTTAGCAATGGTGTCACAGTTCCAACTAATTCAACTACTTTTAACCAGCAATACTAGTTTTGAAACATCAGCATAAAGACTAAGATGTCCCTTGCGAAATTAAACAGCAGTTGTCAGTCTTCATTATGGACATAAAACTTCTCAAAAAAAGGTAGAAAAAAATTCCAATTCTGCATCACATACAATGTAAAGCCCTACCGCCAGAGAGCAGAAAGGCTTGCACCGGACTGCACTAACAACTGAAGATGGCCATTTCCTGGTAACAGCTGGCCCAGCCTTGAGCAATGCCATTCCTTATGAACATTTATTTTCTCCTACTGCATCTGTACAGGTTTTTGACTTACAAAAAGCGTTAACCACACAAAGGTTGTTTGCCATAAATGTGGCGTGCATAAATCCAACAAGGGCTACATTACAGGCTTTCAACTGAGCAGTCATCTGAGTGGGCACTGCCCAACGGTCTGCTATGGCTGATGAGTTTGCGGAAAATTTGAAGAGTCTTTTTTGTATCAGAAACTTTGGTCAGACCAGTGAAGACTCAATCTCACTTGTTCTAAACTAGTAAAGCAGCATACATATAGAAGGTTACATATGGTCTCAGATGCACCAGTATCATATGTATAGGATCAGATACAGAAAACAGCTGAAGTACAGGCCTCTATTGCCTCCATAAATATTTCTTACATAAATTCCACAGAAGTTTATGGCATGTCATTAACCCAAAAGTTCTACAAGCCATACAAATGACATAGAAAAATGAACACGTTTCACCGCTTCAGTAACAGCCTCATTCTTCAAACCCCTTTGATGCTTTTGCCTTCCTTAGCAGAGTTTTTTTGTAGATAACATAATTCTTCCACCCACATGGAAGACTGAAGAACATGTAACCAGCTTATTAGCTGGTGTATCTAGCTGGACAGATCTCCTCCTTCTCTCCTGTCTTGAATGACTTGAACACTTGCCCGCACACACAGCTTTTACAAGCTGCCAGTACCACCACCCTGCAACTGACATTATACTCCGTTCCACCACTTCACACACAAATCATCAAAAGAAGAAACCAGTTTTGTTCTACAGCTGCTGAAGTTGTGAACGGCAGCATAAATACTGGCTAACAAAACCACATCAGCTCATATTATCTTCAGAAACCCACAAGCTAGATATTTTTTTTTTAAATGGGAAGTTCAAGATTTGCATTGCAACTTAATGCCTCCTCCACATACTCCTTAATATAAGCACTCACTCCCAAAGGAAGGTCACCTTTGTTATTTGCAGGTTCTCTTCTCAAACCCTTTTTTCCTGACCAAAGCCAGGCAAAGCAGTAAATCAACATTACTCAGCTGTGCACTCAAAACTCTGCTCTGTACAGTCCCCTGCATCTCACCTGAGTTCTGTTTTTCCGGACAGTCTTTTCTGAAGTGCTCCACAGAGCCACAAAGTCTGCAGCCACCACCTGTTAAGACAGAAAGTTGTTACTCATCTGGGAAAAAAAAAACACCAAGCACAAAACAACCTCCCTACACTGTTTTGCTCTTGTCTGTATATTGAAAAATCTAGTTCTAGTTTTCTGTAGTGACAATCTGTAAATAAGATACGGAAATGTCCCTGTGGAGAGGGCTGCACTCCCAGGCACAATAATATTACATTGTGGAGCAGATACGCAGCCAGCTTTAGAAGCCCGCAAACACAGCTTCCTCTGTGTCTGTGACTCTGATGGATAGAACTGTCTGTACTCATGTTGCTCTGTAAAGCATCATATAATACAAATTCCATTCACCACATACTGAGTATTTCTGATGTGTCTGAAGCTCTTTTTGAGAAACCAGCTGAAGTTTGAATTGGGAGACAGAATGTTATTTGTTAGTGCCTACAGAGAAACCAGGCAGTGCAGAATCTGAGTGAAATCTTCAAACTTAGATCACATTTCTCATTAAAGTCACTTAAACTGAAGATGCCCTCTTTCTAGTGAGAGCCCTTGTTTTGCGTGAACACCTCCCAGAGTCTTACGCTACAGTATGAGAGTGTGGTTTTACCACATACTTTGGCATATGTACATTTAAATACATACTGACTACATACACACAGACTATTATGATTTTGTTTCTTTCTGTACCTCTTGAAACTGCAAGCACAAGCAAGTTCTCATACTTTGCATCTCATCTCGTTAACACTAAGCTTACAATTAAAACAGAAATCCCTAGGTAATCAATATTAACACTGAATTTCCCAGTATTCCCCAGAATTAATCTGCTTTTAGCAAGAGTAAAAGATATTTGGAAATTCCTTTTAGTCGGATCCCCATTCACTTACAATGTTACTTTGTTCTGTGTCAGGCAAGTATGAAAAACATGGTTTGGTTTTAGTAAATTACTACACTCACCTTCAGCATACAATCCTTTGGGATTATCTGGACATGACCTTGATAGATGTCCCATCTCGCCACAGATGAAACATTTTGCATATGGAAATGCCCCTGCAAAATCCCATACAGTTTATGATCCACATTAAAAAGCTTTGTAAAGTCACAGACAATAGTGAGCACACTATAAGGACAAGATCTTACTACGCTATGTTACTATAAACATTATACTGTCTCTTACACTGTTAGGTTCATTGTTACAATATTGTGTTCCTTTAAACATATTAACCTATCTCCTCAGATCACTTAAATTACTAAAACACAAAGCTTCTATTTTAGTAGTCAGAAAACTCAGACCAAAGCACCTCGAAAAATACAAGTTTCTGAGACATACCAACAGCCGGATCTATTTTTGCTTTGCATTTGCTGATGTCATGTTCTGTGGATCCACACCGGTAACAGATTCCTGTACCCATATCTTGACTTTCAAGCACTGCAGGACAATCAGCAACACCATGGCCAGGTTCTCTACAGTGGAAACATACCTTTGAAAATAAAAATTAAGTTAGATGCATTTTCATAGACAGTTCACATAGCAAAACACTCCACTTATAGGTGGCTTTACTAAAGAATTCACTTACTCCTATTATCTGATTATCACCTATAACCAGTAAACTTCTACTAGACCACTGCTTCTCTTGGCTGAAATCTTGAGGGTACTATCAGATACGTATCTCTAGTGTTGATATTTGAGGTTACTCTAACATAAAAAGACAAGATTCTGTGAACGGCACTCAAAGACCTCAAAATCCCAGTCTAAAAAGGCCTTCCAGCTTTTTAGAAGGCTAGCATATCAAAGGATTTTCTCCTCAGGCAAAAAAAACAGCTAGACAAAAGAGACATTGTACCCCGTCACAAAATAACTGTCACTGGTCTATGCCATTAAACCATATTATTATGGGTATTTCTCTCCTTTTACCAACAACACGGGGTATTCACTCATTGACAACTGAGTGCCCTGGATGAATGATGATAGCCGATTTTGACTACAGCAAAGTTCTCAAAGCTCTTTAAGTATTACAGCAGTAAGTGCTTAGGTAAATACAAGCAATGTAGCACCAGTCCTATAATTTACTCATGAAGAACCTGGATATCTCAGATCAATTAGTAGTAAACTCTCTTTACTACATTCCCAGATGACATTCAGCGTAAATTTATGCTGAATGCGTAAGTCTTTGCTGAGATAACTGCTTTTAGACAGTCTGCTGGAGATCTCACTCCAATTCTCAAGCAGAAGACACTGCAGAAAGGGGCCCCAAAACAGCAGGAATACTGTACTGCTGAATTACACACTGAATTAGTTTCACTGAGGAGACAAGAGGGGCTGGGAATTCATCGAAGGGCAGCAAGAACAGTGTTCAGCCTGAAGAGCGAGGCTAAAGGCCAAGACTGAAGCCGAAATTCACTGTTTGTTTCGAAGCTGAGATACTTAAGTTCACTTCATCAACTTGAAATGTCACTTAGCACACGCCATGCTTCCAGCAGGCATGGCGCCCGGCCTCCTCACTGAACCAGCTCCTGCCAGGACCCGCAGGCAACAAGGAACCCGCGTCTTCCACACGTAGCTTTTCCTAAGTTTGTAAGAAGCTGCCACGAAGAGGCCAACACCCACGACTGAAGGCAAAACTCACCATGGCGTTTTTCTTCATTTCTTGCCTCTTCAGCCTCCTGCCCTCCCGCCGCCTCTCCTTCTTCAGGGCCACCGCCGCCTCCTGCCCCAGCCCAGCGCTGCCCGCTTCGCCCACCGCTCCGCCCGGGCAGCTCTGCCTCAGGTACGCCGCGAACCCGTTAACGTCTTCGTTCAGATAGTCCTTCTTCTTCTTCTTGTTCCTCTTCTCTTGCTCCTTCTTCAGGGAGAGAGGCCCTGAGCCGCCCTCCCGCCCCCGGGGGCCGCCCGCCATCTCCTCCCAGGGGGTGGCATCCAGCGCCTTTTCCCCGGGAGCGCCGTTCCGGCGAGCCCACCTGGTCATGGCAGCGCCGGCAGCGGCCCGGGCAGCCCCTGAACGGAGGCGCCTCAGGGAACAGGGGGGGAGAGAGGGGCGGCCGGCGGCGGACGGGCGGAGGGGCCCGGCCTGAGGCGGCCGCCGAGGCGCCGCTCACCCGAGTCCGCCGCGGCAGTAGAGACTGCCTCGCAGAGCGGCCCTCCCCGCCAGGCGACTCTCCCTGACGCGCGCCGGAAGTGGAGCGCAGTGTCCCCGCCCCGCTCCGTAGCCGCCGGCGGGAGGCTCGCCGGGTCCGGCGCTGACGTCACTTCCTCCCGCCGCCGCCGGTCGCTCTGGCTCCGCGCCCCTCCGCCATCTTGAGCCAGGGAGCAGCCGCGGGGTGGGGGCAGCGCGGCGGAGCCCCTCTCTGGAGAGGGGCGGAGGTGGTCCGACCGCCAACGCGTGGGAGAGGCCGCCAGCGCCTCCTGCGGGCGACAGGCCACTGCCGTCTTGGCCTGGGAGCAGCTCTCTGCCTCGCCCAGCGGCCGCAGCGCGCCTGCGGAGGCATGGTGATCCCCTCCTTTACTGCGGTGTTCTCGGGGTGTTCGCTGCTAGTTAACGGAGTAACGTCTGTACGGTTGTTTTCTGTATGGTCTCGTTGAAACAGATGTGCCCCTAGAGTAAGCGTGCACCTGCCGTTTGTGAAGGCACTTTGAAAAGACTAACCCTCTTCCAGAGAAGTTTAACTTCTTTCTTGCAGAGGTAAAAGGACTGTGGGGCATGGCCCTTTGCAGGCGCCTGTGCCTGTCAGGGAGCAGCCGAAGGAGCGGGGAGGATCACGAGGAGTGGCAGGAGCTGCTGTCCCTGTGCAAGGAGCTTTCTGCAGACTGTCTTTGCAGGTGGGGAGCTGTGCTGCTGCAGTTACTTCAGTTTAAATGCTCATATTGTTAAGTAAAGTAAGTCTTGTTCAGATGGAGTTTATCTTTCACCAAGAGCAATGCTGGGGCACCAGCCTGGGTCCCTACCTCAGTTGTGCAGCAGTGAAGCTGATTCAAACCTTCAGCTGAAAAATCTACAGCGGGCTTTCTCAAGGAGGGTAGCTTTTTGAAACATAATTTGTGACACATTTCACTCTCTCCAAACCAGTCCCTTAAGGTTCACAAAGTAAATCTCGAGGACTATCTTAGAAGCCTCTGCTTAGCAATGAAATAAACATTTGTAAATCCAGTAAGATTTTTTTTCTCAAGTCAGTCTTCTGTTTCTTGTATTTTTAGCATTTCACTAGATCTCTATTACCATTCCTGGTAGTCTTGAGCTGATGTTACACGGACAGCTGGGCACCATTCCTTATTTATTAGTTATCCTTAGTATTTGTGTCTCCCTACAGAAATTCCTTTGCTGTATTTTGCTGATTTTGCGGAGCTTTGTGTCCACTAGAGGGAGGTGTGCACAACGCGTGCTTCGTCTTGCTATTAAACTGCATCACTGCCAGTAAGAACAAGCACAGATTTAGGAAGGATTAGAGTGTATTTACTGCAGGTAAAAATAATTGATGAACGCCATTTAAGAGCCACTGTTAATAAGCTAGGAAATAAAATCAGAAAGAGTTAGGATTTAATTTTAAAAATAAAAATAAGTAATTTGCTGATGTAGCTACAGCTCGGCCACAGCACAAGGTCCCAGTTGTTCCTGCAATGTGCTGCCAGTAAGCCTGTAGATTAGAAACCATGGCCAAAGCTGATTCATACAGCCAGAAAGGGCTACTAGAAACAGGTGACACTGGCCCAAGGGTAGGGAAGAAAGAGGCAATCAAGGATCCCATGGGCATGGCACATCACACACCTTTCAGACATACGTATGCTATGTATTTATTAGGCTGTGTTTTATGAATAGCTGCATATTGATGTGTTAAGAGGGTTTTTATATGGTTGTTACGGCTTTTTTTAAAGAGCTGGGGTGATGTGCCTGCTAATGTGTACATAGCGTACATGGCCAGATTGATTTTATGTATTACACTGGGTGAGGATTGATTTACTTGTCACATGAAAACACATGCACGCATATGTTTAGTTATATCCGTCTATGTGCGTCCGTCTGTCTATCAGCTTATTTTCACTAAGTGGAGACAGCAGCGTGCCCCCTGGTGCACGCAGGCTGCTCGCTGGCTTTGCTTCAGTGCAGGTTTTTGGTTGTAGCTTCCTCTTTCCTCCTTGCTGAGCTCACAACAGACAGGTTATCAGTCGCCATACTGGACACGGAAATGAGTGTAGAGAAAAGCTGAAGAACAGCATAAACAAGACCAATGAAAAGGGATTTGCTTCGCTTTCTGTTATGCTGAAGTAATAAATGTATTGTCTTTCTTTTCCACAGTCTGAAATTTTATGTCTGTGTGTCTAGGCAGGATGAGCGGCCCTTAGAATCCCTGACAAGGTTTGCAGTCAGTGGAAAAGGCTGTTTAATACCTATCTACTAAATGAGTAAGAGGGTATTTCCCTCAGGAATACCACCTCTTTGATAGTGACCACACCCGTTTAAAGTTACACTGGTTTAGGTTTGTTCAAATTTGACATTAGTCAGCTGGGAGCTCTGCTGCACACCGGCAGCAGGTGAAAAATGAGCAAGACGGCAGTCATGCAAATCGTTGTAAGATTTTGTTGCCTTATTTTTCATATTTTACTAAGAGACGCTGAATTGACTGTCCACGCACAGTGTTCGTAGCAGCACAGCCTAATGCCTCTCTTAGGAGACTTTCTCATACTTCCATCACAAAAATAAAATGCTTTGGAGATTTGAGACAACAGAATTGAAAATCTGGACCAGTGGATCCTGTAGCATCTTTGGTAACTCGGAATGAAATCTCCTGGAATACTGTGGTTTGAATGATTTGATGTTAGTAACCAGAGAAAGAGGAGCATATGTGAATCCTCTCTTCTTCAAAGATGCTTTTTTTTTTGGTTCACTCATTATTGTATCAAATAGCATAATTCAAGACCTGACTCCGCGTTCCACGGTCCATGTCTGTGAGTTGTCCTCTTAGATTGCAACGGTACATCTGAAAGAAGCACATCTTGGGAAGATGGCAATCTGGGAGGGCTGACACAAAAAATGGCAGTGGTTAAATGCCAGACAGGGCCTGTGGTGTAGGTTCAGGGGAGTGAAAAATGCGAAAGGGCAAGAAGGATGCGGTAGTAAGAAATCGTGAAGGAATACCAAGGGAAAAAAGTCTACCTGCGGACCCCAGGATTAAAAGCTGTGGTGCAGCTCATTTACAAAATGGAGATGATGCAGGTGCATTTTTGGCGCCCAAAGAATGACTGTGGTAAATTGGAAAAGGAGTATAAAGACGTCCCTTGTAGTCTGGTATTTGATACAGGCACAGCCGTGAAAGTGAAAACGCTACAGTGTCAAGTTCTTTACAAAGCTTGACAAGCGACTTTGGTTTTCTTCTGGCTGATAATGTTCATAATCCTCAAACCCCCAAAAAGGGAAGTTTTGTCTGCTGAAGATGTGCCAGAGGCTTTAGTTGTACGTATGTATGACTGATAGTATCTTTGTTCGCTCTTTTTTGCTTGTGTTCTTTGGATAGTTAATACTACTTGCTAGAGTGTCAGGGTGACATTTTCCTGGTTGTTATAATTTTGATTTAAGCCTGGGGAGAGAAAGGAAAAAGTAAGGCTTGTTTCTGTTTAAATTCTTTTATATCCACAGTATTCTGAGGTCTCCTGTACAGGGGTTTACTTTGGTTTATTCACTGTAAGCTGAACATATTACTGATCCCTTTTTTTGGCTTTCTTGTCTGTGTTAAATGATTACATATCCTGTATTTAATCTTAAATATTTATGGATTTTAATGGCTACAACCAACGCTGCATCACCTTCAGTAATGCTGCTCTGCTGACCATTGCCCTATATTATTTCTGTCAGGCTATGGTGCATGTGGCTCTAATTCTTTCAGGATATTTAGTAAGTGCTTAAACATGTTGCCTAATCAACTCACATATGTTGCTGGATCAACTTGCACATTTAAAGGTTTATATTTAGGCAAGTGCTTAGTTACCTGGATGAAATGAAGCCTTTAAAGGCTAGCTTGTGCTCAGCTATTTTATGTAATTACTTTACACTGCAAAGAAACACTGCTCTTTACTATTTCTATATGAAAATGAAAATCTGGAAAGCGTGGCTGAAGTGAAGTGCGATTATTGGACACACACTGTCATGATAGCACACGAATTTTCCCTGTTGTTAGTTTTGATGACTGCCTGTTAAGGAAACGTTATTTTCTCATAGGAGAACATAATTTTTCCTTTTTCAGAAGCACACAGGGAGGAACTATATGACTTAAATTGCACAGCACTACACTTTAGCTAGTATCTTAATGTCACAGAGTAAGTTTTAATTTCTAGGCCTCAAGATGCAAAAGAACGAAGAAATGAAGAGTAGATTGTCCTCTGCAATTCATTGGCATTCATTTGGATGCAATGGCCTCTTCCTTCTACAGTATTGGCTTTATTTTGAATAAAGCTGCTGTGTTTCACAGAATAAAGGAAAAACAACGGTCTAAAACTGCAAGCAGAAACAAACATAGAGATACAGATTCCTTAGGTATGCTAAGCATACCTAAGCAGCAAGGGAGGGTGCTCCATGCTGCTTCTAATCTTTTCAGTCTTATTCATTTCTTGTATTCCTGTCCATCAAGAAGAATGCAAATCCCTCGTTTCTATAGAAGAAAGTCCACGTGCCAGTAGTCTCCACAATTATTTGCCAAGTGCCAGCCAAATGATCGATAGCTTTTAAGCTCAAAGGCATTTGGATAACTAGCCCTTGTTTAGGTATCTCATATTTAATTTCTCTTGGAGCTAGGCACCTAGACACGTTTTCAAGATTTGCCAGTAACTTTTGGTATTAGTAATTTATCTTTGCTTTCTTGAATGGTTTGGGTTTAGGTGGTGTTCTGGCTTGGAGGAAGGAAGTCCGCCTCCAAATATGTGTGTGTGTGTATGTATATATATATATTTATGTAGGTATCTCCATATTTGGTGATAACAGATTTAGGTAGCTAGATAGTCTCATCAGCATATGGGCCTTTTTAGACTTTAACAATACAGATATTGATTATTTTTAACGTGGTTGGCATTGATGTTCATGAGGTGCCTACATTTTCCTGATAATTCTGCTCATGCCCCTGTTGCCAAATGACTGTCAATATAACAGAGACGAAATCCTGCTTCAGAAAGCAGAGCTACAAAACTGGAATGAGAGCTAAGACAGGTACTTTGATAAAGGCATAGACAGAAAATTTATGGAAAACATTTTCATTTCAAGCAAAAATACACGTGCACAAACTGAACTACTGTTAACTGACATCAATAATCAAGTTTTTTTTTCCATTTGTCTCGGAAACTCTTGGATCTGTCTGAGTTCCCAGAAAAATGGGTAGATGAATAAAATATGTTCATTACTCTTCTTTACTGATAAACTTAGTATTGTAATATAGCTGGTGTTTTCTCATTATGAGCCCAGTCTTCTTCTGTAATAATTTATACTGAGTGAATTAAAAATGTGGTGTCAGTGAGCAATAATATGCTGTGCAGTAGATGACTGTATGTACGTTTGTGCCCTGTTGCATGACTTGACTTGGTAGGACTTCTGCACTATACATAGTGCTCTTCTGTGTATGCCATGTCTTCAGGCATCGTTGCAGGCAAAAGAAATGGCTGTTTAAAGTCTTTAATCTTTTAATTAAGCCTTAAGCTGAAAGTAAACTGTAAAAGGCATTACAGTAGAAAGATGAACATTAATTATTTCGGCAGGTCTTAAATTACATTCTGACAAATCTTATTAGTAAAGTAATTCTGCATATAAATATTAGCTGTAATTCATTCCCCATGTTATCTGCTGCCTTTTTTGATATTTCCAGAGAAAAATTATATCAGGTGTGTTCAGGTGTGCATTAGTCTTGTAAGAGTGACAGTTTAATGAACTTAAGAAGTCTGTCTAGTCAGTCGTTGTTAGGACAGCAAATGATTTTAGGTGTAAGGTGTCATGAGTGAAATCAATTACAGCTGTCATAGCTACAAGGCTTGGGTCTTAAGCTTTTAAATCAGGCTTCAGAAAATAAATCAGTTCAGTGCATATAGTCCCACCTACCAAAGTCTTCATTACAGGGAACCCTCCTAGCGAGGCATGAATTTTGTTTGCTCTTTCCATGAATTATGTGAACACCAGTGCATGGAATAAAGCCAAAATTCAAAGATACAACAGTAGGTCAGTCTTCAGCCACTCTGATGCTGCTATAGCGCATGTTGTGTTATATTTCCTGGGGAAAAAATTGTCACAGAAAATCCTCCGCTATCTTGTTGTTTTTCTATACTAACAGCTCATATTCAGCTCTCTAGTGATGGCTAGACCTTACAACTTACCAGGAAAATGAAGAGCTCCAGGCAGTACATGTTTGTTCAATAGCTTACTCAGTCACATGAGACCTGCTTGCTAATATATGGAAATTTGTCTTTTGCATGTGTCATAGGAGCCCAGTTACCAAGTACAGGAAAGTTTTATCCCTCTTTGTGGAGGTATGTGGAGGTATATGTGTGTGTTTCTCTTTCTTTGGATCCGCTGTCCTGAAGCATCCCTTGTCTCCTCCCAGGGCAGCCCCACGCCTGCTATTCTGTGCCCTGGGCTCCGGTTTCCTGCCTCCTTCACCTTGGTCCAGCCTCCGACCCTGCTCCTGGCGTGACTTTCACATTTGAGCCACCCGTTGACTTTCCAGTTTATTGGCAATGCTTCTTAGCCAGGCTGTGGGCTTGTTGCAAGAGCTGGTTTTTCCCAGGGTCAGTCACTGTGTGCATTAACTTCAACACAGCTCCAAACCCAGTTCAGGCTTGGCACAAATAATTTGGCTTACAGGTCCATGCTTGAATCTCATAATATATGTAATTATGTACCTGACTGGCTGAGAGTTACCTAACTTCTGTTTTCCTTGGCTCTTCTCTTCTTCTGTGCTTTCAGCCTGTGTTCCTCTCATCCACTGTTCGTTCTCTTCCTTTACCCTGTACATGCCTTGGAAAAGGTCTATCATTAATGCTAACATTTTAGTAGTGCACAGGTCAAAGGATCTGTAGTGTTCTGAGGGCCTTTGGTCCCTCTATGGTGCAAATGCAAATCAGCACAGTTTATTCCCATCACCCCAGCCATTTAGACGAGGTATTATTGTTAGAGCAATATTTGTGTAGCAGTTTCAACCAGAAGAATGTGTTCACTGTTGTACAGAGGCACCTCTTGCAAAGTCTTTGTCCGTTTCCTGGTAGAGCTGAGAGTACAGTGCCCACTTTTCCCTTGTCCTCTAATGGCAAATTCCACTCCAGTTCTCACCCTACATGAACTGCTTGATGGACCATTGGTGGGCGTTGGTGGAGCATGACCTGAGAGTTTACTTTTGCTGATCCCTAGTTGCTGATGTGTTCGTCAAGAAGATTATAAAAGTACTTGGGGCAAGGCATATAGCTCTTCTTGGAGTACTTAATCAAATAAATTCCAAAGATTTATAGAGAATCAGTGTCTGAATATATCAGGAAAGAATTTTACGGGTATAAGAGGATCTCAGCAATGCAGAATTGGTGGCATGGGAAAGCTAAATATGAGAAGGCAAGAAGTAACATCATATGTCTAGGGTTAGTGCAGCGACCCAGCTTTTTAACCTTTAATATCCTCTTACTGAATCATAATCTGTATGACTCTTTTGTTTTATAACCTTTCAGGTTGTTTATTTCCTGCTGCAGCCATTCACCGGAGCATATCCTCTGGAAACAGTGCAGGTGCAGTGCTGCTGCCTTTAAGCTGTCATTGAAGGCCTGCAGGAACATACCCCCCACACATACCTCCCCACACCCCCCAGCCCCAGGGTGTACTCAACTTGGAGATAAACGTGGTCCAAGCAGACAGCAAACTGGTCTGAGGACAGTAATGATGAAGCAGGACGGCATAAAGATGTCCAGCATAACGTTAATAGATATGTGACTGTCCAAGTTTCATTTAAAATATTAAATAGTGATGTGGAATGAAGAATGAAAATACATCATTCATATTAATCAGCTGAGTTGCTGACAGTATAAAGGCCATGGAGAGTGAGAAAGATCGCAGAAGTGAAAAATGTAGATGGCAAATAACAAGCCTTTACAAAATAATCCATGTGAGGAAGAGTATTTTGATTGTGAAGGACAGACTTGGAATCCAACAATACAGAGAAAGACACAGTTTAATTGTGGCAGAGAGTAAATCCTATCAGGGTATCCATATTTTGTGCAGGCTTAATTCCGTATCTGGTCAGAGCACAGGATGGCCACGGCATTTCCCTGGCTTATTTACTCATCTGCAGGCATTTTGCAATAATTGATTCAATCACGGGATCACAGAATTAGGCAGGCTGGAGGTCTGGAGGTGATCTGATCCAACACACTCCACCCATCCCACCCCAACCCCAAAGCAGGGCAAACTTAGACCAGATTGCTTATGACCTTGTTCGTTGAGTTTTGAGTATCTCTAAGTCTGTTCCAATGTTTGACCACCCTCATAGCACAAAAGGTCTTCCTAACTGGAATTTCCAGTGTCCCAGCTTGTCTCTGTTGCCTCTTACCCTATCACTCTGCACCTCCAAGAAGAGTCTTGAGCTTGTCTTCTCTACATCCTTTGATGTAGACAGCAATTGTGGACATCAGTAAGATCTTCCCTTAGCCACCTTTTCTCCAGATTGAACAAACTCAGTTCCCTCAGCATCACATCACACATCATGCTCCAGCCCCCCTGGCCATCTTGGTGGCCCTGTCCAGGACTTGCTGCAGCTTGTCACTGTCTTTCCTGTGCTGGGGAAGCCCAAAACTGGACACGGTACTCCAGGTGAAGTCGTACAAGTACCAGGGGTAATAATCATGTCCCTCAAGCTGTTGGCTATGCTGAGGTGTAATACAGCCCACTATGGGCATACTGCTGACTCATGTTCAGCTTGTCCACCAGGACCCTAAGTCCTTGCAAAGCTGCTTTCCACCCACTTGTCCCCCACCTTGTGCTGTTGCGTGGAGTTGCTCCATCCCAGGTACAGGACTTTGCCTCTGTTGAACTTCATGAGATTTCTGTCAGCCCATTTCTACAGTCAGATGTGCTCTGAAGAGCAGCCCTGCTCTCCAGTGTACCAGGTGCTCCCTTGTATTTAGCACCAGCAGTGGACTGGCTGACTGTGTAATGCACCCCATCATCCAGGTCATTATTAACAGTATTAAAACAGCATCATCAGCTCCAGTATCAACCCCTCAGGAATGCTATTAGTAAATAGCTGCCAGCTGGACTTCGTGCCACTGCCTATCAGCAGTTTGCAAGTCAGCAGGAGAAAAGCAAGTAGAGGTTATAACCTGAGCACATTTGGCCCACAGTCGAATTTTGGGTTGATCTGAGTGTTTTGGAGATCTAACAGTGAAGTCTTTCCAGTTTTACTTGTTTGCCTTCTGTGTGAAATCAGCAGAAGTCTCTCCCTCCCCCAGAATTACTATTATTAACCACCATTTAGAAAGCTGGCAGCAAAATGTTAGGGAATGTACCCAGCATAGATAAGGAAGAAACAGCAGTTGTATGGAAGCTACAATCTACTTTATATGCAACAGCTCTCCTTCTGAGCAAGAAACAAGAGCACACCATGCTGCTGATTTCCAAGAGCTGCTAATTCACCATCTAGCTCTCAATTAGCTTCCAGTTGTGATTTTTAAAATTTGTAACTGGTTATGGCCTAGTTATCCAGTCACAGCTCTTCAGATACGACTCACTGAAAAACCTTCTCAAGGGGCTTTGTACCAGGCCGGCGTTGCACAGTAGATGTCAGCCGAGAGGTTTCTGATGAAGGATGCTTTGTTAGGGGAGTTCCTACCGCAAGAGAATTAAACTTGGACTAACACGTGTTTTCTCAATGTTTTCTCAGCTCTTACACCACATGAGTTTTATAAACTAAACTAGCATTGCTCAAGGTGCTGCAATGGGCTCCAAAGCGCCAGTTTGGACACTACTGGACTGCCTGTCCTAGACATACCCATACCTACAGCAGCAATGGGCACCTCAGCAGAGCCATTTTGCTGTCTATACAGACCTGAAACATCTTCTGCTTATATTACTCCCCACTCAATAGCAACACAGATAGCACATTTATCAGAACATGCTTTGACTTTTTTTTTCCTGAGAACTGGTGTTCTGAATGTGGTTACCGTGAAACACTGAATATGTTTCAATATGCAAAAAAGAAGCAATCAGTGGGACTGTTAGCGTCTGCTATTTTTTCTTTCCACCAAGCTACTCACCACATGGAATAGTAGTGAGCACAAGAGATCTAACTCAGAGTGGCAGTACCTCTTAAGTCGCTTTGATGAGTGATGGTTAGCTGAGCCTGGTCCCCATTACCTGGAACCTGAAAGCTGCAGGAGAAGACTGGGACAGGCCATGCTTGGCAGGTTTGTGTTGGATACAGAATACCAGCAAACTGATTTGCCTGCTGATTTTTGGGCCAGCTTGCTGCAGCCCAAGGCCACAGGCCAGAAATGATGTCTGAGGGAAACAGCTGAGAAATGACCTGGTGAGTTCTCCAAGAGTGAAGAAGTCTGAGGGTTTGGGATGACATGGTAAAGAATTTTGTGTGCAGACCAGTCGCGGACAGAGAAGAGACAGCTCCCATGCGGAGGCACCAGTGCGTTCCTGATGACAGGTCCAGTGGTGGACTTCAGAGGCTGAATGCACAGGCAGCTGCCTACTCCAGTTAACTGTTGAACTCACTGTGGTGTTCAGTGGTTGCTGAAAAAGCAATGAGCACTTCACAGCACCTGCCCCTCAGGCTGGCAGATTTTGGCTGCCTGGACAGCCACTGGAGAGAAGTGCGTCTGTGAATGAAAATCAGGTGCTTATAGGAGACTTCGTAAGTATGGGCATAAGTGCAAATGCAGGCTAGAATTAAGGATTTGTGCTTTTTGCCTTACTCAGGTAGTGCTTTTCTTATCACCAACCAAGAAAAAAGGGAAGCAGTCCCTACAAAAGAGCGTACCACAGTGGTTATATTGGGTGCATCCTAGTAAAGCTGCACGAAGACTGGCTTCTGCCAGTGCAGCCAGGCATCTAAGGAGTCATCAGGTATCAGGTAGTGTTTTATTACACAAGGTATTTATACAGAGATATACAGAGGCACCTTTCTGTCAGAATGGCAGCCATATTTCCCATCACTTGCTAGCCATCAGCAGCAAGATCACTTCCTGCCAAACTGGGGCAGTGGTGGTGGCACTTTGATGTCTTGACCTTTTTCCAGTTTCTTCTCACAGTCAACTAGGTAATTGACCCCATCAATGACAATCTGGACTAGCTCCACCTACAACAACAAGAAGAAAATAGTAGTAATAGAATCTTTAGCTAATGCTGTTAATAGAGAAAGGGAAAATTGGCTTGTACTGCAAAGACAGCAGGTAAAGCTATAAGTAAGGAGGGTCATGGCATAGAGATCACACACCCGGTGACACAGGGAGTATGGGTCATGCTGGTCCAGTGGAAACCCATAGTGATTTCCTTCTCCTCTTTGCCCTGAGTTTGAGCCACCAGGAACAGAAATTTTCAAATAGATCCCTAAAGTTATTTCCACCAAATTCTGCTCCTACCCATATTCCTATAGCAACAAAGCAAACAAACAGAAGTCCTTATAGAAAATGTTTAGGCGTGAGTTGGGAGACCTGTGTGACCACTGTGAGGGTGCAGGATTCTCCCCAGATGAAATGTAATGCCCGGCATAGCCACGGATGCCTGTATGTTGTGTTCCCCACACTCATGTACGAGGATGAAGAAACCAAAACACAGTGCTGTGAGTGCTCAGCATCAGTGGGCAGGTCACGCTGCAGCAGCTAATGCTGTTGCTGTGTCTTCCGAACTCCCAAGGCTGTACCGCCCCTGTGCTTGCAGGGGCGTTTATGTGAGTACAGAGTCAGACAAAAGCTAACTGGGATGGTGGTGCAAGGAGAAGAGGGCAGAGGAGGGTGTAAATCATTGCCCTGATTTACACCGGCTCTGAATGCTGCTGGAGGCACGGGGTGGGAGTCCTTCACATGGCTGGGACTGGGAGGATGGCAGGACTACCTGTTAGGCCACAGCCATTTAGACTGCCTGAGAAAGCTCGTCAAACCAGAATCTTGTACTTCTGCACAGGCATGGCTCAGGACCATATGTTCCCCTGCAGATGACCGTGAACCCTGCTGCAGTGATTCCTCAGCTGTGGGGAAAGATGTCCTACTCATCCTGCCCAGCGTGCTGGCTTTGCTGAGGTGGTTTTGCCAAGCCCAGGACCCACATCTCTGAAGCAGAGGCGCTCATCCTAAACTCATGCTGGCTCTACATCACCCATCACTCCTTTGTTTTCAGCTCTTGATTTACACTCGCAGGGGTGGCATTAGCTCCAAGCCCAGAGCAGCACCAAAATTTGCAGTTCTATATGGCAGGGGGTAGTGGTGTCTTTATAACCTTTTTCAAAATTGGTGAAGAGTACAAGGTGCCTTGTCCCCAGCAGACTTTCTCCACAGGCGGTGACATGCGAGGACCACAGGCCCTGTGGTATTGTTAGCCAGCAAGCCATAGCACTGATTTTTCTTAATCTTTATGAAATGGTTCATTAGCAACCTTTAATGACTGGTTTGTTAAAACTGAATGTGAAGACTAAATCCCATTGTCTCTTTATTGTGACAGTCGCAGATTTTCAAGGGATTTGTTTTTACTATAAAGCATTTCAGTGGCTTAGCAGACCAGCTGTGTTGGGAAATCAGAGGTCCGAATTTGCAGCCTCGAGGAGAAAAGGAATTTCATATTAAGTTTTCATTGACCAGTAACTGAAACAAAGCAAAAATACAAACCATTTTATCTTGCACCTTTGGGAACATAATTCAGTTCTGCAAACACATTTATCACATAATGGAATTTATTTTATTATGTACTGAAAAAAATATGTCTTATAATAAAACATTTCTATCCTCTTGAGTTTGTCTTGTCTTATGTAGATTTCAAAATCTTCAAGGTAGGGATTGTATCTTATCTATTGGCTTAATCTTTTGAATCCTTGCTGTACAAGGAATCACTGACTTCAGCGGAAGTCTTCATATAAGCAAAAATTTGTAGGCTTAGGCCATCTGTCAGTAGAACTCATCTTAATTAATCATGCCATGTAATCCTTTTGTATTATTAATGTTATTTTAGTATAAAGCACACATGATGATGTTTCAGGTATTAATAAATATCTTTGTCACATACTGTTTTTGCAAATAATACAGCTTAATAGCTTTTCACTCCTATTTATTTCGGTTTAGATCCAAAGGAACATAGCTGCCTACGTGAAACTCCAAAATTTAAAATTTCCAAACCCCCGTCCAAATGCCCCTTGGCTGTGAAGACATTGAAGGGCATGTCCGAATAAGAGAGCACGGAAGACCTGCCTTGGCTCTGTCTCTGTGGCAGAAAGCCCAAGGTGAGCAAGGAAGGGAAGCCAGCTGGCTGGCTGTGGACCAGTTTGAATCTAGTTGTAACCCAGGTGCATTATCCCAGGGTTATATTCGTGTTGTGAAAACCTACCAAGAATCAGACTGAACTCAGGTGTTGCGCTGCAACAGCAGGACCAAACTGCATGCATATCTAAGCTGCCAAAGCCTCTCGGTGCTGTGCTGTTCTGTAAACATACCTTGACAGCATGCTTTTCTTTGCAATGGAGTTTTAACTTGCAGGAAAGCCCACAAGGTAATTAAAACTCTGCTGCTGGGCAAGCAGGTAGTCCTTCAAATCCTGACATGTACAAGCAGGTTGGCATCTGAGCCAAATCATGTATTGCATTGCGAGTGGAGAAAAAGGGTCCTCAGGAGACATCAGTCCCACTAGGGCCTGCCCAGTTGACCATAGCTGAGAGGTTACAGCACGAACCTGGCACTGAAAGACGTTTGACAGACGGTTTGAACCTACCTGTTTCGTATCTGCTAGCAGAGTACTCAAATCACTGGAGTCACAGGGTCTTGCAAGGTAAATTTTTGTCTCAGTTATTCTTGACGTGGCCAAGGGTGAACACAGCCCTGGTCTCACTGAGGAAAGGGAAGCTGTAGTGGTGTCACAGGACTTACAGCCTGTGACCTGGAATAAGGGTTTGGCTCAGGCAGAGCTAGTGGGAGGAGGCTACAACTCTTTGACATGCCTGCTTCTCCCCAGTCCTCCAGTAGATTTGCTCTTTAGGAGCTGTTCTGCTTTATAAAATACTTAAATATGAAACTGGAATGAGGTCTGGGACCTGAGTCTCCCAGGAAAGCAGCAGCACCATGAGACTGTAGGGTCATTTCCACTGTCCAGCACAACAAATGCTCAAACTGAAATAGCTTCAAAACAAATGTCTGAGACAAAGCCACCTCATCGTAGCCTACAGCCCAACAGGGAGGGCTCAGAGCTGACAATTAAATCTTTGTCCTGATTTAAACCTAGCTCTCCCACATCCTCTGTTCAGTGCCACACAGGACACATGAAGATGGCACTAACTCCTCCTCCTCAATTATTTTGGAGTGAAAGGATTGGTCTTCTCCTGCTGTCTAACTGTGGAGAAAGCACATGATTCTGAATACTAAAACGAAAACACCACCTTAAACCATCTTGCTTTCAGTGCTTGATTCCCTGTGTGGGTTAGGACTCAATCCCTGCTTCTTTCCCCAACACTTTGCAGCAGGTACAGCAGGTACCTGCCCAACGCATAGTAGCTAGCTCAGTGCCCACTGGACAACTTCTTAGACACGTCTCATGTCCAGCACTGCAGGCTGGGCACCCATCTGATAGCTGTGCCCTCCAGCAGGCAGGCAGGTCTAAGAGTTTGAGCTGTGATGCTGAGAAATGTCATCCTGAGGGATGTCTGGTACCAAAGCCAAACCTTTCCAGCACCTTTGTGCTCTCAATGGAGAGCCTCGGCATGTGGTGCAATCAAGTCACATTTGTGGAACTTGCTCAGGGTTTTTTTTTTTCATTGCCACAACAGGAATATTTCGCAAGCACTTCATGGACATCAGTGATTTTTCATTGTGTAAGCATTTCCATTGGACCAGATGCGTCAGGAGTAAAAACTGCTATGGCTCCACTGAGGTCAGAGGAGCAAACCCAACCGGAGGGAAACTGACTCATACCAGTACAGATCTGCGTTAAAAAGCAAGGGAAAAGAAAAGAACAGGTTACCTCTGAGCGACCCATGCGGTCCAGGTTGGAGATATCATACACATCTGCTACAGCTGCCGTGTCCACTCCACCAGTGCCGCGCTTTTGCAGCCTCAGGTTCTCCAGGATTTTTGGAAACCTGGGATCCTATAGGAAAAACAGGTTTGAGCTTATTGCCTTTTACCTTGCCTATTGTGCCAAATCCTTGCGATGCTATTATCCATGACTTAATAGCATCTCCAGAAATACATGCAAAGCTGGATAGTTTTCTCGGTCCTTGGATTAGAGCCTGTCTTGGAGTCTGTCTGCTGAGTAGATTAATCTCCATAACGAATACAATAATTTGCAGAATAAAAGTGTGCTCAATTAGTCGTGCAGTATCCCTGGGACCTTGTTACACATCATGCTAATGTGCAGTCGCTGTAAGCTGTCATTTTTCATTTGTTCCTTTGTAAGTCAGAAGAGGTGACTTATGCCACTGGCCTTTTAACTGACTTATGTACCTTGCTAAGCCTGGGCAGCTTAACATGGACTCCAGCGCGTAAACCAGTTCCCAGGTTGGAAGGACAGGTCAGAACATATCCGAGACGCTCGTTCCACATGAACTCCCAGCCCCGTTCTTTAATTAATCTTTCCACCTATGATGGCAGAAAAAAAAAAAAAAAGGTAAAAAGAAAAGGGCAGGATACAAATGTCTTATTTTAAGATGACTGCTTATAGCTGAGATTCTTTTTCACATTACAAGGGTTTCTTCATCATTTTGTCATGACCACTAGCTTTGTCAATTTATCACAAAGCTCCCTGTCATGGTGGTTTGGTATAGCCTTAGCCCATGAACCCATATTTTCACATAAGAATTATGGCTTTAGCCATGCATTTCTAACCTTCATATTTTTGGATCAAAGTTGCAACACATAAGCCCAAAGGACTCAAATGCTACACAGCAAACAAAAGGAGCTGAAGCTGAGTTTTGTGTAATTTTCAAGGTGATGCCGTGACTCTCGGGGGAGGACACTTGACTTCTAAATGCCTAGTATTAACAGCCACACTTCTGTTACAGGAAGACAACATAGCTTGTATGTAATGCTTTTCATTAGTAGATCTCTGACCAGATTAGAAAGGAGAGTGAAATAATTATCCACAGAAAAATCACAAGGGTCTATTGACCTTTGAATAGGCTGATACTCTGTTCACTCATTTACACTTCCTGAACTTACTTCTGCGATCCAAATACAATTTCAATTCAGTTCTCTTCTCCTCCAGAGGAGAATCAGATACATAAACCAGCTCATGCTCACAAGACCTCTGCAAATAGAGGTGAATACTTCCATTCCGCAGAAGGATACAGAATAAAGGACTCTCCTGACATCATTTCTATATTGTGTGAGGACACCAGAATTGATGGTGGGAAACTAGATCTGACGTCTTGCCTCAGACACCTGCTCTGGCCGCTGTTCCCAAAGCTATCTGACCATTTCCCATGGCCAGGTCCATAGGTCCACCTCTGTTGAACGTGAGCTAAGCACAATAGCACAGGTGAAGCTGGGAACAGCATCCGCAAGCCGTGTCACCTGAGCCACCACCCTGTACACTGTTCAGTCTCACAGGCATACCTTGGAAACCTAAAAGGTCCCAGTTAACCACCTCAATGCCAAAGAAGTATACATTAGGTGCTTTTGTTTTTCTGTGTTCCCAAACACACTACATAACTCAAACTTCCCTATGAATGCTCTGAACTTCCTCTGCTTCCACAATCAAGAAGCTGTAGTTCCCCGCTGTCCCTGCTTGGCCTGGCTTTTTTTGGCTGGGGCCTGTGAAGTGATATGGAAGGGATGCACAGCTGCATCAGCTCTACACTAGCTGGGGGGTTTCTGAGACAGGGATGTCTCTAGAAAGCCAGAGAAGCTGTTTTGCCAAGGTAAGAAGAACGAAGCAAGTGGTCCAAGGCTGGCTCAATATGCATTTCCATACCCATAAAGAAAAGCAGTGTGATGGCGACAAATGCTGTTCCTCCACAGTTCAGATGAAGTGAGCTTGCCAAGGATTCCAATAGGGAGAAACAGTTGTTTTATGCAGCCTGAATATTCTTACTGTCTTGGAGACAATTTCAAGCCAGTTTCAGTCTGACACAGTTTAACCTCTAGGGTTTCATCTATTATGGCAATCCAACCAGGAATGATGTGAAGAACAGTGTTTGGCCATGTCACCTGTCCCACTGCACCTTGCTATATTGCCTGTGGGACACAGCAAAATCTTCTTTCTCTGTTAAAGCAACTTTTTCTGTGTCCAGAGCAGTACACAGGGCTGCACAGGGCCGGAGCCAACTTGCAGCTATAGCTGGATTGTCTAGACAAAAACATTTTAATCCACACGCCATCTCATGAAGGCTTTTTTGTCTTTATGAATAGCTGGACCAGGAGCCCTGGCTATCAGTTTTTAGTATTTTAATCACAAAACCCCCTATCTCTCCAAAATTGGTAGTGAGCCCAGGGGTCATAAGTCCTCAGTCCTGTGCACAACCTCAGCAGCATCTATTCCCCTCCCAGCATCAGGGATGAGAACCAGGAGGCTGGGCCAAATAAGTTCTTCATTCAAGCAAATCAAGCAAAGAAATCAATGAATAAAATGCTTGATTTATGAATTCCCACAGCCTGCAGGCACAAAGTGTCAAAAAGGGGATATTTCTTCAGCTAGCTTGTGCTGAAGATTTTAATACAAAAACTACAAAGCCATTTTATTTATTTTTCCCTATAACTCAGCTAGCAATTTGCCTGTGTTTCCTTCTTTGTCTGCATTAGTGTGGGTTGCTATGTGGACTGGAGTTACTTCATTTTGCTGCTTCTGGAGATGATAGTTCAGTATAAACCATGGTGAGCAGTGCTGACAACAGCCCAACAAGAAACAAACGGGAATAATAAACTCATTGGATATACTACCTCTTTTAAACCACGGCAAAATCTTTCAAACACCCGTTTCATGTTGCCACCCTTCTCCATGGAGATCACCCTGGTGTGGTCCTCTTCATTAATCCAGACTAGAAATGTCTTGTCATTGTTGTGCCTGGTTGAGAGCAAAAAAAAAGAGTATCTTTAAAAAGACAAGCCCCGAAAAATAATTCTTAGTATCCTTAGCTTTATCACAGTCTTTTAGGGCTGTGGAGAGGTTAAGTGCAGCAAAATAACATTGTTCTGCAGAGTCAGGGATTTGAGCTGCTTTCACAGTTGGATCCACCATGCCAATGGCATTACGCAGGTTTCTTGGATGCAGCGAGAAGAGCAGTTTTTCTGATCACGTCTTGCTGCCATGGTGCTGAGAAAGGAGGAACGTGTTGTCCTCTAGCACAAGCACAGCTGGGAAGTGCAGCAAAGGGAGAAGGCAAGCTCTGCATCCTCTGTCACCAGGGATAGTTTTTATTGTTCTTAGAAAACTGTGCAGCTAGGAAAAAACCCCTAACATTTACATGCTACTTGGGGCCAAGCAATATGTCCTTATTTAATTATATTCTTCCCTAAATCAAATCACAGTGCCATCTGTATTGCTTGGTAACACTGGATTGCCATATCAGTCAAGTTATGCATCCCAGGGCAGCAGCTGCACGTTGCTTCTGGACAGCACATTAGCAATGCTGCCTTGTCAGTCAAGATAAAAATGCCTGAAGATACCCACTCTTGCTTCAAACAGATCAGTCATGACTAGGTTTATTAAGTGCTGGGTCAAACCTGAGGTCACTTGTCCTGGCTTTTTCTCCACTTTCTCTGTCTTCAACTACAGCCTTTCTACAGCATGTAGAAGGTGATTGATGGGATCAGACTCATTCGTACAAACAGTGGAATATTACCAGGTTTGAAACACATGAAATCTGAAAGTTACAGTTCACCTAGAGCCTGACTTTCAGCTGGTCTTTAACTGTCACTCCCTTTTTTGCACTTTGAGTTTGCCAGGTGTAAACAGCCTGTGTCCTGACATCATGGTCACCGAGGTCCAGTTACCTCATCTTCAGTCACGTACAAATGATTAGGGGAGGATTTTCCAAATAGGTTGAGGTTGGCCTGACTCAGCTCCCCCTCTAATTAACTAAGTCTCCCCATTGCTTTAAGGAATGTGGAGGAAGGCCATGCTGAGCACATTTAAACTGTGCCATCGCTGCCAGTGAGGTCGGTGGGAATAGTCCCGCAGCCCGTAACAAGGACAGGATCACAATCTTTATAAACAAAATAATTTCCAGAACGTGTACTCTTTTTGGCAACAACTTCTTGCATGAAAAAGGCGGGTTTTCCAAATACGGTTTACTGAAATAGTTTCCAATCATACTAATTTTTTTCCAGTCTGCCTGATATTTCACATGTAAACCAAGCCAAAACCCAGGTCTGTTTTATTCAGGAGATCCCTGGACAGTATTTAAATTATTGGTACTTCTCCTGTTTGTTTGTAGAGACAATGAATGGGATACCTCAGATTTATCCTTTTCCTCTTCCTCAGATTTAGATGGGGACCAGGGAACTAAACTGAAGCTTGTTGAACTAAAAAAATCCTCACAGATTTCCAGCAGGTCATCAAGTTTCATGGGTGATCAGGTTTCAGAGCGCCTGCTCCCTGACAGAAATCACGTTTAGCTCCTTGTAGTAATACTGTCTACGCTTTTGAACATGAGACAGTATTGTCATACACAGCTTGGAGAACAGTTGGGTTTTTTTTCCACATAAAGTCCCATCCTCTCTGAAAGTCCTGAACCTGCCTAGGGCAAGGAGATAGGCTACGTGATTCCTCAGAATCCTTTTTAGCCTAATTTTTCAGAATTAAAGCATCTGGTAATGCCTAGAAGTATACCAGGATGGATGCAGATGCTATGCACTGCCCAGCTGCCCCCATCCTCTGCTAGCAGGTGTGTGCACTGATCTCAGAGCTATTATCCCTTTATCTCCCCAGAAAATATCGTATTTTGGCACAAAATATGTCAAGTGTGTTGTGAAAGTAGAAACAGACCTAGAAGAAAATAGGAAATTCAACTTCTCTGTCTCCTTTTTGTCCAGCTCATTTGGAAAGAAAGAGTTAGTTTCAGCTCTGGGAATTAAAATAACTCCCTGTCTCTTGACAGTGAGGAGGGGGACAGGAATTTGCAATGTGGTGTCCTGCAGCTGTATGACCGGTGGTTCCTAGCTGACAGCACGGCTACAATCTGGTGTTAGAGCTGCTTTTGTAACCTCAGCTCTGCCAACTGCATGGTGACTCACAGGCTCTTTCCCAAATCAAATTTTTATCTAGAAATAGAAAAAATCGAGACAAAAACCCAAAGAAGGAGCCATGCTTATGATACTGTATTGTGTGGATGATATTAGTGATGGCTTCTTGAATATAAAGGTCTTACCCATTGTGTTGTTCATTACTGGATTTTGTTTGGTTGGTTTTTTTTAATTAAGGAAGGAAGAAAACATTGTTTTTTAAAAGCAAACTGAACGTGCTGTGAGTATGGGAACAGAGTGGCTGCAAGGTTAGGACATGCAAGGAGATTTGTAACACAATCTTTAAAAGCCGACACAAGCTTCTGCATGTCATACAACATACCAGATTCCTCTGGCATCTGGCCAGTCACGTGCCATCCCAGCACATGTTAGCAAAGGGGACACTGGCTTATCAAAGAGAAAATGGTCCTGGACACCAAAATGGGGCCAAAGGGAGAGAGAAAGAGAGAGAGAAAAACAAAACAAAATTCAGGTTTATTCAAGGAAGCAGTATAACGCTGTCTAATACATTTTATGTGAAGGCAATCAATGTAGAAGTAGATCACATAATACAGCTTATGAATCTGGTTCCTTATTGTGAAAACTAAAAGCACTTTACCCAGGTGATTTTCTTGAGTCTTGCAGATTCTCACTGATATTGGTAATATGACCATGTTTTGCCAAAAGTATTTTTCAAATGTAGGGAGGAATGGGAGGTGGGAACCTAATACCAGATACACACATGACTGCTAGCACCAGAGATGTTCTCTGCATACAGACAAATTTCAGGGTAGGAGAAGGCAATGAGTCCTTAAAGACTGAAAAAAAAAAAAAAAGAAAAAAAAAAAAAGCTATTTCTAAAAAGATGTTTCTCCAGCACAGAGATTTAGCAATTTATTCTGAGCATGAAGTCAAGGTAGGAATTAAATCAGTGCTAAGCTTGACCTTTTGGAATCACAGACTTGTTCTGTTCCTTAACAGAGATGCTATTTCTGATTTAATAAATGTAGCATTTGCTGTGCCACCGACTTGCCACATTCCAGATGATTTAGATTTTTTTTTTTAACAGAGCTGTTTTTTCCCAGGGCAAATAAATATTTGATTTTCATGTGTGTGCTGAAAAATTATTAGTTCTTACTTCCTCAAACACTACCATATCAAATGTTGGGGGTGGATGGGTTGGGGGGTGGGGAGTGGTTAAATCTAGGGTTTAATTAAGAATAGTGAGGCAAGCTATCCAGAATAAGTATGACATGGTAGACAAGTTGATATGCTTTACTTCTTTTTTCCCTTAGTGGGGAATTTTAGGTTTTCATTGAATACCCTGTGATGGACATGATGCAGCCAGAACCCTAGCCATGCAGCAAGAAAAGGTATAGAGTTCTCTTTGCTCATCGCAGGGACACAACATTCCCTTTCTCAGCTTGCTCTACTCAACACTTTTGCTTGAAAGAAAAATTCCCCTTTTGCAAGAAAACAGCTGAGCAGTATTAGTTTCCCTTACGTGCATATGGTCCAAATCTGCAAAGTACCACATGTCTTCTGTGCTGAATGCCATTCAGCTATCACTGATTTGATCTTACAGAGATCAAATGGTGCTTATTAAAGGCTGGCGGAAAGCCTGATACCATAGAGGTTCAAGGTCATAAAGTACTGGAGGAAGTAACCAATGGTACAAGTTAAAGATGGAATCTGAGGTTACAATATACAGTGCCCTGATTTCTATAAATTTGCATTACCATAAAACCAAACAAAAGAAGGTAAAATGCTGAATCAGTAAGGTCTATTCCACTGCCCAAAGGACTTAGCCTTAAACCATGAAGGAATTATGTTCTCCGCACTCCTATTTCGACCTCTGCTTTCTGAGAAGCTCTCTCCTGCTGAAAAAGGCAATGAAATAAAACCTACAATAGGTCATCAACATCTTGTCAATAAACATATTATCAAGGACATTCAATTAAAAAAGTTACTGACCTTACATAAATTCTTAACTCCTGGTTAATCCAGACTGTGACACCTAGTTCCAGGGTTATAAATAGTTATGTTACTTCATCAGCTCCCTTTTGGTTGGTGTTATGGATTAATGTGCCATGAATATAGCTAACAGGGTACAGCCATTCCTTTGGATATTTAAAATGCACATTCAAGGTTTGTTTGACATGTCACATGCTGTGACAAAATCCATGATGAAAATCCTTGTTGCCATCTGTGTGACAATGAAAACTCTCGTTATGGGCCTGATCCTTCAAGTCCTTAAACACAGTTAGAGGACTGGGAAAAGGTCACCTGGGTGCAGTTGGCTACAGGCATTTTGGGGAAATTAGAACTAATGTAGTTTTGACGTAAAGAAAGTACTGCCAAAGCCCCCCACCCCAACAGTCCAGAATACAGATAATATGTAATGCGTATCTCAATGTAATATCTTTAGAATCACTATTAATATAGAAAATATCAATCTTTGCTCAAGGAAATTATCAAGAAAAAGTCCTGAATTTACTTAATTATTTCTCCAAAGAGGTGGCAGCAGCCATGTTTATTTGATTTGACACAGACCTTGCTATCTGGAATATAACTCCATGTTTCGGACAGGCACAGTATATACTTAGCCAAAATATAGACCCTGGATGATTTGCCATTATATTAAAAATATTGACAGGCCATGAACTACTGTATTAATGCTGTGATTATCCTCCTTAGCTACACAGGAAAGCATGTACCCCAAGGAAAGACAAAGATTAAGATCAACGAGAGTAAATGGTTTCAGCACTGGAGCAATACTTACATCAATAAGCTGCTGCTGATCCCTCTCGGACATATTGGTCAAGCTGTAGTACTTTCCAGAGAGGTCTCCTTTCAGCCCAGCGAGCGCAGTGACCACGACGTTCTCCACCTCTCTCCGCTCTGCCCTGGTACAGGCAGGAGGAAGGCTGAGGCCACGGATGCTGCGGCCAGTCCGCACCCGTGATGAGAGGACATAACGCTCATCAAATTGGCCATGGGTGATCTGGGGGAAGAATGTTTCATTATTTCACACACAGTCCCCCGTGTCGTACTCCATTAAAAAAAAACCAAATCCCATTATACAAAAAGAAGGGCATCTTTCTGCCCAGGCCCGATGACCTCTCCATGAGATCACAAATACTCTGGATATCAGGAGCCCCTCAGAGTTTCAGACACCAGGAGGTTTTTTTTAGGAACAACAAGTTTCTTTGGCTGAACAAATGTGGCAGAGTAACCAGCTAGTCCTTCATGGTCCCAAAATGTGAAGGAATCTCTGTGGCTTTTGGAAACATGAATATGGGCAGAGGCAGGGGGCCAGATACAGAAGATCCTTCGAAAGAGGAAAGCCTGAGAAGATGCTAAACCACAGTGTAGTTGAACTATGAAGTAAATATTAAGCAGCAGGTAAGGTTTGATCATGTGTATGTGGGTGTAGTGGAGTCAACTCCTGCTTTCATTCCAACCCTTAGACACACAGTTATCTCATTAACAGACCCACAGTGCCTGCCAAGTGAGACTGTGGCCCAAATGCTTAGTACAGTTGAGACTGATCCCCCTGCTAGGAACGAGGTAGGGACGCAGCTGTCTTCCTGTTAGGGCCATGAGTGGCATCCCAGTTTCCTTAACCCTAAAATTACTGTCTTTGAAATTGGATCAGGAAAAAGAAAAGTACTATTACATGCAATATCATCACTGTAAGAAGCAGCCCTGAACCTTTATTGTCTCATTATTTTATTTCAATCCTACCTTGGATGCATCCAGGTCCGTGTGATGCTTCATCGTCCGTGGATCATAGCCATTATGTCTCACTTTAATGACAGGGTCAAAAATCTCAGCAAACACCTATGGAGTCAAGAGGATCTAGAAAGAGTCTGCAGAATCACAGAAACACTTAAATGCACCAGCTTCAACCACAGGAGAAGTCCCCTGGCACAGGCTCCTGGGGGACAGATGTAAAGGGGGCTTTGCAAATGCAGACAGGATAAATATGAAAAGGGTGTGCTTTTGACCTAGGCAGTGCTCTGCAGCAGTTGCTCATCTTCACAACAAAAAGAAGGTGCAATTGCACCTTACTTAAGTTACACGCTTACTCTAGTTACCAAAGACAGGTACTGGATGTGGTGGCATCTAGATTAGGTCTCAGGATGTATTACCAACCAGAACACACACTCAGAGTCCCCCAGCAGCTTGCCTGTTGTTTTTAGGTCATGCAGGAATACCCTATGTCTTCACTGCCATGGGATAATAGTCCATGTTAGAGCCACTTGTCTCAGGTGTGTCAACATCGATCACAACCACACCCTCATGTGGATGAGAAGCAGTGGCAGTGGCACATCTAAATGAGGAAACCAAACCACAGAAGCTGACAGTCCAGAATGCCAGATGTTCCAGTCCATCCTCAGCAGCCCAGCATTTGGGGTACTGTTAGGAGACTATATAATAATAGGTACCATTGTAGGTAGACTGAAGGAACCAGACCACAGACATCAATAAAAATGAGGATTTTCTTCTCTTTTCCTCTTCTCCTTATTCCAAAGTTAAACCAACCTGCCCATCCTAATGCTGTCTATCTTCAGCTTTCATCATCATTCAAAAGCTGTGGCTTAATCATGTTTGGCACTTCCCAGAAGACATTTTTGTTTCACTTCTGCCTCTGCTGTTGCACAATATAATTTCCACATTACTTTATTTTGTGTGTCTCAGGTTTGCATAGCCTTGCCATAAACTAAGTTTAGTCATAGGAAGGATGGCAGCTGCTGGAGGCAGGTAGCAGCTGCTCCCAAGCAGATACTTTTTATTAACCTCAATTGCAGCAGAGAGGGCACCTATAGTAATGCCTCATGTTCATGCATTACCTAATGTGAAAGAGTAGGGGAAACACCATCTTTATGCACATGCCCTGCCCCTTATATACTCTCCGGGATACAATTTATCTTAGGAGTGCATACCCTACTGGGAATCTGTCTTCATCTAAGGAGCTGAACGATACCACAGAAACTGAACCAAATACAACAGTATTGTGGAAATGTCTTACCTCATAGGATTCTTCATCACCTGCAACCATGCCCACAGTTTTAATGAAAGGATGGCCAGGATTGTCAACCCCGGTTTGGATGCACTGATCCAGGGTGTAGCCATTGGGAGTCATCTTGTCCCTTAGCCTGGAGTAAATGGCTGGTGTGAGGCACTCAGCCATGCAGTTGTTGTGTTTGCGGAGATCAGGGTAGTCTGCGCTGAAGAGAAGAATCCCAAGCAATTAACGTGGCACCTTTGAAGAGCAGAGCTTGCTAGTTTATGAAGCTATAAAAGGGATCATGAGATACAGAGCACACAGCATGGTTTAAAAGTATAATTGGTTCTTGGTTTATGTGTTGCATTGAATTTTAGGAAGGGAGGAAGATTCAGGTCACTGAAAGTACCCCACGTTGCACACTGGTGGGCCACCACACCAACAGGCAATTGCAGCTTTCTACTACTCAAGGCCATCAGGAAAATGAATCCCAATGAGCTCTGAAAGTGTATTAAGCCCCATTAAATCTCTGCTGAGACACTCTTATTCAGAAATAAAAGAACTCTTACATTGTTTTGTTCAAGTAGGAAGGGAATTAAGTTTAGCTGAAGAAGTTCTTTGTAATTCAGAGGCCAGGTGCTCTCACAGCTTAGTGGACGTCAATGGGACTGTCTGATCTATGTCAGCTGGGAAGCTCATTCTTCTGCAATATCTGGGTTTGCTTTAATGGACTATTATTTACAGAAAGCTGCATGGTGTAGTAAGACAGGGAAAATAAAGATGTTATGCTTTAGCAAGGCATTTTTGCAAATGAGTCAGACCACATCTACCTTGTACTGGCAACAATTTGCTTTATGCACAACTCCGTTATTTCTATAAGAATATATTTTAACTAGGATACTATTCACTACTTAAAAAAAAAGGTCTGTCATAGCCTGATCTGTTTGGTTGGTTGGTTGGTTTTTTTTCACAAGTATGGCCAGCAAAGTCAACCTACAGAGAATAAGGTCTGTAATTATTTTCTAATCATCAGCCAGTCAGTTTGTAACAGAATTAGGAGTATTTCAAGTACAGCAGTTATATGGGAGATTTCTTTACTACTTGCATAATGAAAATATTTTCACATTTCCTAATGGTAGAGTCCGTACAATCAGCCAATCCAATAGGTTGAGCTGCAAAGTGTTTGGCAGCTGATGAGATAAAATAAGGACTAATATAGTGCTCTGCCTAAAATTTGAAACATTTCTTAGGCTTGTCATTGTTTGGCAATTTTTTTTTGAGTGTTGATACTATCTCACATTTCTGCTTTCTGGTCTTGAAGGGCATTGTTGGTGCTACATAAAACTGGGGTTATTAATAAAGGGTGCTGTTTTTCAGGTCACACAGCCCATGGACAGACACACAGACGGTGTGACTGCATGAGGACTCTGCAGCTTTGATAGGGATCTTCTTCCTCCAAAGAGTTAAACATTGCTCCTAGCCCAGTTAACAGGGTGCGGTGCTCAGCTGACTGCCTAACCCCAAGTCCTTACCTTGGTGGGAAGAGTTTCCGTTTTTCCTGAACAGCAGCCTTCACATTTTGCTGGTTGAGGAGGTACCCGGTGGTTAGCACCCCTGTGCCTGCGGCTGCAAAGAGTGCAGTGGTTGCACGGCCAGCCAGGAGACGACAGAAGGTGCCAGCCATACCTCTCGGAGGATGCAATGTCTGGAAGAGAAGATAGTCCAATGTCAACCCATAAGTCCTCACACAGTGCAAATAATAAGTAAACCCTCACTTTAAATGGTAGCCTTGTAAGAGAAGAAATTTATTTTTATTATTGATTTGCATTTATATAGTGTGTTCAGAAAAATGGTTAGTGTTTACATGTATTATTTCTATACAAGTATTTTTTCTATTTAATTCTACTGGGATTATGTCTAGAGTACAGGAGATCTCTAAGTCTAGCAGAGAAAATGACATTTTCTGTGAAAGTCTAAAGAAGACAATGCACATTTTTTCTTCCAAGAATTGGAATTTGACTAGTATTGCTCATGAATGTGAGTTCCTCAGGAAGATATAACTCCTGTTTAAATAAAGGACACAAATTCCAATTTGTGTCATTGAGAGAAGCTTATTCTTAAAACTGGACTCTGGTAAATCATCTTTGGGAAATGGGCATGGAAGATTTACAAGAAAACATGACCTTTCCCCCAGGATATGCTGCTTCGGTTGTTTTTTCAAAGTTTTAAAAAAAGTAATTGTTTATGCAATCTCTTCACCATTCTTTCAGAGGTTAAACTAAACACCTCAAAGCATTTATTTTTATTTTCAGTGAACAAAGTGTTCTAATTTGCAATAATTTTCATGTAGATCTGGGTTAGTTAGCCCCAAACCGTGTACTTCTTCAACTTTTCCACGGCTGTCTAAAAACAAAAGCAATGTTGCCTCTATATCTTCTCACTTGGTAAAAAGATCTTCTCATCTGCTTGCATGGTTTTCTGTTGCAAAGCAGTCTCTTCTTTTTACTTAGTCACATATGTGAGATGAGAAACACAGATGTGTTTCAAGTTTGAGAGTCATTTGTTTCATGTCCTGTATCTTGTTTAAACAATTTTATACCTGAATTTTTTTATTCTGTCTCCTCCATGCCTTTGAAATGCAATATACATTTGTCTAACTTTCCTTCCAGAGAAAGGTGCTGACTAATTGACAGAAATTTCAATATTTTTTCACTGAAAGAATTTCCCTAAAACAGAAATGGGGAGGGGTCTTTTTTTTTCCCCATTAGGAATACATTGTGATTTCCTCAGCTATTCCAAGTCCTCAAGAATTAGTTGCACAGCACTAGAGTATAAAGAAATACGTGCTGACACTGGACTGGAACAGGAGGCAGATCATTGACCATAGCCTTATCTTATCTCTGGGAATATCCCCTCCATCTATGAATTTGTTTAGGTGAGAGTTGCACGGCAGGCTCTCATGACTGCAATAGGATTTCTCCCTCCCAAAATGCAGTGGGAGAATGTTTGACTGTAAATCAAAATCAAATATGAGCTTTGTGATGGATGTTTTTGTGCTGCTTTCTTTTCTGTGTATTTGGCAGATGGTTCTCATGCCTTTTCCTACACTCTGGAAATACTTGCTTATGACTAATCTGCACAGAACTATTATTGTTATACCTAAGTGTCTGAAAAACAATACATGTATTTTCACAGCAGCTCTATGTATTTATAGTTCTGTTTCACAGATGCCATCTTTACTGCAAGGAATTGGCTGGCAGTCAAAATCCTGTCCTGTCCTGTCCTATGCCTGATAGCAGCCGTATCAAAATCCCCTTGCAGACGATGACATTATGACTTCAGTGACCCCAGGCACTCATCAACATCTCCACCAGCTTGGATTTTTTGGGAGCTTCTGAATCCTGTGCCACTTTAGGGGACAAATCTGGTCCGTACATGTGACTAAATGGTGTGCAGTATGTAGTTAGAAAGAAGCATGAGGCACAACAGTATAATTTTAATGCTTCAGAAATCATTAAAGGAGTGCACCTATTGACTACAGTGTGTACCGCACCCTAACAGGTAAAGCTAACAGCCTCAGACAGATCATTATATTTAGCCATGTCACATATCTGCTGGCAAGGCTGCACTGTATTGTTTGCTGTTTTCACATAACCTCCATTCCTTGTACTAATGCAATGTGACAGGAAAGTCCCATCCTTTGCAACAGCAGCTATTGATTGACTGGCTGAATATTTTTCTACCTTTGAGCCTTTTCCAATGATCAAGGATGCACGAGGGATAGAAGCAATGTCCCGGCCAGAAAGTTACTCTCCGAATCAGCATGATATTGTGGTCTGAGACTGGAAGGTAAGCACAGCATGCTCTTTGCTAGGCACTTGGCATTAATTTGTTCTGGAGGAGGTGAGAAGTACATGGGAGCTCTGCAAGGGTGAAGGATGCTAGAAGCTGCTCTCTGTGATTTTTTTGAGAGACAAACCGTGATCACTGAAGTTGTTAAAAGCTAAAGGTTGTTTAGCTGCTGATTCAGTGCTTCTTGTATCCTTCACTTTGCCCTTGTGACTGCACCCGATCCTGAGAGCAGCTGAGCAGAGCAAACCTTCTGCAGAATGTGGTGTGCAAACAATACCCTGGGTGGCTGTGGGTAGCTTGGCATCCTTGACTTTCAGGCTGAACTACACTGTGTGCCTGAGGTATAGGGTTGTAACAGAAATCACAACCTGTGAACGGAAAGAGAAATGAATGACCTGGAAAAAGAAATAGATGAACCTGGGGAAAGGGAACCAGTTTGAAAAGGCAAAGAGACTTCCTTGGTAACTCAAACAGTGAAGGCTTTGTGCCATGGCTGATCTGGGAAATACACGGATGTTGTACCTTACTCCTTCTGCTAAATGAGTACGAGTACCCCCTCCTCACTCTTATTTATGCCTGTCTTTGACTGGATGTGCAATGCCGAGCTTTAATCCCTAAAGCAGACCCTTCCAGCATGGACAGTTTCATTGTCCCCTCGTCCCTTGTTCAGGCAGCATCAACAGTTTTCTGACCCTTTCAGGGTGTGATACATTAAACGGACCTGTACCTTTGGGACAGAATGACTGACTTTTGGACACCTGATCAAAGGCAGATCTTAGGCTCATAAAATTATTTTCCTTTTTGAGTTTTAATAAAGTCCCATAATGCAAGTATTTTTCTTGTTGGCAGTGTTATCTTCCATTGTGGCTGCATGCCTTGTCCCCCAGGACATTTTTGCCTTGTTGGATCACAGAAAAGTTTTTCCTTACCCTGAGGCAGGCTCTAATTATTTGCAGATGACACCAAGTCGGGTGGGAGTGTTGATCTGCTGGAGGGTAGGAAGGCCCTACAGAGAGCCTTCTACAGCCTCTCTACAGCCTACAGACCTGGACAGGCTGGATTGTTGGGCCGGGGCCAACTGTATGAGGTTCAACAAGGCTAAGTGCTGGGTCCTGCACTTCGGTCACAGCAACCCCATGCAACGCTACAGGCTGGGGGAGGAGTGGCTGGAGAGCTGCCTGGCTGAAAAGGACCTGGGGGTGTTGGTTGACAGTTGCCTGAACATGAGCCAGCAGTGTGCTCAGGTGGCCAAGAGGGCCAACGGCATCCTGGTTGTATCAGGAATAGTGTGGCCAGCAGGACCAGGAAGGAGATAGTGCCCCTGTACTTGGCATTGGTGAGGCCGCACCTCGAGTACTGTGTTCAGTTTTGGGCCCCTCACTGCAAGAAGGACATCGAGGTGCTGGAGCGTGTCCAAAGAAGGGCGACAAAGCTGGTGAAGGGTCTAGAGCACAAGTCTTATGAGGAGCGGCTGAGGGAGCTGGGGTTGTTTAGTCTGGAGAGGAGGAGGCTGAGGGGAGACCTTATTGCTCTCCACAACTACCTGAAAGGAGGCTGTAGCGAGGTGGGGGTCGGTCTCTTCTCCCTAGTAACAAGCGATAGGACGAGAGGAAACGGCCTGAAGCTGCGCCAGGGGAAGTGTAGGTTGGATATTAGGAAAAACTTCTTCACTGAAAGGGTAGTCAGGCACTGGAACAGGCTGCCCAGGGAAGTGGTTGAGTCCCCATCCCTGGAGGTATTTAAAAGATGGGTAGACGTGGTGCTTAGGGACATGGTTTAGTGGTGGACTTCGCAGTGGTAAGTTAACGGTTGGACTCGATGATCTTAAGGGTCTTTTCCAACCTTAACGATTCTATGATTCTATGAATTTTATGATTTTAATTTACCTGACAGATGCTTCTCTAACAGCTCTGGAAAGCCCCCAACACTGGAGATGCCACAGCCTGCGTAGGGTAACTACCTAAAAAAAAAAAAAAACAGAGTTTTTTTAAAAAGATAGGCTTTTTTAATTTTTGTTTTTTTAAACAAGTGTCTAACTACACATCCCTTGTTACAGTTTAAGCCCAGCACTCCTCAGCCTAACATTTCCTTCCCCAAACTTTGCAGTTCTATAAGCAGAAGTTCAGTTTCTGTCTTTACCAGTAAGTGCCTCAGCTTTTTAAACCCAGTCACTCCTGCAGAAAAGGTGACTCTGCTGAGAAGGTGACCTGACAAGCATCAATCACAGCATCACGCGGCTGCTGCCTGCAGGAACTGGGAGACGACAGCTGGCCTGATCTTCTGCTCCTTAGGCAGGACCTTCTGAATGCAGCGTGGCATTGCCATCGCAGGGATCATCATTTGTGACTGTCAAATGCAAAGGGTCTGGGGGAACATGAAAGTTAGAATTTCTTATGAGAAGAAAAACATCATCTGGACTGCAGTGGAAAGGGGACTGTAACCTTTTTTATCAAAATGGTGTAAATCCTAATTTAATGAACACCTCTTGCCACAAGGGTGGGCTATAGTTCTGAGTATAAATGCATACAATACTGCTGCACAAACTGAGTCCATGTTATGCCTTGCACAGGTAGTCCACGTACAATCAAAATAGCACAAATAGACTTGCACAAAAACCTGGTGTACAAGTTCAGCAAACAAAGTTTTTACATAACGAGGGTGCCTAATGAACAAGATACTTTATTTGACAGGAAACAAGACCATTTTATTTTGTTTTTCTTTTTTTTTCCCCTCTAAACATAACATAATTTCTAAGTCATGCATTACTGCAAAACAAACATTTCAAAAAGATGCATTTTGAAAGAGTCTGAATGGAATGGTCTGAACCTAAAAAAAAATTCTCATGAAAGCTATTTGTCAAATCTGACTTCAAATCATTAACAGATTCAGCTGTTTTTTTCCTCACAGAAAATGTCAACCTGCCCTAACAATAAGTTTGCACCATTACCACCTCTGTGATTCGGAGAAATGTAATTTTTTCAGCCAAAGGTGTCCTTAAAGGCATAAGGTTTTTCTAAGAAGACTTTACCAGAAATACCATGTTGTGATTCAGGTTTCACTGTGGACTATCATTAGGCCTCCACTGTAAGGATTTAACTTTCATCAGGGAAATTTAACAGCTGCACAGCCTAAAAAATGAAAGTGCACGCTTTTCTTTTGTAGGCATTTCCTAAAGGTCTTCTGTTGTGCTCATAATGATAGAAAATCCATTTTCTCATAGATGCCTATAGTGCTACCTTAGTGCAGCTGGGAAGGGGAAAGATTAATTTTTCAACATCAGAAGAACTTTCGTGATTATCAGTTTTAACCCTTGAAAAGGAATTGTGAGCTTGCCTGTGTTGATCAGGTGTGCTGGAAGGAAAACACCTGCATTAGGAAAGCATCCATCTTCCATTTAAAACTATCTGGAGAGAGTATGGTCTGAAGAAGATAGAGGAGTTCCAAGGGTTAATCAACCTGAGTTAAAAAAATAAATAAAACTCTTATCTTATTTTTGGCCTGCAATTGTTTTTCCTCAGTTTGAATCACTGGCCTTTGTTATTACTTCTATCAGTTTGTTGTAGAGATTTCTACTCATTATTTGTTCCACATGTAGCTGCTTAATAGCTATCACTTTTTATGTCTCTCCATTAGTTTTTTATCATATTTTCAAATTTATTAATCACTCTTTAGCTCTTCCTTGAACTCCTTCCTTTTTGTTTCATCCCCAACATCCTCTTGATACCGGAATGGCCCTGTCATTCCAATAATGGTTGTACCAGGTCTCCAAAATGGAAGTAGCAGAGCCTCTCCGAGCCTACTAAATAGCTTTTGCATTCAGAAATCATATCAGCCCCTTGGGACTGCAGCGGTTCACTAGAAGTGCACACTGTGGTCATTGCCTGCCAAGTGCTGACCCCTTCTGGGAGTCACACAGTTCCCAGAATCATGGGTAGGGAGTGATGACTGCAGTCCTCAGCATGGCCTAGGGAGCTTCCTGATCGCAGCAGTCAGGGAACTATTTCTGATATGGATATAGATACACTTCTGAGTAGGATTATGTGATGAGGTGGTCTGCAATAGCAGGAACCTGGTTAACTTAAGTCTCTATCAGTCCCATCAATTTTTTTACTATTACTTTCACTTTCCCTTTAACCTGGAATGCTTCCTAATAAGCAGAGAAGTTTTCTCCTCCGTTGTGGGATTCTGAATGTACTGACAAAAATATTCTTAAATTGTTCCCAATTATCATTTATGGTTTTCTACTTAAAAATTGTTTCTTTGCTTAACAGTTATAACTGCGCCAACCTTGCAGAAGTTTCGAGTTCTTTCAATGCACCACAAGCTACATGTGAATTTGGACTTTATTTTGGTAACACATAACACAGAATTAGCTGCATCTAAACCTGCACTGAATTTTAGTTCTGTGAACATGTCTTCTTCAGTTGTCCAAACGAGGTCTAATTTCTATGGTATTGGACACAACACTTTTTTTGAGGTATAAAGCTTAATAATTTTATTTTATAGATTTTAATGAGATTCTTAGGATTCATGACATGAGATCTCAAGCATGTGTCACTCAGATAGTACTCTGATAGTAATAAGACTGTTTTTCCAAAATGTAATGGATAGGCATATTAAGAGTCAGACAGCTTCTTCCTTACCAATTTGATGATGTGGGGATTTCAGCACATTGTGTAAGAAATATTCAGAGATGTGATTTAAACTGAACTGTTTCAGTGTAAGGCTATGACAAAGCTGGAGCACCATATATATATTCTGTATGCAGATCAGCAGAAGCTGACACATCAGGAGACACAGCAGTCCAAAGTGAATCAATGAGAACTGCTATTTTGCAGTGGGGAAATATACATTGGAGTGCTAGCTCAACACCACAGATTAGGACAGCACTGACTGTGTTGCAGGCTGATGGAAAGAAGAGCAGGCAGGGAATATTGGGGAGAGAAGAGCATGAGCTTCTCAAATCCCTTAGCAGGTGGCAGAAACACAAAAAATGGACCTCCTGAGCACTGCAGTGCCAGCCTGTGCTGTAACTGGGAGGGTGCACCTGCTTCTGCTGCACATGCCATCACTCAGGTTTGGCTCACCAGCTCCCTAATGTGAGTGCCAAGGTTGCTGGCTCTCATGCAATGGTCCTATTCAAGTCATTTATCTCCTGCTTTTCCTTACCATGGTCAGGGCTGATCTGCTCTACTGTCACCCAGCACTTAGAACATGTCTGTCTTCCTTTCCTTTGCAGACAGCTTGATCTTCAGCAGTGCCCACAACTAGGCATCCTTTAACTGCTGAAGGTGGAGGCTAAGTTATGCACCTCAGCTGGTATCCAGCACCTGGTGGATTTTCTACAGGGAAACTGGCAGGGAACGTTTTGTTTCTCATGTTAGTCAAGTGTGCTGCAAAACACATTGATGGCTCCTGGTATTTGAATTCGACAGCTTTACAAAATGCTTGGACATCTTGCTTGGTGCATTTTCCCCATTTTATGTCATTCTGCTCATACTTTGGATGCTGGCTTTGCCTCATGATAACTAGTGAAGATGTCTTTTATATCCCTCCAGGATTACGCATGCCCAAGGGCAGGGTATAGAGAACAGCTCAGTGGCTATGAAAGTGGAATTTGTCACTGGCAACAAGTCCTTTAAAGTTGTATTTCCAAGGTCACTTGTGTTTGTGTTATCACTTGGAGAAAGCAAAAATACTGTTGTACAGGAGAGAAGAAACATAGAGCAATTGACTCAGAAACAAGTAACAGCCACTAAGCTGTACAGCTTGTAGTGTTCAGCATCTGCAAAAACAAGGTTTCTTCATAGCAGAGCAAAATCATTCCCGTTGTCTTACCACATCGGCACCATGAAGAGTAAACAAATTCAGAGTAAAATTGGCATTGCCTTTTCCAAAGCAGTATTCCCATATGCCATGATGACTTATGGCCAGTGAATCAGCAAAACCTGTCTGAAAGGTCATGATCTTAGAGGTCATAGCCTTTATCTCTCTGCTGTCCCCCAAGACACGCTTAGCTACCTGTAACCAGCCCTCAGGACATTAATATCCTGCCAGGAGTGTATTTTGGTTTTAAAACTGTATTTTAATATATGTATTGCCTACAACGCACAGAAGGTGGAGACAAAAGTCAGCAGCAAGATTTAGCAGAAGTCACTACTGTAAATCTGGTGCTGGCTGAGAAACAGCCCAAAGGATTGCAAGTATCATTTAAGGTGGAGGGGCTGTTCATAACCACAGTTTGAACCCCAGGATGAAAAAAACTGGAGAATGCCTATTTCAGGGCCTTAGACCAGTTTTCCCTCTTATTCACGATACACCTAGATTAAAGCTTCTGTTAAAGATGAAAGTACTCTCCAGAAGAAATATGGCTTTTGTACAGCAGGTTCCTCACCAACACTAAAAACATCCTTCTTTTAGATCAACAGCTTAAGAAAACTCTGTCATAGGAAAACTCCCATTGCTGCTCTGGCCAGAGGCTGCAGAGGATCTCCAGGGCATTTGGTTCACAGCTACTACCGTGCCCGGATGGCCTCAGCCACGTCCCATTGCACACATTGATCCTGTGATCCGCACATATGTGAAGCTGTTGCATCCCTCTCTGGGAACTGCAGGGGTGAGTGAATCATCAGAAATGCACAAACCACCTCTTTACCCTTTAAGGAACTTGTGAACTTTACTACTACTTTTAATATTTAAAAATAATGCTTTTGCTATTATTTCCATATCTTCTTGAACTTCTTTTAAAGAGGAAGTCCTCAGCTCCATTTTTCCCTTAATGTATTTGAACACAGGTATTGGTTATCCTATATTTCACACTAGGCAGTATATGTGCTTTTAGCCAAGGAGGGAAGGAAGGTACAAGGGTTACAGTGACATTTCTAGAAATAGAACTAGATTAAATATTTGAACCATGTCATGGGCGGTATTAATTGCCACATCATGTGATCCTGAGCGACATTTTAGAGGAATGGCAGAGTCATAGCTAAAGTTCACACAGGCTCATAATCACAGGTAATGTATATGCACATCTTAAACTGTTAAGCGGTCTAGCTAACAGTATCACTGCAGTGAGCTGAACTTTCACGTGGTAGAGGGAGAAGGAGGTTGGTCTTTTATATTTGAGAAGTAATTTCTTTGAGTCATCCTTAGCTTGAGCTAAAGCCTACAGATGCCAGTGGAAAGTTTTCTCTGCCCATCTATGGAAGTTGCTGGCACTTTAGAAACATCTGCAATAAATGTCACAAGTGACTACATGCATGATACACCATTTTTAGATGCCCAGAAAACAGCTTACATTGCTCTTGGTTTGCTGTATCACTGTACAGGTTCAGAGGATAAGCTATATATTAAAACATTAAGTCCCATAAAGCAATATTGGTAGGGCTTTTCAGTTTCTCATAGCTCACCCTGAGCAAGACTCGAGCCTTTCTGACTGGTCTGGGTTTAAGATGAAATCTCCAGAGTGCAGAAACAATGTCAGTGCAGACATTGGCCTAACTGTGCCTTAATCACAGCATGGAATATCTCTATGAAAAATAAACTAAAATTCAGTTTCTTTCTCCTTGTAATGCCAGAGGTCAGTGAATGGTTATAAAAATCTAATAATCTGAGGAAAAAAAAATCCAAACTATGAATCTATGAATAGAGAAGACATGGAAAAGACTCTTCATAGATCAGATACCTACTCCTTAGTAACTACCCCTTACAGCATGATTTTTGATTTCTAACAGCTGAAGGTCTGACCCATCAGACTCAACCTGGTGAGACTCAGAAGCCCAAATTCTCCTGCCAAAGCCCAACTAAGGTGCTGGGAGTCCTTGCTCTTCTGAATCAATCCAACACTATTTTACAGTGTAAAACCCTCATCTCCACAGTGCAAAGAGCTACAATCAAAATCACAAAAAACTTACTGAATTAGAGTTATTTTCTCTGAACTTGTTACACATCTGCAAAGGGACCTATTTTTCCCTTGCTTAAACTGTTACTTAAGGGTCAGCATTTGAAGCAGCTGCACAGTGGGCTGACACATTTTTTCCTGCACGAAGTTGTTATGCAAATCAATAAGTTATAACCAAATTACACTACATCCTGTGGTGCTTTGAATTCATTTTTAATAACCCTCATATTTGAAATGCTACCATTTGAGGCGAGAAAAGCAATATAGGTAGTTAAACTGACCTTGAAGCTGAAGGTAGAGACGTCCTGCTGCCTGCAGCGAGCCCAGAGTGTAAAGGGAGTAACAAGTTGGTGCGCTGACAGGAGCCCAGGTAATATGAGAGGGGGAAAAGGAGGTGAGGGAAACGAAAATAATTGCTGCAGTGGCCAATCCTATTTCACTGGGTTACATGAGTGCCATTTGCTCACACAAGGGTGCCCTTGAGGACGTAAATGGGATGTCGCAGGAGGGGGGCATCTAACAGTTGGGTGACAGCAACATCATCTTTCAAACACCTCTCAAAGGGAAAGAGTTCACGTCAGCAAATGGTTGGCCAGATGCTTAACAGCAACGAGATGCACCTCCGCTGCTTCACCCCCAAGGGCCCATTTAGTAACAGCCAAAAGAGAAAGGTCAAGAGCAGCTTCTCTGCTGGGTTGCCTTGCCTGCCTGAACAGCTCCTGAGAGGCACAGAGGGCAGGATGAATCACCTGCACGCATCCCAGATGGAAACAGGTCAGAGCAGGGAACAGGACCCAGAATGAGCTGAGATCACAGTGGGCATTTTTTTTCCCCTCCCTTACTTTAATTCATGACATTAGTTCTTGACTCTTTATAAGGCAGAGGGGTTCAGAAGCATGAAATGTAAAAGGAGGATCTCTGAAGCCTCCCATTTAGAATTACTATTGCTACATAGTAGTAAAGTACTAGAAGAAATAACATGCGATGGTTTGGAAAGCAAAAATAATAATCAATTTCATTCACCTAGCTCTGCTTCCACCAAAGCTGAACATTTATCAAGGCTGACAGAGGAACAGAGGCCAGTACTATGTAGCTTTTAAAAATCCAAGACTTTAAAATGCTTTTTCCTTTGTACATTTAATATTCCTTGAATTATACATTGCAATTTCCTAAACCCAAATCTCAGATTTTTGAAACTTTACAAAACATAGACATCTCTTCCCCAAAATGTCATGACTTGTTTGGACTAATGAGAGCCATGCATGCCCACCGTAATTAAAAGCAAAACAGCCACTGCAGATCAATGCACGTGGACTACCAAGTATTTGAAACATCCTCTCCTTACCATACGTGCTTTTTATAAACACAACACTATGTTTCTGGTATTGATAGAAAAAAAAAATCCAATTGAGGATTTCTTGAGGTAACATGAGTACAGAAATATGAGCAGAACAAATCCGCCCCTGTGCAGGAACTGGCAAAGAAAACAGAAACCAGCTTTTCCTTTCGTACTCGTCAAAGGCTCCTCTGTGGCTGTGTCACATCTTTTGCTCTGGCTGTAAGCCCCCCAGCCTGAATTTAATGCAGAGCTTTGTGTACTAACACTTCTTCTGCGGCGGCTGTCATCTCTTTGTCAGCAACGTAGCCCCCACACTCCAGTTCAGCAGCTCACAACTGAGGCACATACCTCATTTTAAACTTTTGGCTAAAGGCAGTGTTTTTCATAAAGCCCTTGAACAGACAAAGACCTTCACCTCGAAGCAGGTGATACCATGAACTGAAGTGCCTTGCTGGCTTACACAGATGTTTAAGCTATTTGCCAGCTCAGAGCGTGGAAGAACAAAAGATGCAAACAAAATTCAGCCTGCTAGCTAACACTGCAAACACTGGGCAAACACTGTTAGCAATTTCCCTTATGATTCCTGAAGAATATATCATTAATACTTAAAAAATACATTGGTCTTACTACTGTTCTTTGATCTATTTTGTGAGAAACTCAGCTACAGAAACAGTTGGGATGCTAAGAATCATCCACAAATAATGCCCTATTTTTGTCTCTATCTAACCTAAATATTTATGTGAACTCTCCCAATTAAAATGCTGTCTTGGTTTCATTGCTTGTGCTGAGGAGGTAGCAGTAGCTGAGTGTTAATTCAATTGCTATTCATATTAATGCCATCTGTCCCTGCACAGGGAGTTCAGCTGAAATTCAGCAACAATTTGTGCCCCATTGGAGTTTGTTGTGGAAGCGGCTGAACAAAGAGGTTACCTATACAGACCAGATGAAGGCAGTTTTGTTTTATGGAAAGGCCTTTCTGATTGGCACATTTCTTTCAAGGAAAATGTCTATAAAGTCAAATTTCCACATGTGGGAAATAATTTTTTAGTAACCAAAGGAATCAGGACAGAAATTATAAGCCTAGTTATTCTTACTTAGAGTATGTATCAAATTAGGAATTAAAGGATGCTGTGTTTGTCCTGAAGAGATTGCAAGGACACTACTCAGTAGTTCACCTGCTATTGGAGTCAGAGCTCTGCTATTGTACAGCTGCAAAGAGCCACTACACACAATATACTTAAAAGCTAGCAGCTGGCTTTCCCCAGATGCAATAGCAATCACTGTTTTTCAAGTTCAATAGATCTTTAATTCTTGAGATTCCTAAAGACAGACTTAGAATAATGCAGTGAAGCATACCATCTTGGGAATAAATATAATTGTTTACCAAATGGTTGCCAGACCTCTTACTGAGATTTCCCTGAGACTGTGTATGTTCAATATTCACTTACATAGAGTATATGCAGTCACTGAGATCTCAAACTGGAAAAACCTGTTTTGAGGTGGCATTCAACCACTTACATCCCACTGCAGTTGATGGAATTTAAGCAAGTACTTGTTGCTAAGCACGGGCACAAATTCGCCACGACCAAGTGCATAAGTAGGCACAGAACACATAGTCCTCCTGCTAAGTTAAGATTACTCCAAAGAAAGGCACCTTAAGGTGCTAATACATGTCTACTAAATAAAGAGCTCAACTAGATCCAACCAACCTGTTTAAAAATAACCCCAGTTATTTTAAGTTACTGAAGTTGCTCTTAACAGGACATCCACCACATACTATAGGAAAGGTTCTCTATAATTAGCAGTGTGTTTTCTGGCCAAAGGGAGGAGAAAAGGTTTTCCTAAAAATGGAGTTGACCCTTTGGAGAAGCAGGAATATCCAAAATCCTTACAACAGAACCATGTGGCCATCAGTGCAACTACCTAAAAAGTGATCACACTATTTTTGCCAGCTATGTTGCAGACTGCATTGCACAGTATCAGAATCCATACATTCTAATTAGAGTGGCAAGACTGAAGGTAGGAATTGTCTAGTGTAGATCATGTGTGTGAAAGGGGCGACAATTCTGTTTCAGACTATTTCAGCCCTTTGAAAAGTTGCTCTTGCGTGACATTTTGGTGAAGCTTTTGTCTCATTTGAAAAATGAAAAAAGAGTATTTGTATCTCATTGAAATGTTATTTTCTCTCAAGGGTATATGTTGAGAACACAATTACAAACAAACATTGCTGCTTTACAAGAGGAGACTTTGACATTCACTGCTCTCCAGCCCAGCAGAGGATATTCATTTGGTTCTTCCACTGCTGCCGCGGGGCCAGCCACTGCTGGTGATGGAGGTTCACAATCCAGAAGGCCATGCTTTCCCCTCAAAACATACCCCAACTGTGGATCTAAATCTCCAATATTAGCCTTTCCACAGGTGGGATTCTTATTCCTCTCATAAAACAGTACTGAAAATGCAGCAGTTAATATAAAATTACCAAAATGGTGAAATTAATCAGTTCTAAGATTGTGATTGTCAGGGAATTCAGAAGAGTAATGACTAGAGAAACACAACCAACAAACATATTCAGATATGTTGAACTTGTCACCTTCCTCTTTCCACCATGCTGATCCAGCATTTTTTGTCATGGAAACTCCAGCAGGCATGGTTAAAGAAGGAGAAAGGTGCTCTTTTTCAGATGGCTCTCCCATTGGAGATGAAATTTTAACAGTAAATGAAATTAAATAAATAAATATTCAGATTTAGAGCAGAATAGAAAGCATTGATAGGACTTTGTGTCTTCTCTGGCTGGAAAAGTTACTACTTTTGATTTATGTGAAACATATCTAGGATCTAGATATGATTTATACATATTGTTCCCAATCTGTATAGATTGCTTCCAGGAGGAGTAGCAGGAGAGAACACAAGCCTTTTGTAATAATTATTGCTCTGTTTCTGACCCATCTGTCTAGGCATGTGCACTCCATGAGCATTAGTACAGTAAGGTGGTGTCTGATTCAGAGAGTCTTACACAGTAGAGCTTCTACCTCTAGGAAAACAAATCTTAAATGGCTTCTGCTACTACACTTATGAACCCACATGTGCAGGGTTGGCTCCAGCAGTCAGGGAATTGGAATGAACAGCAGTGATTGTTTCAGTTCTCTTCAAAACTGCACATTTCAAGCAAAAATCTGCACTTCTCAAATTTTATTTCTTTTAGGCTATATACAGATAGGGCTAGAACATTCAAATATAACTTTCAAGGTATAGTTCAGTCTTCACAATTCTCATTTATTATCTTTGCACAATCAGTCAAGACCAATTTCAGTTTTTTCTTCACAGAGCTGAGGATTTTGAACAGCCTGTACCAGCTAGCTTCCCCCTCTTTCTTCATGGTCAAGATTAAAAAGGGTTTGTGTGCTGTCAGATTTACTTGGAGGTTTGATCATTTCCGTAAGTCTATCATTTTAGAGAGTATTTAGGTTTTTTCTTGCAACATACTAAAAAGTAGAAAACAGTTGCCCCCCTGCTAAATACTTCTCTAAACTATAATCCATGATCTTACTGTGCCAAGTAAGATCATGGAGCAGATCCTCCTGGAAAACAGGTCAAAACATATAGAAGGCAGGGAGCTGAGGAGAGACAGCCAATATGGCAAAGTGTGGCTGACTAACCTAGTCGTCTTCTATGATGGAGTGACTGCATCAGTGGACAAGGGAAGAGCTATGGACATCATGTATCTGGATTTCTGTGAGGCCTTTGACATGGTCCCCCACAACATCCTTCTCTAAATTGGAGAGATACAGATTTGATGGATGGACTGTTAGACGCATAAAGAACTGGCTGGCTGGTGGCTCCTGAAGAGTTACAGTCAAGGGCTCAATGTCCAAGTGGAAACCAGTAACAAGTGGTATCCCACAAGGGTCCATACTAGGACCAATACTATTTAGTATCTTCATTAATGACACAGACAGTGGGACTGAGTGCACCCTCAGCAAGTTTGCAGATGACACCAAGCTGAATGGTACAGTTCATTCACCAGAGGGAAGGGATGCCATCCAGAGGGACCTGGACAGGCTGGAGGAGTGGGCCTGTGCAAACTCCATGAAGCTGAACAAGGCCAAGTGCAAGGTTCTGCACATGGGTTGGGACAATCCCTGATATAAGTACAGACTGGGGGATGAAGGGATTGAGAGCAACCATGCAGAGAAGGGCTTTGGGATACTGGTGGACACAAAATTAGACATGAGTCAGCAATGTGCACTTGCAGCCCGGAAAGCCATCTTGGGCTGCATATAAAGAAGCGTGGCCAGCAGGTCGGGGGAGGTGATTTTGCTCCTCTACTCTGCTCTAGTGAGACCCCACCTGGAGTGCTGCGTCCAGCTCTGGGGTCCCCAGAACAAGACAAAGATGGACCTGTTGGAGTGAGTCCAGAGGAGGCCACAAAGATGATCAGAGGGCTGGAACACTTCTCCTATGAAGGCAGAGTGAGAGAGTTGGGGTTGTTCAGCCTGGAGAAGAGAAGGCTCTGGGGAGAACTTACTGCAGCCTTTCAATACGTAAAGGGGGCTTTTAAGAAAGATGCAAGAGTGACTTTTTACCAGGGCTCGTAGTGACAGGAAAAGAGGCAATGGTTTTCAACTGAAAGCAGGTAGATTCAGACTGGACATAAGGAAGAAATTTTTATGATGAGGGTGGTGAGGCACTGGAATAGGTTGCCCAGAGAAGTTGTGGATACCCCATCCCTGGAAGTGTTCAAGGTCAGGTTGGATGGGGCTTTGAGCAACCTGATCTAGCAAAAGATGTCCCTGCCCATGGCAGGGGATTGGACTAGATGATCTTTAAGGTCACGTCCAACCCAAATCATTCTATGATTCTATGATCCTATGATGATGGCCTTAGGGAAATATGTAAAAACAGCCAACTCTTTGGCATAAGGTTAATGAAATAGTTTAGAGTGTGGAGAAAACAACTTTAAATTAAAGTTATCCTGCAGTGATTTTAAATAGAGCTGCTTAGCAAGTAGTTTGAATTTTTTTTTCTTGCACTGAAAATATCTGACAATTTCAAGAGTAAGTAAGTTGCTCTCTCAGTCAATTTCAGTTTTTATGTGAAACACCAAAAATATAAAAAGATTGCAGAAAATGTGACTGCAAGGTCAGAGAGTACTGAATAGGTGCTGATTTTAATACGTTGCTTGCTTTATCTCCATCTTACATAGACCTGATGTGCCGTTACTGTTTCGTTACTTAAAATATGTTAATTCTTGAAACAAATTGAATAGGCACCTGTCTATCTTAAAGAAATTACCCAGTTCAACAAAGGAAAGCAGTAAACAGTGATTAAAGCATGTAACAGAAGCTGGAGACCTGATTTTGTAGTCTATTAACTGTTTTGCTTCAATTTGCAAGATGTTTTATTTCCGTGTGACTTGTTTTCCTGTCACAAGAGGAGGGATATATCATACTTACAAAATGTTTTGTGTTTTCCTGGGTATAGAATGTGGCTATACTATTTGTTTAAATCCAGGGCAGGACACCAGCCAAGAGATGGCTAGGGGTGTTTAGACAAAAGCTCAAACCCAAAACAACAGGATAAAGAAGTTAGGGACAATGTTATTTACTCTCTATTTATATAATTAATTGCCTTTTGCCTGAAGAAATATTCTATTGAAGTGGTAAGACCTTAAACACCTTCTGAAATTATATTTAAACTCTACCTACTTGTAGCTTTCTATAAAGGAAATAAAGGTATGGAAGGGGAGAGGCTTTCCTCAGCTGAAGAAAAATGAGTTGTGCAGCTGGTTCAGTTTAATCTGTTAAATGTCTTATTTAGTCATTTATGCTGTACACTTCACAGTGGATCAGCATTTCTAGTTGTGTATGAAGTAGGCTTCCTTCTCTGTTCCAAGTTAAAATCAGCATTATTCCCAATGATGCCCACAGCAGCTGCAATGCAGCATGAGTGAACAAAGAATAAAATGCAGTAATTCAAACCATTCTTTCCCAGTAAAGAAGCCTAGAATTTTCTCCAATTTTTGCCCTTAATGGCTTGGCCCTTCTGCTCCGATGTTTCTCTAAAAGACTCAGTAATTCAGAAGGAGTAGCTTTAATTATTCACCATTGGGGGGTAAAAAAATAAACAGATATTGGTAAGGACTCTTGAAACTCAGGAAAAAAAAGAATGTTTAATTAGCATATAGGCACAACACCCTGCCTGATATGCCTTACTAACAATACAAAGCAATGAACTCAGGTCAAAAGATAAGTTACAATACATGCAAAAACATCTGGATTGTGCACTAAGTAACATGTTAGATATAGGTACATCTGTCAAATAAACATACATCTATTCTCCTAAAGAACAAAACTTCGGAGACTATTTCAAAAGTAAAGGTACAACAAAACAACCATAGTTGAGCAGCGTATTGGACACAAAGCATCCTACACAGAGACATTTGACCTTTGGAGGCAAAAACTGTAACAGGCAAATAGCTGAGAGCCAGATCCCCAAATACTTACTTATGAAAAGCTCTCAGTGAAGCCTAAGGTATTATCAGAATGAGGTCTGAAGGATTGTGCCCTTAATGAATAACAATTATGAGTGGGTAAAAATGTCTCTATCAGTGAGAATTTGAAATCAGGTATCTAAGTTTAATGTTGCTGATAAAAGTGAAAGGAGGAAAGACTGAATACTGATACAAATAAAACAATGTTTTTGTAAAACCCTTAAAATAAATAATGATTATGAAGGAAAATTTGGGATAATGAACATGTTCTGAAATCAAAATCAATGTGGTTAAAGTTAATAAATACTTTAAATAGTTAAGTTCCTTTTTATCCTACAGAAAAATAATCAGTATTAAGAACTAGGAAAGCAGAAAGAGGATGGCGAGCTCTTCCTTACTTTTAAATAAGGGTGATCAGTCCCAGGATCATCTCTCACTTATTAAGCTACGCGTTTGTGTGTTACAGGACTAGCCGAAAGAAAGGGACAGACTATACACTTACTGCCACTGTAAATTCAACAGATCTATTTTTTGCTTCCACATGATGACTAATCACGGCCTCGGTCCACTAACAATACTGGTGAATTTAGTGGGGAGAGGAGAGACAGCGGGGAGTGAAGGCTGGGGTGAAGGCAACTCTAACCCCGTATCAGCGTGACAAGTGCTCTCTGTCACATGGAAGGGGACGTGTCTGTGCTGCTGCCCAGGTTCCCAGATAACTACGGACTGAATCCGGGCTGCTACTTACGCAATAAAAAATACTGCAAAACTCCCCTCTGACTTTGCTGGCAAATGTGCCCACTGCTGAACCAGTGGGTGAAATATGCTATCCCCATTGCAGCTAGCCAGCCCGCACACCCTGAGGCGTTTTTGTCTGGAGAGTGCCAAAGGGAGCAGCCCCTCCAGTGTGAGAACTGCTCTCGCATCTGACCGGCTGAGGAGTTAAGAAAGGCAAGTAATAGGCGCTTCAGCCCTTCTCTTTCTTATGAATCCTGAATCAGCTGGGCTTTTTGAGCTCCAATCGCAGGAAAGCGAGTCTGCTCTGCTTCCACGGCATAAAAGCTATAATGGATAAGATCCTAAAAGACAGCAAGATCCAAATGACAAAGTCCTTACTTGGAGACATCCTCCCTAAAACACCAGAGGCAAACAGTGGGTGTTTCGTGACTGGGATTTATATCTCTATATACTATATGGCTGTCGTGGAGTGGCACAGAGAAGCCAGTAGCAAGGAGCTCCACAATCCCTGTGCACTGTACAGGGAGATCACTGCACTAGCTGGTTATATAGATGTACTAGGCAAAGCCTCACATAAAGCAGGTTGCTGCTGCCTACTAACTATTGCAATAGCTCAAACACTGCAGCAGTACTGTAGCAGAGGCACCCAGGCCACTTACATGTGAAGTACACAACCCAGCTGTGGGGCAGACACACTGCTCTATACCTGCTGTGTAGGATTTCTGCAGAACAGCTGTTTCCAGCTCTGGTTAGGGTTGCAACACTGGCTAGGGTCATGGATAACAAGATGCATGCTCACTTCTTTGAGCAGTCACCTCCTGTATTTTAATGAACACATTGTATCCCCAACCAAAAAGATTAATATTAGTCATCAGCAAAACAAACATTACTGTGACCATAACCTTTTTTTTTATTATTTTTTTGTTGCTCTGAACACAAATCAAGTATCTAGTTACTCTAGTGATTCGAATCTAAATTGTGCCACTGACCCAGGAGGTAACTTTTGGCATATAAATAGTATATGCTTTTCCAGAGGGGCTGAACTACCACATTGTCTACTGATTTTAAGATATGGATGCTCAGCACCTTTGAAAAAATCTATGTCTAATCCTTTGTCTTCCTCTCTGTCTATGTGTAATACTGTAGCACAAGCACAGCACCACCCCTGCGTATTGCAAGCATTAAAATGCATTGAATGTTTTGAAACTCTGAAGAACCGATATACACACATAAAGTACAAAACAACGAACTGTGAAAAGAGTAGGATGAAGAATTGTACCCTGTTATCCTAAGAATGTCAAGGAAGTTTGGTAAAATGGGGTACAGGCAGATAAAGCAGCAGTTAATAGTATAGAACAGAGACGCCAATTGACATTGACAGTTATTACACATTTTCTTTGTTAACAGAGAAACAATAAAACCAAGTTAAGAAATCACTTTTTGGACCACTTTTTCCCTGTGTCTTAATTACTTTAAAGTGTTTTATGAAACTACTGTATGGTAACCGCTTTTGTACAGAAAATACACAGTAAGTTGGTTTTGTGGTCCAAGAAAACCATGCTTTTTTTTTTTTTTCATATCATGCATTGGGATGCAATCAGCTTCTTGTCAGTCATTAGTGAAAAGAACAAGCACATTTTTGCCAATAACAAGCTTCTATAAGTAACATTTTCCATGTAACTGTTTCTGGAATTTCCTTTTCTGTTGCTGTCTGCTTTTCTAATCCAGGAATTTTCCACTATTTGTGATGTTTCCTCATGCAGTTATTTACAAAGAGATGGTCCTTGTGGTGAAGAACCTTAATGAAATTTACAGTTGCTAAGGTACATTTATAAATCCTAGCAGTTACACTCAGACAGGATGAATGGAATTTGTTGTGCAGCTCTGGGCTGGGCCAGCAATATAATTAAAGTGCAAATAAAGACAAAAACCACAAGCCAGGCAGATCCATTTTTCATCGCCAGCGTTAAGAAGCATCATGACTGTGGTAAGAAATGTCAGATCAAATAGGCCTAGGTCACAATCTATTTTAAATATCTGTCTCCCTGAGAAGATTTAAGGGAGGTATACAGTGATATAGCCCTATTTCTTCAACTGGCTGAATATCATTGGAAAAGTAAGGACACTTTTCCAGCCAATTTTTTTCAACAGTGCTAATACCTGCATTTTATACTATGATGCACTTTACAGCATGCATTTGAGCTCACTTTCCATGCAGCTACAACAGGCCACTCTTGATCAGGAAAATTTAGGAAGTACCAACTAGCTGTAGAAATGACATCTATCTACCTGGTATGTCACAAAAGCATAGGTTTTGAAAACATTTATAAATAGCACATTTTCTTAAACATATGCCCATACGCAAATGAGAATTACTAGCTCAGATAAAAAATATATCTTTTCTGTTTGCTGGCATTCAAAGTTTGCCACTGATGTGAACAATTTTAGAGCTAAGTCAGTGCCAAATGGCTGAAAAAAAAAATAGACATTTTTCAAACCACTGATTCCACGTGAAACAAAACTGTCACTCCAACTCCTAGTGTTCATTGCTGATCACTACCCATTGCGAGACCAGACATGTATTTCTCTCCGCAGTGTGACCAGAAAGTGCTCTGTAGCCTGACTTGTCAGAGAAGCTGAAGGAGATGCAGAAAAATAAAGTGCCTTTTCCAGGGCTGTGTGCAACGTGACTAACCATCCCATTCACTGTATGTCCAGATTTCTCAAGTCTCAGGTATAGCTCCTACGCTTGTATTTCCCAGCTGAAGCTTGCAAGGCTGGCAACTATTTACAGCTGTTCAACTAGTTCATTTGCTTTCCATGCTGTAAATACTCTCATTGTGTATTAATGAAAAAATATTTACAATCCATTTATAGGTAAAATCAGTCACCTTAGAAAAGGCTGACAAGACATTTAAAGAAGGTAACATTTTGTAAAAGGTAGCATTAAATGTGTAGCAAGTATTTTGAACAACTGCAGATCTAAAGATACTAGATGCTACCTTAATGTCACTCCAAGATAGTAGATGACTGTTAAGATCCTGTTTTTTCAATGAAGTTAACACGATATGAGGACACCACTACCATTACTGCCTCAGTGAACGCATAGTTAGCCATCAACCCAGACCACATCACAGCCATCTCATTTTGCTCATTTATCTTAATATACCTGAGTATATTACCACCATTTACATCTGTCCCCTTAATTTCTCACATAAGATGGCTACAATGAGTACCCGTTCACAGGAAAGTCTCCTATATTCCATTAAATGCATAGTCCCTACTGCAAAACATTATCTTTGCAAAGCAGCAATCACTTAATCCAGGTAGGAAGCATCTTTGTCTTCCACCTCCAATGCTCATTTTCGTTGCCTGAGAGGGAAATGCTGTGAGACTCTGTATCTCTTATTGGAAAAGAGAGCTTGCACTCTTCTCAATATTTCCCTTGCTGTCTTTAGGACTTGGCATGCATGGTTTTGTTCATTGGACTAAAGCTTTCTGTAGACTCTGAGGCAAAGCTGGCTCTTCAGGCAGGGAGTCTGGGTTCAATCTTTAGGGAAAGCTCATATAAGGTATCTTCATCTATGATGAGTGTCTTGTCAAGTAAATAGTGAGTGACCTGGAATGGAGAAAACACAGATGAACAGACTGTATGTCACTTCCATAAAAATTCTTCTGCTTTCCCTTTTCTCCTTCACCATTTTGGATCCTGAGATTCCCTCATCTTGTTTTCTTGAGAAACACAACAGCTCATTTGAATGGTGTAAAGCTGCACCAGCAGCACTCTAGGAATCAAGTACAGCCTCTTAGGAACAGGCAAGTCCTTAGCCAGGTGACCTAAGCCCACGTTGCTCTTCTGGAGTCTGAGAGAAAATCTTCTCTGAAGGTGCAGACTGGCTTTGGGCAAATTTTCATCACTCCCTTGAGGGACAAGGGGAAAAGAATTGCAGGATGCACACAGCATCAGCAGATGCTTGGGCCATCTCCCCGTCCCCTAATCCCGGGATTCTGGGGTTCCCTGGGGAATTACACTTCCAACTGGGCAGGGAGAATACATTTCCATTTGAACCCATTCCCTCATACCCCAGACCCATGAAGGCTGCAATCCCAAGAGAGCTCCCCGAAAAGGAGAAAAAAACTTGCTTCTATATACAGTGTAAAATAAAGAGTTTCTGCTAGGGTGAGGGTATTACAGCCCCAGAGTACCAGTCCATATTTCTGCCTGTCCTCTCCTTTCTGTGTGTGGGAGCAGAATACATTGATTTTAGCTTTTAACAACAGCTGTATCTTACAACTAATTGCTACCACAGCTTTCATTTCATTAGTAGGTAACAGTGCCTAAGAAGAGCCTTACCTTCTGCTGATGCTCTATGCGGTAGGACGTCTGCTGGAACTGGCGTATTTCCCTGATAATATGTGAGATCTTTCAAAAGAATACATGTACGTGAGTAAGTACAACTGCATTTTGACTTCAGCTAAGCCACATAGGGCAAGAATTTTGCACCAAATTATGCCATTTAGCCTGCAAGGACAAAAGGGAAGGGCAGAGATCATCTGCTAACGGCTTCCAAGGACTTCACTTTCCTAAATTAACCATTTATTCTTCAATCAGCCTCAAGCGAACCACCTTGTCTCTCCCCTCCCCATACTGATAACCTCTCTTTGTCTTGAGTGACTGCTGCAGTGTGTAGCCATAATAAGGGCATTAAGGTGAGATTAGAAGAGAAATTTCCATGCTTCCCTCTGAGTTGTTACAAAACAACATTACATGGTAGTTGGAGAGAAATCAACTTTAAAATGCTTTTTTAGATAGACCGTAGCACACTTAAAGAAGATTGGGTTACTGCTTTCTGGTGAATCACTACATTCCTTTAATTTTAGTTATTCCAGAAAGCTTTTTGTTGCTCCTTCATGAGCTCCAGGCAGCTGCTTTTTCTGTCACTTCTCAAAGAACAAATTGGAGGCAAATTCACCCTGTAAAAATACTCACTTTACCAGAAGGTGGTGCTAGAAGACTGGGTCAAGTAATTGCTTTCAAATAGCTACCTATCTTGCATGGTGCCAATATACCTGTACATCTTAGAAGTTAAATTCAAAGGAATTGTAATTAAATCAATAATTAACTCACATAATTAAACACCTGTTGGGAAAGCATATAAGGAACTGAAAATTACCATTCTCATTTTGGAAAAATTTACAAGACCTTCCTCAGTGAAGTTTGGTGTTCCTTCTTCAATGAATGCCAGGTCTGTCAGGTACATTCCAAGGTAGGGAACAGCAGGTGGGTTACAACTGTAAACAAGAAATCAGCATATTTGCCTGTAGCTAAATTTACAAACTAATTTTTTTATAATTCACATGAACTCTTTACTACTTAACGTACTTCTAATCAATGGGTTACATTCATTTCTAAGACAAACAGCTTCTCTGACTTCCCTTAAGTTATATTTGCTCTGCCCATGAAAATTGAATGTATTCTGTCCAATACCTAATATTAATGGCAGATAACCTTTAGTAAAAGGTAGAATGGTAACATAATGGAGTGAGAGGAAGGACAGGTAAACTCTGGACTCAGAGAACACCTTCAAGCATATTTCAATCCTGGCTGATAGACAACCCCTGAAATAGATCCTACACACAAGCTAAAAATGCATGTGGATGTCCTTATGCATGGTTGGTGTTCTGCAGTCATGTAAGCATCCTAGTATAGCAAGGGTACGTATATGCATGTATGTGTGAGCATGTGCATGCGCATGTGGAGATACATACACATATATATATATACACATGCAAATATATATACATACTTATACATACATACACATATGTATGTACATATGCATGTATATACATTTGTATATGTGTGTGTTTGTATGTATGTATGTCTGTCTATACCACTCTGTCAAAGTCTATTCAGGCCTTCTGAACAGTGAACACAAAGAAGAAAGAGGACAACAGAGAGGTAGCAAAGGTGATCTGGAAAACTGTGAATGCAGACCCTAGAGAATAAGGATTTTCTTTTCTTGAGGGGACAGCAGGAATGGGATAATGATTGTTGCTTCCTTAATGCAATAATCACTGCTCCACACTTACTGATTCTTGTCTCAGCAGAAATAGTAGCAAACTTGGTTTTCTGAAGCTCTGGCATAAAAAAAAATGCCGGGTGATGGTTGTACTGTTAACTTAGGCAGACTGCTGACTATGGTTAGCAGTGTACTTCATTCTGGGTATTTTTTGTATTACGAGGGTGATTGTTGTACACAGGCAAGCAATATGTTAACTGAAAGGTGTATAAAATACCTGTTCATATATTGTGAATAAAAATATTTTTTAAAAAGTGATCAGCTCCCCAACAATATTTTTAAAGTAAAAATTGACTAACTTGAACTATGTATATTTTGAAACATTTCAGCAATTACTCTTGCTTCTCTCAAGATCATTTAAAGTAGTTGTACCACTCAGTCCTGGAAAACCTACTTCTAATTACAGAACTTGCAAAAATACAGGGTTTGTATGCATACAGTTGGAGTCAATACATAAATTGTAGAACCCTTGCCACAGGATATTTTGGGTACCAAAATTACATATGGTCAAACACAATCTGGCAACTCAATTAAAGAAAAAATTATTCCAGGACTACTGTACAAAAAATCGAGATGTTTTCCAGAGTGGCTGACTACAGGGGGCTGGGACGGTACAGGAAAGAAAATATCACTGTGCATTTGACCTGTTCCTATGTTCCTCTCATCAGCTACTGGCCACTGTCAGAGAAAAGATAAAGGGGTGAATGGATCTTTGATCTGACTCAAGCTTATTCTTAAGTCCTAAACTTCTTATCTGGAACAAGGACTCTTAGGAATCCTGTTTTTGAAGAAGAACTTTTATGTATAAACCTGGCTTCACACCTATTGAAAAAGTTTATCAGTGTAAGTAAAACCTCAACAGGGAACATTTACACAGAATAATGGTTCAATTTGTTTCAGTAATTCTCTGGAGATACTATATTTATCTATCAGGGGTACTAAATCATGGTATAGTCAGCAAAACCATAATGCCAAATAGAATAAAACTAGAATTTAAAAGGTTATTAGGTAAAAATATTATTCAATATTATATTAATTATTAAAGCTTAATCAAAGGCAATTCATCTTGAACATGTACTATCCACTGCTTATAACAAAACACAATTGTATGATGTAGGGAAGCATACTTTTTGAGTGTTTCTCTAAGATTTTTAAATCTTCCTTCAGATGATACAGTCTTCTGAAGCTTGTCCATGAGAGCTTTTGTCTGGAAAGAAAATGCATTACAAATGTCATTGCTGTGGCACATAAATGACTGGGATTAGATTTTAGAAAAGGTATAATTCACTTAGCATCTTCACCCCATTTTCAAAAGTAATAACATAGGCATTAGGAATTTAGCTTCATTGTAGTTCCTAGTGTATTTCTGAAAATGGAGATTAGGCAGCATTAAACATTTTCCTTTTAGTGATACACAGAACCTTTATGTATGCTAATATTATTAGCCTGCAAATTCAGGAAAAAACACAAGTTCATTAAATTAATGGTCAGCAATTCAGTTTACTGTGTATACAAGAATATTAGAGACTTGATCTTACATGTTGCTGAGGATCCTCAGCTGCGTTTACTGAAATTAGTGACAGTAAAGGATGTTTACAGTCTTGCAGCTTGCACTAAGATGGTTTTGCCTCCAAGTTTCTGATAAAAGCTGAATGTGTATTTGAAAATATGTTAGTGTCTTACACAAATTACTTTCAGTGGGCACCATCAGAGCCTGGTTACTTCGTATGCAAAATAAATTTGCTTTTCAGTCTATTTATGCTATAGACTTGACATGGTATAGAGAATCATGAGAAATTTGCGATATTTGAAACTGAATTTCCAATTAAGAAAAAGCTGTAGGCAGAAGCAGATACTTTCTTTTTCTTCTAAACAGCAAGCTGATGAAACACTCAGATTACATTTCCAGTAAGTACTGGAGAACTGTGCAACAACATTAATCTGGGTTTGTTTTTTTTTTCAATTGAGAAGTTTAAAAATCAAACAAATTCTAAACGTAAAACTTTTGGAGGTAAACTTTTATATAACAGTTTGTGCTGAGAGGATTTTTAGCATATTTTTAAATAAAAGAACATAGCTATAAAGCATCTGAAAAAAAGCTGACTGGAGAAAGAAGGCAGTGCAGTCAGAATGTATTCTAAGTGAATTTCATTGCCAGGACTGCTTGAGTGCTTTGCAAAAGCTGCAGAAACATATGGAGGAGGAAATGCAATGATAAAAGCCCACTTTTTGCATGTCAATTAGCCAGATCTAAAAAGGGCAATCTGAAATCTTCCAATTAGCTGGAGTAAACCCTGTATCCAAATACTGCCTAACTTATAAGTGATTGGCTCTGTCCTACTGAACTCCTTGCTCTTTTATTCCACCATACTAAAATATTCACTTTTTTTTTCCAAATAGCAGAAAGCTGAGATTTAAATCTTCAACCAGTTCCTCCAAACCATTTAAAACAGAGAACATAAAATCATACAATCATAGAATATCTCCGGTTGGAAGGGATCCATAAGGATCATCAAGTCCAACTCCCTATAAAGACCGGCTATTCTTCATCCTTGCTAGTCTTTTTTTTTGTGTCTTATTTTTGTTATTGGCAGCCATTCTCACAGGCTCAGCCATGCTGCTGACAGTCTCAGCAGCAAGGTTAGGGTTAAAGAGAGGCATTCACTGCATCTAAACTTAGGCACCTAAATAAGAGGTCTGGTTGTCTACGGTCTCTTACTGGGTAACAAAAAATTCAGCACCTTGAGAGGAAATGCTGACCTTTCTACCAACTTTCTGCACAGGCAGGGAAATATGGCTCCTGTTTTAGGCACTTGAGCTGACTACAGTTATAGCTAGTGACCACCTAGATGTGCATATCTGAAAATATCTAAACTTAGTTTCCTCAAATATTTCAGTATTTCAGGCTCAAGTTGTAGGCTTAGACACCTGCTAATTCCATTGAAATCAGTTTGTTCCTACAGGTATTTAATTAATGATACCAAAAAAAAAGGTAAGCTAAATACAAAATACTTTGACATGAAATACCAGTACCGCTTGGTGTTTCCAGCAAATAGTCAGAGTATTGTAAAAGTAGAAATATTTATGGGAGGAATCCTATCTCAACATGTTGTCTTCTGAACACACTGACCAGTGAAATCCAGAAACCATATTGTCATCATATTTTTCTTACCTGTTTGGATACTTTACCCCAAGTTTTCTTAAGTCTGTAGATTGCACTTCTGTTCAAGGCTGACGTGATTTCTAACACACCATTATAATTGTGCATACATCGACAGATATCAGCTACTGCTACCCACTTTTCAATTGAGTTAGCCCGGGAGCTGACATCAGCATAATTCATGATTTGGGAGGCAACAAGGTTACTCATCTGATCAAATAAAGAGGAAGAAATTTAGGACATTTAAATATAATCCCTTTCAACATATAATTATTTAATGAACAAGGCAGAAAAACCTAATGCACAACAGAACCCATGACTTAATAAAAACAGAGAAAGTGTATTGAGAACAGTATTGTAGGGAAGTGGGGGGGAGCGACAATATGAAAGAAGAGCAAGAGATGCAATGGGGAGTACCTCCAAGACAACAGTAATAAAACTGATTGGGAAGTCTCTCGGTAAAATTCAAGGAAAATGGTAAAGAGCAAAGATATGGTTGGGGATACAAAGGGCATTCATTAAATAGAATTGGTGTTATATTTTCACTCTCTGGAGAAAATTTAGTGTCTTCTGTAAGCAACAAGGCATTGTAGTACAGTTTAAAATGTTCTACTCTTAAATTGCCATTGAAATGCTGAGTACCAATTCTTGAAAACAAGAATCTTCATGTGCTTTGATTTAAAAGTTTAATCACGAAAAGACTGTAACATTCATTATTCATTTACTACTAGATAAGAAGTTACATCACATCATTGTAAAAAAAAAAGATATTTCTGCTTCAGAGGTCATAGACAGTGTCAATACAGTTCCTAGAAAGCAATCTATATTTAAGAGTACTTACATCATTAAAATGTTGACTAGTTTTCATAATATACGGTGTTCTCTCATTTTTATCCACTTTCATCCAGCCCTGCCCAAGAAACTCTCTAGACGTTGAGGGGAGAGAAAAAAACTAAACAAAAATGCTCTTAATATACATAGTATAGAGCCTCTGTAAGCATAGCCTAAGTGGATTTCAAGTATACCTCATTTTGTTAGAAGCTACTAACACAGCTTTACACTAATTCCACCATTTCACTATACCATTTTTAATACTGTCTGAAGCAGTAAATACCATAAAGAAGATTTATTTTTCTTTTAATCCCCTCCCCCAATCCCGTCATCCAAATTTTCAGCATTGTGACCCTATTTGAAATTGGTCTTGTCATCTTATGTGGTTATAACCATGTTAAACTGCTGCATGAATGAAGCTGATTTGATACTCACTCCCTAGAGACTCAGCACTTCCATACTATATTCATCCTTCACTAGCCCAGAGCCTTAGACCACAGATTTTTTTCCTTAGCAAAGAACTCAGTCTTTCAAAACATGACCAAACTACAGAGGAATCAGAGGCAATGATAGAAACAGCCAAAGGACATTATCCTGTTATGTATGCAAATCTTTTTGTCAGTAGCATGAATTAGTGTAGTGCCTAACACTGCCAGTCAGTAACTCATCCACTGTATTCACTTCAGTCACTTGTAGGAGAACACTTACTCATATGGTATGCTTCGGAAAACTATGTGATCTAAAAGAGTTATTTGCTCTGCAAGTTCCATGGCCGACAAAGTCTCAAAGCACTCTGGTTTTGGACAATCTGACTGCAAAAATAAGGAGAACACTTAATGATCTTTTTTTGCGTCAAAGGACATCTCAAAGCACAGGGTATTAAGAACTTCATATGAATTTTCAACACAGAGTTGTAATTAACTGCTTTGCTACAAAGAAATAAGAATTAAGAAAAACTGCTAACAATGTAAGGGAAAACATCAAGCTGGAAACTCATAGGAAAATGGGCACATACAAAGTAATGAGTAAGTACATAGGTTAATTAAAGTCTGTGAATTCTGCGTTACCTTCCACATAAGCACTCTGCACCTATTTCATTGCCCACACTCTTCTTCAGATTAATGCAACGCACTTACGAGATGGTGGTGGCTACAGTTTGGATGATGGGCATTGTCCATCAAGGCCAACTGTGCTTCCGATGGCAGCTGAGATGGCAGACACTTATAATTTCATACATATTAACCTTTCCCCTTTCTTTTCCATCATGTGATTTAAATCCAAATCGTAAAGTTTTTACCTGTTCATCTTTGATATAGGCTCCAAATTCTTACTTTCTCTAGACTGAAATGTACATTCCTGATATAATAGAACAGTATTTCTGTCCAATTGTAAAGTTGTAGTTGTGCTATGTTTTATTGACTTAAACCCACAGTATTTCTATAGGAGTATCTATATTTAAATTTCAAGATGAACTTACCATCTGAATGATATCCTCTATTTTTAAATGGGTATCATCTTGATCATCCTGGGAAAGAGCCCTGAAAAATTAAGTAGCAGAACATCCTGTATAAATAAAATTGACTACGGTTATGGGAAAACCTTATCACAGATAGGCAATCATGTTTATCTAAAATAAACCCTAAGACTGCAATTGAAGATGTAAAGAAAAAAATACCTAGTACCTAAAATCTAATGTCTTGTTTTAAGTAACAGTGTACAAAATGGTACGATATCAGAGTCACGTAAGGTAAAATGATGGTCACGGAGGCTTAAAATCTCTGAGCTAAGAACAGCATATACTGTAGAATGGTCAATGACAATAACTACTGTACTTATTTGCTGATTATAGTGATAAGGTTTCTACATCTATCCCACTTTGACTTCAGTTCAAAGAAGTCTGGTGGACAAAGAAAAATTCTCTTTTCAAAAACTGGACTGGCAATGCAAAACCACAACACAATAACAATAATATGTAATCAGAAGCTCTCTGTCCTGAATAATCCTAGGAAACATAAAGATGGAAAATTACGTCTCAAGCTTTTTCTCTGTTTTTTAAACTACTGTGCTAAATGGTATTTTGGGGAAATATTTGAAAAATCAACATTTGAGAAGTGAAGAAAAGATGGCAAAATAGGCATGCATAGAAGAGTGATTCACTGGGAAGTGTTCTTGTTTATTGGCACTACATTGTCCTATTCAGTGTCCCACACAAAGAACTGTGAGCGTGGAAATAGACAACAAACTGCTAGCAGATTTTACTTGTAGCAAGTACATGATTTGCTCTCAGTAATAAAAGTCTTAATCCATGCTTCCAATTCTGCTATAGAAAATGTGTGATTATTAGGGTTATTTCAGAGTAATAGGTCAAAAATGAACCCAGCATAAGTAATAAGTATTCATCAAACCCCATCTACCCTGAGGTAGTATCTTGGCACATAATTCTAAGATCTTACCCTTTCATTTGGAAAATATAGACTGAAAGAAACCTTGAATAGACTGGATTTATACAATATAGGAAAGAGAAGATTCAGGGAGAAAGAACAGTATGTTGGTATGTAAAAGACTGCCTATAAAGACACCAACGATAATGGCAAGAAGTCACTGGACTGATTTGCATCAATGGACATTTAGTTTCAACATTAAGTTCAATTTTCCACCTGTAAGTATAGGTGAGCACTGAAATAGGCTTTCTGCAGAAGTTGTAGAGTACTTGTCACCTGAATTTTCAAGAGAAGTTTAGATGACCATTTTCAAAGAAGATCCAGTTCTACTGATCATTCCAGAAAGCACAGCAACAAGTATTTTCTTATGGTCCCTCCAATTCTTTATTTTTGCACTCTGTAGTAACAGACTTTCCATGTACCAGCTGGGGAAAGGGTTAAAAGAAAAGGATTATATTGCTTGGAGACTTTAGCTATGAGTGTAAGATAGGGAATTTGTACTATGTGGGTGGGGAGGAAGTGTTAATGCTTAGTACACTAGGTTCTTCTGTTGTGGGTTGCTGTTGTTTCCTTTTGGTTTGCCAAATTGGAGGACTACGTTAAAATCAAATGCAGATACACAGAAAAAGGATCTATGAAATCTCCTTGCCTTCATTTTCAGCCTATCAAATCGACACAAAATGCCCCCTTCTTTGTAGGAGTTGGAAACACCTTATGTCTGATGGGCAAGCCATGCAGTCTTGAATGTCTACTTCTTCAAGAGAACCCTAAGCTGCTTCTTCAGATAACAACAGTGTGCAGCCTCTAGAAGTGTAAATAGACTGGCAATCTGTCTTTCCGGAGCAGCTTATTTTGTGCTGTATCTCATGACTGATTGCCTGCAGAAAGGTATTGTATGACAAGACCATGTGCTTCCTGGTGATAAAAAAAAAGAGAGGACTTGCCCTTCTGCCCCAAGTATTCTAAGTAATCTTGTAAACTCATCATTTGAGTTCCTTACGTGTAACTTTATATTGGCTGGAGTTCTCATCTTTGATACAGAAATGATTTTACTTGCTTAATACAAAATAAAATAGGAAACATGAGATTATTAAGAGCCTGAAAATACTTAACTTTTCCCTCTTTGCTTCCTGATACTCTACATTTTATGTAGACTTCCAATCCCACATTCTAAAGAGGTGACTGGTGCTCTTTTCTAACACAGTGGTCTTATGAAAAAAATTCTTCTTTTATCCCTAAATGCTCTACATTTAAATCTGTGGAGGACAACACATCTCTAGACTGCATAAAGCTACTTTTTGATAGCATCAATAGTAGCTTGCACTTTGGTCTGCACTGTTGTCAGCGTTTGGATACCTAGTTTCAACAGAGGTCTAGGAAGATATGTTGAGCTGATCAGTTCTGCTTGGGCAGTTCCCATTACACTCCTTGGAGAGTCTCCTGGAAGCTGGGTGAGAAGCACAGGTCCATGTGAAAAGAGTTATGAAAGAAAGCAAAGCTAAGGAGAGATTATGCCGGACTCTTTAACAGTATCCCTCTCAGGGAGGACTAAATGGGGTGACACCTCCGTGGTGATCTTTACAAATGAAGGAAGTAAATATATAAGAAGTAACTTTCTAATTCTTAGAGTCAGCAGCTCTCTCTCATTTAAACTATTCTTAATGCTTGACCAGTCCAAATATTAAAATAATTTTCTAGTGGAAAATATTAACATCTGTGTCCTCATTCCTTTATGGTATTTTTAAAATATTTTAAAAGCTAGTGTAAGTTATAGAGCCTGAAATATATTGTCTGGTGAGATCATACAAGGCAGAGAATGGGTCATCCATCAAATTTTGACCTCTGCATATCCCTGGATTTCATTTACATTTATTCTGAGGAAGAAGAAGGAGGAATTGTTTCTTGAACCACCCTTTTCTTCTCCTATAGGACTATTCATTGAAGTTACTTACTGCTGTTCAGTCTGAACTTTAGACCTTCCTGCTTCACCATCAATGAAATTTTACCTAGATTTCAGAGGTTAGTAAATAAGACTGATATTGATAGAATCTCAGGCAAAACATACTTCAGTAGGTTTGCCTAGCTTTCAGAATGGATATTGAATAAAAAGCAAAAGAAGCTTTTTTACCCTGCAGAGAAACCCTGTCAGTCCATTAAACAAAAATCTCATCACGCAAGAAATACCAGCTGTTCTGTTTGATGACTCAAGAAGCCATGAGGCAGCTCAGTATCTCTCATAAACACTTTCCTTGCCATTTATATTCTATACAGAGTCTTTCCCAGAATGGACCATAATATCTTTGGAATATAAACCAACTTTCCTCCTCTTCCAATCTCTGCTAACAAAGGGACTGATTTTCCAAGAGATTTATATGCACCCATGTGCACATACACTCAAAGGCTGGGTCAGTTTGTAAAAGGAGACGTTTGTACCTCATATCCTTCAAGGAGACTGTCCATGGAATATACCCATATGTAGGCTCAGAAAGCATGAACTTCCTTTCACGAGTATTTGAACATTGAATTTATGCTAAGAAATGCTTTTCCTAACCTCACTCTGAATTTCTATACTTTTCAGAGTCTAAAGTAGACTACGAAAACTGAAATGCGGGGAAGCTGAGACCTACAGTGAGGGCTGACTGGCAAACCAGAATTCTGATAGACTACATGTTTTGATATGCCAAAGCCTTTTAGATATAAAAGCCTGCAGTGAGCACCACGTCAGAACAACTAGAAAGCCTCTTTTATGACACTCATCTAGCAATTGGGTGAAGGACTATTTTCATGAGGGGCATATCAACTGGCTCACCCCTCCTTCCCATTTTCATCGTGTCCCAGAGAAGCCTTTTGAATAAATGTTTCATCAAAACTTCAGTTATGACGACAAATCTGTGCTTTCACATAAAAAATAAGCTGTCAAAAATCTTCAAACAAATTGATTTCTAGTAACAGTAAAAATGCTCTTCAGTTCTAGGTGGATAATTTTTATTCCTCCTCTAAGTAGTATTAGATGAAAGCTCTCCATCTAGAAGAAAACCAAAAAGATAACATTTTTCCAAGGAGGTGGGTATGTGGTGCTGATGGACTGAGCAGCATTTCTCCAACCACACATTGGCAGGTAAATCAAAAGAGGGACACAATACCTGGGAGCACCTCTACACATTTCTACAAGACTCAAGATACCTTTAGGACATCCAGGGCAGGATTCACATCCTCCACAAGTCACTGTCTGTATTCTGTAATTGTCTGAGAAGGGAGGTGCCTTCTATGATCTCTGAAGAAACAGTCAGGATGCCTAACTTTAGACAATTTTGGTGGACAGAATCTCCTTCATGATAGGCAGTTAACTTGGAAGGAGTGCTTCATTAGCTGTCTACAGTTTGTTTCGTGGTTAGGTGCTTCAGGTAGACACAGTGGGTCCCACCAAAGAATTTTTTCTATGTCAATGTAGAGAGGAAATCCCTTTCCCCTCACCCTGTCATTATAACCTATGGATGGTTCGAGGAACTCAAGAAATTCTTTTATTCCATTACAGGCCTTCTCTTAACATTCAGAACATTGACAATAATCTGCCATGTTGAGAAATGATAGAAAATCTGTAATCTGATGCAGAAAAAAAGAAAACAATGATATGAGAGATACACTGGTGTAGAACATGGTGCCTCTTCATAATGTCTTGCTGCAGTATGGAAGTGTTTGCTTAAAGCTTAGCAGTTCTCAGTCAAGAGGAACATAGTCTTGGTTGTCCCTACTACAATAAATAGTAATCTTCAGAGACAAGTAAGAGAGAGAACTCTCCAAGCTTAGGGAAGAGCATGTTCAATGTTTGCTTTGACTTGCTTCCACAGCCAGCCATGGCACCATGGGAAGCATCAGGCAAGAATGTCAGGGAAAGAACCATTTCCATGTCACCATGTCCTCTTTTTGCACCAGAAGCAGTATCTTTGTTTTTAGCGCAAATATAGAAAAAAAATTTTTCTTCTGGCACTAGAAACCTTGTTGCCAACTGAGTTCATACAATTGTATTGTCAGATAGAATGCAGGCATGTGGATATTGTCTCTTCTGCTTCTGTTGGTTTCTCATTCTTTATGAAATCAGTTCCAGAATTGAGCAAGGACCTTTTCAAATTGCCAGAAAAGCTAAACCCTCCTGATTGACAGAAACTACTCCTCAGTTTTATATTTTGAATTATTAAAAAGTTAAGTTTTCAAAGAACAGTCTGGAGTTGGTTCCACCTCTGAATCCATTAACAAGCTGAGAAGTGGAGGACGAGAGGGATTCCTGCTTGCTGCCCTGGTAGCTGAGATGGCTCCTGAAGTAGCCAGAAGTGTGTGTTCACAGTCTCCATGGGACAGAAGGTCACTGCTTAGGACTAGAAATTAGATCAATTTTTGTAAAGCTTATAAATATTCCTAATGCGCAATAAAAATGAAGGCTTGTGGAAGAGTAAAAGAACGCACACCCCTGTGTCCTTACCACAGATCTACAGTTACACACAAACTCCATTCAACTGCAGATTATTTATTAAATCCTCTAATTGCCTCTTCTCAGTTAACTATATAGCCTTGCTGAGAATGTATCTTTGGGAGTAACACAGTGCTTTTTCGAAGCTTGGAAACTACTCTTAATTACCAGACAACCCATTTTCCTGAGGTGATTTAAGAACCAGAGCTCCTCCTTTCAGCGAAAGGATGAGATACATGACACATTTGTGTATTTCATCCAGTTGAATGATTTTTTTGTCCAAAATCAGAATTGCTCTGATATACTCTTCTCACAAGGTTACTGAAGCAGTTCCCATTCCTGGAGAATTAATTTCTCCTTACCAGCTAACTGTTAACGAATCTGACATGCCTGGCAAATAACTGCCTCCTGTGTGGCTGGAGAACAAGCCCAAGAGCTTCAGATTACAGTTTTGATCAGCAAAAGACTTTGGGACAGTTTTATGCAATAACATTTTTAACTTGGGTGACTATATCCTGATCACTGCAGCCTAACTACAGTTTAAATTATGAAAGTTGTATTTATGCAACAGCCTCTATCTGGGAAGTTTAGTTATGCAACAACTTCTATTTGAAAGTTTATGGGCAGTTTGCATATATAATAAACACACAGACAGAACATAGGAGTAATTTCAGCTGCTACTGAAATATGGTTGCTACAGAAAATGGAACATCATAGCAGTTTTCTGAACCCTTGGGACAGCAATACTGTATCACTGATGCTTACTGGACTTAGTTTTGAAATAGTACTGAAACTAAATTGAAATTGAATTAGTATTGAAATATTCGACATAGACATTGTCCAGCAGCATTAACAGCATTTCCGGTCTTGAAAAACAACAAAGGATTTTTGATAACCCATGTTAGCCATGGCTTAAATTTCATGGCTCATTTTGCAGGAAAGTAGGACATCTATGCAGCATTCAGTCAGAAGGCCTAGTCCTGCATGCCAAGCCACCAATGGCTCTTTTTCCAGTGCTAGTTTGTGGGATGTAACCAAGTACTTACAATTCTGTATGATCAAATCTATAATCAAACTACGTTGTCTGAAACATCTGGCACTATTAGGGTATATAGCTGCAAACCCTGATGAAAGAAGGCTTGGCTGAGGACCGTATCTCAGGAAATCTTCATTCTCTACCTGTTTCCAACAGAAACTCCCACTGAGAACTTGGGCAGGTGATTTTATTCATGCTTTACTTGCCTACTTGTAAAGTGCCATAATACTTTCCAGAAATACTGTGAGGATAATGACTATGACAGAAGGATTTTAAAAAATGCAATCTTTTTCTACAAAATATTTCAAATTAGTTAATTTTTAATTAACTTTCAGTTCCATTTCTGTGCATACTTTTTTTTTCATTTTTACTAGAATTTTATTTTTGAGTATTGTTCTATTTCACTAATCCTTCTGTTTGCTCTTTCTTTTCCCCGTTTCTCAGTTTTTAAAAAATTCATTTTTTCAGAATTTTCACCTCTTACAAAATTTAACATTTTTTTCTTTTTTGCAAAAGAAATATACACTGTGCTCAGATACATATACAGTGTGCTCAGCTACTAAAGTAATAAGTGCTAGAAGGAAAGAGAAGACAAACAACACTTACCACTTCATAGAACAGCAGTAAAAGGATGCAAATGGAGGCAACTCACAGTTTACACATACTTACCAAGGTCCCATTTTTTGATGCAACAGTTAAGGGAAATTGGCTAATTGGAAACTGGATACAGGAAATTGCTAACAAACTTGTACGATAAAGGCCTATAAATCTATTCCATTACTCTGCCAGGAACAGCCAATCCAGGTTTATTTTCTCATATTTTCTTAAGAAGCTAAAGGTCTTAAGGTAATTTTTCCCACTGTGACCAATATGACAGAACCTTTGCTGTCACACATATTATAAAAACTCATTATCCTAATCCTTTTTGCTCTTCTTGCTTGCTGTTTCTTCCAAGGAAATACGTGAAACAAACTTACTATTTTGACTTCGAATAACAGTACATGCAGTATAATTTAAAAGGAGGTTTATTTTTATTTATGTACAAATGAAGTAGGATTCCATTGACATGAAGTTCTTTTACTACAAACTTATCCTTGTTTCTTATCCTTTGTTTGACTTTTTTCCTCCAGGTGAACAACTTTCCCCTCATTCTTCTGACATTCTTTTTCACGTAAGTATCTGATGGAGAAACCTGCCAAATGGTCTTAGAAAATTCAGACATGCTGCATTTATTACACCCTTATTGGCTTTCCAGCAGAATACTTACAAAAATACTAAGCACATCATAGATTTATCTGTGTTTTTTCGTTGTATCTTATTTTAACAACTGCCTAGTCTTCAAATATTTACTGCACCTTAGTAATGTAGAACAATTTACATGAAAATCAGTCACTACAAAATATTCGCACTTAGTAGACAAAATATTTTCACTGATAAGTGCTTATAAAGATTTGTCTCTTTGGCATAACTAGACACTCAACTCCATAATACCAACCCTAAGTAACAAAATAAGGTGTTTTAACAATAATTTACATAGTCCTGGTTATGCAGAAGCTTAAAGGTCTTTTATTTCATGGCACTAATTAAACAAGAATTCCTCTCTGTCAGCTACCCAAAGAACTTTGGACATGGTGTCAACACAAAGGAAGGTGCAAGCATGGTCTTGTTAGGATGTCACGACACGTTAGGCTATCATCAGACTCTTGTGAGCTTAGCAGAGTGGGTGGCTTATTAGTGAGACAGGAGTTCCTCAAGGTATTGTAGTGAGTGGTTTTGTTGCTTTACTGGGCAGCATTTTTCCCTGCTGCATAAAGACTGAACCCATGGCTGCCAGCTGTTCTGCAGCAAAATTTTCTAATACAGGTATTTTTATGAATGAAACTTAGAACACACTCTTTTATAGCTAATAAAACACTTAGTAATCCTTCAAAATTAAATACTCTGGAGAAAAACCAAACCCTGTGAATTCTATGATGCATGATCTCCTAACTACATCACATGCTATAGTTAACATACTATATTATTAGAAACTTATTTACCTCAGTATATTTGCAGTAGCTTTCCTTTCTTGTGGCAGAAGGTCAGGGTCTCTCAAAACTTCTTCCAGCAAATTTAACACATTCATTTTCAGCTCGTTGTTCAGGTCAAAATCCTACAAAGAAGAACAATTTTACTTCCTTCTGTTTTAACAAATAACTGAAAGGATATACTTTTGCGAGTTTTGCCTTTTTTTTTTTTTTTTTTGCTCTTAGGTTTGAAAATATTTGGAAAACTTGGAAACCTGTTGTAGTGAACAGGCTACAAAAGTGGGAGCCCAGAGGGCTGTAATTTATCTCCTTTTCTGACCTTTATCTGCTGTGTGGAAACGGGCAAATCACCTAACCTTTCTCTTCTGAAGTAAGAACTGCATCTCACCAATACCCACAAAATCCTCTCTTCTGTGATGACTATAAAAGCAGATAAACAGTTTAACTGCAATACTGAAACCACTGCCTAGCGAGGCTGGACACTGTTTTTTTTTCCAGTTTTCTGAGCTTCTCTGTTTATCTGCCTCCCACTCTGGTATTTCTTATCTTATACTTACCCTTTTGCAAAGGTCTGCTTTTTGTTCCATGTAGTGGAGTACTCAACCTAATAAGCTAGATAAACCAGACTAGTGCTCTCTGGCACTGCACGTAAGAGCTTCAGCATTTTAATTATTTCTGAGGCAGACTGATATCTGACAGGAAAACACAACAACCATTTCTGTTGATCTCTGATATTGGACAAAATCAAAGAACAGAACAACGTAAAAACTTTAAGGTGGGAACTTACAGGAGTAGCCTCCAAAAATGCTTTTATTAAGCTCAAAGCCAGCATTTCGATAAGAAAACTAAACCCAAAACCTTCAGTCACCTAGTGCATCATAGACCTTCCTTGATAACCCACAGTTACTTGCAAGCAAGACCATTTGTGGCAAGCCCCTGCTTGTTTCCATGGGAACGGAAGCCACAAAGTTATTGAAACTGGGAAATATTAATTTTCCCAAAGAATCAGCTACAACCCTTTCTGTTGCAACAGGCTCCTAAATTGACAGGATTTCTGGAGAAACATGTCTCTGAGGAGAACCAGTCCTGGTGAAGACACATGTCCCCACAACATGTGTTTCACTTGAGCGGATGTGGGAGCATCAGAGTGCACCCAGTCACAAAGAATGTGATGCTTAGTTTGGAAAAGGAATGAAACACTTAAGACAAGGAGAAGGATGCATGTTCATTAAAGAAAGTGGTGTCACAGCCATGCTTATAGTACTTTTTGAGAAAGCTTATTGCTCAAAATGTCAGTGCTCAGAAATACCCTGCTGTTGCCCACCAGCAATGCCCTGGGCGTTTCCCTCCTGTTACAAGCATCCCTTTTTACCCTTCAAAAGTCTTCTCAACTTGGCCAGACCTAACTCATACTTTGAAACCAACTAGTATCTGTGTCTTAGTTTTTTGTGATGTTTGTCCGTATTAGAGGATGCTGGAGAACAGGAACCTGTGCAGTATTAGGCTTTGAATGGTTACCTATGCCTCAAAAACTGGCAAAAATATAGTTCCAGGTACTGCATTGTGTTTGTTTTATGAAATAAGGTTTCTGTAGCCATTATCCAAAATGCGTGCTTTAGGAACTGTTTTAGCCTGTTTGCAAAAGAAAACAGAGATTTTTATTTATTTATTTAGGGTATGGAAATGGGACTAATCAGGGAAAGCATGAGGAGTGTAACTAAACTACATGAGAGTACTGTTTGCTCCAGTGATTTTTAAAACAAAACTATTTCGAATATGAAACTACCAAAATTTAGGTAAAGGAGAAACCTTGAGTCTGCACAAGCTTAAGCAACCAGTGTAATTAATAATAGTATTGTCTGTCCTACAGTTTGATGGTGGCCACTTTATAAAAGAAGCTGGGTATATTTGCTAGTCATGCTACAAAAATATCATCAGCGAACAGCAAAGGTATCCAAGAGCTAACAAACCTAACGTCCTCATTTACCACGTTGGGTAAAATGCTCACCTGCCACTGTAAATGGGCAGACCTCAACAACATGATCAGGATTTTATCTCCAAGTATGTTTTTCAAACCATAATTGGTTGATTATTTTCATTACAGGATAATTTTTCTCAAGAAGTCTTGCTTTATTGCAACTAAATTTATCACCAAAAAAGTCTGTATTTTAAGAGTTATTTAATTTGTGAATCAGGATGGGGAAGCCTCTCCTATGAATATTAGACTGGGAAAAACTGACGCACTTTCAGTTTTGCATGTTTACAAGCTAATTCTTTTAAGTAATGAGAATTAATACATTGTATGTTAACAGCAAAACATGTTTGTTGAGTAATCTCAGTAAGATAGTAGTCCTGGAATCGCTGGAAAACCCCATACAGCTGGCAAGCTATATGAACACTTAGTTCCTAGGGTTTGGGCTTTCTATCTTCCACTTCAGTTATACCGGCTTCGGAAGAAACTTCATGGTGGAAAAATCCACTTCTCTAACCTCATAAAAACCTCAAAAAAAGAAGTCCTAGACTCTTTATCAGCATAGCCAGCCCAAACTATCATGGATGATAGGCACTGATTAGGGATTACAGACAGAGGATGCATTGGTTTGTGTGACTCCTTCAGTCCCAGCTGCTGTCACACCTCCATGCCAGCCTGAACACAACTAGAAGATGTAACTTCACAGCACAGCCTTCCCACAGGACAGACAAGGCCCTATGTCCATGCAATTTCTGCAGCTGTTGTCATACTGCCCAAAATCTCTTCTTTGTGCCTGGAGGTATTCATTTTTATAGCAATGTGTCAGCTGCTCCTTATAAAGTGAGGAGAAAAAAATGAAAAAAAGTGGGATTCAGAAGAAAACTCGAGAGCTAATCTATTTTTCTGTTGAAGTTCATTATCTAGAGGGTATTGAGATTCCAGTGTGGTGAGCAATATATAAAAAATCTAGGGAAATCATTGTACTTAAACATGTACATATACTTAACTCTATGTAAAAGGTTAACATGAGAATTATACAGACACTAAAATACTTAACAACCAATTAAAAATGTAATTTGTAGATAAATAACTACAAATACATGCAGATTATATCTATCTGTATTACAGGCATTATATATGAATACATATTAATATATTACATATGTATATTATATCTATTTATAGTACAGGCACATATATATCTATATGTAGCTATACATAGGTCTAGATATATTGTATATATCTATATCATATCTCTCTATATAATTTTGGACCACTTTTGTGACATTTTGATCTGTTGTATCACCTGTTAATATGTTTCACTATTTCTTCCAGCTGTTGGAATAACTAGCAACAAGATTCTGCCACCATCCTCAGCAGTGAAGGCTGGCAAGCCTGATTAAATCCACTACTTGACACTGTGTCCCATGACATCCTGTCTCTAAATTGGAGAGACATGGATTTGACGGATAGACCACTCAGTGGATAAGGAATTGGCTGGATGGTCGCACTCAAAGAATTGCAGTCAATTGTTCTATGTCCAAGTGGAGACCAGTGACAAGTGGCATTCCTCAGGGGTTGGTATTGGGACGAGCGCTGTTTAATATCTTTGTCAGCGACATGGACAGTGGGATTGAGTGCACCCTCAGCAAGTTTGCCAACAACACCAAGCTGTGTGGTGTCATTGACATGCTGGAGGGAAGGGAAGCCATCTAGAGGGACCTTGACAGGCTTGAGAGGTGGGCCCGTACAAACCTCACGAAGTTCAACGAGGGAAAGTGCAAGGTCCTGCACATGGGTCGGGGCGATCCCAAGCACAAATACAGGCTGGGCAGAGAATGGATTGAGAGCAGTTCTGAGGAGAAGGACTTGGGGGTGTTGGTTGATGAGAAGCTCAACATGACCCAGCAATGTGTGCTTGCAGCCCAGAAAGCCAACCGTATCCTGGGCTGCATCAAAAGAAGCGTGACCAGCAGGTCAAGGGAGGTGATTCTCCCCCCTACTCTGCTCTTGTGAGACCCCACCTGGAGTACTGTGTTCAGCTCTGGGGCCCCCAACGTAAGAATGACATGGACCTGTTGGAGCAGGTCCAGAGGAGGGCCATGAAGATGATCAGAGGGCTGGAGGACCTCTCCTATGAAGACAGCGTGAGAGAGTTGCGGTTGTTCAGCCTGGAAAAGAGAAGGCTCTGGGGACACCTTATAGCAGCCTTCCAGTACCTAAACAGGGCCTACAAGAAAGCTGGAGAGGGCCTTTTTACAAGGGCACTTAGTGATAGGACAAGGGGTAATGGCTTTAAACTGAAAGTGTGTAGGTTTAGATTAGATATAAGGAAGAAACTCTTTACTATGAGGGTTCTGAGGTGCTGCAACAGGTTGCCCAGAGAAGTTGTGGATGCCCCATCCCTGGAAGTGTTCAAGGATAGGCTGGATGGGGCTTTGAGCAACCTGGTCTAGTGAAAGGTGTCCCTGCTCAAGGCAGTTGGGTTGGAACCAGATGATCTTCCAACCCAAACCATTCTATGATTCTATACCAGCTTACATTTAAATTGCTGCATGTGTTAGACCACCCCAACGTTCAGAGACTTCTAGTTGAAATTTACATATCACAGAAGGAATACAGTCAGTCAGACAAGAACCACCCAATTTTCCAGCAGGCACATTTCAATTTGATAGTGGTCTAATCCTTCATGAGAGGTCACATACCTCTAATATATTTTAGAGTCCATAGTAGCCTAAAGATTTGTGGGTCTTATTTAGATTTTCATTTGACTTAAGCAGAGAAATAAACTAAGATTTCCAAGCAAAATTTAAACTTTATTTTTAAGTCCATTGCTGTCAGTAACGGGAAAAGATATTTCTTCCCTATTTATTTAATATTTATACTGCAAAACCACTTATGAAATGTGCAAATATAGAAAAAAATGACAGCTGATGAGTTAGGTAGGAGGTCTGCCCTGGAGTCACCTAGGATAAGAATAGCATGTATCAAGGTCCCCACCGATCAAAAGCACCGTGCACCATGTTCATCATCACTTAATGAGGTTTCCAGCAGTAGAAGACGCAGCAACAGAGAGAAGTGTATTAATTTTGCTGTCACCCACCTGCACTACGAAATTAAAAGCCTCCTTTGTAACTACAGAGCACCAAAGTCAGCATGATTACATTTTAAGTAGACTCATAACCAGCCTGTTGATCTCTACCATGCACAGGATTAAACAGCAACGTTCTCTTTATGAAGTGCAAGCACATTCCCTTGCCAGGAGGAGCTAGGAAAGCTGTGCAGCAGTATGAGAAGTGCTTCAGAAGCAACCTATTCCAGCTGAGTAAAAAAAAAACAAAAGAAAAAAAAAAAGGGGGGTGGGGGAAGAGAGGATGATGGATTTGGAATCACTAGCCAGAAGAAAAGAGACTTCAGCAGAGGCAGCAGAAAGCAAGAAAAAGAAAACTTAGCTATGCTGATGAGGTACAACTAGAACTATGTAGATTTACTATCAGTGGTTTATATAGAGAATATAGTTTTCAAGTTTTGACATGGGCTCAGTGAAACCTCAAAAGCTTTTACTCCCATGTTTCTTTAAATCTTCCTAAGTGAGAAGAAACATTCTTCATTTCAACATTGTGAGGAAACATTGAATAACCCAGACAAATAAAAGGGAGCTACAACCTGAGAACCTGATTTATATTTGAGTATGTCAGTGATACGGACTACAGAAAACACCGGAGGGAAGGAAGAAATGGGAAGAAGAGGAGAGAGGAAGGAATTGTGCATGGAGAAACCACAAAGAAATTCTAGAGGGAACTCTTTCACAGATTTGCATCATCCAATTTCAACATAACCCTATATGCTTCATGTAAAAATAATCTCACCTAAGTTCAGCTCTGAAACTAGAGCCAACTTTTCAACTCCTCCGGCACCTGCTTACAAGGCAAAAAAGCCAATTGGCAGGCTGGGTTCGGCGCCCTGTGATTGCCATGTGAATGGGAGGAGGAGGAGTACGAGTTGTCAGGATAAATGTAGCACTACTCCCTCATGACAGTCTTCACTGAATGCATTTGGACTCATTTTATTAGTTTCTCTCTTTTTAATTCTAATTTTCTGTTACATAGTATTATGCTCTGAGGAGACCCAAGAATGGAAAGTTCTCCAGATGCTCTGGCCAGCATCGGTGGAACGTGCCACCCACGTGAGTATCACACCCCGAGCTGGCAGGGTTTGTCACGGATGGGGGGCAGCTCTAGCCAGCTGACCGAGAGTGACTCCCAGGCTGGAAGCCTGTTTTCAAGGAGGGAAGGAAGGGAGCTGACTGCCTTCCAATTCAGATTCCCAGCCTTGGCACGCACAACCCACGGTCCTTCCACAGACGCTCCCAGAGGTAGCTGATATTATCACTACAAGCAAGAAGACTCAATGTACTGAGATCTTTTCCTAGCCACTTCTCTTCATCTTGTGAATAACTACATAGTGAGAATTTTTCAATCCATAAACCACAAATAAGAGAAACTGAAGAGGGATGCGTTAGATGGAAACATGGAGAAGCAGAAAAGAGAAACATGGGGAAAGAACAAGAAGTGTTCCATTTCTAAAATGGAAGGTGAAGTAACCAGAGAGGTACCAAGTAAGAAGAAATGTCAGGCAAAGACAGAAATTGGTAGGACTTTCACGTAATAGCTGGAGATGGGACAATTTTAAGAGGCATCTGAAAGAGAAAATGCTCTGAGGAAGGGGAAGGAAGAGTTAAATTAGCAAAGGGAGAAGAAAAATCTAATGAAGGATTAAAAATGTCAGACGTGAAAGGGAGGGAAACCTGCATGTAAAGCCAGAGTCAGGTTTTGGATGTCTCTATGAGTACTCATATGAAGTATGCGTGATACTGTGTGCAGATACTGTATACTGCAGATACAGATACACAGATACTGTGTGCAGACTCATCGTCCTTTGCCCCCAACTGCAGCAGCAAACTGAAAATAGCAGACGGGCACAGACACTGAGAAAGACTAGCATTGCTACTGGCTGTAACTGATTACTTCAAAGTGACGGGCTAATGATAGTATCTTGCTGGGAGTCCAGTATCGGAGATATCCAGGAGGGGAGAGAGATCTACTGAAGCATGTTTACAAGGAATTTGGAATATTTCTAAATAGATGGGTCTGGCTCTACAATTTTAATATATCTGCTCTCATGCCAAAGTGTAAACAGATAATTATTTCAATGGCATCAGTGGAGTGACTCTTAATCTCCTACACAGCAGATCAAACTCTATCATAGTTAACTGGAGTTACCCCAGTGCTGCAGTCTTGTTAAAATTATATTTCATTTTCCAGCATAAAAGCACACTTCAGCTATCACATACAATTTTGCTGAGGGAAATGTTTATAAATTCACCTGAAGCAAAACATTTACATACGTGGAAGGCAGAGATAAAAGAAAAGGTACTATAACTGGCTATAAGGAAAATTCATCCCTGAAATTGAAATACGTCTGGCTTACTTCAATAAGCAAGCAAAGGCCAAGAGCTTTGTCTTCCAGTTAGTTTCAAGTGCAAAGAGACAGTCATCATTTGGGGAAGAGTGCCAGTCCTGATTCTACAGCATCAGCGTCAGCCTGTCACTCCTGATGGAATATAATCAGGTTAAAAGTACAGGCTTTGTTAATAGAATGACTGAGTAATTCTAAGCACATACAATACAAACCTCTCCCTATTCAAGCACTGTGTAACCCTGTAGTACAAAGAAACCTTGAAAGAAGAATCCAGCCATTATGTATTGTCAGATTAAAGTGTTCAGGACAGATAAGAAATGTGACATCCCTGTCTCTAAGTCCTGGGATGTAGTACGTTCAAGAGCTTTGCAGAAAGACCGCAATGAAGAAGGACCTGTCACGCTCCAGCAGAAGTAGGTGCAGAGTACTGATAATTAGTTTGACTGACTGCAAGCTTGGCTACTGTTCTGGGGGTGACTCATGTTCCCTGAAGGGTCATGGTGTAGCAAACCCTTACGCTTCTGCGATGTTTGGACAGAGCATAGCAGCAATTAAGTCCATTACTATTCAATGCTTAACTGTATTCTGGAAAGGGCATGAGTTTATGCAAACTAGATTTCTTCACCAAGTGACCAGCGGCATGCTGGAAGGCTCACTCAGGGTTCCCTTAGTCTCCCTCTCTCTGGGGCAATCTCTCTGTTTCTTCAGTTCACAATTAGTATCATGAAGTCTGTTTATTTCAGGAAGAACCCCAGAAATTTCTTTGCTGTTTCAAGGCAGAGGCCATGGATCCTAGGGGTTTATTTGAAATGTAATTAAAATACAGCACATCTTGCTATCATACAATAAATGTAGCTTAAATGTAATTTGTTCACATTTCTACAATAAACTTACTACAACTTTGCCAGGCATCATATTCATTACTTTATGCCTTTAAACATGAACCAAGTGGAGCTTGTATAAAGGAATTTTAATCTTACTTTTTATTCTAATGTACAAAATTGAATTGGCCAACTCATGTGCACTAAAACTATTTTTAACTAACTGAAATCATCTTTGCTTGGACAATTCTCTGTATACAGGTGCCCCCCCTAATCCCTAAGTGCTATCAATAACTACCTCTGCAAAACCTTCTGTTGAAAACCCAACACAGCTTCATTAGTATGAGCAAGAAAACGACTTGCACTAGATAATTTCACAGCTGGAGCAAGACAGGCATTGGGCATGACAGCATGACCTATACTCTCAAAATTCAAGCCTTGATCTTATCCCCAGATCTTGTGGTAACTTCATAACTCACTGACACTGTCTGGCAGCCATCTAGTTTGTAAGAGAGTAAAGATTTGCAATTCATTCCAGCTGAGATCTTCAAAGAAGCCAACGGGAACAAGCACCCAGCTGTCATTCAAAACTGGGAAGTTTGAAGAAGTTGGCCCCTCTTTCTTCATCAGCAGATGCAAAAGCTTTCTCCTTGGACAAGCTCCATTTCAATCTGCTTGCCACAGAAGCAGAAAAAACTTGATTTTGTAACACAAAGTGTTTAGATAAAAGACATGAAAGTATTGTTAAACAAGGAAAATGAGTCTGCAAGACCTCACTAGGATAATGAAAATCATACAAAGACTTTCTCCTCTTGGTCTCCTTTTCCCTTCCTATTTTTCCACCTCTACAGGAGTCAGTGGGAGTTTTATCCTCATGAGCCCTTTCTGTTCCCATCAATGCTCCTGTCTTCACAATGACTGTCTGTGTCGTCATTTGTGTTTTCATTGTTTACAATGGCAGAATCCTACACTGTTCCTCTCAATTACATTTTAAAAACGAAATGTAAACATGAACACATTGCTGTTATTTTGGGCAAAAAGAAAGCTTCATTGGGTTGTAGGTGGCTAAATGAAAAAGACAGAGAAGAGTAGGGCAAAAAAGAGGAGGGATAGGGAATGAAAAGAACAAAAATGTAAATAAAAAAACCTGGAAAACCTAAACGAGCCATTTTTCATGCTGTGCTGGTTTTGGCTGATGACCAACACAGGTTTGATTCCTCTTGCTCAGTGTGGTAAAAACAAAAAGTATGTGTCACATTACGTGAGGATGTTTTTTTCCAAATTTTTAGCTGTGCCTTGGGAGCTCCTGGAGACACTAATTACTTCCTTTTGCCCTCCTGAAAGGGCTGCAGATCTGGCATTATCACTATATACTTACTTGGAATTTAAGTGAGGCTCCTACAGTGTATGACCCAAGTTTTAAAAATAACAAATCCTTTTTCTAAGTGTTGTTTAGTATGATTTCAAGATAACAAAACTGCTTTATGAAAGGACATCCTTACTGAATAGGCCGAATTGTTAATTTTAATGATTCTGTTTTCCAGCCACAGATGAGTTTACATATTGAATACTGTCCACACTCAGATAAATTTTAAAAACCACATGCTTTAAACAAAAAACAACCCTGAAATGTTCACAACTGTGGTTTTGACATAGTTGCAAGATACTGCAGGAAGCCAATTCATTGCATAGCCCAGCAGAGGAAAGACCCTCCAAACGCTGGCCAAGGATTTGCTAGAGAAATGTGAGGAAACACAAGACTCTGAACCACATGTTTGGATAATTCCTCTATCCCTCCATTCATGCACTAACCCTGACCCATGTTATTATATGCTTGAGAGCAGCACACTAAAGCAAGCCAAAGGGATCCAGAGGGAGGGATGGAGGGCAGGGAATAACTAAGTGGGATGATATATGTAAGAGCACTTTTAACAGATGGCTGTACGTTAGTCTCTTTACATTGCACACATTTCTGAACATAGCACACAGACTCCTATGTGACAGTGCAGCACTTCATGTGCTCTGGGCACTAGAACACAGTAAATCAGTACAATAATTTAGGCAGACAAATTAACTTGTAGAGAATTGACTGTCACTGGTGGATCAGAGAGCACCAGAACAACATTAGTTATGCTGCAGAGCTACTTACATGGTACAACACTAAGCATGTCTGCAGTAGCAACTTGCACCCTAAAAAAGAGAACTAAAGAAAGCCCCACAGTTTACCCATCTGATGCCTTTGCTTCTCTTTACATCTAGTAATAAGGAAAGAGCATTTTGACAGAAAAAATCTGCACAGCAAGTCACCTTTTAGGATGGTGCAGGCTAGCAATGACCACAAGGATCTCAGGCACATCACAAGGAAAACAGTCTAACAGACAGTGCGAGAAAATTCTCCCACAGAGGACAGAAATTGCCTATTTGGTGTTGGGAGTTTTTGCAGCAAAAGTAAATTCAAAGCCAAGTGGAGAGAAAACAGTATCAGCAAAGCATATTGAATTGCACGTTTATCTTTGCGAATATCAACTTATTTTATTAACTTTTTTTTATTTTTAAAGAGAATAAAACATGCCCTTGGCTGCTGATGAAGGTGAAGGATGTCTCAAATGCATTAAGTGGCCAGAGAATGATGCAAATACCTTAAAATGTAATAAAGTTTTTGGCAGGTATGTTGATCTAATAGAATTTTAATACTTACATTGTTTTGCCATTTTGGAAATCTAATAAGCATTTATTCACCAGACACTGGTGGCTAAGGGTTCTCTGGCTGGCAGTTTGTGTTGTTATTGTAAAATGAGGCTCTGAGCTACTGCTCTCCCAGGACTATACATCTTTACTGCCAACATTTCATGCTATTTGGCCAGACAGCAATTCTTCATTTGCCTTCCTTAAAGCAGTCCTGTCCGGTATTTTTTTGGCAGAAACTAGTCAGTCATTTCTAGTTTGCTGAGGTCTTCTGTCCTTCCTCTCTCCCTAGTCTCACAAGTAAACAACACAAAAAGCTGATTACATGCTCTGTTGCTGTAGCATTCATTACTTTCTGAGCCAAAGCCCTTGCATTTTAAAATATTTGCCATATTGGAATACTAGATTAAGTGAGCTGGAGAATTAAAATCTGCCACCCTTGCCATGGAAAAAATAAAAGGCAGTGAGTGAGTAGGGAGTCCAGGTAATAGCTTCCACTTTGAAAATGCACAGTGTTGAATTTTTACTCATTATTTTTGTCCTCTTAATATTTTTAAAAGAATATTAATTGTAAACGTTACGCAAAAGTAGGTGCAAAAGTATTCAGGACAGTATTATATTTTTGCGTATCATGGGTACGTTTGACATGGAAACAGAGAACACTTGTATTTTGAAGGAGAGAAAGTATATTTTTGGTAAATTGCTACAATGACAGAGTATGCTTGCACTCTTCACAGTTACTTTGTGTTTATGATAGAGAGTCAGTACAACTCAATCAGGGTCAGCTCTGAAACTTAAACTTCAGTCTAACTAGCTGTACACAGTTGCTTAATGTAGACCAAAGTCTCAGGATTCCTAACATTTTCACAACCACACTAATTTACCATATTTTAATTAGTACAGAGTGTCAACTCAACTCATAGCAGTTGCTTAATATGAACTGTGGCAGGGACACAGTAAGTACGTACAGTACACTACCATAACACAGAACAATAACAACAGACTTCTGCCGTTCCCGTTACAGCTCAAGATTTTGCCGTGCAATGATTTTCATTTAACAGGTAGTCAAAGAGAACTTAGTGTACATAGGTTGTTTCCAGTAACTAAAAATGTTTAATCATTCCCATCATACCAAGACAGGTTTTGTTAATCTCTTCTGGGCTGTTCAGCTTTTCAAACACAACCAATTTTCCCACTTGTGAATTTTTAAAGACTTCATTCTCTAGCAAACTTAACCTCTATGAAAATTAAACCTATTACATGGAAAAAAGGGAACTGAGTTAGGTTCTGATATAGGACAGTTTGACATTGCTGCAGTTAGCTGTGCAATAAACCCTTTTTAGATCAAGTGTTTTTGATGATTACCATGTAGTGACAAAGCAGCCTGTAAATGCCATGAAGTACCATCTATCCAAGGCATAACAAAAATCTTTCATTTGCTTCCAAAGTGCTCTCACTCTTTGCTTCCCTCCTTCTTTCTTTCCTTCTTTCCTTCTTTCTCTCAATCCCTCTTTCTCTTCTTTCCTCCTTTGCTTCTTTCAATAATTTTCCTGGTAGTCTTCTACATGCATGCCAAAACCTTCCAACATTTGTCTCACCTGGCAGCTTAAAGGACATGTCTAGCTATGAAATTCTACTAGCTACTCAGATTTTCTTTCCCCCCTCCCTCTGCCAACAAGTTTTATGATTATTTATCAGACCCACAGTCCTGTCATGGTTGTAGAAGGACCAATATGAAGGACTGGTGCCTCTTTACATATACAATTCACAACAAATAAATAAATAAATATATAACTGTATGCAAACACAAGTATTTTAACACATTCAAAGTAACTGAACCAAGCTGCCTGTAGCATGAATGCTGACAATCTGAAAGATTAATCCAACCTGGTCATTATGTATTTCAACACATATTACAACAGTAAAGCACTGACACACAATGTTATCAAGAATAATGTGTAACTGGATATTTTCCGGAGAGGTCTGCAAGGCAAGGTGAAGGATTCTTCACTTGCTTAACAGTGTCTTTGTACAAGCTAATATTCCATATTATCTTTACAGCACTGACTTTTCAGGCTGTTTGACCTCCACTACACTATACAGCACCACTGCCTAAAAATATTTTGTAGGGAGAATGCAGACGTATTACAGATGGAGATGAAAATACCTGAGAATGCTTGGAGACCCAGTGGCGCAAGACATTTAGGACACGATTCGTGGCCGCTCTGCGTATTATGAACTCTTTGTCGCACATGCGTTCAGAATTGTTAAATCCTGTGTGGAAAAAACACACCTTAAAGTTAATGGAGGTAGCAAAAATTCAAATACAGTATGAATAACTTGAGTAAACTGAAAGCTCAGAGAACATTTATGTGTAATAAAAGGAAAGATGCCTATATAGACTTTCAAATATGACCATTTAGACTGCTGAAATTCTGCAAGAGCAGTAGAATGCAACCCTGCCCATCATAACTAATACAGACACCTCCTTGGGTCAGCATTCAGTTCTAGAATGATGAAGAATATTTGCCTGCATCATTAACACAGGTCTGCCTCCAGTATGGAAGAAAATAACAGTAAAAACCAGAACCAGACCAAAAATGTACAGGGCCTGTAATCAAGCAGATTACAGAAGGAAAGTGAGTATGATTTAGAAAGGGGAAAGAGGTAAATTTCAGAAGTGGTAAGGAAATAGGGGAAGATAGTAGTTTAAACACAGAGGAGAAGAAGGCAAACACAAGAAACGTCCCTTCATAAGAGCAGTATTTCACAGGCTCTACTAGTCAACAGAGACTGTTCAAATAAGCTGTTTGGTTTTTTACCACTGGGGTGACAAGAAAGTGGGAAGGTATACAGAAAACGCATGTACAACCCCAGCTGTCTGAAAACAAAGATTTGCCAACTGCAGCATTTCCCCAAACATCTTGTAAAGACAACATTTTTTTTTTTTAGTCAGCAATGTTTAGTGATAAAGAAATGCTTTTAAAAACAAACAAGAAAGTTTCTTCCTACATTCACACTCTTGCTTCTTTCTCTTCTCATTCTGCTTTAGTTCTATCATAAATACAATCTGTATGACAAAATAATGATTACATTATTTTAATAATAATAAAATTATTACATTAAACCCCTGAATTTTAAAAAAAATTGATAACTCTGAAGATACACTGCAGAAGTTTATGTTTTTCCAACTTTCTGTTTGATTTGACCTTACACCGTACTGCTTTCCATTTCACTCGGTGCAGAGTCCAAGGAAGAACTGGAAACACTCTTCCATATGACCAGTGCTTTACTATTTTTTTTGCATAAAAGCTGTTCTAAAGCCCATGTATTATTATAAATAGCAAAGGCAGATTAAACTTCTATTTATTCTGTGGGAAACCCGTTGGAGCTATTCTTAGAGGCTAGTATTAGTTTTGCTTTATTTTTATTAAAGACAATCCAAAAAATCCAAATTGCTGCTCTATATTTTTGGAAAGGTAAGCAGGAAAAGAAGTTTAACTGCAGTCTTACATCTTTTACTGCAGGTTAGACCCCAAACCCCAAATATATTTTCTACTCTTATGTTTCATGAAGGTTTTTAAACTATGGCATATTACAGTGTCGTTGACACCTAAGATTCATTATCAAAGGAAGTTTCATATTAAAACATCTTCAGGAGTTTCACTGCCCATAAACAGCAAAGTACACAAAATCTCTGAGGCTTTACTCAGTAAAAGGTAACCTAGGCAACATTTTGTGTGTTAATTTTCTATGCCTTTCACAGTTAACCTCTTGCAGAAGCAACTAGACATACACATTATAAACTGTTCAATTAGCCACTTAATTGCAGCAATGAAAGTCACAATGAAAATTATATATTAAAGCAGTGGAGTCTTTATCAAAGTAACATTAAGGAAAAGAAGCTTCATTACGCTGGAAGGAAAACAGAAAGAAACCTACAGAGATAGTTTTCAGTTAGCTGCAAAAAGAATAAAAAGAGCAAGAAAGGAAAAAGGAAAACCTCCAGAGACCACTTCAGGAAACTTTTATGGTCCTCAGAACTTCATCAATTTTTAAGCAGTAATTAGCTTGCTGTGGAGAATAAGCAACATGTTCACTCAGATCCATATTGTCAGTACTTGATGTCTCAAACCTGTAAGTGGAGATCTCCAGTTTTGTAAGAAAAGAACTTAACTGAACATAGATGCACATGTGAATTTAACTCCAAGTGGGTGATTCATTGTACATCTTCAGGTACAAGACTTCAAATAAATACCTAAATCAGCAAAATACATTTTTTTCAAAATAAAACTGGAAATCTATTAACTCCATTCTGACCTTGTTTTTAAAGACCAAACAACTCGCAAAGCCAGCATGTGTTTCCTCCTTTCTTCACACAACATTTATAATTTATTGTTCTTTATAAAAACAAAAAAAAATCCACAAGTCCTCAAGCAACACTCACTGTCCAAGACTTAAATCTGTAGATTGATTTTGAAGAAGATCATGTTTATGACATTTTCTTGTGGAAATGGAATGGAGTGGAATACCCGATGTTCTATGTATCCTGGCTTAGCATCCTTCCATTTGGATATCTGGCTTTACCTCAAGGTTTTCCCTCAGGACTTGTTTTGAGTAACAGTAGACCTCAGGTGGGCTCCAGATTCAGTAGCTTTGACAACAGCTCGGCAGAATTAGGCCTTAAGCCAGAGCCAGTTATGCTGGAGAACAACACATGGAGCCCTTGGACCCTCCTGAGACCACTGAGGATGGTGCAGGACAAAGCTACTGGGACTTGTAGTGTTCAGAAAAAGAAGCCTCTGCCTCTGTTCCTCTTCTACAATCTACTGTGCTATTTCGAAGCAAATGCTTCTGCATAGACATGGCAGGAACATGGAGCAGTTCAGGACAAAGGGACTGATTATACTCCCACTTCAGAAAGTGGTGACAATGTTCTGGGCAATGCTGGAGACTTGCACTACAAGAGAAATGAAGATGAAGAACTGCACCTCATGAAGACAGAGGTGTGCAAGTCATCATTGACCGGTGCAGAGAGATCTGCAGAAGCGAAGCATATGATCTTCTCTAGGCTCTCACCAGAAGACATGGCAAAGTGTGAACTTGTTGAATGGTGTGTCGCACACTGCCGGCCCTTAGCTTTTCCATCCTGAACTGACTTGTAACTGAAGCAGGAGCCAGGAGTGACAGCATGGGGTAGAGATGGCTATCATCCACATCATGAAAATGCCCATCAGGCACAGATTAATTAATTAGTCTCAAAATTAGAAGTTATTTATAACTGCTACTATTCACTAGGTAAGCTTAAGTGGATTTATAGACATGATTTTTTCATTAAGATTATAGACAATAGCCACCATTTTTTTATCTATTCACCTATATATCAGAAGACTATATAAGTGTAAACTTATACATAGATACCAGCAAATCTATTCAAAACTAATGTGTCAGCTCCCATCCAGTTTTTAGCAACAGCTAAAACCCCCAACATTTGAAGTGCTGAATTGTATCATTCCTGATACAAAGAAAATTATGTCATATTATTAACCTAATGAGAAGTTACTGAATATTGAAGGTGAAAGCAAAAGAAATCTCAGTAGTTCTTACAGCCACTGAACAGATCTTTTCATTAACCAAAAGGTGAAAACATGTAAGAGAAAAGGTACTCAAGAACATTCAAATTGCACTGAAGAGTGGTATTAATTCCAGTATCTTACAAAACTCAGAAAAAATAGAAAAAATGTCAGCTGCAAACAAGTAAGATCAGTAAGCATTGTTAATTTCTGGTCTTCTAACTTTGACAGAAGAGGTCTAAACAAAACACTAAAAAAACCCCAATAAAAGCTTATTGCCACAGCTGCATTAATACAGAAGCAGAAACACGTAATACCAAGTCCTTGGCTAGTGTTGGTTTTGCTCCTCCTGACTTTCAAAGCCACATGGACTTTGGGACAGAAACTGCAAAGGGGAGATAATCAGACTAAGATGTGATGAAGCCAACACAGAAGCTATCTCAGCAGGCATCAGTGAACTTTGACGGTGCCATCAGTGTTTCCTGCACTTTTCACAGTGCAAATTACTTCTAATACATAGCTTTACTGCTGCTCCTTACTTCCTCCTCTCTCTTTCTGCCCACCTAATCCTCTCTTAATATAACTCCAAACAAAACCCTGAGCCACCATGACAACTGCAACTATTCCATATGCATAGCCTACTTGTTTATGCATATTTTAAACAACCCAGTATACAAGCTTATCTGGTTCTGCATGTTCTTGTTACCACTTACAGATAACCCATGTCTGCTTCTGTCTACACTGCAAAAGGTAACCTAAATCCTTCAATCCTGTCTAGTTTTGCAACAGGTAACAACGGTGCTAGTCTAGCAGGAACTCTAAGCTACCTCGCCTACTGCAAAAAAACAAGTGACAGGCAGAACCTTGGTGGGCCACACATCACCTGCTCCACCTGTCCATATATAAGTGTGAAACTGGACCTACATATTGTGACTATGCAAAGCATGTAATATGAAATTTTGTCGTGGTTTAACCCCAGTAGGCAGCTAAAGGGTGCTGACCCACACAGCAGAACTGGGAACCGAGGCTTCAGGTCAGATGTTGATCTGCAACAACAGATCACATCTCTAAGGCATATCTCAGAAAGCATCCTACCAAGCAGTTTCCAGTTAACCTTTTAGCATTGCTGCATCTGCTCTTATTCCCCATATACTTCTCCTACCTATTTTGGGGCTAGGAACAGTTTTTAACTCTGATTATACAGTCTCTAGCATAATAACATTCTTGTCCATGACTTGGATTGGAGGCACTTTTAGCCATGTAGGCTATAAATCTAGGTGGGTTGAAAAATTAATAAAATAGCCATATCTGATCAGATAAAATTTCATCTAGCTTGGTATCCAGAAGCAAATGCTTGTGGAAAGAATCTTCAAAAGGGGAAATTTTGAAGCTGTCTTTCCCGTAGTGTGTTATCCTTGGCATTGAGCAGTTTAGGGGCTAACTACACATTACACTTAAATCAGTGGGAAAGCAGGCATGATTTCTTCTAAGTTAATTTTCACTGTGGTTCCAGGAGAGGAGAAAGGTGAAGGGTCCCATCTAGCAGAATGCCAACCTTTGCAACATTTTAATTAGGATTCTGGGTGGAACTGCCCACATCCAGACCCAATGGTGAAATAACCTGAAACACTCACTCCATGGTATATATCTGTTTCTCTCCTGAAGGAAGCAATCTTTCTACATTAGAAATATCAGCAGTATTTCTAATCATTAATCATCTTAGTTCACAACTGCTTCAGGGAGTGCTACTTTCAAGTAATGTTTTTTCCCAAGTATCTGTTGAGATTAATATATACTGCTTCCACAAATAGTTTCTTCACATAGCGATGATGCAGAACTTTTACCACAGGCTGTCAAACACAATGTTAACCTGCCAGCATTGCTAGTCTCAGTGAATTACTTCTTTCAATATAATTTAGTCACTCTGTTCATGTACTTGTCTTCAGATTATGTTATGCAAAATACAGTTTTACCTTCAAGTGTTTTTCTTATGTGTACTATAATCAAAACTAGTACTTTTATAGCTTCCACTATCACCAAAGATTAAAAAAAAAGGTGCTGAGTAGGCATGAATCTCTACACCTGCAGACAAAAACAGATTAAATTATGACAATACCTTGTACATTCTTCTTATGTGAAAGTCTGAAGCACTTTTCAGTGGTAGATGTCATTATCTATCCCATTCATGAAGAAAAAACCCACAGGTAATCAATGCCTGCAGGAAGGATGTGTCAGTGTTTCCACCTCTGGAATTGCTACACTCAGGATCAGATCCAAAGATCTCATCACATGTCAGTGTGAGTCAGAGAACAGACCCTCTCCTTAAAAGCTACTAAGAAGTCCCTATAGCAAAATCCTGCACTGCTTTTTCTTGTTCTACTGAACAAACCTGACTCTATCAGCAATTTACACTATTTCATCTTTAAAATACACCTCACCTGAGAAGAACATTTGCATTATGTTAAATTCTGCACTGTATATGTTAAAGAAATTAAATTATACACATTTGCTTTTCTATTTAAGATGTCGAAAGCTCTCAATCTAGTTACAGTAACTGTATTCTCTGCATTTTGTTTTTCTACATTAATACAGCAGCACACGATTCCTGACCACAGTAATTAATTTGTCAAAAGTTTTGATGATGCATCTATTTTAAAGGGTTTATCTATACAAAAAATCATTTCCGTTCACAAGGTTTAGGGATAACTTTTTTTAAGTTACGAATAATGACTGCAACATGGTTCTGGTGTCTTTCTTAGCAAAAAGCTTAACTTCAGAAAAAGATTTGATGTGTCAGTTTCACTGAAATACTCTGGAATCATGCACTGAAGCTGCATTAGCACTCTCACATATAGGAGAAAATTGCTCTCCAGCCTTTGAGGAGGTCACAGAAACCCCAAAGAGTCCCAGGGAGGTGGAGGGGAACATTTATGGTTCACAAAACAAATGACAAATAATCAAAAAAAAAGAGTCAAGTGTAGTTCTCTGCATTGTGTTTTTTTTCTTTCTTCCAATAAATATACTCATGAGTTGTAGGCCAGTTTCACGATTCAGCCTGGCTCAAATCCTGAAAGCTTAGGCTTGGCAAACATCACTGTTATTTTCTGACCTGGATAAATAATAAATACAAACCCCAGGCTTGGAGCAGAGCAGTTTTCATCCACAGGTTAAAACTGAAAAAGCCTCCCCAATATATGCAGCACAAAAGAAAAGCCTTCCCAGCATAAATGCAGCACAAAAGAACTAATTATAGCAAGTTTTCCTTGACATACCTAAAAATGTTTGGATGACTGTTTAAAGATACTCATCTTTATTGGTCATACATTCTCAAGCAAGTAATTGGGTTTCACACATTTTCACAGAAATGTGTCAGAGAGCGACTAGCCTAATACTGATAAGAAATCTAAACTGCCAGTGATTCTGCTCTCCTTTTCATTTCTTTAATTATATCAGGTTGCCATATACACTAACCAGCTGGAGAATGGTAGAGCTGGAAAAGACGACCATATTAACTGAGATGAAAAGAAGCATAAAGATGATGAACTCCCACTCACTGCATACAGAATAGCATATTTGATCAATAATACAGTTCTTCCTTTTTTTTAGTAATTATCAAATGTGCATTTTCAGATTTATAATGGAGCAGGTCATATGAGCAGTCTGAGGCTTGAAAGTAGGAGCTATCAACTCTAGCTACGATCTTTGGTCTACCTCAGTTTAAGAAAGACGCATATTTAATCGTTCACTATGCCAGGGTTTCAGTTTGTTTCACAAAGGGTTATAAACTCATACAGCATCAGAAGAAATGACTATTAAAAAGCAGAAGAAATCAAGTGTCCAATACATTTCAGCCTTTTAATTTCACTTTCACTGGTCCTTGGGACATATGAAATAATTTTGTTCTAAGAAATATGCCACTGAAAATCCCTATTGTAACCACCGACGTCACAAATAATTCCAAGTATGTATTTGATTCTTCTGCCTAAAGCCTCTGCTACAAATACAATCTAACTATCAAATCAAGTCAAGGGATTATAGTCTTAGTAAGGTAAATCCTATGGATTCACATGCACCAGCTGATGTACAATAGTGTAACACAGATAGAGCTACAGTGACTGTGTTTGATTTCTGCAAAATATTTAAGGGAAAGGTTGGTAAACTATTTTTAAATTACTCTCGCTTTAGAAAGGCTTTTTCTAATCAGAGTAATTTAAAGAACACAATAATGAGATAAAGCAGTTATGTCATGATTATGCTGTGAACTTGAACTAAATCCAGAAGTCTAAAAATACATCAGTTCAGTGAAATAATTTTAGTTTAATGGATGGGGAAAAAAGAGAAGTGTCTAAAGAATATGCTTAAGATCAAGACACTACTCTAACTCTTAATAATAACATTAAGGTTGTTCTGAGTATTATAATAATCTATGAGATTATATGGTTAAAACACGAGTACCACAAAAAATTAAAATATTCCTTTAGACTCAAAGAACTGTTCAGATTTGAAAATTTGTCCTTTAAAAATCCCTAAAAACAGGGTTACTGCTATAGACATAACTGGCACACACTCTTGGGATTTCTGTTTTTTTAATATAGATATTCTCTCAGGAGACCATATCAGATTCTCACACTTGGAGGAAAATCTTTAAAAATTGCTAAGCACTGAAAATATAGTTGCAGTTACAAGTTCCACAACTTGTTATTAAAAATCCATAACTCATCTTGGAAGTAAAAAACACCAAAGAGTCTGCATTTTTTTTTTACTAAAATTCAGCAGCAATATAAGACTGCATTTTTATTTTTGGCATATTATAATAAATACATGGGTTCAAAGAAAATAGCATTGTTCACTCCTGTCCCCCGCCCCCAGTGGGATGACAGGGAGAACTATACCAGCTACTAGGAAGAAAATTAACTCTATCCCAGCCGAAACCAGGACAGTATCCACCCCTTATTCTATACCATCTACATCATGCCCAGGTCCCACACTTTCCAATACATCCCAATTAATCACCACCACCTTTCCTGTCTTTTGATATATACACACAGATATCATCCCCTTAGTCTATGGGCCATCTCTGTAAAATGTTCATTGAGTTCATTGCCTCCATGACTTTGGGCTCCATCGCTCATAACAGTCCTTCAGGGCAGAAGAGATGGTGTGTGGTGTTGGATTTTTGCATGCTGAAGCCAGTTCTGGTTCCTTTATCACTGTGCTTGTCCGATTCTGTCATCGCTGCACTTTGCTCGGTTTCATCAAAGTTCATTCTTCATGAATCTAGGTGATTCTTACTGTAATATCATTGATGTGGCATATAGCCACCACAGAAGTGATGACATACAGTCTTATATAGCAATTAACATCATACTTTTGGGTTCCTTGGCTTTTCACCCAAAATCAAATCCCCTTCAGGTACACATCAGGCTTCCCCATCCTTTCACATCACCCATCAAGTGCACCCAGGTCCTTGAGCAAAAGCAATCCCATGAATGGGTTTTCCTTTGCCCAAGGTGGGAGTAACCCAGACTGTCTTCCTGAGCATATTTTTTGTGTGCACTACAGGGACTTTATCGCCCTCTGCAGTATATAAAAGTTTTGACTGGGCAGGGCCAGCTAGATTGGCAGATCCCCTAATGTTGATGAACCAGGTGGCTTTTGCTAAATGTGTATCCTAATGTTTGAACGTCCCAGCACCCTTTGCTCTCAGTGTAGTCTTTAACAGTCCATTGTATTATTCGATTTTCCCAGAGGCTGGTGTATGACTGGGGATGTGATATACCCACTCAGTGCCATGCTCTTCAGCCCAGGTGTCTATGAGGTTGTGTTGGAAATGAGTCCCGTTATCTGACTCAGTTCTTTCTGGGGTGCCATGTCGCCACAGGACTTGCTTTTCAAGGCCCAGGATAGTGTTCCAGGCAGTGGCATGGGGCAAGGGATATGGTTAGAGCCAGCCGGTGGTTGGTTCCACCATTGTAAGCACATGGTGCTTGCCTTGGCGGGTTTGTGGGAGTGTGATATAATCAATTTGCCAGGCCTCCCCGTATTTATATTTCAGCCATTGTCCTCCATACCAGAGAGGCTTTAGCCACTTGGCTTGCTTAATTGCAGCGCATTCATGGACAACCTGTGCAATAGTGTCCATGGTCAAGTCTACCCCTCAATCACGAGCCCATCTATATGTTGCATCTCTTCCTTGATGGCCTGAGGTGTCATGGGCCCACTGGGTTATAAATAATTATGTTGCCAGTCCAGATCCACTTGAGCCACTTCAATCTTAGCAGCCTGATCCACCTGCTGATTGTTTTGATATTCTTCAGTGGCCCGACTCCTGGGTACATGAGCATCTACATGACGTACTTTTACAACCAGGTTCTCTACCCGGGCAGCAATATCTTGCCACAATGCAGCAACTCAGATGGGTTTACCTCTGTGCTGTCAGTTGCTCTGCTTCCATTGCTGCAACCACCCTACAGGGCATTTGCCACCATCCATGAGTCAGTATAGTGATGAAGTACTGGCCCTTTTTCTTATTCAGCAATATCTAAAGCCAGCTGGATGGCTTTCACCTCTGCAAACTGACTCAATTCCCCTTCTCCTTCAGCAGTTTCTGTGACTTGTTGTACAGGACTCCATACAGCAGCCTTCCACCTCCGATGCTTTCGCACAAGATGACAGGACACATCAGTGAACAGGGCATATTGCTTCTCATTTACTGGTAAGTTTCTTATATGGTGAGGCCTCTTCAGCATGCGTCACCTCCTCCTCTGGCAAGATTCCAAAATCTTTGCCTTCTGGGCAGTCCATGATCACTTCCAAGATTCCTGGGTAACTGGGGTTTCCTATTCAAGTCCATTGTGTGATTAGTGTGACCCACTTACTCCATGTAGCAACAGTTGCATGATGTGTAGAGAAGACCCTTCCTTTAAGCATCCAGCTCAGCATCAGCAGTCAAGGTGCCAGGAGGAGCTGTGCTTCAGTACCAACCACTTCCGAAGCAGCTCAAACCCCTTCACATTCTGCCAATATCTCTTTCTCAGATGGAGTACAGCCAGCCTTGGATCCTCTGTATCCCTGACTCCAAAACCCTAAGGGCTGACCTCGAGCCTCCCCTGGTGCTTTCTGCCAGAGGCTCCAGGTAGGGCCATTCTCCCCAGCTGCGGTGTACAGCGCATTTTTTACATCTTGTCCTGCCCAGACGGGCCCAAGGGCTACTGCATGAACTATCTCCTCTTTAATTTGCTCAAAGCTTGTCATTGCTCAGGGCCCCATCTGAAATCGTTCTTCTTCCTGGTCACTTGATAGAGAGGGCTTACGATCAGACTGTAATTTGGAATATGCATTCTCCAAAAACCCACAACGCCTAAGAAAGCTTGTGCTTCATTTTTGCTAGTTGGTGGCAACATAGCTGTTATTTTGTTGATCACATCCCTTGGGATCTGATGACATCCATCTTGCCATTTTATTCCTAAAAACTGGATCTCCTGTGCAGGTCCCTTGACCTTATTTTGTTTTATGGCAAAACCAGCCTCCAGAAGGATTTGGACTATTTTCTCCCCTTTCTCAAAAGCTTCTTCTGCTGTATTGCCCCACACAATGATGTCATCAATGCATTGCAGGTGTTCCAGAGCCCCACCCTGTTCCAATGCAGTCTGGGTCAGTCCATGGCAAATGGTGGGGCTGTGTTTCCACCCCTGGGGCAATCGATTCCAGGTGTACTGAACACTCCTCCAAATGAAAAGAAACTGTGGCCTGCACTCTCCTGCCAAAGGGATTGAGAAAAAAGCATTAGCGATATCAATTGTGGCATACCACTTGGCTGCCTTTGACTCCAGTTCTTATTGAAGTCCTAGCATGTCCGACATGGCAGCACTCGGCAGCGGTGTGACTTCGTTCAGGCCCCGATAGTCTACTGTTAGTCTCCACTCTCCATTAGACTTTCACACTGGCCATATGGGACTGTTAAAGGGTGAGCAAATCTTGCTGATTACTCCTTGGCTCTCCAGTCGACGAATCAGCTTATGGATGGGAATCAGGGAGTCTCGGCTGGTGTGATATTGCCACCAGTGCACCACTGTGGTGGTGATGGGCACCTGTTGTTCTTTGACCCTCAGCAACCCCACAATAGAAGGCTCCTTTGAGAGACTGGGCAGGGCAGACAGCTGTTTAATTTCCTCCATCTCCAAGGCAGCTATACCAAAAGCCCACCAGTACCCTTTTGGGTCCTTGAAATACCCTCTCCTGAGGGAGTCTATGCCAAGGATGCACAGGGCTTCTGGGCCAGTCTCAACGGGGTGCTTCTGCTACTCATTCCCGGTTAAGCTCACTTTGGCCTCCAATACAGTCAGCTGTTGGGATCCCCCTGTCACTCCAGAAATACAAATGGGTTCTGCCCCTTCATAGCTTGATGGCATTAGGGTACACTGTGCACTGGTGTCCACTAGAGCATCATACTTCTGTGGGTCTGATGTGTGAGGCTATTGAATCCACACAGTCCAGTACACCTGGTTGTCCCTTTCCTCCACCTGGCTGGAGGCAGGGCCCCTCTAGTCCCGGTCATGGCATTTGTTACTCACTTCTTGTAAATGCGAATCAAAAGTCCCTTTATTAAGATCAGAAGTCAGATCAGCCCTTCCACCCTGTCTGGGGAACTGCTCACTGGAAACTGGAGCAGCAATTTTCCTGGAAGAACCCCTTTTGTGATTGTTTTTCCTTGCAACTCACATACCCATGCCTCTAGGGTCGAGACAGATTTTTCATCCCATTTCCTCATGTCCTCTCTATGGTCACGCAGATAAAACCACAGGGTGCCCCATGGTGTGCATCTACTATATCCTCTCTCTTGAGCAGAAGGATGCTTACTCCTAATGGCTGAGATACTGGTCCGTACAGGTGAGGAGTACGACATATCCTCTTTGAGTTCGTGGACCTCCTGGGACAGTTTTTCCACAGCCAAGATGCAGGCCCATAGGGAGGAAGACAGACTTTATTTGTATTGCCGGAGTTGGCCAGCCAATTCATCCATCGTCTGTTCCTCTCTGTCTTTCCAGGTCATTACTGCCAATGAGTTTGCATACGATGATGGTGCGCTCTGTGCAAACTTCTGCCACATGGGTAGTGTGCATGGGACTTCATCTGGATCTTTGGATAACTGCTCATTGTTCAGGTCATCATAATCACCTCCAGCACGGCTAATTCCCTCAGGTAGTGGATACCTCTCTCCATGGTGGTCCACTTGCCTGGGTGACATATAACATCTTCCTTGAAGGGATACCTTTCCTTCACACCTGACAGGAGTTGCCTCCAGAGGCTGAGGGCTTTTGCCTCTTTTCCAATTGCTTTGTCAATGTTCCCTTCCCTAGAAAGGGATCCCAGCTGCTTGGCTTCCCCACCTTCTAATTCCAGGCTACCAGCCCCGTTATCCCAGCATCGGAGCAGCCAGGTGACAATGTGCTCGCCTGGATGATGACTGAAATCTTTTCGCATATCTCGCAGCTCACCCAGGGATAGGGATCTGGTGGTTACCATCTCATTTTGGGGTTCTGCCTCTTCCTCCTTCTGCTCTCATGACAGCCGCGGTCCATCTTCATCCCTTACTAATCGAGTTGATTTTGTTGTGTATTTCTTCTTGTGTATAGGGGTGACGGATACTGGCCCAGGCTGGTTCTCTGGTTCAGCCGTAGTGCCTGTCGCTTGGGTTTGATTAGCTGCAGTGCGTGTTGCAGGGCTTGGAGTAGCTGCAGTGCCTGTCGCGGGAGTTTGAGTAGCCACAGTGCCTGTCATGGGGGTAGATCTCTGGATGGTATTCTTAAATAGTTGTTTAGCCCTAAGCAAGACCTGAACCATATTCAGGAGACATAGCAACAGGACCATGCTGATTTGAACATCCCAGGGATAATCAAAATTCTCACGAGTTGTTGTAACTAGCCTGTAGGAGAAAGGGAAGGTGAAGGAGCAGGCGAAAGTGTGCCCCACCGATCTCCCCCATAGATTGGTTCTCCGAGGAGAAAAGGTAATGAGCGTAGTTACTAATAGTTTCTCAGAGGTTTCTTCTGAGGTACAGCAATGACAGCAATGCCAAGTAAAAATTCCAGATTAGTCACACGACCAATAATTTTACCATATCATAAGCCAGTGTTAACACAGTGCAGCAAAATTATAACCTTGATCCAGCTGCCAGCAGTGATAAACAGCACAACAGGGAACACATACTGCAAGTAAGGTATTATGTAAGACAACTCTGAGAGCAAATAAATTAACATTGTGACCAGGGACTATTAATATAATGAATGCTTGTAACAAATTTGCCTTAACACTCTCTGGTCAGATCTGTTGTTATCTCAATCCTTTGTGCCCCACGCTGGGCATCAAAAGGACTGTTGTTGTTTAGTCCAGCAGGCAGGTAAACACCACACAGCTGTTTGCTCACTCCTCCCCACCCCCAGTGGGATGGGGGAGAGAATCAGGAAAAAAATATTAAAATTCGTGGGTTGAGATAAAGATAGTTTAATAGGACAGAAAAGGAAGGGAAAATAATAATATTATTGATAATAATAACAAGAACAACAATAATAATAATAGATTATACAAAATAACTGATGCACAATGCAATTGCTCACCATCTGCTGACCAATACACAGTCAGTTCCTGAGCAGCGGTCACCACCCCCCCAGCCAACTCCCCCCAGTTTACATACTAAGCATGATGTCATATGGTATGGAATAGCCGTTTGGCCAGTTTGGGTCAGCTGTCCTGGCTGTGCCCCCTTCCAGCTTCTCACTGGCAGGGCAGGGGAAGCTGAAAAGTCCTTCACTGGTGTAAGCACTGCTTAGCAACAACTAGAACACCAGTGTGTTCTCAACATTATTCTCATACTAAATCCAAAACACAGCACTATACCAGCTACTAGGAAGAAAATTAACTTTATCCCAGCCAAAACCAGGACAGCTCCTCTACTATATAGAGAAAAAACCAACACGTGTGTGCATTAGCACTTTCGTATGCTGTAACCACACGCAGAATGAGTACCTGTAGCTTTAGACTACTGCACTTTGTAAGATGCATTTTCCACAACTGTAACTAGCAGTAACTCCATTACCACTGGGCAATATCCTATTCTCTTCTTCTTTCAGTAACAGCAAAGAGAACCAACAAGGACTTAATGTCACCACCAAAACCTAATGCTAAATTTTGGTGTACCTGCCTATATCTTCAAAATCATATTTGTTTGCACACAAGAACTGTATGTGTGTGCATGCATGTGTAAACTCCTAGTCCAGTTTTTCTAGTGAAGTCTTAGGTGAAACCATGCAAATCTTGTGCCTTTATTTATAGCTATATCTCTAGAAAAGAATAGATCCTGAATTTCAAGTTGTTGCCAATTGTGTTTACAGATTGCAGAATATCATGACAAATGTGCAATGTGACAGCAGATTTTTTTCCTATGACTTATTTATATAAAAGAACTATAGGGAACAATTGACAAAAAAAAGCCTTTTTGAACAGCCTACCTTAAGGATGTTATTTGTGACTGTTTTAGTACATCTCAGACACTTTTTTTTTTACTGCAGTAATGTTTGAATTATCTTCCATGAATAATGACAAGAATGGCAACACTGCAGTTGATGTTTCTTTGAAATTGTACATCAGCCAAGTGCATTTGCCTGTATTCCTGTTATGTCTTTTAGTCTTCAGGGAACAAGCCATTTTTACCTGCTGATGTATTTCTGCATTTCAAGTGTTCTCTAGCTCTTTATTTCTTTAATTACAAATTGTCTATCCTCTCAACCTGCTCTATCAGCAATGTGAGCATAGCAGATCTTTTTTGCACTATGCTCACAGTCTTTTCAAGAACTATTCAAAGTAAGCTTTCAGACCTTTAAAATGCTCAGTGTGCCCTGCCACAAAGGAAAGGTTAAAATAAAGTCTATGATAATGTACAGCTAGAAACAGAAACCCACAAAAAATGCTTTTGGAATTTTTTCCTTTAGTTGGTCTGGGCTTTTTACATAAACCAAAGGAAGTAGTTTGCAAAAGTATTCAGATTCTTTTATGACAATAGGAGTAAAGGTTAAATGGAAAGGAGGCGATAATTGCAAAGAGCCAAATGTATCATTTTTCAGACCATCTGTGAACAGATAGTTGACTGTCATGTAAAATAAAAATTGGCAGGATGCATACCAGTCAACAAAAAATCTCTGAACAAAACGTCCATCCCATAAGCAGCTTCCAGACCATTTATGATTGGGCCACAAATCAAGCAACTCAATACTAGCATACACAAATATTAATTATGCAAGCAACACTTAGGCTTAGGGAAAGAAAAAGGAAAAAAAAAAAAACCACAAAAAAATCCTCCCAAAACTTCTCTCCCCACCCCACACATACCACTGGGTGCTCCAAATGTGAGGAAGATAATAACGAATCTAAGCAAACCTGCCCTCATTATGAACCCAGACCTTTTGGTCAAACGCCCTACTTGCAACATCAACATACTAGGGCTTGTTTCCTGCATGCAGTGGTCATGGCTTCATTCCAGCTTCTCTCCTCCTCAGCTTAGGAGAGCAGAGGGAGATACCACCTAAGAGCTTGCCAGAGATGCCCAGCTAAGCCACTGGAAAATACATATTCAACACATCCTATCAAATCAATCATAGCAGGATTGTGGTGACTCGTTTTGTCGGGGGCAGGAATAAGGACTGTACTGGTCTCCCTTCTTAGATGGAGAAGGAATTTTTCTCTTACTGCCAATTTGGTTGCACGCATCTATGAAACAGAGTTTTCCCTGCAGCTGCTCAGGATGTAGTGCAATGAGTCAGGAAACATATGGTTCACAGTGTTGTAACTCAGGAAATGTCCAGTGCAAATAATACTTTTGTCCTGAGTAGTCAGCTCCTCTAATAAACTAGCATAAGAAATTAATTCAAGAGAGAGGAACACCTTAAAAAAAGGGGATGCTAAATTTCACCTAAAGTGAAAAGAAAACATCATTTTCCCCTGGCTCCCAAGAACAGGGATCACTTGAGACAAAACTAACCTTCATTTTTATGTCATTGTTTTAATTCGAAGTTATTGCTCTAAGAAAACTGCAAGGGGAGATTCAACTCAATTTGAACATGAATGTTTAGCCAGTTATCTAAAATTGCTAAGCAACAATTTTGTTAAATTCAAAGGGCTCCTAATTCAGGAACAAAAATAGAAGTCATTCAAGTGCACTACAGAGTAGGTGAATATTCAGAAGAAAGGAATAACAGTCAGGGTTATTGAATTAGAAGGCAGATTCCAAACAAATTAGTTTTAATCTCTGTTTTCATTTCGCTACTGATTTCCCAGTAAAATATCCTCTGGCAGGAGAAAACATACACAAATGTCTCATAAAAGCAGCCTGGTGAATGGATGTTAAAAATGCCGCCTGGAACAGAAAGCAAGTTTGCCTCTCCGCTGGGGCATCGTCATCAGCCCCCATTGACCCCACACATCACACACACCGAGCCTCCCAGCCAGCCCAGTGGCTCGGTCACATTAGTGCTGGCCACCTCTAGGTTTGGTAACGACATCTGAGCAACTCCCGACAACCCTCCAGCCACCAGAAAGGAAAGATGGTTGGTCTACACCAGTGGTTATTTGTCACACAACCTTTTTTGATGGAGAACAGTGTCAGCTGTAGAGTAAGCCAATGAGTACTTCCACCTGGAGTTTTTTTAATTGCAATGCAGAAGTCCAAGGAAGTTCAGTGTTCAGGTCTCAGTGCTTCTCAGACCTCCCTGAATCTGCATAAATTGGTCTGGAAATCTCACTTAAATGTGTTTCTAAGAGGGAACTAATACTCACTTCCCCAGCTCCTGGCTAGAGCCATTAGTCAAACAAAAACGACAAGTAAAAAAACCTGGTTGTCCTCCATAAAGGATCAGGGGAGGACAACAAATCCTACACCACACCAACTCTTTTCTTTCTTGGAACTAAGCATCTTAGATCCCTGATAGAAAGGGGGGACTGGCGAGGGTCACAATGCATGCAGGACTGATAAGCATGCCTGAAACAATTATTTCACTGATTTGATGATATCCTGTATCTCTGACAGGAGACTAGATACCCTCAAATTCAATCTTGAAATTCCATGTGGGAACCCACGACCTCAAGAAGTACAGGTAAAATTAAGGTCTGCTTCCAACTGCTTAGAAACAGTCTCCATGATACTTGTGACCCAGTTGTGCCAATTTTCTCCTGTGAAGAGTAATCCCGCTGAGATAAGCTGCAGATTCAAAAGTATGAAATTGTTTGCATCCTGATTATTGATTGGGATATCACCATCACAATTTTTTTTCTTTCAGGTCTGGATTCATAAGGAAGAAGTTCCACAAAGTTTTTCCAGAAAATTACTGGAGTGCAAAATTACTGTAACTATTACTAATAGCAATGTTTATGGCATCATACTGAATATCAACTAGAAAAAGACACACATTTTCTGGTTTTGCTTTAGACATGGATAGTTATGTACAAAGCCAGAAAGAAATATACACCTCTCCAAAGGTTAGCTTGTAACCATTGATGTAATTTGAAGCATTTAGTACAGCACAGCACAGCACAGAAGTGCATTACCCGGCTATCCACATAATGCAGACTCCATCTTGACATCACCATAAGGTACCGCTTGCCTTTCATGTAACATTCATCATACCAAGGAAATCTCTGCCTGCCTGCCCTCCTACAATGGAAAAAAGAAAGTAATAATTTCCCTTACAAACCTCACTTAATTCTGATCTTTACCAAACTGCATACTAACTCAGCTGCCTACTCCAGAATTTCTGTCTCAGGAAACATAATGGTGTAATGCCACATTATTATTCCTCTGTTCAGAATTAGGCAAATAGTCCCTGAACAGTACAGATGATAGCCTTGAATGTGAAACTATATACTCACATTAATCTGTGTGCAAGACGGTAACAACCGAGGAAATACTCTATCCGTTTAAAGCATAATGTATGTTTCCACATGCTTTTCCACTTCAGGGATCAAAGGGATCCCACTGGGCGTGTATGCCTTCGTTATTTTGCATGGTACATCTCCAAGTCACATTATTCAGCTTAAGTGCTGAATGCACCTGGCAGCAGTATGTACAGCTAAGGTGCCTCCTCTTGGCACAGTCACACACATAACTACAGACACACGGACACACGAATGTGCACATAGGATCTGATCTCCCTTATATCATTTGGCACAAGCTATGTCATTCCATTACTCCAATTAGTGCTTATGCCAGAACAAACAAAACAAAGATATTGTCACACTGGGAGCTGGCAAGTATTTTGAATGACTGCACAATAGCACCACTGGTCACAACCTAAAGTAAGGTAAGCAGTTCTTGCTAAAAACTTTTGTGAAACTTTCTCATGATAATTTTGGTCTTTTAAAATAAGGAGTCAGCCTTAATCAATCTCTGCCTGATTTATCAGAATAGAAAGGCCTAGACATGACACACTGTGTAATCTGGATCTCTACAAAACATAGATTATTACTTTTAGCTAATTTTTGTCCACCTAATATTGTGATAGTAATAAAGCAGGATAAAGTGTGTCAGATTGAGGGCTCACAGGACTCATCAGGCCCAACTTCAGTGCTTATGCAGCTTTCAAGAGATATGTCATCCTGGAAAACACAGCTGTAATTTACGAAAGTCCGCTTATATTTGTTATTGCTGTTAGAGCTGGGGTATGTTATGGCAGACAAAGTCCTACAGCACCTCTGAGGAGATGAGGACTTTCTGTATTCACTTCAGTGGCTCTTGAAGTTGACACTTTCACATCCATTACTGGTTCTTAAAGTTGACACTTCACGTAAGTACTTCCACACTGTTTATCCTCAGCCGCATTCAATTGCTCTAAAATGGAGGTTGGGCAGCTTTACATCAGAAGGGGTCAAACAAAGTACAGTAAGGACCTACAATGATTTATCCCAGGCAGTGACCAAGAATACAAAAACAGCCAAATCAAAGCAAATCAGATGTTTATACCGTAAAAGGATTACACACTTCCCTCTGTACATCTTTTCCATCACTAATGCATAACTGATTATCACTGGAAAGTAGCATATAACTAACTTTTTATACAAAGTTTAAGATTAAGAAAGGAACTTGATCCCTCCGAAGACAGTGATGTGACTGCAGGGCCATCGATCCAGAACTCACAGACTGTATTAGATGCATTGTCAACAGCGGAAACTACTCAGTGGCAGCATGTGGAAGTGGCACAAGGAGGTACTTTTGAATGCCCATGCATATTGAATTGCTTTGAAGGAAGATACTGCTTACATTTAGCAGCTGCAGCTAGCAGATTAATGGAGCAGGTTTTGTGCTTGCTTTGTTGAGAATCTGCTGCAGCTGCAAAGGACTGTCTGATCACTTCTGCAGACAGATTGTAAGAGCTATGGAAAAGCAGATGATACCAGAAAATGGTCTGGTAAACAGGCTGATCAGTTTTGCTAGCCTAAAAACAAGGGCAATTTAGATTAAGATTGCTTCTCTGAACCACCAGAGTGGATTTGTGAAAAGAGAAGGAGCTGGTTGTACTTTCTCTGTATAAGAAAAGATTTGCAGGCTGATTGTTTGAGAGATCTTTTGAAATGTTCTTTGATAGAATACAAGCTGCAAAACGCAGAAGCTTTAGGAAAAATTCTCTCTCCTGAACAATGCTCAGGTAAGTAACTCAAGTTAAATGTAATTTAGTGCCAGAGATATGTGCAGGCAATTGAAAGGGGTAGTATATAAGCAATTCATTTTTGTGTAGATGCTTCAAAGCTTCAAGCTGTTATTTTAATTGCTCCTTTAAATTGCTAAAATCAGAGAGAATAAAACCATCTTTCCTCCTTGCTAGCATGGGGCAGATTTTCCTCAGTGCAAATCATATTTGTCAGAGATACTCCCCCAAACACTCTTTTTCCCTTACTTCTTTCTCACTCTCTCCTCTCCCTTTCACATGTGTTCTAAAAAACAAATGCTTATACTAAAGAAGCCAGGCCCTCCTGCCAACCACAAGCTTCCATCCCACTCCCATCCTCTCCCATAATATGTCACCTTGTTCTTGTGAAAAATGGTACATTCTCTACAGTGCGGATCAGCATGCTGTAGGAGGAGGAAGGCAGCTTTGAAGCATGCGGCACACTGGAAATACTGATGTACGCAGCTCAAAATCGGATGACAGAGCTGTTGAAATAAAGCCGCTATGTTCATGAGGGAACAACCTATTTGTTTGGGTTTAAGTATTTACTTTTTGTCTAACATTTATTTTCCATGTTGGGAGACTTTTGGTCTCCAGTTTGAGTTGAGGAAGAAATAAGCTTCTCAAAGCTCTTTCAGTATATCTGCTAAGAATATAAAAAATATAAAGAGTATACAAGGTCAATTTAGATCTTGAACTTTTTTGTCAAAACAATCTCCTTGAAGCTCATGTTCAGTAGAACCGTTTAAAAAAAAAAAAAAAGATCAATTTAACATTAACTATTTTTCTTCAAGTTGTGCTAGACATTCTTAGCAGAGAAGAAATTTGTAGGTTTGCTAAGCTTATGTAAGTACTTTTTACTTTATTCATTATTTACAAAAACAACACAGCATTATTTTGCTAATTTGGCTTCATCCATACAGCTATTCAGAGATTTTAACTAAAGCTTGAATCACTTCTAGTCACACAGAGCACCTTCATAGTTCATGAGTATGAGGACCTGCACGCAGAACAGTTTCAGTAAATGAACTGATGTTTTTTTCTTTAAAGATCAGTGCATGATATCTTACTGATCCTGAGATAGTGTTCTGATTCTATGCACAACAGACATAAATAAAAAGTTAAGGAAAAAAAAAAGGAGTAACACATTTGAAATAATTGTACAAAGATAAACCAAGGAAATTTGCAAGTTCTACAAGCTACAGATAAAATAAATACTTTTCCATATAAATTGTTTTTATTTAGTGCTAGGGTTTGTGTGGGTGCTGTAGAGATTATACTGCTGTTACTTAATTCCTCTAACACCTGTAGGATTTTTGCAGCAAAACTGCAAACGATTGGTGAGTATTTTGGCAGGAGGTTCCTCTCCCACATTACCAGTCTCACTCCTTTTTTTGACACTGGCTATGTGACAGAGACTCTCAGAGAAGAGAAGAAAATCACTCCTGAAGACATGGGGCTCACTGCAGTTCCCTGGAGTTCCAGTTAAGGACTACCTAACTCTCATTACAAAGCTAAAAGAAGAGATTACAGGACATTCATCAGGATGAGACTATTAACGTTTTTATAGGAACTTCTCCACACGGAAAAGAGTAAGGCAGACATTGGAACAGAGCTGCTAGATAACCTCTGTGTTGCTTATGGAAGCTGTCTCTGATTCAAGCAGAAATCAAGAACTAATTTTCTAGAAGTATATGAACAGAGGTGGAGAGAAACAGCTCAAGTAACTGATGCCTCTGAGCAGGCATATGTTTGTGATTGCTCAGGGCTTATCTATTGCTCTGAGAAGCACGTAGGTGAACAGAAGTGCCAAGAGTAATGACAAAGAGTCATGAGAATAGGGAAATGGTAATTCAGAATAAGTAAAGAATACTTGTCCCTATATCAACAATTTGAGTTTGTACTAGCTTGTATCCAGTCATGAAAACTGGATGGCTTTCACTCTTCTGGAGAACGATACTTGTATAACTTTTTGTTCTCTTCCCTTGCTGAAGAATGAGCTTTACTGCAATGAAAGCAAGCTATAAGACTGTGTCGTGGTTTAACCCCAGCCAGCAACTAAGCACGACACAGCCACTCACTCACTCCCCCGCCCTGGTGTGATGGGGGAGAGAATTGGAAAGGTGAAAGTGAGAAAACTCGTGGGTTGAGATAAGAACAGTTTAATAATTAAAGTAAAATAAAATAGAATAGTAGTAATAGTAGCAGTTATAATAATAATAATATAATAATACAATAATAATAATAACAATAACAACAACAATAACAATAACAATAATAATAAACAAAGCAAGTGATACACTATACAATTGCTCACCACCTGCCGATTGATGCCCAGCCCATCCCCGAGCAGTGATTGCTGCCCCCCAGCCAACTCCCCCAGTTTATGTACTGAGCATGACATCATACGGTATGGCATAGCCCTCTGGCCAGTCTGGGTCAGCTGTCCTGGCTGTGCTCCCTCCCAGCTTCTTGTGCACCTGGCAGAGCATGGGAAGCTGAAAAGTCCTTGACCAGTATAAACGCTACTTAGCAACAACTAAAACAGCAGTGTGTTCTCAACATTATTCTCATCCTAAATCCAAACCACAGCGCTATTCCAGCTACTAGGAAGAAAATTAACTCTATCCCAGCTGAAACCAGAACAGACTGCAGAATAAAGATGACTTTGACCTGTCCATTTCTATGATAGAATGTGCTAGTATTATTATCCTATTTTAGTAAGTTGGGAAAAGAATGAAGGTGTGCAGCAACCTATTAATGGTGACAGAGCACTACAACTGCAGCAAGCCATGAGCCATCCAGCCATCCTCCACATCCCTCAAAACAGAAATGACATGTAAAAGACACAACATGCTCTATTAATCCCTACTGTGCATATTACCATTCATGCAGGCACCAAGCTGTGCACCTGGGGTGCCTTATTTGACTTTCTTTACTTTCACTTCGTATTTCTATTTACTGTTATCATGCTGTTAAAATAAACAAGTAATATGCAAATTTTATGGAAGAGAATATACAAAAACATGTTTAAGATAAGTAGAGATTAATATTTAACTAGACAGATGGACTAAGCAATAGGACAAGTAGTACAGCTTGGCATCATAAAAGCAGTTACCTGTAAAATAACAGAAATTAATGGCAACAAAACCAGTAAGTTACAAAGAACTGCTGAAGAGCATAAGAACCTGAACCTTACTGGTTCAGAGAAAGGTTCTATACACTGCAGAAGCTCTGCATGCTGCAGAGCAATGCTGTGGTGCCCAGCACCTCCTTTTCGGCAGCTCATAAACTAGTGCAGCACATGGTGTGGTGGGGCAACCCAAGGATGAGCTGTTCTTAGGGCCCTGCTAGCCCTACATGTGCACCTCATGTGCACCCAGATAACAAATGTACTCAACAGGTGAGGGTGCCTCGAAAACACTATCAAGGTCCCTGAAGCACAGCAATGACCCCCACACAGCAGGGATGAAGCAGAGTGAAAACACTGCCAACATGCACTGCACTCAGGTTGCATCCAAAGGGGAAAGTGCACCAATATCTAAAGCAGACCAAAGTACTGAAAAGGTGTTTCAACTTTGGCTTCCCATCAAGCCACCTGCGGTGATGAAGCCTGCAGAAAAGACCAACATAAGCACTGTTCCCCCAGTTGCTTATCATAAGATAAGCAAAGCCATCGTACACCCTGGGAGAGCTGTTCAGAGCTCTACATACTTATCAGCATAAAAACTTATCATTGCATGGTGACAGCCATTATAAAACGTCACGGCCAACACTCTACACAGGAGATGATTAAATATTCTTCATGTCTCGTTCTGGTAGAGTGTGTGACTATAGGGCTTTCCAATGAGTCTGTTAACCTGCTTGCCTCAATGCATCCCTGAACAGTCAGAAGTGGAAGATGGAAAGTTGAGAAGAACTAAGAGATTATACCCTGGGAAAACAAAACAAAACAAAACACAAAACAAAACAAAATGGCCAGAAGCCAGAATGCTTCAGGGAACAGTGAGAACAGAGGACACAGAGATGACTCTTACCTCCTAATACTCTCCCACAGCCTCCAACTGATTTCAGACCCTGAACCTGTTCTAGTTTGCCAGTCTAGTAACCAGTAATGGCTCTCGCTTGCAGGTAGCTGTCCACTTTTTGAATCTGGGTAAGTCTCTTCCCTGCACAATGTTCCTCAGAAGAAACCCACAGGCCTTCAATTCATTCCACAAAGAACCACAAACTTGTGTTTGTTTTGAACCTTGGCCTCAGGAAATTCAGCTGATGCCTCCTACCTCTTGCATCAGAAAAAGCAACAAATGCCTACTAACTCTCCCTGTGACATCCACGATTTTGCAGAACTTTCTGATCAACCCTCCAAGTCATCTCTTCTCTAAACTTCAAATGCACAAAAGCCATTTCATACTTCCACTCATCCTTGACTGCAAGCTCTCAGCCTTCTCTAGTTCTCATCCCCTCATCTCAAGCAGGATGTATTGCAACTGTACCTAGTCTTCAATACGCACGCAAATTCTGGATTTATGCTGTGGTAGCACAGTGGTCTTCTCTGCTTTGTTCTCTGTTCCTTTCATAATAATTCCTGATATTTTATTTACCTTTTTGGCTCCTGATGAACTACCTATTGTAATCCTCAGATCTTGGTCCTGAGCGATCATGTCCAGCACAGAGCCCATCCTTTCAGGTGTGTAGAGCTCAGACTGGTTTTCCTCATGTGCATCGCTCAGTATTTACCAACACTGATTTTCATCTGCCATTCTATTTATGTTCCCTGTGGGAGTATATTAAATGGCACACATCACAATGTCTACAGCAGTGAGGCCAAGGACCAACGAAAAAGAGAAAAAGAGACATAAATCTCATTCACTACCCAGACCTGATTCACTGACGGATCATGTCCATCCTATGCAGTGAATGAGACAGTAGTCCACTGGGGAAAAAAGGCATTATTTTAAAAAAACACATAATTATGATAACACAAATATGGGGAAGAAATAAAATTATTTGAATTGCCCAAATTTGAACTGCATGACTCTGCAACTTTAGTACCATCTCTACCATGATTAATTGCATCAAGTTACAAAATAGGTGATTCAGCTGTTTAAGCTCTGGTTTGTAGCCTTGAATTTTCATATTGATTACAGGTGGGCAGTCTTGCTCCAGTTCAGTCTCCTGAGACTCCCCACCACACACTTTTCTTGTCAGATTTGCTGCAGAACCTTCTTGTTTTTTACATCACCCAGGAGAATGACTTTTTATGCAGAACTAACTTGAACAGCAACACAAAAAAGTACTTAAGAATATTAGGGATGTTGTTTTTTCCTTTTTCAATATCCCCCCACTTTGATATTCCTTCAATTGACTGATTTAATTACTTGTAGATTTTATTTTCTCTCATACTTCAATACTACAAATATTGAAAAGCTGTGCTTTTAACAATACAAAAGTGGTAATTTTTAATTGAATTGGTCTGAGTGGGAAAAAACAGTATTTTTTACTCTTACTGCATTTTTTGAACTATTTGTAAACATACTGGAATTAATTCATAATGCAAAATGTGTTGCTGATTCCTTGGCAGTGTCTGATTCCAAAGGCAGAGGATATTCATAATTTCAAAAAAAATTTACTAAATACGTATTTATGACAGGTTCATGAAGTTCCTAAAACTGAACATTACTCTCTTGTAATCATCTAAAGATCACAGGAAGTACACAAGAGTAACAGGAGCACTGATCCATGTTTATCCAGAAATTGTCTTCTCATGATGCCTACTCACTCATCAAGCAAATGACCCCAACTTTAGACACAGTGGATACAAAATCCACTGAAATCAACGGTGACAATTTACTGACTTGCATAGAATTTAACGAGTGATTTTCAGACTAGAGTCTTCAAAGCAGTTTCTTGATATTCCAACAGTTATGACGGAAAAGAGGCAGGTGCTAATTTACAGTTGGACTATACTTTGTCATACATTATCAAAATGAACTGTGAGTTTGAGTGTGTCAATGAAAAGTCAAAGTGATTTTGTGGACTTCAAAAATGTTGCTTTTTCTCTGTAACATGACCTAGGACAGGACTCAGTTAATGGAAGATATTAGTATGTCAAAGGGTACACAGCAAGACAGCAAGCAAATTCAAAACTTAAATCAATTATTTTAAGTTGCACTAAATACCTCCAGTAAGTAGACAACATAGCTGCTTTCCAAGGAATATACAGTACACACTTGCAATAATTTAATTAAGTACAACTGCTCTTACGTGTACCAACCCTGGACATAAAAAGGCTCATTTTCAAAATAAGATCTTAAGTTCTAAGTGAATACAAAAAATAGAAACAAGAAAGATATGATCTAGATGTCTAGCAGATTACATATATGTAAAATATTTATCTTTCAGTAATAGGTTGACCCAGAAATATTAAGGACAGTATACAACAATTCAACTAATAGATGATGAACTGAAAATGTGGAGTGATAAATATAATTCTGATTTAAGTCAGCAAGAAAAGCTATCATTGGTTTATACCATGATAGTTCAAAATCTCACTGAATAGTTTGGCAGTCTCCTTAGAGTCCACAGAACAAAGGCACAAAGCTCACAGGAGTTTCTTGAAGCTTTGTGGTATAGTATGCAGTCCTCACTTTTTAGGTTTCATATTTTGTTCTAAAAGATATTTCTGAGTACATTTTCATCACTTCCTTCTTTCAGGTAGACATGGTGATGGTTGCTGGCAACTCCCCAGTACAGGGTGGTATATAAACTGCCTAAAAGATGATGTTACTCTTTGGTGACATAAATTGGTTCATTAGCTGAAATTTCCAGAGGGCCACAGAAGGAAATACAACACAGTGGATGTACCTCAACAGTTTGTCTTAAGCTGTTTTAGTCACTCTTAGGGATAAACTTCACTTTCAATTAAATGAGTTATGTTACAAATATTTTTATAATGGCCACATAACCGGACGCCAAGGCTCCAGTTATCAGTGAATGCTGTACTGCAATGTCCACACAAAGGGCAGGATTCCAGACTCAAAACACCAGCAGATTAAAGTAACAAATCAGTGGCTATTTAGGATTCAGGTATGTATGTTCTTAGGAAATATTTACCTTTTGAGACCTACGTATCTTATTGTTATCTCTCTTTTGTACAGCACATTTCTCTCACCTGGTGGACTCCCATGCCCTGCCGCAGCTGTAGCAATAGCAAAAGCAGAAGCAGGAGAAACCGAACAGTGGCTATTGTCAGCAGTTTGTACTGTAAAGGGAACAAACAGAGAAAAGTTAACAACTTCTACATACTTTTCATATTTTTCAAGTTAAGCAACAATAATACTTAAAATCTTCACTAATGTTTATACGTGTGACCATTTGATGTTTTCATTGCCAGAGGACTTTATACTAAGGCAAATAAAAATATCACAATCATATTTGTGACTTAAGTTTTATTTCCAGGTCGGTGTAATTAATGTTGCTATGGAAAAAATTGTCTAAGGCACCGCCAAGGTGAGGAACAAGCAGTAACCAAACAGAAAAACAAAAAAAAAGTGACAAAAACAATGGTGTAGAAAACTAACCTAAACAAAAAAATCATGTTAGACAACTAAGCATATTAATCAACTTCTGATAACTATAGTCAAATATTTTCTCAGGTCACTGCCTAGGCTGAGTAGAGTTTGGCACAATTTATCAAACTTTCACTATAAGGAGTGCTGTGAACGTTGCTTCTGACTAGTACTTAGATAATAGAGCACTGTTCCCCCCAGTTTCCAGCTCCCAAATCTTGACATCTCACCATAAATGTCCCCAATAACTGAAGATTAGCATTGGATGAAAATTAAAGTGTCTCAGCAACTTATTAACAGTTGAGAAGTCTCTGCTCTGGTTTTGGTGTTATAATCCCAGGCATGAAATAACTGCCTAGAAATCTGGCTTTCATGAGATGGCAGCATTTTAAGCGTTCATGGACGTAGCTCACAGCTCTGCTAATGATTTCAAAGAGCCATGTGAGAGCTATTTGAGGAGCTCCAGCTCTCACTTTTCCTCTTCAATTGAGCAGTTTATTCAAATTTTGGAACGAATAATGTGACTCCATCTGTATATGTTCAGTGTTATACAAAGAAACAGACACAGTCACTCCCCATTGACAATAATGGGTGTTGTGTATTTCATGATTACATATGGTGCCCAAAATATGTCCCCTTAGTAGCTGAAAAAAAATCTGTCAAGGTCTTGAGAGTTTTGTGAGACTAGGACTGATTCAATATTAGCCTTGAACTTGCGCACATCCTGCTCAAGCTATTTAAGAACATTTCATCATACCGAAGTCCCAACATGCTTCCAAGTCTCATTACCACACAAATTAACCAGCATAATTCACATTCTAACGGCTTTTTTTTAATACATGAGAAATAAGGAAAATACAAGCAAAACACATTATTCAAACATTATTCTTTTTTAATATCCTGCAGGGATTACAGCTACAGTATTCAACTCTTTAAAGGGACTGATGGAGGCAAGAAATATCAGGTTCTTACCTCCTGGCTGGCGATAGCGGAGATGACGTGGTGTTGAAGGGGATCTACATGGGGAAAGCTCTGTGGTATCCACTGCTGGAGTGCTTTCAGGAATTGTCCGGTCCACTGACACAGATTCTAGAACTGCTGCTTTAAAAGAGAATAAATGTTAATACTGGGATGATCATTCATAATTTACAACTTTTTAATTTATATTATGTTATGTATTACAAAAATAAATATGTAACAACTTATATTAATTAATGGATCAATAATTCTATTCTATTCTATTCTATTCTATGCTATGCTATGCTATGCTATGCTATGTTATGTTATCCTGTTCTATCCTATCCTATTCTATTCTATTCTATTCTATTCTATTCTATTCTATTCTATTCTTTTCTATTAATGTAATTATAAAGTACAAATGTTCTTTGAAACTATCAAGAGGCCATAGGGAACTACAGTATGGAGCTCTAACGTGCTTTTTTTAAAGCAGAGAGTGTAGTCAGATTGGTTTGTCTTAGATATGGAGTGCCTCTGCAGAGATTATGGAGTATGTGAGCGATTCAGGACTCTCAGTTTACAAACATCAAAAGACAGAAAGTCTGCAAATTATCAACTTTGAACAATCTGAACTGTACTGCATTGATAAAAAAGAATATGTATATCAAAGGGGGCTTCACTGAAAGGTAATGTTTAAAAAATGGCCATTAATTAATAGCACTTAATACCAGTGTTTCAATACCAACCTAATACCACTAAATATTATCTAACACAAAGTTGTTTACATTTAATTTGTGGTTTATAGTTGTTTTAAATAGTACTGCTTCTGGACCTTGCCATGAAACTTTTGCATTAAGAAGACTCAGCAATAATTATCCTCCGGGTGGAGTTAAAGGACTGGGAAAGTTTTGTACCAACGACATATAGCCACGCAAAAGCTCATAAATAAAGAACTTGGTGAAAACCAGCAAGTTGTCAGTTTTAAAAATAGCTTGGATAAGACTGCACTTTAAGTCAGCAAAATATGCAGTGAAATACACATGTAATAAGGATACTTGAACTCATAGGTTTTATATGAGCTAGGGAAAATAATCCCTGTTGGATAACTATGTGTAATCAAAAACTGCCCAATAAAATCGCCAAACAGCACTGGAGAGCAGATTACTCTATGGAGGAGTTCTTCTGTAAGAAGTATAAAAAAGGAATGGAAGAAATACTACTTCCAAAATGAGGGAAAACAAGCTGATAAAATATATCCTATATTTGATATGAATGACAACTGCTCCTGCAGCATAAGCACTGTGTATATAAAAATATATATAAAAAAAAAACTTTGGAAAACAAAAACTTTGAAAGCAAACAACAACTTTGGAAGTGGGCAAAGAAGGTGGAAATTCCAGGATGTAAATAGACAACATGCAAGGAGAACAACAACAACCACCATAATAATATGTCCTGGAGAACAGAATTTGTATGGTTATATTGGATTTAGAGTAGGGCATAGTTGTTTTCTTGGAAAACAAGCACCAGAGCAACACTATTGGCCATAATGGGGTGGTGGGTCCTGATTAAGTAGAACTGGTCTCCTTACCAAGAAAACTTCAGAAACAAAGAAATGCATTATGTATGATAGGAAACGTGCAGATTAGCATTTTGTAGTTCTCCTACCACTCATTTCCATTCTCCTTGTGAGATTTCTTTTTAAACTTAGTACTCCTCCTCAACATGCTATATGCAGCTAGGTGACAAAAGGACTTTCCCCCACAGAACAGAGCTATCTAGCTGCAAATTCCTACAAACTGAGTGCAAACTGTTCAGCATGAGATCCCCAAAGGGACTGGAGACACTGCACAGACAGCAATTTAGCATTTATACGAGATTCTTGCCATTTCCAAATGTTCCTCATGCTGCCCAGATGGCACTTCCAGCCTTGACAGACTGGAATGCAAAATCTGAACACCTCTGCAACAATGCCTAGTGCTAACACTAGGCCAGAACAACCTATTCTCTACTAGTTTACTTTACAATGTATAGTAAAAAAAGTTACACCTACTGCAGACTGCAGTTACCTGTGTACAATTAATTTTAATGCATGGCCTATATTTTGGGACATGCTGTGCTATCACATTGATGTGAATGTGGTTACACTAGTGCACAAGAAGAATTTGCCCAACTCTACATAGTAAATACTAGATTTTATATACATAAGTAGTCTGTTATGCTATTCACTTAAAAACATCCAGCATACTGAAAAGTAACGACTCAGTATCACAGCCAACCAGCATTTTACAAAAGCATAAAGCATGGGCAAGCATAGATTCTTATAATGCTAAGGTGGCTAACTTTCCTGTTAAAAAGATTTTTTTGCTAAACAATAGACTACATTCTGTAAAAACAATCCCTCTGCATAATACGACATCGAATTTCTTACCAGGGCGCTTATTTCAATTCATCAGTAAGGAGTAAACATAATGCCTCAATCATATTTTTCTTAGTTTATGTTTGGTAATCTTTTTCTTCCTTCCGCTTGGGTTATATCAATTTTCATTGTTACAGTACTTACAAGTAAAATTGAGCTACATTTTGCTCAGATTTACAGTTCAAATTCCTCAAATTGTAAGTCAGGACATGTAAGACCATTTCTAAACATGAATTTTAGGAATAAAATAGCGTTTTTTTATTTCCTTATCTTTCGTGTAATATAACAACAATACAAAAAATTACTATATACTTCTATTTTAATTCAGAGGACCATCCCTCCATCCCAAAGAGCAACGAGAAATAAGCACGCATGTATGCATCCTATGAGATTAGAGCTACTTGCTTGCTTTGCCATCTGTAAATACAATGATCCCATTCTAGATGCCCACACTGAGGTTTACATCAACGAACTTTAGCCCTCTGGAAGTAGTATCTATTCCAAGGTGCCTTACGTAATCCACAGAGGAAAAAACAGGCATTTGCACGGGAGCAATTAATCTATTTTAGACATCTACCATCTGGATGGATAACAGCCAGGTGGTATGAATCTCACCAATGTACCAAGTGCATCACAGAAATTATTTGTTTGGATTAGTGAGGAAATCTTTCTGGAAAACTAGCCATGTTATGTAAACATGTTAAAGCTGTTAGGTCTTTACATCCCTATTTCATTTTAACTTAATATTTTACTTCCTGTAGTAACAGTACAACTCCAAAATCTTTCACCTTAGGAAACACAACTATCATCAAATATTTCCTTCTGCCTTTCTCTCCTTAACACTCTGCTGAAGTGAAAACAGACAAGACCATTCTGCCATACTGCAATCCCTACAAAGAAGCAACAAAGCGTTGGAGACAGACAATGCATCACAGCTTCTACTCGAGAAGAAACAGAAAGCAGAGTATTTGGTTTCACAACACGACTTATGGTGATCAGGAGAAAAAAAAAGACATGAGAAAAAACTTCTCAGCAGTAATCTGATAAAAGTCAAGCCTACATTAGAGACTACCTTATTTATCAAAAGTAACATTCAGTATTTTGTGGGTATATAATACCTCTTCGAATGCTTCTCCTCAGCTTGTTACAGAGGTCAACACGAGGGTTCTCCAAGCTGTCCTCTATGGAGCCAGGGCTTTGCTCAGGAGAGGAGGGCCCTTTGCTAAGGTCCAGCGGTACTTTGCTACCTGTTGGTGGTGGGGAGGTGGCCGGGCTGTAGGTCGAGGTAGGACTGCTTGCCACAGATGAAGTAGAGAGGTCAAGGGCACCAATCCTTGAATTCAGTGGTGAGGTCAACGAGAGTTTTCGGGTTCTGACAGGTGAGGAAGTTCTGGAAAGTGACAATGGAGGAGGAGAAGAAAACTTGCGACAGAGATGTGGTGACTTCCCATCAGCCAGGTACTCTCCTCTGTTGTTTTGACTGGTGGCAAAGAATAACTCCAAAGACCTGAGTGAAAGAAAGAAAAAAAAATCAACAGATAATAACAAGTGCCGAACAGATTTAAGTGAAAACACTTACAGGCAAATTTTGTGCAAATCTGCATGGCACTGCAAAATCTATATGACACTCAGTCCTCAAAGCCTGGGCAGAAAGTTGAGACAGACTTATCTAAAAACTTACGTTCTATTTACAAAGGAAGAACTTTCTTCTTAAATTATTCATATAACAAAAAAACATGGTAAAAACCAAACAAACAAATGACGCCATGGTAATTCTGTAAAGAAATCTATGATAGAAGGAAAAAACCCTAGAGCTCACCTGACAGGAATGGAAGTGAAGGGCCGTCTGTATATGTCTGAAAGTTTTTCCAGTACAACAGCTGCAGTAGTAAATATGCGGTAAGTATGTAGGAACGTATTCAGGAAATCAATACTTAGAAATCGCAAGTCTGTTAGCCGCTCCAAAAGGCGCTCGACACTTGCATAACGGATTTGGGGTACTTTGCAGGAATTCAGTGTTTTGCTGAAGCAGATATCAATGTCATCTCTATGAAGACGAGCATCAGATCTACACAAAAATTAAATTTAGAACATTTTACCAAAGAGGAAGAGTGTTATGGTACAGTAGTGATATCACTTTAGCTGCTCCTGTCAACAGAGAATCAGCAAATATAGATCCATTCTTGTATTTCATCAACACGAGAAAACTCTTAATTTCTGGTGAAACCTGCTTCCATTCAGTTACATTTTGTGTCATAACTAAGGACATTTAAATTTTATTTTTGGCAAATATTTAACTTATATTTCAAAATACAAGAAATCGTTAATGAAACCTAAATTTCTGAAATTAAACAGGAGGCAGAATTGTCCCCTCTTGTCTCTTTGAGGCTGTTGTGGCCTGTAGGGCTATAGTACAAGAAGCTCACTATAGAATAATTGTGGACTGATTGCACTTTTTTCTTGCTTTATATAAAACAATTTAATGGACTCCAGCAAGAGACAGCAAAATTAACCCCTTAGCTAAGGTTAAGACTCACTTTTAAGCCCTCAGGCTCCAAGAATTTATTTATTTTTTTAAAAAGTAAATGGGAACAGCATGAAAAATTTCAAAGCAGAAACCAGGGGCTTTGTTGCAGTAAAAAATTTGGGACTAAATTTTCTTTAGACTTCAAAACAAAAATTAATCATTTACATAACCCTACTCATGATGTTTTTTTTCCAAATTCATTCTTGCTTAATTTTATCTAGTTGAAGGCTTAGTTCGTAAAAAAATGGGATGGATACTAAGTAATGCATCTTTCAATACTGCCTGATCTTTTCAGTAAAAATGTTTGGATTTTCTCAGAATACAGCATCCAGATATTCTACACTGCATTACATAAAAAAAAAAAAAAAAATCACCAAAAAAGTCTTCTTTCTTAAATTGGGTCCTCAGAAAAGTGGCCATTTTTTTTAATTTAATCCAAAGACACGTGACTCTGAAACTTGTGTGCTAAAAATCAGATGAGTAAAAGAAAGAGAACACCAAATTTGTGTCTGTTGTTAAGATCCTGTATGTTTTTTAGAATTAAGATTTCTTTTTCTTGACATTGGGATTAAGACCTTGCTGTACTCTACAATTTGAAAACAGGTGAACATATTGTTAACATTCAACAGGTAACAGGAATGTTTACACACTGGAGAGCTGGAATACAACTGAAGACACTAAAATGCCTTCTTTCCATGTATGTGCCCTAACAGTCATAGAATCATAGAATCATAGAATGGCTTGGGCTGGAAGGGACCTTAAATATCATCTAACTCCAACCCCCCTGCCATGGGCAGGGACACCACCCACTAGACCAGGTTGCTCAGGGCACCATCCAACCTGGCCTTGAACACTACTAGGGACGGGACAAATTGTTCCAGTGCCTCACCACCCTCTGAGTAAAGAATTTTTTCCCAACATCTAACCTAAATCTCCCCTCTTTCAGTTTGAAACCATTCTCCCTTGTCCTATCGCTGTCTGCCCTTATGAAGAGTCTGTAAACAGTGTATTCACAGATGTTATCTCTTTTTCATTTCTAAACATATATAAAGAGAGAAGAGGCAACAGTTACAAAACAGGCATTTGAGAAACCTTCATGTACAGACTACATCCAAGAGAGAAATGGCCTAGTGACAGATAACAGTAAGAAAATAAATATTTATATTTTTATCCCTGTGTTCTATTCCTTAATATTTATATTGGATAATAGTAGGTAAAACTCATGTAAATACAGACCTGTAGAGGATCCAAAAGGTAAAATTGTGTTAGAAATTTGGAATCATATACTGAAAATTGCTGTCTACAAATAAAAATTACTTACTACAATAAATGACTGAAAGAATCCAAGGGTGAAGGAAGCAGGCTTATGAATAATGATGTTACCTTGATGTGATCAGTTAAAACTATGAAAGAAATTTTTTTTTCTCAGAAATAAGAGAAACAAAGAGAAGAAAAATTTTGGCTAATATAACAAAATACCTTGGAAAATGATACTTGTCTTCATTCACCTAAATTTTTAAGACATTTTAAAATATATTCAATAAAATTATGAGTGATATGACAGAGAAAATCTAACAGAAAATAAAATTATTCATCTGAAGCACAACTGAAGGCAACTTCGCAAATAATAGAAAAATCTGAGCTGTGATCTTTTACAGTCCAATACTGAGAATTGAGAGTTCACCATTTTGAGTCATCCCTACCATTTCAAGAAAAAGATTTGAAAAGATACATTTTGGGATGTAGAATTAATTCCATTTAACAAAAACAGGGGAAAAATAAATTAAATGGTGGTATTTTCCAAATACACACTTTATTTTGTGAAAAGTTTTATTAAAATAACAGCAAGCTATTTTGTTCACTGGGAAGAAAATGCTGCACTTACTTGATCATATGTGGCACCGTGACTTTTGAGTTTTCTTCAAACACTATGGTCATTAAACCATTGCACCTTATATTATCAATGCACTGTGAAAATAAATATTGAGAACTGTTAAAAAAACACAGGGTAAGGCGACTTACTTCCACACTTTTCATATCACTGTAAGCTTAAAGCATAACTTTTACAGGGATGGACTGATTGGTAAAAGGTATTTTCAGAAATGAAAAGCAGTGATGCAAGAATTATAGTGGACATGCTTCACTAGTCTTCTTCCTTTGATTTGTACATCTGCAAGTCCACGTGCCTTTACCAGCACACTCAGGGTATTCAGCTCAGCATTTTTTTTTCCACATGAATAAGTATTTTGAGTTGGAAGTGAAATTTCCTTTGATGTTCCTTTGAAACGGAACAAAATTAAATATCTCTAGCATTTCCTGAATGAGCATTAAGCTTGAAAAATCAATACTGCAAGGAAGTTAGAATACATAAACACAAACACAAACAGATACACTAATACCTTAACTTTTCCACTGTGCAAAAAGACCAAAGAGAAATATAAACAGTCTCTAGACACACACTTGTAAAAACAAATGTAAGCAGTACTGTTATTGTGAAACATAGCTATGAAGATGCTGTTGAAGGAGTTCCTTGCAAAGTCTTGTAGAAATGTTTTGGGTTAGGCATTAGAAGCTGGAAAGACTTCTGGGACATGGTCACAGCAGATATTGCTTTAGAAATTACAAGCTATCCTGTGGCCAGTAGAAGTTTACAAACTAGGGGTGCATAGGCTGTTCTTCAAGCCTCAAAGCAGCTCAGCACTGGCAGCGCATAGGGGTAGCTTGAAGTCATTTGTACACCATTATCTTCTGGTTTGTACTTTTATATAGTTAACACAGCACCACAAGCCTTGCTCTTGGAAGTCAGCAGAGAGTCTAGTCTGCTAGTAGATTAGGCTTATATGGTCTGCAACAAACACCCCCTACCTAACACTACAGGATTCATCTTCTAGTTTTATTCATCATGTATCATACATACAAAAAATCATACATCATAAAAAATATGTTACGGTATTTCTTTACTTCAATAAAAAGGAGCTTCCAAAATTATCATACACATTTACACTGACTTTGAGAATAAAAATAGTCTGCTGCCTTTGGAACACCTCATAGCAAAATAATGACTGATGTTAGATTGGTCAAACAAGATAATCAGAGGCCTCTTCAGGGTTAAAATATGTCTACATAGCTATACATTTAAAATATGATCCATGTAGCTGTATGTGGTTTTAAATTCAGGTATTTATTTGAAAAGTGCAGTTGTAACAATTCACATTATGATTTTATCAAACCATTATCTAAAAGCACTGAGAAAAACACATCTAATAAAAATACATGATTTCCCCCATGTGAATTTCAAATGTTGCAAAGAAGGCCTTAGCACCAATCATAAAACTGCCTGAGGTAATTCAGCACTGTTATCCTTAGTCTGCATAGGCCTAGCATTTATCACCTCCTGACAGATACTATCATTCTAGCTAAGGAATGACTGTAATGGGCATTTAGGGCCGAAGGACAACAAGCTCAGACTAGAAGACAGGAGGCTTCTTCAGCATTAACAAAAAGCATGCATTTTTTGTAAGAAGTATATGGTTTGTATGAAAGGAATATAAATTCAAGAAGCCTCACAAGGAATGTATAGACAAATATGACTTCTATGTCATATGCATATATAATTTAATAAGATGCAGAATTCTGGATACCAACACTAATGCTGTGAGTGAACACTAACTACATGTATACTTGTTTTTACTTGCAAACACAGGAGAACACATATTTACTAAAAAAATACTTTATATATGCCCTTTTTGTTAGGATAGTTCCTATGCTCTCCTTGAGGGTTCTAGCCATGGTTAAAAAGAAAAAAAATACTTCTGAGCAGGAGATTCAGTAATTTTTTATGGCAAGGTTTCTGCTGGGAATGGGCTTAGTCAGAAACACAATTTGGTTTTCAAGAGACAAGTGGTCTCCAAATTGTTTAGAACTTCTCATGCGTTATCCAACTTTTCACCCCAAATTTACTTTGTCCAGCAGAAGACAGGTAGCATGCTTCTGGCATTACTTTCTTCTTTCTTGCTCTCCAGATTGACCATAAGCACTAGGTCAACTGACTCGATTGCTACTTGTAAACAGTGATACCAGTTCATGCCCTAAATGCCTGTACAGTCTACACAGCATCTTGCACCCCTTCTTACTCCTTTTTTCTTTTAAGCTGCTGCTGCTTATCCCCTCAACATCTCTGTCTTCCTGTCCTTTGTAAGGCTGGAGAAGCTTTTACAGCCTCACAATGCTAATAAATCTCAGGTTTCTCAGATTTTCACTGATAAGCTGCTGTTAATTGTTGGCTGCATATCTCTTCAGAATACTGCTGTCTTCAAAAGCTAGGAGATCTCCCCCCCTCAAAGAGGGGCTTTCTCAAGTGAGAAAGCCTTGTTACTGTTTTTCCCTGGCAGTCTAGCCAACCCTTTGCTCTCTCAGCTGTAGGCAGCTAGTCATGTTTACCTCTGCCTTGCAAGACACTTCCAAGCTTTGCAGGCAGTCAGCTGTGAAGCTTTTCAGCTCTTTCCGTAACACCATGCTAGCATGGTTTGGAGGAGAAGACCTGACCTTTGGAGGCAGACCCAAACTCTGATCGTTAGTCTACATGGACTGCAGATGACTTTCTCATGTAAATTCATTATTATTTAAGCTATGAATGGATTTATTCGTGGGCGTCCCATGTTCCAGTACAGTTCTTTAATGCTCTTTCCATCCCAGCAAATAATTCCAATACTTTTACATGTCAATGAAACAACATAATTCACTGAAAATCCATTTTGTAAAAAATTCTCCAACCAGGTCTGTCTGTAAGATCTGCATATACCTAGTTGCAGTGAGACCAAAGTTCTCAGCTCATACCATATTCTTAGATTTTTATCCCCATTTTTTTTGTTCCTTTAAAAAAGTTAGTCCAGAAGAAAGTAACTCAGAATGCTTATTTTTAAGCAATTTCTACTCATTATGATAATTCACCTGGAGATGTTGCCAGCAATGGTAGCATCTTTAGAAATCCATCAAATTCCACACTGATACTTGTCTAATCAACTATTTCTCTTGAAATTAATACAGGATAGGACTCAAATTCAGAACTATGAGAAATCTACGTACTTGTTGGATGCATGCATAAACAAAATAGCAACAGCCTAAATTCACATCTGGTTAGTTGAAAGTTCAGATTTTTGATAGTGCATTCAACTTCTTTCCCCAAATAGATTCTGATAAAAGTTTGTCTACTATGTTTTTAGCCAAAAGCACCAAAAAAAAAATTTACCCCTGGCATTAAAGTATTTTAAAACACCATTTTTCTTCATTCACAATAAAGACAGTTCCTGCAGACTGTCAGAATGCTTAGAAACTATTTATAATGGCTTTTCAGTATTCTTTTTCGTGGAAAATAGAGTTTATCTCATTTTCTCACTGCATGGGATATGATATTGATGTAATATGGTATTATTTTCACTCAGGATTCTCAGGTGTTTTTTGATCTGTATGAAAGTTATGAACAAACAAGTACTATCCTTCTTCTTAAATTAAAATACATATCTGGATGGGCTCTCCTTAGACATAAAAATGTCTACCATTAGTATTATGTTTGTCAACTGACAATTTTGTATTTTATATCCCATCTCTCTCATTGAGAAACACATTTCACCGATGACTCAAATGCAAAGACAGAATTTTGAGGAAAACAGGTAACACGAAGGGTTTTTCATACACATCACAGCAAATCAGCCCTCAAAAAATCAACGTCACTCTCTTGGATTAGTTTTCAGAAATACAGAATAAACTAAGATCTCAATACAAACAAGATAAAGAATACATTAAGCTACCTGACTTATATCACTTGTCCACGCAGCTTTTTCCTGTCGTGATGGGGCTAAAAGGACAACAGTAAAAGGAGGAGCATCCGTAGGTTCAACTACAAGCTTGAAATCAAGATGTCCAAACACTTGGCCAGAACCTTTTGCTTTATAACCACGGGGGGGGGGAAAAAGTCAAAATGTGAGATTTCACACTATAAAACAAAGAAAATAATGGTTTAATTTAAAATGGAAGTTGGTTTAATACATCTCTCTGACAAAGAGCAAATCTAATTGGGGATCCAAAACTGATTTTGTTTTTCACATACGCTAAATACAAAAAAAGTTACAAACATGCAATAGCAGGAGTCCCTATAAATTATTTTTAAAGATGCCAAATGAGGCTAAAGTCCTTCTAACACTTCAACACTGACATACTCTCAGCATACTAGAAGTATCACTGAAAGTAATGAAATACTTTCACAGTTCAAGTGCAAAACTTGCCTAAAACTGCAGGATGGAAGCCAAAATGAGTAACAATAAAATCAGCCTGGGAATGTGTTTTGTTGTTTCATTTGAACAAACTGGCAGTCAAGATTTGTAGGGAATCCAAGACAAAAGCTCGCCACTAATTCTGCCAACTCACTCAATCCCCATGTATTTAAGAAACCCAATTATCTGCTTCTTCTTTTAAGGCATATTTTTTTCTTTCCGAGATTCTTGGGGTGAACTTGTATACAAAAGTCAGCAAATAATTTGTCACATTCCTTCAGCCAGTCTACTTGAAAATCCTATGTGGAATGTCAATAGCAAGAACATAACAAAACAAACCCTTACCCAAGCCAACGTGCCCATTATTAAAACATCTGTTCTACTGAATCAGTGTAACACTGTATTCCTCTGCTTTCATGAAAGGGGAGGACATATCAATTTGCTCTTATGAAAAATAAACAAAGGGTACCAATTTTAAGAAACCAGAAATTGTAATTACTACAAATAGCTGAATGTAACTTACAATCATCATCACTCGCGTCTGTCTCCTCAATCAGCGTGCACTCTATTAAAGACAGAACACCTCCTGTCTATGAAAACAAAGCACATTTTTCACAAATTTTGACATTCGTTCCCATTGTTATTATAGTTATTTTTAAACTCTGATATATCTTACTTTAAGATTTTATATTACGTAGAGCTCTTAGGAAGATACATCAATTTCATGATGCACATTTTTCCTCAAGAACTAAAACCAGATAATTAAATATAACATTTTTCTTAATCCAACAAATCAGTAATATACTCAAATGTAAAAGATTTCTTTCGTTTTTACCACGCTATAATTTATCTCACATACAGACTTGTTCACAAGTTTCAAAAAAGGTAACTAGAATTTCATCTTCTCTTGAATTTAAATCAAATACATACAAGATTTTTTTAAAAGTTCAGTTATACTCTATTTACATTGCAAAATACTTGAACTATTTAAGGGGTGCAAAGTGAGAAAGCATACAAACAGTCTTAATAACACCTCAGAAATGTCTTTGTCAAATTAAAATTCTACTCAGTATAACCCACTCTGTAAACTACCAATCTCTCTTTCTTCACAAGTCTACACTATGAAAGCCTGATTCCCAACAAATAAGAGTGTTCTTAGAACAGCTTTCAGTTTAAAAGAATGTGCTGGTCAGGAAAACAGAATTGACTTTTAAAATTAATTTTATTAGAGCTCTGGAAATTATTCTTTGGTAATTCCACAGGGTTGTCCTGGCTGATTTATACACTGAAAACTGACTTACTTTCACTACTAGCTTAGACAGATAGACATGTTAATGTCTTGTTTCTAACCCCCGGCTTATTAGAATTACATGGTTCTAGAAAAAAAGATGTACGTAGAAAGAATTTTGGCTGAATTCTATTATTTGTAATGAGAAGACAGAGCAGTCAATCAGTGTGCATCACTTCACTTCCGTTTATAACTACACAGGAAAATCTCAGGTTAAAGCTATAGAATAATAAAATACTGAAATTTCATTGAAGTTGTGTTTTCATTCTATAAATTGAGTTATAACGTAAAGTCTGTACCTTGAGCAGATGCAGTTTTCCTCCTGAACTTCTTGTACAAATTAAAAAATGTTTTGTAAATAAGAAGCACTGCCTTTCTCCTTCTTTCTTCAAAGATAATGATCCTAGACGAACTTTACTAAGTTTTCCCCTCTCAACTGAAGGAACTTGAATAAGGGAACCTGATAATAAAGATGAAAAATTTACTGTGCTATAGTAATATTTAGTAGGCAGTGTTAATGCATTGAATGTTACGATATTAATTAATGCAACTTTTCATTCTAGTAAGTATCAATATACATCAGGATCTGTTTTAAGCACAAGTCGATCATCTTTTTTTGCACAAGTTCACTTTGTTTTTCATGATAAATAGATTCAAGCAAGTACAGTCTAGACTAATGCTTATGTACATGGCAGGATTAGATCTTGGGTAAATTCTTACACAATTTAAACACATTGATCAGAAAATTAAGCTGAACAGCAAACTGCACTTTTGACAGCGGCTAGACTTGCAAAAGATACATTACTTACAAGCCAAAGAGAGAGAGGATGAAAAGAACAGGTTTTGAAGGAAAAGAGCTTGTGTATGTGTGCCTGTGTGCGAGAGATGGAAATGAAGCATATTTCTTCCTCTTATCTTATACTGCATGATTCTCAGTGCTCCACAGCTCATCTAAAATGTGTTACCAGTAAAACACTTCTGAACTAAATTGAACCTGGTTATATAAGTCTGAATTTGTACTCTGCAGAACCCCAGACTGGGGACAGCTTTGCTTCTCTGCCGTTTCATACCTCAAAAACAGTCTCTGACCAACTTTTCCAGATTGATATCACCAAGTGTATCACTTCCAATTTTGGATCTGGAGTCAAATTTGGCAGTGAAGTGCAATTCCTCTGTATAGCAAAGGGAATGATTTTATGATACAACTTGCCTTTTACCAGACATGGCATCCAGGAGACCTCCTAATCTTATTCCCACACATATATCCTTACTATCACCCTTACACTCGCTCTCATCTTATTCCAACATTAGCTAGCTGATAGAGCTAAACCAGCAGGAAACTAATGCTACAAAGAAGTAGCTGACTTAGGTCTCTGACATGTCTCACTGCAAGGTCAAAAAAGCACCAGTGATGATGCGAAGGAAGTAACAGCAGCAGAACAAGCATGAGGGGGTGGGTATTGGCCTGCTTCTTTCAGAGGCAACGAGATATTGGACTAGCATAGCTACATCAAAGCTCAAACTAGCAGCAGCATCTTGACACAATGCAAGCCTGAAAGAATTATCCATGAAATACTACATTAGTAATTCTCACTGTACATTGTAAAAAAAGCTCTCCTGTTCAAAGTTCACATACACAACCTCAAACTAATGAACAGAGAAATTAAGGTAACTGAGAAAGTTACTGTTTATCCACATTTTTCGACACCTAGCTCCCTCTATACATTTAGTTAGCCTTAAGTTACTCATATATTTGAAACTTATACTGTCTGGCATAGCAAAATATACATTTACAACAGTATAGTGTTCTTTGACAGCCAATTCACATTTAAACTAAATGTGTACAACATGATTTGTGTCACCGCAACAAAACAGTGGGGTGAAGTTCTACTCTAGAATTTTGCAAAGGTCTGGAACATTTTTAGGTTCACTCAAATTCTAACAAAACCCCATAAATTCTTATTGGTTGTTGTACATCTCCCCTGGACAAAACAGCCTACCTGCCTCAACTGTGAAAGACAGGAAGGAGATCGTTCCCATGTGTCGGAATCGTGACTTTTCTGTTACACTGATTGACCCCCAGCTCCCATTGCAAGGCCAAGGATTGTGTACAAAACAATTCCCAAGCAACTTCCCATCACAAAATTGTCAGTGTTAAGCCTGAAATTCTCTCTACACACATAGAGTAACAATATTCGACCTGTACATTTCATTTCTGTTTTGCTCCTTAGAATAACAGGAGTAATAATATATTCTATTATTATAGAATAATAGAATATATAGAATATAGAATATATAGAATAATATATATAGAATAACATATCTATAAATATGATACAGTTAGAGATGCAGCTTTGGAACTCACTTTTTTTTTTTTTTATTTTCATTAGAATGTTTTCAGGAATACCGTATTATGCTCTGCTAAAATGGGCTGAAGGTTAAATGGTGTTCTTGTGTGGAGCTGAAATGTTATTGTTTAGTAAGGTAAACCAAAAGAAACTAGATTTTTTAAATACAGAGAAGAGAGACTGCATTATGTCTCTTTGATACTCAATATTTAGAGAGAGAAACACATATATGTGCTGCAGGGCTGACATCAAGCAAGGACCTCATGCATTCCCATCAAGCTTTTGTGATTAATGAAACTGGGCATTTGCCCACCATGCATTCTACTACAGTTTCCCTGTTAAGGAAAAAAATGGTCACAATTGGCCAATGTACAGTTGCAATGAGCAATTTTAGAACATTCCTTAACAGTACAGTTTGGATGATCAGTGTAATCTCAGGAATTTTTATCCAGCTACAGACCTAAACACTTCCAGTACTTCAATACTGCCAGAATAGTCACTCTATTAGCCTTTGTTCAATCCAAGAAATACAAAAGGTTCTACCTTTTAAAATATATATATATTTTAGCCTACATGTAACTGCCTGATTTACAAACTCAGTTTAGCTTTTGCTGTTCTGAAGGCCTTTTAATTTTACGGTAAGGATGGTCAAACACTGGAACAGGTTGCTCTCTCAGAGAGGCTGTGGAGTCTCCATCCTTGGAAACAGCCAAAACCCAGCTGGACATGGTACAGTGCAACCAGCTCCAGCTGATGCTGCTTTCAGCAGGTGAGATTGGACTGGATGATTTCCAGAAGCCCCTTCCAACCTCAACTATTCCATGATTTTGTAATTGTGGTATTTTTATCAGCAGAGGTAAATTCATAGCAGCTGATGGCAGGAACATCAGACAGAGTGTTTGGAGGCATCTAAAGGGCCTCCAGGTGCCCAGTTGTCTGGGTGTCAGACAATGTTGGATTGCAGATTGAGACTCCCTATGTTTCCTTTAGACTCTTAAACAAAATGTTCTTTAATTGTTTGTCATGACTTACAGCATGCCTGACAATAAAGTCTGTATCAAAGTAAGAGAGAGAGAAAAGGAGACCCCAAGAAACTTGAAGGGGAATCCACAATCTACATTGCAAAGCACTGTCAGAGATGATAGTTTCTATGGTCTCAACTTGTACAGGTCAACAGAAACAATCTCTTCTTAGGAAAGTATGAAACATATGGCAAAGTTGTAATTAACCTTCACAGAAAAAGCCTGAAAAAAGCTAAAGGCATTTCTCTCCTTTTTTAAGCTGAAAAGAAGTTTCCTGCACCCATCTACACGGATCAACACAAAGAAGAGGAGCCTAATTGAAATTAGAGGACATGGACATCACTGTCAAAGTGACCCTACTATCAGATGTGAAAGGCAAATGGGCTTGGTATTACTTCATCAGCTCTATTCAGATTTCTGCACTTAAACAAAATCACATGCAGTGGATGTTCCAAAAGATACAACTGTGATATAGCCTTCTGTAACATACAGTCTTGTCCACTGTCCTTTGACTGTATGCCCAGAAACAAACTTGAATTTAATTTACATAAATTATGGGTTTGACCTGAGTCTAACAATCCAACAGTAATCTCTTTCAGACTGATTCCCACAGAAAAAATAATACTGATGAAACACTGGGTACACAGACAAAATAATACCAGCCAATCTTAAAGGGAAAAAAACCAACAAATATATAAATTTGAAATCATAGAATCATAGAATCATTTAGGTGGTTGGAAAGGTTGGAAAAGACCTTTAAGATCATCAGTTCCAACCGTTAACCTAGCACTGCCAAGTCCACCACTAAACCATGTCCCTAAGCACCACACCTACCTGTCTTTTAAATACCTCCAGGGATGGGGATTCAACCACTTCCCTGGGGAAGTGTTGTAATCATATTGAAAAAAATTTCTAAAATTTAATTAAATTGCATGGTACAAGTCAATCTAGGAGAATCACACCCTTACAATTTTTTAGCTGCAGATGCAACACAACAGCTTTATCTTTTTCTCAAAGACATATTCATAGCTCTTTAAATACCTCAGTTATAACAAATGCACAGATTTAATGAAGAATCAAGTAATTTAATAGTGACCATTGTACAAAAACTCGTCGAAGTTATTATGGAAAGTTTCATAGTTAGTTTGGCCACATGACTACAGAAACACGACAGAATGGATTTTAAAATGTATACAAAGCCTATTAAATTACCAGCTGTGTATATGGCTCTATTTAAACACCAAATATTCTGTTGAGGCTATCTACAAAAGGTCACATGAAGGCATGTGCCTAAATTACATTCCTAACCTTTCCTAAACACATTTAACACTTTTCAGACATAAAGAAGCTTGTACCTAGTAAAAACCTACGCTACACATCTGTAGTTACTATATACAAGCCCACAAATTTGTTAGAAAAGATCCAGCAGTAAGTTATTTTATAAATGGGAGAAAAATAAGCTTCAGTTATGAAGTTTTCACATTTGCTGGTTTAACAGCAGCTGGGTAAACCCCACCAAACAAGAAGTGTAACCAGTTTGCAGTTCCTGGTAAAAAGTGACACTTACTTTAAATGGAAATGTTATCTTATTGTGATTTTGTGGAACTTAATACATCTGCTATACCTAAGCTTCAATAGAAAGAGTTTCCAAAACCACCAAGAATAGACAGAAAAGAATACAGTATGGCTCTTCCTCTCTTGTTTTGCTAACTGTTATATTAGAAGAAGTCCTACATTCCTGGCAGTACAGGCTGCCTTTTCTTGCTGAAGTGTTTTTTGTATCTATTGTGAACTTCTACTAAACCCCAAAACCACATCTCTCGAGGCAAAGTGAATATGTTCAGCTATTATATCTATGCTTGCACTATCAATTTGAGATGTTTCCAAAGCACCAAGAAAAACATGAACAACTGACAGCTGTTTTCTTTCCTAGCAATCACTTTACCACTGATAAAGCTTCAAGCTTCTCCTGCACTTTTGCCCAAATGTGGGTATCAGCTGGACTGCCACATTAACTGGCCAGGCAGCCCTGATCTCTGTGGAGCTGTAGGCAATTTCCGTCCCTTTGAAGACCACAGTCCAGGCAGCATGCACATTAGTGTCCCATGGGCGTTTTACCGTTCATGTGCTGCTGTTTTTCGTGATTCCTGAGGAAAACAGCACAGAAGTGGTGTTCAACTACAGCACAAAATTAGTTGTCATCAGGGCATTTTGTGACTTACTTACCCTCCACAGACCATGAGTAGTCTTAGGATATTAGCTGTGCCCAGTGCAGTGACCTTCCCGAGGATGGCAACATGAACCCTGCTGGTTTTCATGCAATTTTTTCACGATTATGCAGATAGCTTTAAAGAAGAATGTCTTACCTTGGCGTATAAAAGTCTGGCTGGTATCTAGTAATATATCACAGCCTTCTACTATCATTCTTTCTATGGCTAGGTTCTTCCGGATGTTTTCTGTGTCACTCACTTCATCATGCATCACCCTGTAAGACACAATACAAAATGCACTCTCAATTCCCCGAAATGTATCTTGCACCTGTTGTGTCTATTTTCACTTGCACTTACACAGTGTAGACACAGAAGGTAGCTGATGTCCTTTGCCACCTGCTACAAGACAGATGTACACATGCAGTACATGATCACTCTTGAGCAAGTTTCTTGGCTTTTTTCCTTCCCTTTCAAATCATTCTTGCAATCATTTCAATTTTTCAGCAGTGGAATAAATTTTGCCAGACTTGTTTTTAGACTGCTCCTAAACACATCTGACAGATGCCACCAAGGTAAAAACCCTTCACATCTGATAGAATAGCACTTCTTGATCCTTAATAGACTAGGCTGCCACAGACATGGAAATGTTTCCTAGCATTCTGTGTTGGTTATTACACACGATAGAGTCCCTGCCTTTGACTTTATGTTCCCACTCTGTTCTGCTTCAGTTCACATCTGAATGTACCGTTCACTTCCCCCTTGCTTCCTCTAACAACCATAGCCTTCATGGCTCACTGCTTACTTCCTTCCATTTTTTTTTCATAGGCATCCTCCTCTTACACAGAGAAATACAGTTTTTTCAAGGCTGAACACAACCCAGAAGTTTACATGGTGTTGTGATGTATAATATTTTCCTGAAATGGGACCGGACTGCACTTATCTGAAAGCTCCTCCTCTCTCAGAACTACATTAGAGGGATGGAAATGAATCACGAAGTTTTATATTTATGGTCTATACTGCTTGCCTTATGAGCAGAGAAGGATCAATCAGTCTCAGCCTCCAATTCTGAATGTTCAGTGACAAATTAGTTTGATCAGAAATGAACTCTGACTTATAAGATGCAGCCAAGTCAAAGCTGATTGATCTGCTTGTGCACATAACCCTGGCCACAGAAATCCTCTGCTTTGCTTGAGTGGAAAGGAAACATCACTTCTTTCTGCTTCAGATGGCCTCAGAACAGGGCAGAACTTGATGAACACTGCAGGAGTCAAACAGACATTTCTGTAAAAGATATTGTCTGCCCAGCTCTTTAAGAAGTCAGAGGTTCACGAGGTTGCACGTGACCTGACTCAGAAAGCTGCCTCTGTTACAGATACAGCGGGACAAAAAGGAAAAAATAATAAGCTCCAAATTAACAGGTAGCTTGCACGAAGAAGCCACTTTGTCTTAACAGAAAAAGAAAACTGACCAGCCAAGAGCATGCAATTAACAAAAGCTATAAAGTGATCCCTCTTTTACAACTAAATATTCTCCAAGTACATCTTTGGTGAATACTCCAGATGCTGAAGAATTATATCCTGGAGTTCATGCAGCATTTCTTCATTCACAGCGGACGACTCTGTTTCCCAGAGATAACAACCAAATTTCTTAGTAGGCTGAGGGAGGGAAACATCCGAAAATGGTCTGGGTGTTCAGGGAAGAGCTTAATTTTGCAGGTTTCTACAGGGAGCATCAGCTCTCAAAATACATCTTTAGTTCCTCTTTATCTGGCATTACTTGAAGCATATGTGAAAATCAGGTATTTCATTACTGCACATAAACTATAACTCAGATTAAGAACTTAGTGCTTTTCAAGACCCTGATTGATTCCTGTTGTCAAAGAGTATCGGAAATGTCCTTCGCCTCTAAACTGTGAAAAAAAATACATATTTCTTTATGTAAAGAAAATTGCTTTGCTTATAACCAAGGAGTAGGTGGTTCCTATAGCAACTCCTGTTCTCCCCTACCCAAAATACAAGGAGACACTTGTAGATTTATGTTAGTCAAAAAAAAAAAAAAAAATAGAAGAGCCAAAATATTAGGTTGGGGTGTTTTTGTTCTTTTTCATTATCTTTGTTTTGGTTTGGTTTGATCCTTTTCTTTAAAATAATTTTTTAAAAAAAGAACAAAACTAGACCAAAATAAAGAAAATAGATTTTTCATTTCAAAACCTTTGATTCAAGATTATCAAACATAAGATAGAAAAATCTCACCTTGAGAGTTCTTCTAGTTTAGATTTAGCAAATTCAAGGCTTTTTCGCTCAACATGTTCATGTGGTGTGTGAGCCAGAAGTTCATGAAGTGTTATAATATATCTAGGAATCTGAAAACAAATCAGGTATAAAATCAGTAAATCCTTAAAGGAATAATTCCAATACAGCTTTTTGTTAAATATTAGCCATTACCTTAGTCAGAAAAGTTTTGCATAGTCTTTTAAATTAATATCCCCAGCTCAATGATCACAGACACATTCTAAATATAACTACTGCCAAAAATGGTGAACTTCTGGGCGATAGAGACTGAGTATGCATATGTATGTTTTCAGCTTGAGGAAGCACAAGATCTATTTATTATATTTGAAGGAAAAGATCAGAGCAGAGGCAGCCACAAACATGACATTAAATTTCATTGTTTCATGCTGCTATCCAAGTGCCAATCGAGAAAACTTTCAGAACTTCCTGGGAGATCCATACATACCTTCCCTCAATTTTAATAAGATATGTGCATCTAAATTTCCTATGACTTTGAAAATGCCAGCTGACCTGCTTGCATTTAGATAAAATTCACATTGTGCTAATGGACATTGAAGAATGTGCAGTATTTGACTATTAAAGGCCACAGGCTAGCACAAGGACTCTGATCCATTTGTTATTACTTAAAGCAGTTTCAGGGCTTTTAAACAGAACCAAGTGATACTGCAGTATAACGTCTTTACAGAATAAAAGTTATTTAGGAGAAGGAGACATGTCTTCTTATTATGCTGAAGTGAAAAGTCATCAGCAATGACATCCTCCATCCTATATGAATAGGACTCTCTCTCTCTTTTCTAAGATCCCAAGACCTTGTGTCAGCTCAACCAAAAAATCCCCAAACTTTACAATATACAAGCTCAAAGCTAAAAAAAATGTATTGTTAGAGGTGCTAATGGTCCTTTAGGCTAAGATGAATAACTAGCACTAACACGAGTGTCACTCACACCCCTTCTTTTTTTTTTTTTTTTTTTTTGACCCTACTTGGTTTGCCAGTAACTGAACAAACTGAGGGGGTTCATTATTCTCTTGATGAGTAAAATGTTAGGTTCAATGTAAAAGACAGAAAATCATCAGACCAGTGTTTCACAGACCTATTAAAACAGACACAAATAATTAATCTAGGCAGATCAAGACAAAATATCAGAAGGATAAATGCAGTTTTAAAAACTTTTGCAATATATTTTTCATTTTCTAAAGACCAAGTTACTGGAGAACAAAGTAGGAAGAAAGTTTTAACATGTATTCCTAGTAAAATGCTTGTGGCTGCTCTAACTTGCTATACCAAGTATATTATCCCTCTCTGGACTGCTTCATAATCCTGCAGCAGGGAGAAGTCAAGCAGTTGTTTCTCAGCTTTTTGGCCCTAGTCCTCATCCCACGTTTCCCTTCAACATACATAAGATTCTGAATACAGATGAATCAGTATTGTTGGAGAAAAGATCTCTGCAGGCAGAGTTTCAGTATAATAATGAAATAAATTAAAACTAAATTAATTTGCATTGTATTTTTAGTTAAGCAAGAAGAATCTTCAATCAATCGTAATGTCAGTAACACAAAATGAATCAACCAAACATTAAAAACAGTCACAAAAAATATACAGAGACTACCTGAAACATGGGGTAAGTAAGGAAAGTTTCCAGCATTCGCCCCTCACATGCTGGGTTGGCTTCATATTGCTTCAAGAGTTTGTCAAAATCTCTGTTTTGCTTACAGTTTGCCAGTACTTGTAGACTATATTGATGATTCCGAACAAATTCTTGATATATGTTCAGCATTGGCAGCAGAATGTCAAATAAGTCAGCTAGAAAAAGTCAAGAAATGCTTTTTTTTTCCAGTTACCCATCTCTTGAAATATGTTTTTAAAGAAACTACTATGTTCTATGGAAGTGAATTACTATAATCAGTTTTGTTTCCAATACACTGAGATTTTAGAAACGTTAAACTTGGCTATTTCACCTGCCAAAACATGGTTGTTCTGATTAGCTAATAATCAGACAATATCACTGAAAATGCAGGGGCCCATATCTAATCAATGCTTAGGGCAGAGGCATTCACATATATGGACTGGAAGACAGTCATTACTGCCCACATGGGACTCCCACTACACCATATCTTGTGGTGTTACTTCTGGAAATGCATTACATTCAAAAAGACTTTTAAAAAGTCCTGTCTTTAAAAAAAAAAGACCTTACTGTAATTTCAGAATTAAATATGAAAATTGTACCCCTAGAGAAAATACAGTAACTTACCTAGTATTAAGGTAGGCCAATTAGCTATTCTTGCTTTTAAGCCTTGGTGAAATATCTCATGAAGAAACATGATTGTTTCACTGAAAAACAAGTATTTAAACAAAAAAAAAAAAAAGACAATTCAGGTTTTATTTTCTGATTAGTAATTCACAGAGAAACATCTCTTCCTCGTTAGTAGTATGTTTTGCACTTTGCTAGAAAAAAAAGAAGATAGTTATTATTATGGAAGTAAGTGCTTCTTTTTATTGCATTGTTTAAAATTTTTAGTGTAATATGTCTAAAAAATATATAGTATTTGGTGTAGGAAGCATATTCTAACTGTTTAGCTCTTTTAAATAAAAGCATCTATTAAATAACGTGTTCCACCGAGTTTAATGAATAGGTTTTCAAGAATATCCTTGACAATGCATTCATTAGTTTAAGAGGAACAGTAAGATGCAGAAACATCAAGCCAGTGGTCATCATCTACTTTCTCGCTTACTGCTGTTTAAGATCTGAAGCTTACAACTTTTCTACAACATGAACCTTAATATTGTATTTTAGCTTATGAGATCAACAGAAGTAGGGGACATCCCAGTTGTAAGAGAAACCATGAAAAGTGCAGTGACCATGAATGAGCTATGAAAGCAAAACCTGTCTCATAACTAAAGGAACTTGTTCTATTTCTTAGAAGTTTGGGGCAGACTTGGATGCAATCCCAATCCTGTATGAAATGTTAGATGCCTGCTGGTTTATTTGTACATATTCGTTATAATAGTACTTGGATGCTTAATGCAAAGAATGATTCTTTTTTTTAGGACATGAAAAGACAAGTGAGAGGGAAGGAGGCTCCTTAGGCAGGACAACAGAAAATAGAAGATTTGACGTACTCATCCTCAGGGTCTTATCTGGATCATACAAGGCCACTAAGTCCAATTTTGCTCTCTTAAGAGAAAAAGAAACAGGAAAGGTGACAGAAAATTATGAGAACTGCCCCAAGAGGCACGATTTGTCCTTTTCTTCCTCTAGCAGAGAACGAAATAGAATGTAAGGAGGCAAAGAGGTCTAGCTGGTTTCAAACAGCATCACCAACAGCACCTTGCCTTCTGCCCCTGGAAATATGGTCTAGCTCAGTGACATTACTTGTATTAGAGCAAAAAAAAAGCAAAAAACCAAGTGCCAGACCTCACTACTGTAAACTGAAGCAGAATAGGAAGAAGCAGTCAGAGAAACCCCCAAAAAACAAACAAAAAACCCCATACCTGTTGAGGAAAATGCTACTAACATCGTCGTGACTGATAGGTGGCTTCTTTGAACTTGCAGCCATTCTTAAGGGCCGCAGAAAACAGTTCACAAGAACATAAAGTTGATGCACGTATTCAGATTCAGCCTCCACCATGTTAAAAACTATCTGATTCCTTTTTCTCATACTTTCTGCATGGGGAGAACAAATATAATCTTGGACAATAGTTTTCCATTTTCTTCTACATAACCAGCCCCGCATAAAGCTCTGAACCTAAAAATGGACCAAGCAGAAAAGAAGAATGAGAAAAAACATTACATAACTTATTGTAAGCTCTTCATTGTAGAAATAACCCTCTAAATGAAATGCCTCTGTTAAAAAAAAAAAAAAATAGTCTGTTGCCTTTTCTGATCTATAACTGTTCCTGAATTATATTTTTTTTAGATTTCTGTTTGCTAATGAAATTCCCACAATCACTTGGTCATATTTGTTGCCAGGAAACAGACTGAAAAGATATCACATACATATCCAGGTACCTTTTACTGCAAGCTCAAATGTTGTACCTCTGTATATACTCTTCCTATCAGCACAACTGTGCTATGCACTGTGGAGGGTTTTTAACTCCGTTTGCCCCCCTTATACATTTTCCTTATACTCCCAAAAGTATTGTGCAACACTTCCAGGTAACACATTTCAAGACAGACTCAAGATCATTATTGACATAATTCTAAAATAGCTGTTAAACTCAGTTTGCTTTCTGTTTTGAATAGATACCACTTAGCACGTGTATTTAAAGCTAAGTATCAATATACTGCTTAGTATCAGACACCTAGGCCAGCAATACTATTATCGAGAAAAGGCAGATTTTTGGCATTCTTAAAAAGTATCTCTATGTCATGGAAAAATCTACTTAAGCATAATATCCATTGAAGTTACAAGTGGATTAAAGATTACAGAGAAGGTCTACATCGGGTCACAGAAAATTTCAGTATGTCTTTGCCCTGATCTTCATGTGAAGATCATTCATCTTGAAAGAGAAACGCAAAATCTCACTGGTAGTAGTTTACTCTGAATAAACAACTTTAAAAAAAGGGCCCAATGGTCAAAACAATCAAGATGTCGAATGCAGGGAATTAAACACAGAATCAGAGCTCTCCTCCTACTAAAAGAGACATTTCCAGCTTCTATTACAATGTTTAATCTACACGAAAAGGAAAATTCACACAAGGGTACCAGCTCAGTGCTGACCCTGACTCAGACTGTGTGACCCAGAAAAAGTCAGAAACTAAGTCAATATACCGTAAAGGATATTATGCAATTTAAGAGGCTGGACACTGTGAGAATAAGGGTGACACATACAGGACCACATCTTCAAGCATGAATTCCATTCATACTTGTGCATTAGGATTTGTCGAGTCACCAATGGGCACAGTTCTGGAGGCTGGTTATATCCAGCCTTAAGCAATATTACCAAAAGCTGCACATGTAAATGCCATACCAAGTGGGATAATTCTGTCTCTGTTATTAAAAACACTGGCCATAGTATCCCAGAACAATCACCATCAAACAGACCAGCTGACAACCTAAACCAAGACTGCTCTCTGCATTTTCAATATTTGTATTCCAGCTGCAGTGACAGAATACAAGTCATTCTCTTATATCTTTATAAGCATTTTTATAAGAAAGGAGTATAAAGTCACTATACACTTGATTCCCACATGGACATAGCCCATGACTTAATTTCAATCTTTACAAGCGGTTCAATGCAATGTGCAAGCTTCTTTAAGAAACTGAATATATACCTTGCAAGTAAAAATGAATACTTCAGTAACAAATACACCATGGGATAAATGTGGCACTGAAACATAAGAAGCGGATGTAATTTAAGAGGTTTAAGTAGGGGCAGGGCAAAAGGAATCTTGCTATTTGACTGTAGTTAATGAAAATAAATAGAGACAAAACTAGACAGACTAAAAAACAGAAGTACACCCCTCATCCCATCCTTCTCCTCTTAAGCACAGAATACTGCATGTTTACCTTTTTAATTTTTTTAATATCTGGATCCTCATCTTCCTGGTTGCCTTGATAAGGTCGCATTCTTTCTTTTGTTTTATTGAGAGCTATAATCTGACAAAAACAAACATTCATTAAATGCTTGCTCAAGTTAATGAAACTTTTAGTTACAGAACTAACAGAAAAATATTTTCTCCTTCTTCAAGCCTGTTAAAGCTTGACAAGCTCTATGACAAGCACGTATTTGGTCACAGGGACATGAACACAGTTCTCTGAAAACCAGCAAGGCTCTTGATCCAGGTGGAGAAGGGATCAAAAGAGAGCTTGTTCTCCTCTCAAAACCAAGCAGGCCTTTCAGACCTTAACAGCTCAGGACTGCAACAAAATTTTTAACATTCAGTGAAATAGAGCCGTCTGGAATAGTCCACAATACTGCCACAACCAAAGACAATGTGTCAAGGATCAAACTCCTCGTGTGAAGGCAAGAAGGAAATAATACAATCAATGGGACCCATACTGCAAGGCAACGTGTCATGTTAAATTCTCTGACAAAGAAGTAATCCAATCAGTTTATCAGTCCCCAATATATCTAAGGAAAATATTTAGCCAAGGATTCATAGAGGGACTATTACATATTTATTTGCGTAATTTCAAACATCTCTAATAGTCTCATAGGGGGACTATTACATATTAACCTTACTGGGTTCCGTTATTTTCACAAATATTGCAGAAATATTGAATATTATTGCAAAGCACACAGCAAAATGTTACTATTCAATGATTGTTTGATGACTCTGGCACATACCTCAGATTTAAGTCTTTCAATTTCTGTGTCTTGATCTTCAAGCTGATGTCGAAGCTGATTGGCTGCAATCTTTTCAGTCTCTACAATCTGGACGAGATGAATATACTTCTGCATTAACACCTCCCTTTCAATCAGAATATCTGAATAACTAAAAGCAAAAACATTTAAGTTAGTAAAAATAGCCAAATATTGTCTTCCATATCCCCTTATGAGATATTGACAGAATAAACACTACATCAGTAACAATAAACCTGCAAAACCGTGTTTGTTTGGCTTAATATATAATGAATAGCTTGATCATAAATCTTCCAAATGGATAGCATTCAATATCCTCTGTAGACGCATGCGTTAGCAGTACCCAGTTTCCCAGTATCCAGTTACCGAGAACAAGATAATTGCATTGAACTTTTTATGAGCCTCTAATTCTTAGGCTAAGCTCAAGTTTTCTATTAATTCAATTTATTTTATTTATTTTAAGGGCTGCTTTTTTCCCTGTCTTTTGGGAGGACTGGGAGGGAGCATCTGGCACTTCATCAGAACTATTTCTAATTCTCTCCACCTGTCAGACCTCTTTATGGAAGAATTCCCATCATAACTGTTATTTTAGTTTGCTAACACCCATTTTATTGTTTAGGTCAGTTTGAGATTATGCAAATAAACACATTTATTCTAATTACTAACAGGAACTACAGTATTTCTTTTAGCTCTTGGGCAGCAAACTGCCATTGATTTGTATTTTCCTGAAAAGGGACAGTATCCCTAGTGCAGTTGGATGTCACAATCGCAGCCGTGATGAGCATCATACTGGAAGTACTGTTCACAACTCCAGGTAAAGGAGAAATCAGTTTCTTCCTATGCAACACCTTCATCAAACTGTTCTTTCACATGATTCAGTCTTTCTCACACAGATAATTTGAATGTGCAGAAAAAGCAGACTCCTACAAAGTGCTTGTTTGCTGGCCTTGATTCAGCAAAATCTACAGGCACATACTGCCTTTTTACCTAGGTTTCAGGAAGCTTGTTCCTCTGAGAGTTAAATAATTTTACGAGATAAAGACCAAACTGCACAAAACATGGCAGAATGAAGCCCTAAATCTTTGACAAGGGATCTCTTATTATTTTATGATCTATCATTGAAAATGCTGACTGTCATATCTTTTTCCACTGTCAAGTTAGCACAGGATTTGACAGAGGAATTTTTGGATTGCACAACTTTCCCTTCTAAAATTCTTTCTACTTGTTACAGCACTCATAAAAAAAATAACATTTGCTATCAAATACTGTGAGGCTTTTAAAAATGTAACAATGTGCACCCTCTCCAGTTAATCTTTTATATATATATAATATTAACTGCCATTTCAATCAGTATTAGTGCAGTTATATACTGGAGGGGGCCAATAGTGAGTACACCTATTAAATTCAACACCTAACCTGGAAAGCTAGCTTAGATTTAAAATAATTAGAATGAATTCCCACAGCTATCATAAAGCAAATCTTTTTTCTCCTTGAATAGATTATAAGAAGAGTAAGAAGTTAATTTAATTCCATTGCATTTATTTTTATATTTTAACTACTGCAATAGTAAACAATAAATAGCAAAAAAGAGTTCAGAGCATCTCTTCCAATAAGTAAAACAATATACGTAAAAAATTCTGTCATGAAGCCATGTATCTTAACTGTAGAATAAACTGTAATAAAGTATGAGACTTAGTTCTTTAAAATTGTTCAATAAGTATCTTCTTTGTTTTGCAAAAATCCTGTTTTTTCAGAAACCATAGGACTTAATCTCTTTGCACCCTAAAAGGCATTCACACATGATAAAAACTGTCTGAGTTAGAAACACAGTCAGCACTTTTTCTTTTACAATGATGAGAGAGGTTAGGAAGATAAAAACATATGTAAATATGTAAGAAAATGCATTCCTTAGTGCCTGCAGCACCACCTTGATTTACATTTAATATAAAGAGTAGTCTTTTCTACCTAAAACCAGATCCAGATAGGTGACAAGACCTTTTCTCTATTTATCCTTTTCAAACTTTTCTTAAACTTTTATACCAAATATTCCCAATACAGAATTTGACAGATTTGGCTTTGCTTTTATTCAAGACTGCAGAAAATAGTAGGACACAGAATCACAAAGGGTGAACAGCAGCTGCAGACAGTGCTGATGTAAGATTCAGAATACTATTATATACAATATTTTTCTTCCACTTCATTTAATTTTTATTTTCCTGCTTTAGGGGAAGAAACTTCACTTAGATTTTTCAGCTTCTTTAAATGCATTAAGCCAGACTTCCACAGTCTTGCTTTACTGGGGAACAAAAACTTTGCTATGAAAGATCAAAAAGTTTTTGTTCTTTTGAGATGTACTTAAGAGTATTTTGCCTAGTTAGTGGCTTTGGCTGTCTGAAATGTCAGTCTCAGCCTGGAAACCAAATAACATTTCCTTCACTCCCATAATTAGCAGTATGAAGAGGAGTTAATTAGAAAAGCCTATGTACACCTACAGTGACTTAGAATAGGCTATCCATTTTCCTTCTCAAAACTGTTACTTGCTCTGGGAAAGGAAAATCATAGGATTTTGGAATAGACCTCACGGACTTCCAACAGCCCTCTTCATCCAACTCTCTGTATGTATGAGTTAAGGATCATCATGCCTGAAGTGCTAACCTGTACATCCAGCATAATGCCAGGAGCTTTCCAAGAGGGCAGGGTTTCAATACTGAATTGATTACACATGTATACAAAATCTTTGTTACAGAAAATTGTACCAAAGTGTTCAAATGTCAAAGGAAGATGAAAAATTCATGCAACAACTTGTAAGCAGCCACCCTAGTTCTCTGGCATGGATATTGTTTAATAGAAAGAAGCAACTGCTGTGAATCACAGCTTTCTATTAATTTGTATTAACATTTATTGAGAGAAGCGATTCTATAAATTTATAATAATATGTAGTAAGATTCAAAGACAGAGCATCCTGAAAGCTGAGGCTATACCTACTTCCTACTATTGTCTGTAGAGACAGGACTCAAAACAGATATTTCGAGAACCTTAAGCTCTGGTTGACCTCTACCTACCACACGGAGACAGGAAGAAATGAAGTCCTGAGAAAAATGATGCATCATTTAGGCCCTGTGAAAGGCTCAGAAAATGTAGGAAAACTGGAGAAAGTTTAACCAGTGCCTCATCATTAGGGTCTGCTTGTTGTGGCAGCAGACCAAGATAAAGGCTCCAGTAGTGCTACCAGCAAATAGCATTGATTTTTCTATTGAATTCAGACTAGACTCATGGTTCATTGGATCACTCTGCGCTAATTGTACTAAAGCTGCTCAGGCAGCTGAAAGCACCAGGCATTGGACCTGGCCAGAACTATTTCATATCAAATCACCCTTCTGAAATGTAAAATGCACAACGTAATCAACTGGTTATGAAAACCAGGCAATATGGCTCTGGGGGTCTGCAATGAAGAAGAAATTGCCTACATCTGCCCATACTAACCACCTTCAAGAAGCTATAGGAAAGCTATAGGGCTCCTTAAGAGAGGAGGAATAGCCTCCAGACAGGTTTTAAAGTCTAATGCCACATTAACAGCCACACTAGGAATGGAAACACTAAAAGTTGCAATAGGAATTATGCAATCCATCCCTATGACTCTAACCAAGGTGACTTGGGAGACCACCTGTACACAAGTACCATTAGCCTCTAATGAAGTCCTGTATGATATGGGATATCAAAGGACACCTATGGCTGCGAGGGTTACAGGTCTGAGGCTTACCAGAAGATACAAAATTAAGATGGGCTTTCAGACACGCATAGACAACTGTTTAGAAAGGCTGTAAAAGAAGTGTCTTCCAGTCAAACAGGTGGGAAATGGCACTTGGACTGGTGAGCAACTACAGCAACCAGGACTGGAGAGTGGGTGGGTGAGTGTAGGACTGTGTGATAACATGGGGAAGCATTAGAAGGCCACACCCCAAATGGCTCATGATTTTTAGCACAAGATCCTTTTAACTGAGACAGGGAAATACAAACTGGAACACAAACTCTTTCGGAAGAGTGGACCCAACAAACACAGAAGGTTTCGTGCACCTGAACCATGTCAGTTGGGGAATGGCTTACTCTAGGACCATGGGTGTGTGGGGAGATGCTACCATCTTCTGCAAGAATGAGACAACCCTGAAAACGTCTCATTAACCAATGTGTTAGTCACCAGAATCCCTTAAAACTCATACTAAAAGCAGCCGTTTCAATTGTTCTGGCACTCTTTTATCCAGGAAAAACTGACTACAGGAATTCATCTACAAATAAACTGGAGCAGACAGGCATCTAAGCCATTATGCAAAACTGTGACAGAATTCAACAGCAGCTATGAAGTTCAGAACGAATACAATGGATGGGACGCTCCTCGCTGCATGAGCTGAGGCTTAACAGAGCTGTTATGAACTTGTTGCTACTATCTCCAGAGGGTGTGATTGGGGAGATTTCAAATGTTCCCTTAGAAAACAACTACCACACCAATCACCTGGACAGCCATAATTACCAGAATAACCATCACTGCTTTTGAAGTTTTATATCTGAGATATCTTAAGTGCTGTCTGCCAAGACCTACAAGCCCCCTTGAGGGCTTAAGGAGCCCTTTGCAGCAGTACTGAGCTATCTGCTCCCTGAACATAGCCCTTCTAGGGGATAAATATCTATGAACTGCTGTGCAAGGAGCACAGGAGGTACAGTCACCTCTGGTAGGTAATGTTAGGGCGTGTGATAAAAGGCTGATCTCAACCAACACAAGGGAGCACACAGGAATGATGGCAGCTGCTGTAACCCAAATAACCTAATTGAGAGAAATGAGCCCCCTGGCCTGGCTGCTGCCAAGGTTATCACAAGATCAGCCCATGAAAGGCCCATCTCCACAAACAGGAAGGGCCACAATGCCAGGCAGGGGAACCCCAATAACCCAATCAGAGAAACAAGGCCCCTACCCCCTCCCAGCTCCTCCCAGGGCTATGACAGGAGAGCCACCAGCTTCATGAGCCGCTGGGTGAAACCCATCAAGATGAGTCAGTGGAAAAGCTCTCCACCTTTCAGGCTGAGAAGGGTTACCAACTATAGGGGTGTGAAACTTATTACAGGATACAGGAAAGAGCATTTTGGGATTGTACAAGGCTTGTTATGGGATGTTTAAGGGAGGAACCAAAGGCAGGGAAAGGGAGGGATCAAGGAGGTTTGAAGAGGAGCAAGCTTGGGAAAACACAGAGATAAGGGAATAAAAGAGGATAAAGGCACATGTAACCAGGTTGATCAGTACACTTGTCTGGCCATGCTCTGCACCTGATCAGCACAGTCCATCCTGTCTTCTCATTAAACTCCATTTCTAACTACTTTCCTGGGTGAGGGGACTCTGTATATGCATCCACGGAGCTCCAACTGCCAGCTACTCGAGCTGGGACCCAGGGGCCATAGGTCCCTGCGTCTGCAGTGCCAGTAACTCTCTGGAGAGGTGGGAGTGTGTGCGTTTCGTCTGGGTGCATATGTCAGTTTGTGATCACCAGCTACTGTCCCGCCTGGCTAGCTGATGAGTAAGATTAGCCACTGGGAAGCCAGGCGTTGAAGATGCAGTAAGTCTAGGTTGGATCATCAGAGACTCAGTGATTTGGCTACTGAAGGGCACAGGAGACCCGACCCAGCTACCAGGAAGACTGTGAGGTTGGGTGGTTGACTGAGAAACTCATTTGCACATGTGCGTGTGTGTGCCTGTGACAGCTGGAGAAAAGAACGTCCAAGGGCTAGTTACCAGCTAGTCCGAGTGTGCAAGGCAGTTACGGGAGAGATCCATAGTGTTTGGGTCTATATATGTGTTCGTATGTGCAGGGACCTATGCACCAATTAATGGGGGATCCACAGTGCACATGTGGGTGTGTGAGGTACCTGGAAGTCCATGGGGTCCAGGGCCAGTTACTGGGGTAGACTAAGTGTCTTAGACCAGTTACTGGGGGATCCACAGCATGCTGTGGGCAGGGGAGGGATGCCAGCTTATCTGTGAGTGAGGGGGGCTGAGTACCAGCAACTGGAGAGGGTCTGCGGGCACTGGGGGCTTGTACTTCCAGGCACCAGCAACTGGGGAGACGGAGGATCCACGGCCAGCTCCTGGACAGACTGTATGGCTAGGCTATTTACTGGGGGGACCCATATTGTATATATGTTTTGTATGTCTTTTTCCACTAACATTCTTTCATCCTGATCAGAGAGGGGAACAGGATGAGGTTGCTGACAGTGCCCGCATGAGTGCTGAATGTTTCTGTCTGTGCTGATCTGTGCAGCCAGCTGTGTTTGTATGTACATATGCGTGTTCATTTGAGTTGGAAATGCATGTCCAGGTCCACTTCTGGTTCAACCTGTGTATAGGGAGCAGCAGCAGCCTCACTTCTATCAAGCTACCAGCTCCGGCAACCCCTACCACTTTGTTCTGTGGATCTAGCTAGACATTATTTGCAAGGCAGATAGGAGATTGCTTTGCCCATGTTTTGAACATTACTCAAATTCCCTCTGCTTCATTCCCAGCCAACCGGAAACTACAAAATTGTAGTTATTATAGCACCAAGCCTCAGCTAATAGTTTCTCCAACAGCAAGGCATTAGTAGCAAGGCATTTGCTCTGAGCGTCCAGGCAGCTCTGAGCTACCATACTGAGCTTACAACTGCCTCCAAAATACTATGTGAAATACACCCTGCATTAGCAAGCAAAGTGTGCCAACAAATCTGAGAGCAAGCCTTTTTTTTTTTTTTTAAATTGCCAGTTGGAGGGCAGTAGCTCCTCGTACACTTTGAACAGCGACCTAGCTGAAAGCAGCACTCCCACTTCCCCCCCACATAGCACTCGTGCTCTCCCACATCCCACCCATGCACTTCCCTCTCTCTTGCGCAGTGAACAGATCTGGAGGAATGAGACGGATTAAAACTAAGCTGGCAAAAAATAAACAAAACATAATTCCTTTCAGTGCAGATCAGTTTCCCAATTAAGTTCACACTTGTGCCTGCATGAGAGAAGGGTTCGTAAAGGTGTGGGAATGAATGGCTGACTTAGGAGAGTGACAGCTGCTTCCTTCAGCAGTAATGTGGGCTTATGCAAGACTAAAGCATACATGAAACTACAGCCTGAAGCACTTCATGTAAGACTTTCCAATAAGCTAAAGTAGAAAAGGCTGAGAAATTTGATGAGTACTGCATGCATATAAAAAAAAAAGAAGCATAAAACTTTCTGTGTTAAATGCAAAAAAAAAAATTAAAACCATAAAAGAATTTGTAAGAGAGGGTGAAAAGTCCACCTCAGTGTATTGAGGGTGAAACAGATTTTTTTGTAAAAGACCGAGTTCTGGAACAAAGCCCAAAACAGGACTTCCACATGCAGTCACTGACGGACGAATTAGGATTTGCCAGGAATAAATCCTCCAGCCCAAAAATGTAACTCAGAAGAAGCAAACCTTACTCTGCCACCCTGGATATTACTGAAAACTCAAAACACTGAGAATTCAAATACAATGGAAAGAGATGAAAAGTAGGTATCCATGTGGAGATCATAACGGAGTCCCATTAAAATATACTGAATCGCACGTCCCATTGCAAGCTCACAAGCCAAACAATCTCTCTCAAATGAGGAGAGGGCGATATGGACAGGAACATTAGCAATGCAGCAGCTAGCTGCAGCATGCAAGAGCCTGTCAGCTCTCGAAGAGTGTGCATGGTACCCCCCAAATGATAGGCAGTAGCATCCCACCCACAGTGAAATCTTCCATGAAACAATGGACAACGCCACAGCATATAGTCCTTTAATTATGAATTTGCATCCAAATAAAATACCTATTTAACCAGTGTGGGACATGGGGTGCAGTGAGATTTTAAGTGTTATTTTTTCAACAGTCTGTTTATAACTTGCAAAATAAATAAAACATTATTTTGATGGCTGCAAATATGTATTTGGCAAAAAGTCATGAAAAGCAATCCAAAATTAGATTTTGCATACATCCATCTAAGAAAAGAAATTAAAAAAAGGAAAAAAGAAAAAAACTTCAACTACTTTGTCTCAGCCAAAACATGGATTACCAAAGCTACTCATGAGGATGAGACCCTCCAGAAAGCAATTAAATATTTCCATTTCACAAATGCCAGCATATTCACACAGAACAGGATGTTCCTAGGCCTGTTTTCAATTTAAGCGTAAGGGGAATGTTCTTGATACCTCCTAGAATTTTTACCTAAGACGCTACAAAAAAGTATCTTCAAGGGGCTGTACAAAATGTCATTTAGCAATTCAAAACAAAAATCTGAGAGAAAGGTCAGAAATGTCTTAGGCTAGCCTCAGATGAACAGTGACACTGAAGAAGTTGCCAAAGCTTGTGCCATTTGTCAAAAATATAAATGAACTCAAGGAAAAAAAGTCTAAATCATGACGCAGGCAAAATTTAATCCCTGAAGCATATATGTTCTATTTTGTTTAATTAAGTTGGCAAGAAAAACCTTGTGCAATAGTCTAAAACTATTATTTTCACTTCTTTGTTATGTATCTTTGGTAAAAGACCCAATGGTTAAGTAACTAATTATGCAACTCCAAGTTATTTTGCTAGACACAATGTAAAGCAAATAAAAGCAGCTTCCAGTGAAGCAGAAAAGCATCAGAACAATGAGATAACCACAGTAGCACACAACACTCTGTGTTTAGCAACTAAATTTCAGGATTTTTTTTGTTGCTTCTTGGTATTTTGTTCAAGAAAAGAATACAAAATCAAGAAAAGCCATGTCCATGTCACTTGAAAATTTCCCCAAGAAATTTAGAGACCTATGCAGAAAAGTAGACTAAGAAAATCCCCCAAATGACACAGAGCTCTAAGAATACCCCTTACAGTGGTGCCCATAGTTCGCTATTATTAGGACTGTCATTTCAGATAGGCACAAATAAAGGGAAAAAAGTCAAATAGCAAAAGGGACAGAGATAAAAGGACTGATCTTGCTTACAACAGAGCGCCAGTTATCCTCTGAAGGCTACAGTGGTAACTTTCTGGTGGAGTCAAAATTCAACCACCCCAACCCTGAACCTCACGACTAACTGCTTCTTAGCAAGTTTAAGTTCTCAGTATTTTCAACTGTGTGTTGTTTAACATTGGCTTAATCTTCTGTTAAGTTCTGCTTTGAAAATTCATGTGTGATATATTTATGGACTGAACTACCCAGAGCGAAATTTTAACTCAGTGTTATGAAGCTTTTCTTGCTTACATGCCTTTTACACCAGGCAATGGACAAGAAGAAAATTATCCTGAGAACAGGGAACTGTAGGATCCTGCTTCCCCTGAATGCCCTTAACACAAGGCAAAAAGTCATGTTCCTTTCTTCACTTGCTGTCAGTCATACTCCACCAAAGAAATTGATCCAGACCCAGAAACAAGGTGAAGATCTCCCTCCTCTCCTCCTCCCTCAGCAATACGGGACTGCCTGCTGGTGGACATGCTCTCCTGGGATGGGCTGAGAGTTCAAAGCCTCATAGCTTCTCAAGAACTGAAATAATGTGTTCACCTAGAGGGCTACCATGCAAAATGTGGTTCACCTAATACCACAACCCAGCAGATGCTTTCCAAGAAAGGATGAGACCCCGTTCAGTTAGGTACCAATGCTAAGAAAAGGTTGCAGATCCAAAGACTGGATGCCCAGGCAACACAAGACCTGCAGCTTCAGGGCCTCATGTCACAAGTTCTAAATTAAAAAGTACGAGCTGGTGGTGTTCATTTTTAGTTATAAAGCAAAATCACTTCTGTTTATGTGGCTCATGTCCTAAGCAACTCAGAAACTGCCTGGTTCCTTGTGCGTTACCATGGCACTGTAGATTAACTGAGGTGAGTGTCTATGAGAGGAGGCTGGAGAAAGTGCATTTCAGCAAAGACATTTGCCTCCGCAAAGCATTTCACAAACCTTCAGTTAGATGATTTTCATTTAGATTATATTGTAAACATTAACCATTTGCCATGCAGACCTTTTCTCAGGGAAAGATTACTGCATGGCTGGAAGTCCTACCATATCCCTTTTCACGAGAGAGATCGTTGTTCAGGACTTCAGTTTTGAAGTCGAAATTTTATTTGATGGACTTTATCATCAGAACGGTTTGACCTCCTCTTTCTTATGTTTATTTCTATATAAGAGCTTTTTAAGAAACATTTATTCATTTGGCATATCAGTTATTTCTTCATTCACATAACATACTTTGCCTCTAACAGAGGACTAATCTGAGCAGTTGTTTCCAATAAAAGAGTAGTATTCTTGAACCAATTACAACTGGAACACAATCACTCGTGAATGATAAAATACAGTGACATAACCATGAATGATAAAGGTATTTTTTCCTGTATCATACCCATGAATTGTAAGCAATACACATCTAATGCACTGTAACATTTATTTCTGTTTAGAGAGTGAATTTAGATTTTCAAAGTATTATCACTTTATTTACAATAAAATGGAGCTGAGGATTAAAAATCAGGTTTCATACCTAGCTTGGTGAATAGCTTCTACCCATTCTTCTCCATCAACTTCATCCTCGCAACGGAGCTCCAGGGGCTTCTGCCCTTCATGGCCAAAAATAACAGTAAAGTAATGCTGCAAATTAGAACAAGAAAAAAATGTTCATAAACTCTTTTAAATAAAATACATATATAAAATTAAAAAAAAAAAATCTTTTTAAACACAGCCCAAAGGATTGCCAGCCTAGGAAGATGTCTTTTAAGCTATTACTCATGAAACATGGATTGAAGTTGAACCTGTATCCTTAATATATTCCCTTGTGTATCAAGGTAATAGCTTTCATGATACTTACGGTAAGTTATTGTTCTTTAGCTCCCACATACAAGACAACAGAATACAATTCCCTAAGCAGCTTCTTCAGTCAAATACAATAGTGTGACTGTAGTGGGGTGTCTGTAGTTCTTTTTCTCTTACATTTTTTCACTTAAAATTTTTCTTAGATGCCAGCACGGAATACCAAATCTGGAACTGCCACCACTTCCTCACAAGAATGCGGATTGTGCACTGGCTCTAGCTTATTTCTTCACCTTTCCAAAAGAACAAGAAAAGTGTCCCTTCTCATTCATCACACTCCCAAAACACTTTTGCCCTTCTTTCAAGAAGCCTCACCCATAATTGTCATTGCAACAACTTTTTGTTTTCACAAGTAAATGCTACTCACACAAGAAGTGTCATATTCTTCGATGGCATTTCTTACATGAAGGATGTTGCCCACAGTATGTTCCATAGAACACAGAATTTCAGGAAAGGTTTTGCTACTTTCAGAATATAGTAATAATAGCAATATCTAGCAGGGAGGGGACAACCCCCAGTCATCTACCTTAAAACCCATTTCACAAGGCTGGTCATTTACAACCTTATTTTGCATAGCTTGCATACTAACTTACAGCCAGGTAGCATACAGCATTCTTGCAACTTAGATGAAAATAGGTGAGAAAATATTCTACCTAAATGCACACCTGTAATTTCCATAGGTCCCTTAAATGCATCCATTAGTACGCCAGATGTTTCACAGGCAGAGGGACCAGTGAGGGACCTGCCCATACTTAAAACCATCTGGTTTATTAGGTCCAGTGTGATTCAGGAGCTACTATAGCTAAACATCTCTGCACCAGATCACTCAGTTCTCTTCATTATGTAGAACTTCTCAACCCCTCTTCCACCTTCATCCCATTTAACAGGGAACTAAGTATAACCACATGTGGCAGCAATTACTTTCTGGGGTCTAACAGAAAATTCCAAACTCACTCCAGTCAGCAAGCGAGGTATATAATTTGCGTTCTCCCACACCATTAGCCATTGTTTACAGCAGTAAGAAACCTGAAATGATGTCAACAAACATTCTGCTTCCTTTGTCTAACCCACAGCTCAGCTGCAAAAGCCTCTGTGAGCCAAACACCATGCTGGAGATCAAGCAAATAGAAAACACCTCAGAATTAAAAGCCATTTCCAAGGCAGGAGGAACACAAGCATAAACAGAAACAGAAGGGATGAAATTTTACCTACGGAGAATTGGCTGCAGATATTGTCAACACTGATAATGAATTTTGTCCACATAAAAAGAGATTATTTCAGCCATTTATTTGCCCCTTCTGAAACATCTGGAAGCCTCCTGTGGAAGTACAACACACAACTCATCTGCACAGCATGCTCAGAGCAGGTTCAATACACCTCAGATGCACTGGATTCACTACACTGGCTCTAGCAGCGTCTATGCACCTGTATTTGCACTGAGGTTTGTGCCTGGGGACCTCACATTTACAAAACCCAGCTGCCTCTGTGCATCTGAGTACACTCATATGTTTGGTTTCTTTTTGGGTAACATGAGTATGTGTGATGTCATTCCATAAAGAGAAAACTATTAGTTTGTGCATTATATTAATTACTAAACATTGTTACGTGTATACAAAACACTTTTCATACAGAAGACCACAAGCACTGCAGGATTAGCAACAAACCAACAAAACAGAAACAAGGCAAAATAAGAAGCAGCATTCACATTTTAACGGGTTATACAAAGAAAGTCCAGGCTCAGAAATGAAACAACTCCAGAGCACAGATGAGGATCAAGAAATCATTAAAAGGACAATCCTATAAAACTAGGTTTTTGACAGTGCATATCACTTAAACCTGAATGCCATGAACAGAAAGAAACATCTAATCAGGTCCACAGGATTCTCCATAGCAGTGATAGAAAAACACTTTTATAACAATATAGTGCAGTTGAAAACAACCTACAGGACAGTAAAAAGTGCAGCAAGATTACACACAAATGTGCTCTGTTTATAGACTTGAATAGTCTATTTTAAAAAGTATATTTAAAGATAAATCACACTGTTCAGAGCTGCATTTTATGTAACAAGTTATTTGTGTTTCATAAAGCTCCTACATATAAAATTAGAATAAAGACACAAGTGTAGACAAGCACTGGATTTAATCCCATTTTGTAGGGATTCAAGTTAAAGGGAGAGACAATATTACAGTCCTCCCTACTTCTTCTTTTAAAGTGAGATAAATCAGACCTCTTTTGAGCAAGACTTGCAGTGATCTCATGTCACAGAATTTAGATGCATTATCAGATTTTCAAGTTGACGATACATATGAGTGGGTCTATATACATAGATATATATATTGATATACAGACATATATAATTTTAGCACTGCCATTCAATCTGCTGAACAGCTCAGGTTCCACATCAGTGCAGTGCAGTCCAGGTAAAAACTGCCTTTCTGCAAACACACTATTAGTTTCTTGAAGTGATGACAGTAAATATTTAAGAACTATAGGACACATTTACATCAACTACCCTCATCATCATTCATCATGTCTGTTGGACTAGCAGGCAAGCACTCGTGTTTCAAATTAAAGGCTGTGGTTCAGTTGGACAATTTTTTATCATTGTTTATTCTGAAAATCGTCGGACTCATAGATGATAAAATGAACATTCTGTATTTTGAGACAAAACAAACCAGTAATTCCATTTTAAGGTGTCTTTTCAGTATTCAGGTATGCACAAGCAAAATGGTAAGTTTTCATTTCAATAAAAACATCTCTGGCAGAGTTCTCCAAAGTGAAGCTTGGGAAAAAAAGGAGCGAAAGTTTCTTATACCATGCACAAGTATGAAGGCACTATCTTGACTAACAGTCAAGGAAAGAACAATGGGATCAAGATGCATCAAGAATATTGTTGGGTATCACTTCTCTGACTTGTATCTAGTGCTAATCAGAGTTTCTTCCTATGGTGAAAGACTAAGGAATGAGCTGACGGGCACCTCCGCTTCAGAGACAAGACTGGAACAAGATTAAGACCCTGAGTGAAAGAAGTCCTATACCAGAGTACACTGATTATTATGCTGGGCTCCCCACTGACAGCAGTTCACACTGTAACTTTGTCCTTATAAAACTGCCCAAATAATGGCTGTATTCAAAATAAGACAGCAAAAACTCTGAAGTTGCCATGCTTTCCAAGGGGAAAAACAAGCATCAGTCTAGTAAAAAACAAACAAAAACCAAACCAACCAACAAAAAAACCAAACCAAACCAAACCAAAAAAACCCAAATGATATATGTCCTGTAACAGAAACAGTACTTTTAAGGCATACTGAGGTAGAGCTTCCATCAATGCAGACACCCCTAAGACTAAACTTCCCATCAGCAGAAAGCTATTCTCCCTGTGACAAGAGCATTTGCTGTTTATGAAGTGAGAGTCACACCGAGACAGGCACCGCACTCTCCAATGCACAGGGACGGTCCCACAGCTCACTCTCTTCCCTCCACCTCAACATGGAAACTACAAAGAACATCTCCTATCCTATCTCTTATCTCCTATCCCCTGGTAACTTATCACTACATCTGTTTCATCAGTTACTCCTTTTCATTCCCCAGTAGTTGTAGTAACCTGACGTGTCTTTTCCATTTGTAAATGAGTGGTGATGCTTACAACAATTCACTTACTGAAACACTGAAGGACCAAGCAGCATGAGCACTCATCTTCCCATGGTGCTGCTGCTACCTGTCACAGGCAGAAAAGCTGCTACCCTAGATAATAACACTGCTTGACAATTCCTACTGCAAGCTCCTGCCTTCAGCTCCTTGTAAATTTGGTCAGCTTTCAATGTCCAGATGGAAAAACTCACACTGGAAAAATGATGTATGTGTCAACAGTGGTTTTGTTATCTTACCCTTCCATCAGGACAGCATGTAAAGATTTAAATTATGTTTCAAAGGACTCCAAGGTGACTACCAAATTTTGTTGTATTGTGGGGTTGTAAATGATTATAGTGTGGTAATAGCTACTTGCCTATGAACCATTTTTCCCTAAACTTTTCTTACCGAACACAAAACGAATTTAATTCTCTTCATAATATACTATAAAAAATACTATTTTTAAAGCTTAAGTGTGGCGTGACCTAGTTAGATGCTATTTCCTGATCTTTCAGTAACTTATTGCACGATCTTGGTTTAATCATTCAAGCCAGGACTTCGAGAGTAATTTAAAAAGAAAATTCCAGCCATCAATATTGATAAGAATGGAGACCATAAATGCAAAACAACTGTGAAAAGTTAGTCTGTGTACCAAGATTGCTAACAAAATTCAGAGCCTTAACAAAAGTCTGTCTTCCATGCAAGGCATGACGAAGCTTAATCATTTGCTGTATCTTTAAGGCTTATAATCACTACCTGATGTTTATAAGGGCATATTAAAAAACCTTTGAGGCTAAAAGAGATGGGAGAGGCAATTAATTAAAATTCAAGACGACAAGCTAAAAATATTTCTCATTCTTGACTTCTGAAGACATTTTCATTTCAGAATCAGGAAACCTGTACGCAATCTCAAGCACTAGTAAATTATTGGGCAGAAGAGGACAATCACTGCAGCAACTGAAGACTCCTCAATAATCCTTGGAGGAAAAGCAGCAAACTGCAGTCTAAATCAAAGCAGCTTGTACTATTCAAGGACATGTTAAGTCATGAAGTTTTCAGATGTGGAAAATGTTTTTTCATTTCAAATGTCCTTTTCATTTAAAATGTTTTTCAATCACAGAAAGGGCAACATCAAATGGGAAAGGTTCAGAAAAAGGTAAAAGTGGTATGGAAAGGCTTGCATATGTCCAAATCAGATATCCATGTCAGTAAAAACTTAAGCTGAGACTCTTCAGTACAAAGAAAGGAACAACTCTGGGGATGCAACATGGGTCTACAAAATCAGAAGAAGTATGGAATGGATGGATAGGGATTCACTGCTCTATTTCTCTTCCAATTAAAAAAAAAAATCTATTAAATGAACATCATAGAAACCATCTTCAAAACAAACAGAAGAAAGTGGTTCTTCATGCAACTGGTAGTAAACTGGTGTTGCTCCTTGACAAAGGAAGTGGTAAATGCAGTAAGTGTCAATGAGTTGCAGGGACACTAGAGAGTTCACTGTACAGAAATTGTGGGCTACTGAACACACAGAATTCACATATTCAGAATTCAAACAGTCCTGAAGCTGAAAATAACTGGAAGCTTAAAGTCGTCTCAGAGGAGAGGGAAAGGAAAAGTAAAATACGTACCTACACTGATGCCTTCCCTGGCATGTCCTCATGGCCACAATATGAGACAGGACATTAGACTAGTTGGACCTTTGGTCCACTCAAATAAAGCTTTTCTCATAATCTTATGGGAGCTAATTAAAACTTTACTTGATGGTATGTGAGTCTCTTAAATCCTTCAAACTGCTTCGCACTTTTCTATAAACAAGATACACTGGCATTTTCATGAAGTGCTGCCTCTTACTAATTATCCATTTTTTTCTTGCTTGTTTTGGTTTTGATTTTGATTCTTTAAAAAAATAACGACATAATTTGCAAAACTGGTAGAGAGCCACTGCAGTATTTCAGCTTCTGTGTTGCTCTGTATTGTCCCCCAGGGATTTAATCCTCTAAAGGGGTTTTTATTATCTCAATGTTACTTCATCACCCCTGGTAGATAGAAATCTGGTATTGAACAGGGCTACAGAGAAAAAACTTATAGAATCATAGAGTCATCATAGAATCATGCCCCATGAATCATCATAGAATCAAAGAATCATGCCCCTTACAGTGGGCATCTGCTACTGACCTCGAAACCACAACGATAAAGCCGATGAAGCAATATTTGGGACACTAAGGCAAGCTTCTGGTCAACAGAACCTGGTTCTCATGGGTGACTTCAACTACCCAGACATTTGCTGGAAGAACAGTACAGCAGCTCGCAGGTCATCCATCAAGTTCCTGGAATGCATAGAGGACTGTTTCCTGCTACAAATGTTAGATGTGCCAAGCAGAAGGGAGGCACTGCTGGACCTGCTATTCACAAACCAAGAAAACCTGCTTTGTAATATCTTGGTCAGTAACAACCTTGGCTGCAATGATGACAATATTGTGGAGTTTGGGATCCGTCTGAGCATGCTGAAGGTTAGCACAAAGACAAGGGTTCTAGATTTTAGAAGAGCAAACTTGAGCTTGCTCAGAGCTCAGTTGGGAGGGATTCCGTCAGAATCTTCCATGGAGGATAAAGGAGCCAGTGAGTGCTAGGAGTTCTTCAAGAATGCTTTTCTTGGAAGCACAAAACCAGTTTATGCCCTATAAAAGAAAGGGAAGTAAGTGGAGCAAGAGGCCCCCTTGGCTCAACCATGAGCTCCTGGGTCTGCTTAAAACCAAAAGAGATGTGTACCAGAGATGGAGAAGTGGAAGATTATCCACTGAGAACTACGAGGGCATTGCCAGAGTGTGCAGAGATGCAGTTAGGAAAGCAAAAGCTCAGCTTGAATTGGAACTGGCCAGAGATGTCAAAAATAACAAGAAAGGCTTCTTCCAGTATGTAAGTTGCAAGCAGAAACAGAAGGAAAACATAGGCCCACTGTTAAACAGTAGAAGTGAATCAGTCACCAACAATGCTGAAAAGGCAGAGGTTCTCAACGCTTTCTTCACCTCTGTCTTTACCAAACACTGTTGGATCCCAGGCATTGAGTACGAAAATCCAGGACGATCCAAACATAGACCCACCATCAGTGAAGAAGGAGTTAGTATGTGAATTATTACAGGAGCTTGACCCCTACAAATCCATGGGTCCTGACGCCATCCAGCCAAGGGTGTTGAGAGAGCTGGCTGATGTCATTGCGGGGCCACTTTCTATAATCTTCAAGAAGTCGTGGAGATCGGGAGATGTCCCAGAGGACTGGAGGAAGAAAAATGTCACCCCTATCTACAAGAAGGGCTCAAGGGAGGACCTAGGTAATTACAGGCCTGTCAGTCTTACTTCAATCCCCGGGAAAGTTATGGAACGGATCCTCCTGGGGGCCATCATGAGTCAAATGAAGCACATGATTAGGAAAAGCCAACACAGCTTCACAAAAGGCAGATTGTGCCTGACAAATCTGGTGGCCTTCTATGATAAAGTGACCTGCTTGGTTGACATGGAGCAAGTGGTTGACATTGTCTACCTGGACTTTTCCAAGGCTTTCAATACGGTTCCCCATGGCCTCCTCCTGGAGAAACTGATGTGTTATGGCCTGGACAAGTGGTCTGTGCAGTGGGTGAGGAATTGGCTGGCGGGCTGCACCCAAAGGGTGGTGGTAAATGGCTCTTTTTCAAACTGGCAACCTGTCACAAGTGGGGTCCCCCAGGGATCGATACTGGGCCCAACGCTATTCAGTATCTTCATAAGTGATCTGGATAATGGGATCAAGTGTAACCTGATGAAGTTTGCAGATGACACCAAATTGAGTGGGGAAGTAGACACTCTGGGAGGGAGAGCCACCCTGCAGGAAGATCTGGATAGGCTGGAAGAGTGGGCTAACAAGAACTTTATGAAGTTTAACAAAGACAAGTGTAAGGTCTTGCAACTGGGAAAACATAATCCAGTAGTGCAGTTCAGACTGGGATCCACCTGGCTAGAGAGCAGCTCTGTGGAAAGGGACCTGGGGGTCCTGGTGGACAGTAAGCTCAATATGAACGAACAGTGTGCTGCTGCAGCCAAGAAGGCCAACAGGATGCTGGGTTGCATCAAAAAGGGCATCACCAGCAGAGATAAAGAAGTCATTATCCCCCTCTACTTGACGCTTGTCAGGCCACACCTGGAATACTGTGTACAGTTCTGGTCCCCGTTATATAAAAAAGATGTGGACAGGCTGGAGGGGGTCCAGAGAAGGGCCACCAAGATGATCAAAGGACTGGGAAGCCTGCCATATGAGGATAGGCTGAGAGAGCTGGGTTTGTTCAGCCTTGAGAAAAGGAGGCTTAGAGGCGATCTCATCACCAGGTACCAGTACTTAAAGGGGAGCTACAAAGAAGATGGAGACTCCCTTTTTACAAGGAGTCACATGGTGAGGACAAGGGGTAATGGGTACAAATTACTCCCAGGGAGATTCCGATTGGACACGAGAGGTAAATTTTTCACAATGAGAACAGTCAATCATTGGAATAATCTCCCCAGGGAAGTGGTTGATTCTGCTACACTGGACACTTTTAAGACTCAGCTGGACATGATGCTGGGCCATCTCGTCTAGATTGTGCTAGAAAGGTTGGACCAGATGATCCTTGAGATCCCTTCCAATCTGGTATTCTATGATTCATTCTGAGGTCATTGTATTCGAATACGCAATCAGCAGTTTTGGAATTAGGGAGATTATACATAAATGTACCCTGTTTTATAAACTCTTACTATATTGATAAAAAAATACCACACCCAACTTGTATGTAAAACGGAAATCAAGGAATACACAAAGGTCACTGCAGGCCTTAATTCTCCTGCAACTCTGTTGACTTGTATCAAAATTATGCCAAATTACAGTGGTTATAGCTCATGGGTGAGCTAATCAGGCTAATATGGCCCCATCTGCTATATTTTCAATGCAGACCATTTGCACTTCAGCAGTAGTTTATCAACAGGGAAAAAAATTCTGCCACACAAAAGGAAATTTCACAAAGTAAAGCCTACAGGAACTGATAGAAGACTGTAAGAGCAGCTAAATTATTCACTAATAATAAACTGAACATGGGTACTATCATCTCAAAATGCATTTGACACTGTCCAGTGGGAATTTCCTGCCAGCAACCACAAGCTGCTTGCCTAGAAGGCTGTACATTGCCTAGCTGCAGGACATTTTGCCTCTTGTTGCAACATTCATTACTGCTGCTGTCTCCAGTGCCTTACCCCTAAGATCCCTTCCAGTCTTCAGTTTCTTTATAATATATTCCTTATGCTTGCAAAGGGAAGATCACTTGCTTTGAAAGAGATTGTTTTAATCGTAGTTTGAGACATTTTCAGGACACACACATTCAATCAACAAATGGTCAGGTACATGTTGGGATGATGACCTCCTGTAGTGAAATGTGTGCAGTGCAAATGATGGAAAAGGAGCACGGAAATCCCATTCTTCTTACTGATGACCTAATCCAGAATGGAGGCTGGGGGCACAGCTCCTCACTTCTTGTCTCTACCCCCATTTCTCCTGTGTGTCATTAGCTGCCTTTCCATTGGGGCCAAAGAGAAGGGAATGAACAGTCAAGTTAATCCAAGTTCTGGTCCCTCCTCAAGCATGGCACAGCTGAAGGGAATCAAGATTACAGCCCTACCAGGTAACTAAGCACAATACAGCTGTATTAGCAGAAAACTGTGCTGTTCAAAGTGACAGAGAAAGGACAGATGGGGGAAACAGAAAAAGACAACAGGGAATACTGTGATCGGTGGCAGTTTTAGATATTTTTCATGAATTAGACTTTTTGTGTTTTGTTCTTTTTTTACCCTGTCTCATTCCATCACCGTTCTTAGCAACCCTAACCTGTCTCCATGTAGTGACAGCCTTTCCCTCCCTGTCCAAACAACAGCCAGAGTACCTGCTATCCAACTTTCTTGTCTGAAATCTGATAATGATGCGGAGCTCCTCCACATGAATTCAGCTATAAACTATCAGTATTTGTTTTGCCCTGCAAAAGACATCCCTGTGTTTTAATTAAAAGATCAGACTTTAAAGGCCAGTTGGGACATTTATAACCCTCTAGTCTGATGACTTATGTAATACAGGACAGGAAAATCTCACTAGACAGCTCCTGCATCAAACATACAGGATCAAGGTTAGACACAGACCCTCCTTAATCAATCCTAACAAAAAAAGTAATGAAAAACCCACCTGAACCTATGTTCAGTTGTTCTAGGTATTAAATTACCCTCACTACTAAAACCATGCAGCTTCATTTTAAATAATGAGTAAACAGGTAAATAATGAAATTATATAATGGGCCTCAGTTCTGAAGATTGTGTCCATACAGTGTGTACTGCAAGAGTGGAGCCTGGGTTTCTCAGTAAACATGATCACATATGCAAAAAAAAAAAAAAAGAAATCATGCACATAAACAACTTTTACAGAGCAAGTAATTTTGAAGTATTAATTTCTAGGAAGCAGATTAATTGGCTGGTTTCCTAAGTATATTTTGAAGATATGCAAACACAGGATTTGACATTTTTAAAGCTCTGTACAAACAGTAACTAATCTAACTCCTCTACAAGGTAAGAATGATGGTGCCCATTTTAGACACAAAGATATGTGCAAAGATGCCCAAATATAGATCTGCTGTAAATGAGTTCAACTCAAGATTGCTATAAACAGAGCTTCTCTCCCTGAAGTGAGCCAACATATGATAGGGAAGCAAGAATAAGAAGTCAGCACATCCTAGACCTTGTTACATCTCTGTTATATATAATCATTTCTATCTATAAACAGTCTCAGAAAAAAACAAACACTCAAAATTTCAAGCAACTGCACTATTCTGTGAGATGAAGCACAAGACTGGTACAGTCCACCTGCCAGCACCAGAGATTGCCAGGGTTCTGATGGAAAATGAAAGACCACTACAAAGATCCACATACAATGTTTTCAAAACTGCCTATCAAACCTGAATGATTTTATGACATGGAAAAATGTCTTTTTGGTGCCACCATGCTCACTGACAGCACTACTCTATGGTTAACTAGCCCTAGGGGTTGGAGCCTGGTTATAACTTCGTAAAAACTTGGGAAGAAAAGTGACAGAATCTAGTTTTAAGCAAGACAAGGTTATTCCAACACCAGAAGCATGTTCTCCTGCCTAGACTTCCACCTTCTATTTACTCATACTCCACCAAAAGGAGTGCTGGCTGGTCTACCCACCTGGACCAAACTCAGGAGGCCAAGGAATAGCCTTCAAGAAGTCCATGAACTCCACAGAGCTGAAAACAGTTCTTCTCTAACAATAACTCACATAGAAACAAGGTCTTCATTAAACTTACATTTTCCAACCTCGTCCCTAAAGACTGTAAGTAGAAAAGTAGTGCTTGCCTATTTGGAGGGAACTATAAGCCTATTAGCTCACCTGGACATTCAAGACCACCAGGCAATGGTTTGGACTGCTCTGTCTCAGAATCACCTGAGTATATGGGGTACATTCAGATACACAGCGCAAGAAAACATTTACTTTGTCTCAGGACATCAAAGATCCAGTGGTTGAGTCCTGTCATATCTTACCCACTAAGAAACATTTGGGTCAAATTTCTGTGACATCTCCACACACATTCTTGTAACTGCTATCCTGTAAGTTCTCCAAGTTTTCATCAATGACAAAAAAAAAAAAAAAAATCCAATGCACCTCACCTTGGTCAAGCAACAATTAAGATGGTTCAGTCTGTAAGACAACCCTTCCCTAATCCTCAGTAGTATTATTTCAACTTCCAACTATCCATTGTCAACTCCTGGTTTTGTACAAGGATTCACTGAAATTTCCTTAACTGATGAAGCTCTTTAGACATGCTGTACCAGTAAACCAAAAATAATCCAATCAACTAACCCACCTTGCATATATAAATGAAAACCTCACACTGACAAGAGTGTCACATCCACTAACACTTTACATGAAGGGTGAGAACTGAATTGTACTATAGAAGTGGTGAGCTGAAAATTGCTTTTCAAAATTTGGCTGGAGATTGCTGAAATGTGTTCATGACTTGTGTAAAACAAAAGTATTTTCAGGCTATAAACCCAATAGCATTAGAGATGGAATCCATATCTTGTAATATTTACTATCAAAAATCCACTTAAGCAGACATTAAGTTTTCAGTAATTTACCCAACCATAACTATAGTATGTGTTTTCTTTCCAGGTTTTTCTCAGATCTCCAAATCATGTTAGCTGTGATATGTTCAATAGATTGTCTGTTAGTAACAAAGATTTCGGAGTTTATGCAATGTGAAATACTTGAAACGCTCAGAAATTATATCTGATTTTTTTGTCCAAATGAGTGCCATGCACACAGCAAAGGAAATGCTGACATTTCCTTTTTAACTCAATTACTCGTATTCTCTGATAATAGGATAAAAACATTTCTCATCTTTTAGAGAAGGCCTGGATTTTGGTTCCCCTAAAAATTGGTTGTGAATGCTCTGATTTTAATTACACTTGTCATTCCACCACTATTAATAAAACAACAAGGTTTCTACAAAAAGAGCAATAGGAAGTTACTTAGGTTAGTAACCATAATCTATTTCTTACTGTTTAAACTGTATTGGGGGCCGGTGAGGGGGGAGACACTGCATTTTTATTCAGACATGGCCACAGATTTTGCTGGACCCCTGTTAGTATTCATTGGCAGGACCTCCTACCCATTCAAACACCAAGAACACCTTAATTGAACCTCTTGAGTGTGAGAAAGTGTTTTTTTTCCTCTCCTCCACTCCAGAGTCAAGTGTGTCAAAGACAGCACCATAAAGGACTGTCTTAACAAGGAAAACAAGGAAGCGAACATCTTCCCAGCTGAACCCTAGCTGCTCTCTGTCTTTGGAGCTACAGGTTTCCCACAGTAACAAAGTTCACACCCAAAGCTTATTAGGTTCATTAAGGCAGGGTCGTATTACCTGCAGCTTGGTTTGAGGAGTCTGCATGGAGGAGAAATCACCAAAATCTTTTATGAGAGAAAGATGTTAGAGGTGTCATGTTCTTCACTGTGTAAAAGCATGGCAAGATACATGCATCCTTGCAAAACACCTTCAAAAGGCACAAACCTTATTTATCTCACTGCCCCCTTTGGCTACAAATACAATTTTTTATCATTTCACTACCAATGCCACCTCTTCAGGAAAATGGAGCTTTTACAACTTACTCTAAAAAATGCTCTCTATCCAGCCGTGTAATATGATGGCAGGCACCTCCTCGCCTCAGAGATGACAGAAACAAAGCTACAAGTGTGAACCAAAACTATCTTTTGCGTGCTAATTTTTAGCTTGTGTAGAAATAAAATGGGCTTAAAACAAATATACCAAAAGGAGCTACAGAACTACTTTCAAAAATCCATTTACTGATAATACACTTTCATCAACTCTTTTTTCCCCTGAAGCTACAACAATTCTGGGTGCTAAGCAAACAGGTGTGATGCTTTTTTTGCACAGCATGTTTACCAAAGGATTTATGATAGAAAAGTTGAAGAACCTTTTTATTCATGTAAGGCATGAGTTTCCTTTCCATCTGACAAGAGTATTCTGGCACTGTGTTGGTTAATACTGACCTTTGGAAGCACCTTTCTGATAATTGAGACATTTCCAGATGTTCCACACCTCTTGGATCACATCAGCATTTGAGCAGTGCCACCACTAGCTCTTCTGAGATCATGCTCTGTTTTGTTAGTCAGGATAAGGTGCATGCAGCATGCTTTCATTCTCTAAACAATGCAGTTCATTAGGCCATTTCATATTACATACATTTAAATTAACACCATTTTCTCTTACAGACTTTCTGAAATACTTTCTGCAGGAAGTCAGCAACTACCAGTGCAGACTCGTAACAAAGCTGCCAAGGGCAGAGGAGAACTCAGTTTCAGAATCATAGGTGCTGCTCGGCTCAGTGACCATGGCCATGTCACCTCGATCCATGTGTCCTGCACACACTCTGGGTGGCAATAAAGGCTGATCCTGCTGTCCACAGACACACGATTTGAGAATTTCAAAGCATACACAGGTCCGCTGGTCAAATGTCACTTCCCTGCAAGAAGCATGTGACGGTGAGAACTGAGAGCAATTCTAAGCTGGCATCTTCATTTTGAAGAAGACAGACTCACAAAATGGCAGAGGAAGAGGGGGCAGAAAGTACAGGCATCACTTTCCCTCTGCCAGAAAACAGTAAATTGTATGCAGCACAATGGAATTTTCTGTTCATTTTCCACAAAGAGAATATTTTATGTTCGTCCTTCTTATGCAACCTCAAATTTCACACCCTATGTCGAGCCACATCACCAGTAGTGATAGATTTCTCAAGCTAACCTGAATAAACAAAGAGATTTTGAGTTCCTGAGGGAGATCATCTTTGAACAGGAACACCTTCCCATGGTGGCAGCGGTGTTGCTATTCCACAATAAATCCTATGAAGCCTTGGCTGGAGAAGTGCAAAACAGCATCCTGATCTTTCCTTTGCAGCAGGCTAATGGCCAAATGTTATTGATTTCTTGCCAGTTGAACAGAAATGTGCAGTTCATTAGGTCTTGAACTTGACATACAATCAAGGAAACTTTTAAGTAAAGTCTGCTTTCTCCTATATTTGTTTCACAACACTTTTCATAACAAATTGCTGAAAAATCTAGGATGGCAAATAAAGCAGAGCAACCAAATCAGCTTCAGCTTGAACACAAACAGAATCTTCTCAAAGGATGGTACTGCACTTTCTTTTAGTGCTGCCAGTATCAAGTTTTAGAAGTTATGATCTCTGCTGTTCTACTGGAGTTTCTCAAAATTATATTAATGATTCACATTTTTTATGTAATATAATAGTAAAGCCTGAATGATCAAAGAAGTATTCACATGGCAAATGCCAAAATTCAATTTGCTTTACATTTCTTTTTTCCATTTGCACATAAACATCTCATTTTTAACTGAAATTCTTTTTCCTCTCAAACAAAATATAAATTGCCTCTTTTTTCTTCTAATTTAACCAAAATTGCTCCTTTTTGTAAAAAAGTTACACACAGAAAAACACCACCACATCTTTAAGCCATCAGTTTCAATCAAAACATCTGAGAAGCAGTTTATCACCAATAGCTGCATCTAAATACAAACAGTTTCTGTTGGTTTTTTTTAACTCACTGGAATGTATTGTGGGAAGACTATGTCAGAAATTCAATTTCTCTTCTCACAGTTCTCTCATGTTTGGAGGTTTGTAGCCCACATGAATATTATCCTTTTCAAAGGCATAGAAACACATACTGCAGCATGTAAGGATTGAAAAGTTATCCAGTTTTGCCACAGATAACAAGAAAAGAGGCATTCCTGGTGCTAAGGAAACTGTAACAGAACATCATTTTCTGCACTAACAGGCATACAAGGCATAATGTCAAAATACAGTAGGAAATCAGCTATAGCTTTCAGGTCAGTTAAAAGCCTCACCCACTTTCTTACTGAAAAATTAACACATTTTCTGCAGCAACAGACAAAATATTCCCCAAGTCATCTTTTCTTGAAGAATATTTCTAATAGGAGGAAAAATACTGCTTACATCTTCTACTTTGATTTATACCAGAGTTGGGCAAGGAAGAGGTAGTAATAGGGCAAAAAACATCTTTTTATCCTACAGGAAATTCTAATGGTTTTTCGTATCAAGAATTACTTAGAAACATAAAATCAAAACAAAAAAAAAGCTTTTAGCACTTTGTGTTGAATCAACCAATTGTGATGGACCAACCAAAAAACCACTACCTTTGAAGCCTGTTCCACATCAACCTGTACGTGCCTAAAGTGAACAGTAATGCAGCTCCTGCCCCATACAGGTGTACTCTTTATATAAGCTACATTTCCACAATGTGTCTATGGTCATATGTCTTCCAGGACACATGGCTCTCAGCTGCAGTGGAAGCAGTGATGAGTCAAGATTTACAAGAAAAGGCGAGAGGCAGCACCCCTGGCTTCTTTAAGCCACCATAGCACTATAGACCAATGAAGTTTTAACACAACTGAGTTCAAGGCCAAGCACTTCACCATAGGTCAGCTGATAATTTGATTTATCCAATCAAACCAGCCAAAAAGTATGTACTTAATCACACTGGGGAAAATTGCAGTAAATTGAATGAGAGCTTTTTGGGTCTTTTGAAACTACTTTTTCCATGCAAAATAATTCTAAAAAAAAAAGTTGAAGACTAGCATTCAAAGAAACCCTCCCTGAATTCCTATCCTGCTTGCTTTCATTCTGACACTTCTATTTCTGGCACCTCCTCTCTAACTTTTGTAATATAAAAACTTAAGAACATTCTTCGTTCGATCAGTTGTATAAAAATGGGATACGACTTAAACTGCAGAAGTTGTAGTAATTATGGAGATTGCCATCCTACTGCCTGACATAGTGTCAGAAAGACAACCTCATTCAGGTTTCTTAAAGAGAAGAAATAAACCCACAAAACAACCCCTGTCAAGCCCTTAAAATCATCATTTCCAAAGATAAAGCAATGCAAAAGTAGCTACAGTGCTTTGATAACTAAAGCTAGAAGTTTCAAAGTTCACATTTAGAACACAATAGGGGAAACATCTGTTTTTATAGAGATGTTTACAGTTCATTCTTGTATGTACTGACTTGTAGCATTAAAGACATACTATAGTTCTGTACTCCCATGTAAAAAAAGACGTGGCATAAAAACCATGTGACTTCACTCGTCTGCTGCAGAAACATGAATGATGTAGCCAGCAGCAGTAGGGGAGAAAAATGAGAAGAGGGAGAATACTGTTCAACAAAATCCTAGCCTCAAAGTGACATTCCCATCACTACTGTCATATACAGAGAAATTTCCATCAACAATTTTGTGAGGAAGTTCTGTGGGATCCAACCATAGAGAGCTGACCCGGAACAATACTGCCAAAAGCAAAAGTACTGGTCTGATTTTGGCAATTACTCTTGTACACTTTTTTGAGGGAATGCGACCTTTAATTATGCCTTAATTCCTCACTGCTTAAATACAGAGACAACAATCCTCATCAGGATACAGAACTAGAAGGCTAGTTTACTGTACAGAGCTGACAGCATGCTGCAGTCCACAACCCCCAGCTGTGGATGGACCAGGAGGGATGCACAGCGAAGTCTGAGCGCAGACCGAGTGACCGAAGTCCCATGTGACCCTGGGAACAAGATGCTGTAAGCAAACAGCTGCAGTGTAAACTGTGACATGTGAACACTTGTTTCACATCTTCCACCTCAAAGGTATTCAAAATGTAATCGATAAGCATGCAATCTAGTTTAAATTCAGTCAACAAGACCCAAGGGATCATTTTTATTCTGCTCCCACTCTGTTTCTTTACAACAAAACATTGTTGGCTCTGTGAAGACAAGCTATGGTTGTCTCTCAAAAACTGCTGGGTAAAAAGACAGTGTAACAGTGCCATAAAATATTTCCTATATAAACAGAATACAGCATGTGGGCATGGCAGGTAGTCACGCATTATGCTTACAGGTTTTGCCATTCTGGCTCAAATTAGCCACCTACCTATTATCCTATCTGTGACCACAGACACTTGTCAGTTCTTAAATGATTCAGAGAAAGGGGGAAGAGCAAACTGTTCCTGCAAACAGGCAATACACAAATACCAAAACACAAATACACAAATACCAAAACACAAATCTTAGTGGCTGCAATTAGTGGCTTCTGTCAGTGGCTACTCTGTGATTGAGATGCAAGAGTTTATTTTCCTTCTAATAATTTTACAAGAAAGGCATGTGCTATTACAAAACACAGTATGTAAATGCTTTACTTGCATCACCAGTGCTGCAGGATGATTCTCTTCTTAAAAGGTATGTACATAATTTTTTCTTGCAGCACAACTAACCATGTTTACTTCTCAATCATTAAAAAGGCAATGTTTTTCTATTACAAAAGCAGCTTCAATTGAAGTTGAACAAATCTTAACATTAAAAGCAGTGTCACAGCTCTCTAAATTTTTAAATGTTTGCTTTTTAAATTTTTCAAGTTACCACTGAGACCTATCTCTTGTACATATTTGTATCAGATCATTTTTTAAACTTTCACAACATAGGTACCAAGCTATACCAATCTACTAGCTCCAGCTAAATCACTGCCATTCAGATCTGAAACACTGAAGAGCAATTTATTCCTGTTCTCCCAAAGTACACAGCAAAGTAATCATAATGTCATTAAGCTAAAGTAGCTATAAAGCAGACTTCTAACAAAACAAGCTGAAGGCAAGTCTGCAATATAACAAGGTGACAGATGTCCCAGCATAATTTGGGCCTTGCATACAAGAAAACACCATGTCTGGCTAGTAAGGTCAGTCATCCAAATACAGCTATTTACATGGCTAGATGGAGAGCTAGGATGAAGATTTTCAAAATGCCTCTGTAAAACACTGATCATACAGCACTATCAGCTCTACTGGAACAATTACAAATAGTGGGTGTTTAACTCCTAACAATCTGTCCTCTGATTCAGCTGGCTAAATTATGACTGCTGGGCTGAAATCTTGTCATGACTGAAATAAATGACAAAAGTTCAACTAAATGAAGAGGAACTTGTGGGCTTTAGATCTGACCCTGATTTCATCTACACTGAGGTTAAACGGATGCAATTCCAGTTAACAGCACCCATTATTTCTTCTTAGCCTCCTTACTTCCTGCATTAACTCCCAAACAAGTTTCCAGAGACTGAAAATGCATTGCATGCTGAAGGTCACAGCACACAAATAATTGTTCTCTTTGCTCAACCTCTTCAATGTACCGCCTCCGCTATATGCTGCCCTCATCTCAAAGGTTTTAAAATTACCTGCATGCAGAATTTGAGGAGCAGGTCCACAGCTAGTGTTTCACATCACATGTTCAATTGAAAAAAACCAAAAAGAAACGGACAAAACTTGACATTCATTATTTATTCAGTTTACAGAAGAGAAAATCCATTATTCAAAGGTACTAAAGATTTTATTTATTACCTCTGGAAAAAAGAAACCACAAAACATAAAACAAGTGCAAACACAGATCAATAGACATGTTTTATAATTATGATGCAATATACATGTACCTCAAAGAAAAGAAATTCTGTATCTTACACCTGCTATAATAATTTTTTTCCATCCTTGAATATTAGAGAAAATAAATACTATATGCCACATATTAGGCTGACTCATAAAACAAATCAAAGAAATGAAAAAAAAAATCATTTGGTATCAAGTTGTCAAGATTTTTGTAGACACAAAAAATATTAGAAAAAAATTTTTAATATAATGGGGTAACTTCCTAAGAGTCAACAAGTGCCAGTCAATTTAGTAGTTAAATGGCCATGCTGGCACAACACAAGCATTCATCCAGGTCAGTAACCCATCTCCAGCACTGGCTAATGGCTGATACGCAAGCCAGAATATCTGAAGAGGATGAGCATCAGACATTTCATGGCCAACTGGGACCTACAACTGGGTTCACCATGATGCCAAGTCGTAAAGCGATCAACAGTGGTGGTCTCAGCAGCTTCTGCAACTGCATCTCCTTCTGTCGCTTCAGGGCCATATTACTCAGCACTTCCCGGACCAACAGAACCTTGCTAGTCACACAACATGGCCTCCACAGAAGGACTACTTATGAGAAACTTGTGGAGCCAGAAGCTCCTAGCATCTTGCTTGGCCACTCCTAGCCCATTACAACCCACACACAAGTCACTATTGCTAACGCATGGGAGGGATATCAAAGGCACTAGCTGAACAGGTATTGTGCATAATTGAGACAGAGTAGTTTAAAACACTTCTGCACACCTCCGTGCCACTGCAGAAGGGAATGCCGTTCCACTCCGGTGTACAGAACACCAGAAGTTGGAAAAGCCAACAACTGGTTATGGAGGATAGGCATAGTTTATAATACTGGTGTGGCAAAACCTTCTCCTTCACTGACACAGCCTTGGCGCCAAAGGCATTGTGAAAAAGAGATCATTTCAGAGCATAAAATTCTTACAGCAGGTAATTTAAACAGCAACAAAAAGAATCTGGTCCTGAGGAGGCTACTTAACTGTCCCACACTTTCAGCTAGCATTGGTCCAAATTTCCCAGGCTCCTCACTATTCCCCTCAAAAAAATCACTTTGCTGCTCATGTATTTAGATACACATGAATTACGACCTGAGGCTTTGGGCTCATGTTACTAAAATTATATCATTTGTCAGACTAGTAATGATTACTGTTAAGATTTAGCACTGGAGCTAATGAACTATTTTTGACACAGGATCACCACCACTTCAGTGTTTGTTTGCACATATAGGACTGTTATTCACAACTGCAGTGACACACAAAAGATTTTTCCAGTCAATTATCTGAATCAGATACATTGCATAAAATCGAAATATGTCAGTTTTACAAACAATTCTTTTCCCACACCATGACTTAAACATACAAAATAGTTTCATAACAAAAGGGGTCACTAATTTTTCAGGTAAATACATTTTTCTGTGTATGCATAAGACGCATTTAACAATTCTCTTATTTAAAAACACACAGAAAACTACATGCTAGCAGCTTTTCCTTTTAGCAGTGAGATTTTTATTTTGTGGTTCAAGAAATTTTCACAAATTTTGTTATATACTTCAGAAAATAGAAAATACTCAGAATAGCCATCTATAATAAAAGTTAACAAGTATATACCACACTGAATGAATGCCCAGGCAGTTAGTCACACAAAATCTAGTACTGTTATGACTAGACTGCTACCTGAACTATAATTATTTTAAGACCAATTTGATATACTGAACTTCAGTCACAAGTGTGACTAAAATATACATGTATCATAAGTTATGTTAGTGACAGGTAAATCCAATGTAAAAATAATAACTACGTTTTAATTACACTACAACATATTTCTTAACATCTAAGTCACCTTTCCTCTACCAAAAAAAAAACAACAAACATAGCATCTTATGTCCAAAACAAACAAAGTTTTCTTGCCAGAGTAAATTATTCAAGGTAGAATAGAACAAGACTGTCTCTGAATACCTGAGTATTCAGTATTCTCTGAAAGCTGAGTGTTAAAACTACAGCGGAAATTCAATATAAATAAATAGGAAAAGAAGTATATGGTGAAAGACAAACTGTACTTCACATGCATGGTAATAAGCCCTGAGGTGACTATGCACTAACCAGACCTTGGGGCTGTAACAGAAAACCTCAGGTCTGTGGCTTGGTGCTGACCAGAAAGACGTTCTGGGAACAGCATCGGAACAAAACAGAAAATGGCCCTATGTATATAAATGGCCAGACTACATTTTCAGTGCTAGGTACATCCTGCCTTGATGCCACCAAGCTGAGTGGTGCAGTTGATTCGCTTGAGGGAAGGGATGCCATCCAGAGGGTCCTGGACAGGCATGAGAGGCGGACCCGTGTGAGTCTCATGCAGTTCAACAAGGCCAAGTGCAAGGTCCTGCACACGGATCGGGGGCAATCCCCAATATCAATACAGACTAGAGGATGAATGGATTGAGAGGAGCCCTGCAGAGAAGGACCTGGGGAATTGCTGGATGAAAAATTGGACAAGAGCCCGCAATGCGCAATGCCAGCCCAGAAAACCAATTGTATTCTGGGCTGCATCACAAGAAGCATGGCCAGCATGTCGAGGGAGGTGATTCTGCTCCTCTACTCCATGCTCTTGAGACCTCACCTGAAGTACTGTATACAGCTCGAGGGTCCACAGAACAAGACAAACATGGACCTGTTGGAGCAGGTCCAGAGGAGGGCCACAAAAATGATCAGGGGGCTGGAGCACCTCCCTATGAAGAAAGGCTGAGAGAATTGGGGTTGTTCAGCCTGGAGAAGACAAGGCTCTGGGAAGACCTTATTGTGGCCTTTCAATATATAAAGTGGGCTTATAAGAAAGATGGAGAAAGACTTTTTATCAAGGCCTGTAATGACAGAACAAGGGGCAACGGCTTTAAACTGAAAGAGGGTAGATTTAGATTGGACATAAGGAAGACATTTTTTATGATGAGGGTGGCGAGACACTGGAACAGGTTTCCCAGAGGAGTTGTGGATGCCCCCTTATTGGAAGTGTTCAAGTTGGATGGGGCTTTGAGCAACCTGATCTGGTGAAAGATGTCCCTACCCATGGCAGGCAGTTTGTACTAGATGATCTTCAAAGGTCCCTTCCAACCCAGACTATCCTGTGGTTCTATGATTCTCCATCTCAGAAAGGGCAGAGCAGAGCTGTAAGTTACCAAGAAAGGCAATGAAACAAACTGAAAGGTGTAGATTGGTTCCTGTGTACAATTATGGTTATACATGCTGGGATTCTTCAGCCTGGAAGAAAATGGAGGAGGAAAAGATGAGAGAACCTGTTGTGAGAAACCCATCCAGATCAGTCAGTGGAAAGGCTCTCCAGATCACCTTTCAGGCTGAGAATGGTGCCTATTGGAGTAGGACACATGTTACGGGATGCAGGGAAGAGCATTTTGGGATTGTACAAGACTTTTTATAGGATGACTAGAGGAGGAATCAAAGGCAGGGAAAGGGAGGGATCAAGGAGGTTTGGGAGGAGTAAGCATGGGAAAATAGAGAGGTAAGCTGATAAAAGGAGCCAGTCTGGCCAGTACATTTGGCTGTCCATGTCCTGCGCTTGATCACCACAGTCTCTCCTGTCTTCACCTTAGACTCCATTTCTAACTATTTTCCTGGGTGAATGGACTCTGTATATGTGTGCATGTGTATGTATGGAGTTCTAAGGACCATCAACTGGAGGATGGACCACAAGTCACAGAGGCCCATGTGTGCCAGCAACTGGACTGAATGTGACTGCTAGTGAGTACTGAGCCACACCAGCCAGTGAGCAGAAGAAGTCACCTGGCAGCCACCTATCAATACAGAAGTAAGCCTGGGCTGGATAGGTGAGTCTCTGAATGAGAGAATTGGACGAGTTAGATACTGAAGGGGCCAGAAGGTCCAGGTCAACTACTGGTTGGGCCATAAAGTCTGCGGGTCTGTGGAGAGACCCATTTGTGTGTGTCTGCATTTCTGTGCATGAGGAAATTGGAGGCAAGAAGATCCAAGAGCCAGCTGCAAAATGAACTATGTCTAGGCCATTTTCTGGAGGGATCCATGTTGTAAAGATGTATAATTTCCCACTAACAGACCTTCATCTTGATCAGCCAGAGTGGGAAACAGGATGAGGCCATTGGTGCTGTTTGTGTTTGCATCAGTGCTGAGCGTTTCTCTCTGTGTTGGTTTGTGTGTACTGAACACCCCAGTTTTGTGCGTGTGCTGCTGCATGAGGCTGTGCACCTTCATACTGGTTGGACACAGCGGCATGAAGCTGAAGCAGATTCATCAGCCCTGAACAGTACAACATTAAGGTGTTGATTAACAATCAAAAGGTATTTCTTTATGATAATGTGCAGTGAGCCCTCAAACTACTTGCAGCAGTCACTGGAGACTTCAGACGTATCTAGGGATGCAAAAAGGCATTTGGCAAAGTCTTAGAAGAAGAATGGCTGTTAACTGCAAAGGCGTGAACTTCAGCTCAGGGTATCAGGACTGCAAGTTGCTAAAGCCTACAACAGCATTTATGGAAAGCATCACTCATGCCCTGTTACGATACACTTATCCAGCCATCAGCTGTTGACACTAAGGGAGAGTGGAGATTGGGCTTTTGATCTATGGTGGTCAAGCTTATGTTGAAACTTATGACATAATGAATACTTAGTTCTTGCTACTCTTACAAGGATGAAGCTAGCATTCTGTAAAATGAATTATGTAACGATTAGGAAAGGCATGTAATTAAGTCTGATTTATAACACAGGGCTGATACTTGAAGTGTGCGGCAGCTCTCCAGAAGCTGTCTAGTGCTCTCAGTTCCTAAACATTTTTAAAAAGGTACTCTATGCACCATAATGATAAATCTCTTCATCCACAGAGCTAAACCAAACACACAGTGTTTTGCCTTGAACCATGTAAACAGAACTGAGTTGCATAGCTTTGGTGGTATTTTTGACCTCACTCATCTTTCAGGCTAGAAAGTCAAGATGCAAACGTTATCTGGTAATAACAAATTGCACCACATGACATCACTACAGAAACGTGGCAATCCCTTTAGTTTATTATAATGAAAAACACTCTAAAATGAAAGGTCTCTACCCATATGCAACCCTCAGCATTTAAAGCCTCTGAAATAAACTATAAATAAGTACCTTAATGGCTAGGATATCAACACTGTCTCAAGAAAACAGTGAGGGTTCACACTGAACTAGGAGAAGGTAGCAGTGTTTCTCCATATGAAGACAAAGATACATCACTAGAATAGAGAAAATCAGAAGTGGACCTCAAAGATTTACTATTTATTGTGAAATGTCTAGCTAGGTAAGAGTACCATAGTTGTCAGTTATCTAATGGTCTGCAACCATCACAACGTCTCAGGCAAGGCACCAGACATCAGTTTCCAGATCTGAGTGTGACTAGGAAACAAATTTTCATGCAAGTTTTAAAGACTTTTTTTTTTTAATACATTAGATGATAGTATATACTTAAAGCAATCGTATTATCCTTGCTGGCTGTCAAATGATTTTGGAAAACCTAGCTGGCTTTCTAGTAATGTGGCTAACCATAAAGGAGATGTGCAAGTGTTATTTTTAAAACATGATCTGTGTTAAGGATAGAAAAGTTACATATTAATTTAAAAAACACTGAGCAACTTTGAGTGTGTGATGAGTGCTAAGTACAATAAGTAGGAATTATTACTACCACATTTGGAAGTCCCTGATGATAGGAGTTATGTAGGCAAAACTTCATGAAATACACTTAATGAAGTAAATTTAATAAAGTACACTTCATGAAGTACATCTCAGGATTGCAAGAAGAAGCTGTTCTAGGTGATGAGAGAGGGTTAAGAAAACCTATACTTTGGAAACTAACTTAGGAATTTTCCAAAACCTTGGGATTCACTGCCATGCTCTAAATACTACTATCTTTAATATTTAATACTAATAAATATATTAGATCGTATGTAATACTTAATATGCAAAATAAGATATTTGCAAGACAGCTGAATTCACCTAGAGACCCTAATATGTTCCAGCTCCAGAAACAACTTAAAGTGAATATTGGCAAGTGTTTCCAAAAATTAAGCCGATGTTGCTTAACTAGTACATGAGAACAATTAATTCAGCGTAAGTTTTTAAAACAAGTATTTCAAGTGCTAAGTTTAAGGACATCCTCAGAGCAGTTTTCAGTAACAACATCAACAACAAAAAAAGTGCATCTCTCCATGCTTCTAAGTCCATATTGCATATCTTGTTTTACTGATCACAAGGACTTCTGCTGTCTGCTCTGTGTTTATTATGCTAACAGGTGCCAACACTTCCATTTAATCCAATCTGGAATGTCTGCTCTATCTTGCTGTGCCTTCCTGTGTCTATGTATGGTAAGCTAAGTATGCCTAGCTCTAAGACGCCTACAGTTATACAGCTTTGGCTCCTCCATGTACAAGCAGTATCTTCTAATTTAGCTTCTCTGAGTATTTAACAGAGGGCACTGAAATTGATTAAGGCTTTCTGTATACCCAAATGGCTGCTACACATTTAAATGCATCAAACCTGCTAAATAAATTTGCTATTACTATCTAACAGGAAGAGATTATTTGCTAAGGGTACTTGGATATTTTTGATGACATATATACAAACAACATTGTCCCTACACCCACCCCACCCAGGAAGAGGGTTGCCTAACACAGCAGTGCATCAAAGCAGCATAGGGGTAGCAAGGCTCTGACCAACACATGAATCCCGCAGAACAGTTTAAATACTGCATGTTTTCTTAGTTACTTGGAGGGCACAGCTTTAGGAACAGCTAATGTCATCTGCATAATAAAAACTGCAGTTACACTTGCCTGTCAAGGAGGACTTTATTAAGGCAGTAAGAAATCAAAGATTTCCAGTACAGGTACCTGATGGACGAAAAGGGGCAGACAAGGAAAGACAAGAGGAACTGGGACTTTTTAGCGCCAGTCTTGATTTTCTGGTAGAAAGGGATTTTATAGTCTACTGACAGCTGTAACCATAAAAATTTGTGCTATGAGACAGTTCTTGTTCAGCATAAACACTGTAAACAGATATGCCCATCCTTAGTGACAAAATGGGTTTTAAGTATCTCAGTAAACTAGTTGCTCCCTTTTAAGTCCTTAATTTTAAAAAAACACCCAAGAAACTATCTTATGTCATACTCTGTTGTGTCACATTGTAATCCCAAAGTTGAAAACAAGAGAGGATGCCAACAATTCTAGGCTGAGACTTTCTATATTTTTACCTTAGTAGCCTTGTGCTTTTCTCAAAACAGTTCATGGAAAACTGCTGGTGATTTATGCAGATTTGACATACCCCGGTAATCCAAATAACAATCAAAAATTAGCATACACTGACACTCTCACGACATGAGTAACCCATAATAAAAGCTGCAGGTTATATACACAATACATGCAGAACAGGATACTGTTAGTCATGTAAGTATTACTCAGTGATAATTAAATAATTTGCTGTAGCTATATTCAGGGGTTTTTAAGAGGGTAAGGTGGGCAGCCTGATTCTGATAAACATTTTTAATCAAACAAGTCAATTACATTTGAATACACTCCTTTGGAAGCTCCCAAAACTCTCTTCCAAATATGTTTTCCATTAATTGTCCATATTTCCCACAGCACTCCACCCCACTCATATCCTTCCTGACTTGTGTTACTTAAAAATAACCTTGAATCAAGAAAGAACATCAGGAAATATAAATGGAAATGGCAGCTGATCAACCCCTAATAAAAGGTACATGGTATTAAAGCAGATCAGGCACCTGGTCCCACTTGATATATTTAGAAGAGTCTAAACTCTGAAGTTACTTAGTTTAAATAATCCACTCCAGTGAAATTATATCAGATATACCCACAGCAAAGGAGAGACGCTTATTTCTATGCTTTTGATGTAAGAATCACCACTCGTGCATTTTTATAGAAGTAAGCAGAGTAGGAATAAACCCTTACAATGCTTAACATTGCTCAGGGGTGTTCCAGTTTTATACATTATGCAGCTTCACTACCAGACAGGTATTCCCCAAACACATCTCGAGGGGTGAAGATTAAAAAAAAAGAAAAAGCCACCTGAATAAACAGTACAGAGAAGTAGACAATAAGGTGAAACTCAGGAAGAAAAAGGGTAACAAAGTGATACACACTAGAGCCAACACTAGCCCTTCTGACAGTTTCTTGAGTATACTAAAGCTTAACAACCACTTTCCCCTCTTTCCTTCTGTCTCTATAATAAATACAGACTGAAGAAGATCCAAAGTTATGTTACATTTCCCAGGGCAGCACAACTAAGTATTTTGTAAATATTGTTATTGCTCAGCACAAGGAGAAAACAAGAGCAGAAAAATGCTGAATTATGGATATATTCCAAGTACCTCAAGAGAAGGAAAAAAGGCTTCAGCTTTAGTTAGCAACAGTTATATCACATTCTGCTCATTAGCACAAAAAGTTTAAAGTTAAGTTTATTCTAGTTGCACAATTTTTTTCCTGCTACATTTTAAACATTTGCCAAACCAGAATGACTACTTCAAATTTAAATCAGATGGGAAATGATTGAAAAGAAAATAACCTCTCTCACTCCCCCAGAAAACAGAAGAGAACTAAAGTAGAAAACACATGCCACATACACACTGCACTCATGCCACATACACACTGCGCTAATACATGCAAAAAGAAAAAGCAGCACATCACAAGCTCAAAAAGCCAGAAAGAATTTTCACCTTTTTACTTTTCAGAAAATTGTTAGAAATTCTGAATTCAGATTTTTATTGTGGTTTCCAGTAACACATCTGCTAAGATGCTGAGACAATAGTGAATTTCTTCCAGAGAAAGAAAAGTAAGATTGATCACTGTAGAGCAACTTAAAAAAATGTCCTGGCATATACATTTCTCTTCACCCCGTGATTTTACTTCCTGACAACAAGCAGACAGGAAAACGTAAGAAAGTGAAGTGGGAAGCCTTGCAATTTTATGTTACAAAAGAATTTCCTACTATTTGGGCCTACAGTTCTGTCTTAGAACTAAATCTCCTCAGTGAAGGTTCGACATCACCTTTTACTTGTCCTCTGGTTGTTCAGCCAGCCAGTTCAGCCTGGTTGTTCAGCCAGTTTTCAACCCACATCACTGTCCCCTTATCTAACCCATACTTTGTCAGCTGTCTATGATGATGATGTTACAGGAGACAGAATCAAAGACTTTAGTAAAGTTGAGATAAACAACCCCCACTGCTCTCCCCTCATCCACTAAGTCAGTCGTCTCATTGTAGAACACTATCAGGTTGGTCAAGTGTGATTTCCCCTTTGTAAATCCATGCTGACCACTCCCTATCACCTTATCCTCATGTGTGTGGAAATGCTTGCCAGGAGGATTTTCTTCATCACCTTCCCAAGGACTAAGCTTAGACTGACTGGCCTGTACGTCCCTGCATCTTCCTTTTTGCCCTCCTTGAAGACATGAGTGATATCTGCTCTCTTCCAGTCTTCAGGAACTTCTCCCAGTCACCATGGCCATTCTATGGCCTTCAAGTCTACGACACGAGGTTCACTCAAGCAAAAAGTTCAGATACCACTGGACTGCATTAAGACATTATTAAAGACTACAGATTGATTCAAAGTCAGAGAGACTTGTGTTCCTGAGTCACTCAAGAATTTAGAAAATCTTGAATTTTTAAATTAAACTGGAGTAATTTATAGGAAAAAAATCTATTTTTACTGCATGTAACTGCCGAACAGAGACATTATAGTAAGGAGGCAAAGTCCAAACATCTAAACATATTAGGAAAGATGAAAAAACACAATTCAAAAATATGACATGCCTTGGATGCTGCATGTTTTTGCTGTTCTTACCTAACAAATCTCATGTTCTACGACAGAGGTCAAAAAGTAACATTAGAGAATAAAACTCAGAATGGCTTTCAAAATTACTTGGAATTGCTCTGTGACCTTTGCAAAGCAAATCATTAGAGCTCCTTCTGAACATTCTGCTTATTCTACAAGCCATTTAGAGCAGACCCAGCTTGTTACACTTGTCATATAGTCAATTCATTAGGTCTCCATCCGAGGCCTTACACACTCCCTACATCCTAGAAATCTAGTACCTGACCCATAAAATTCAGCTTATAACAATCTGGCAATAGCAAGACCAAGTAGCCAAGACATGAGTTAAAGAAAGGGGCTGAATCACAAAGTGGACTGTGGTAGCAAGGGTGTCCACTATGGGAAACCATCCTGTGAGCATGAGACAGGTTAGAAGCCATGTAAAGGCAAACACCCAAGGACTCCCAGTGAGATTACAAACACTACACCTGTACTCTCTCAGGTATAATCCACACCTTGCAGTGCACTCTGCAACAGCTCTTTGGGGCTCACACCACAGTGCTTTCTTCCAAGCTTGTTGCATGGAAGCTGAGTAAAGTACATGAACTCTTCTGCTTTTTCAAGTAACCTCCTGTACAACACACCACTGTCAGAATGAGAAGACTTGGTTGCTTACACTTCTTCACCCACCTTGAAAACAACAGTAGAAAATCAGGATCTCTCAGCAGACCAAGAAATAAACTGTTGTTGCCCTGGAAGCTACTGAAGCAGTTGCACAAGTAGGACACAATGCCTTTGAGAAGCCATGAGAAAGGACACAAGTGATGAAGTAAGTCTTACACAGAGAGGAGCACAAAAGACTAAGCAAACTCATACAATGTTCCCAGCACTGCGCACACAAAGCAACTCAGAAGCACTGCATTAGTATTTGTGGGGCAGAAACCAGACCAGGAAGACAAAACAAAACAAGCAGTTTGAAATTTACACAAGTCAAAGCAAACACAAAAGGGAAAGAGGAAGACACAAGAAAGATACAGCAAAATGTCTGTACAACCCTATAGTATTAGCCTACCAACGAATTTCAGTGATTACAAAAACCCTAAGTCTTGACAGAGAATCATAGAATCATAGAATCATTAAGGTTGGGAAAGACCTCGGAGATCATCCAGTCCAACTGTTAATCTAACTGCCAGGTCCACCTCTAAACCATGTCCCTAAGCACCACATCCACATGTTTTTTGAACGCTTCCAGGGACTGTGATTGCACCACTTCCCTGGGCAGCCTGTTCCAATGCCTAACCACTCTCTCCGTGAAGAAATTTTCCCTAATATCTAACCTAAATCTCCCCTGGCACTACTTGAGCCCATTTTCTCTTGTCCTGTTGCTTGCCACCTGGGAGAAGAGACCGACCCCCACCTCGCTACAACCTCCTTTCAGGTAGTTGTAGAGAGCAATAAGGTCTCCCCTCAGCCTCCTCCAGGGTAAACAACCCCAGCTCCCTCAGCCACTCCTCATCAGACATGTGCTCCAGACCCTTCACCAACTTCGTTGCCCTTCTTTGGACACGCTCCAGCACCTCAATGTCCTTCTGGTAGTGAGGGGCCCAAAACTGAACACAGTATTTGAGGTGCGGCCTCACCAGTGACGAGTACAGGGGCACTATCACCTCCCTGGTCCTGCTGGCCACACTATTCCTGATACAAGCCAGGATGCCATTGGCCTTCTTGGCCACCTGAGCACACTGCTGGCTCATGTTCAGCCGGCTGTCAACCAGCACCCCCAGGTCCTTTTCCACCAGGCAGCTCTCCAGCCACTCCTCCCCAAGCCTGTAGCATTGTGTGGGCTTGTTGTGACCGAAGTGCAGGACCCAGCACTTAGCCTTGTTGAACCGCATGCAGTTGGCCTCAGCCCATCGATCCAGCCTGTCCAGGTCCCTCTGTATGGCCTTTCTACCCTCCAGCAGATCAACACTCCCACCCAACTTGGTGTCATCTGCAGACTTACTGAGGGTGCGCTCGACCCGCTCATCAATATCATTGATAAAGACATTGAACAGAGCCAGCCCCAACACTGAGCCCTGGGGAACACCACTCGTGACTGGTCACCAACTGGATTTGACTACATTCGCCACCACTCTTGGGGCTCAGCCATTTGGCCAGTTTTTTACCTAGTGAAAGTGCACTTATCAAGCCATGAGCAGTCAGTTTCTCCAGGAGAATGCTGTGGAAGACAGTGTCAAAGGCTTTACTGAAGTCCAGGTAGACAACACCCTGCTGGCATAAGAGGACCTGCTATAATTACAAATAACTTATTCACAAAAAAAAAAAAAAAAAAAAAAAAAAAAAAAAAAAAGAGAGAAAGAAACTCTTTCCAATTTCAGTGAAGTGCATCAAAACTGAACTGCCTGAAGCAAGAGGTTGTACAACTGAGGTCAACGGGAGTAGCAAGAGCATTTTGCCTGGAAGGACAAATCTGCAAGGTGTACCCAACAGATCTCAGTGGCAGAGGGAAATAAAGTCATGAATTACAAGAGTAATACCCCAGCTCTAGGATTAGGCACTTCTCAGGTATGACCATGTGCTTTTCCTGTATGCAGAAACAGGCACATGATACCTTATGACTAACGCAGTAACCACTTCTGTGTTCACCCATTAAGCCGCAGATGAACACCCTAAAATACTGCAAGGATAAACAAATATCCCCATGCAGATGGTGTTACTCATATGCTAGCATATGGGAAGCACTATTAGACCTGGTTTACTACTGCAGAAGTAAGGCAGTCAAGAAACTGATTCACCAGGAGGCCACAGGGAGGGAGTGGCTCACGAAGCAAGTGCACCCAGGACGTACATAACCCAAATAACCATCCTTCTACTCTGTATCACCTAGCTTAAGAACACACATAACACACACACACATTGAGATGTCTTCAGAAAAGTAAAAATAAAATAAAAAATCAAAGTGGTATCTGAAGAAAGTCAATGAACTTCAAGAAAACCTACTTAAAATCAGAGCTGGGAAGATGATACTTGCTTTTTTTTGCCTTTTTTTTTTTCCTCCTCTATGAAAGGTAAATCTATTTATTTATTTCACATGGAACCACTTGGCATTACTCTGAATTGTCAAGTACATCCAAGCGGCTGCCTTTACTTCATTCACTTCACTGGCATGCAGCCAAGTTATCTGCTGCTAAGCTACAAGAATGCAGTACAGCATTCAGGGAAGAGTATCTCTCTCTAAAGCATTTTAATATTAGTATACATGGTGCAGACATGACTTCTCTGTAGGTCTGCAGCAATTTTCATACTGCTGATGACAGAGCTCTCTCAGGTCACTGCACATTTTGGACTGTATAACACTGGACACCAGCTAGCTAGGCTTTCCCTCAGGCCACCAAGTAATGCACTTATGAAACCTGCACCTGCAGTAGGCAGCAAAATTATGAGAAAAACCCTACTGTAGGGCCTGCAAGCTTACACACATTACAATAACAAATCTGCACCAAATGACGCTGTTCATGACATCATTCAGGTGCTTCCTTAGAATTGACGCATTTAATTTCACAACAGCCTCTGAGGTAAGAAGGAATTACTGCAAATATGGCCAGCACAAAAACCAACAGTTTCAGATGCAACTCAATTTGGATGCCAGATCTGAAAAACCATTGGCCTTTGGTATTCAAAAGGCACTTTTATTTGTTTCAACCACTACTTTCACAGACATCATTTCTACCTTTGCGTGCCTAGCTCTTGTGCCAAGCCAGGTTCCCAAAAGAAGGAATGATTAATTACTGTAAAACACCTCAGGGACGTGAGTTGTGCAATTTTTCACAGAGATCCTAGACAAAAGACAGAATCCAGTCCCCACAGGTGGTGTTCTGATTTTACCATGAAATCATGTTTCTCTTCCTGCTGTCTCATGCCTCATGTACTACAAATGCTCAGAGAAGGATGAGGGAAAAACAGAAAAGCCCTATAGAAAATGACCCCATTCAGGATATTAATCGCAATTCTTCTTTTGAATACCTTATGAGAAAGGAGTCCCAGGAAAGAAACAGATCTCCTGAAACTGCAGAGCACATCAAAACACAGAAGAGTGACTGCTGGGCTGCTCAAGAAGCCTTAGCTCTGTCCTCCTCTGACTGCTGTGTGCTCGATCCTGCATCCCTACAGCCTGTTCATATTCTCTGCGCACACAACTCCTTGGACTTCACAGAGAAGCAAAAGAGACAGAAAACATGCAGAAACATGCACTAATACTTGTAAGGAGCAGCTGCAGGACCAGAGAGTCCGCTCCAGCCCTCGGATCTTACACTGAGCTGGCACTGTGACAGCAGTAACTGGCTCCTATCTTGCTGTGGGATAACCACGAGAGGGAGAAGACATATATCGCTCCAGCAGGCATTACACTTTGCGTCTGCTGTCACAAAAATACAGACATTCCTGGATTGTGGAAGTCTGGAAGATTCCAGAGTCTAAAAGCACCAATTCATCTGGATCTTATCCCCATCACTGTTCCTCAGCTCATCTGGTGTTCGCTTCAGTCGTCATATACTTCTTGGGGCAAGAAAGCTACAACCAAAAGACCTCACTGTTGTAAAACCAACAAATATACCCGTCAAATTACCCATATAAGGCTGAGTACCATCCCAGGAGCCCCCATTTGCCTGATGTTCCTGGTCAAGCCCTAAGAATAGGTAAAAATACTGAAGATATCAAATGCAATAGAAGTATTATCACCTCAGTCCATTTAGTACTGTTCTTCCCTTCATCAGTACACACAAATATCTGCATGACTAGTGATCATATTGCACAGATATCAGTGTTGGATTCCTCCACTTTTCTGTCAGTTTTTCTTCCATCTTTCTCTTAAGAGAGCTTTGCAGGTGGCCCATAATTTTTAAGTTCTCCCCAACAGATTTATTAGGGAGAAGCATTTTTAGTATTTCTCTAAAATTGTTCTCTGAGTGCCAAATGGAAGAGAATATGACTAGTGCAAAAGAAGGCTGCAATTTTCTTGTCATGTATGAGCATCCATGAATGCATGGGGTCAAAAATAAATTCCTGATTTCATTCTGGAGGACATCAGAGCGACTCTGTCAAAGTCATTGAACGCGATCTCCACAATTCCAGAGAAGAATATACAAACTTTGGCATTTGCTGAAAAAGGAGAAACAACTTCTGTAAAGGAGAGGAAGTGAACAGAAAGCAGAAAGAAAAAGAACCAGTAGTCACCTGCAATCATCCTAAACTTCCACTATGTGAGGATCCAGCATATAGCTAAAACATCAAACAGAGAACAGCAATAACATAGTGTGTTTTAGGATTCAGTATGGAAGATTTCAGAACTCTGTCTACAGCCATGAACACTCAAATCTCACAGCTGGCTGGGTGAAAAATCAACAGATGTTCCCCATGACAGCAGCAGAACACATTATCTGAGGTGCCCAGGACACAGGTATCTGTATGTGAGCCAGATGTGTGAGTTCAACAGCCAACTGAGATTTAGTCACTACAGTCAGTGGAGCCTGTTCAGTTTAACAAATGTAGACACCTAACTTAGGATGGGATGACTAGGTCTCTAGACTTCACTGACTGTACTGGCTAGGACTCCGCTGTCTGCAACAGGATCTAGCTCATGTGGGCCACCTAAAGTTGCATGAGCAGCGTCCTACCCTACATTCCACTACTGCAAGTATATAGACTTTTACAGAGAGTTTATAGTTTATTCAAAGAATGCTAAATAGAGGCACAACATTTAAAAAAAAAAAAAAAAACCAAAAACAATATAATGAGGTTGCTGAGTTCAAAAATTGCAAAGGACACACTGTAGTGCAATGGAAATCTTGCAGTAATTTAGGAACTTGAATGACACTAGGTCAAAGCTGCAGAACAATGAAGCAACAGATAACTTCCATTACTCAGCCATTATACCACAGTCAAAAACTCAAAAGGCAAAAATGGACAAAAGTCACTGTTCAACAGTGCCATGAGGAGAAAGGGGAGAACTGTAAGAGGGAGACAGAATATAATCCCAGATTCTTTTCAATAGTTACAGCATTAATTCTTAAAACACAATCCATTTTTTTCAAAAGAAGTAGTGGAACTGATTAGAGCTGCCACAACAAAATGCTTCCACTGTAAAAAAGTGGAAGTAAAATCACTTATGACAATATAGCTCAGTTCAGAATTGGCAGTTTATAAACACTTCCTAATAAAACTCAGTTAGTTCTGAACTCATGGAAAATAGAATAGAGATATTGAAATGGCTGGATTAAATTGGGGAAGCCTCTGCTTCTATATATACTGATTCTGTACCTCAAACAGAAAACCTTATGGAATTGGTAAGTCAAAAAAAAACATTGGAAGCTAGATTGTAAGCATATGTTCCTAGATATCTAGTGCAGAGGCACAGTGTTAAAAAAAAAACCTGTCCCTCAAGCAATCTTCAGCATCAGTAACGGCTGGTAGACGGAAAAAACTGGAAAGAGGTACTATGTGGAATCTCATTTTCCTTAAAGTATATGAACAGGGGATGACACTATTTTTCTGAACTGCTGTGGCTGATCAACAATCAAGCAGAAAGCAAACATCAACACTGTTTTCAGTCCAGACAGAATCTACCCACACCCACCCCCCCCCAGCAGATCTATGAAAGAGTACCTAAATTTGGCCAGTCCATTACCACTTCAGGAAGCACGAAGTGAGAACGCTTAGAACATTCACGCTGAAAAACGGCTTCATGTTGCCTCAGAGTCCGCGGCAGCCATGATACCAAATTTGCTTTGAAGCAGCAGATCTAGACAAGTGTGCTACTGCTAGCAGCAAAAACCTGTTGCTAAGAATGGCCAAAAGCAGTGGACTGGTATTTTCAGGCCTCACTATCTTCACCAGCTGCATGAGGTCTATGTTAATGATTTACTGCACTGAAGGGGTTCTTTTTGGTGTGAATCTGCTCCTCTACATGTGGAAGTCCCACAGTGGGACACCATGTAGAGTGCCCTGCTTGCAATGTGGGCAGAGGGTCCTGCAGCTATCAGCTCTCCACAGATGCATTATGCACTACCAACTGGGTTGGACCGTTGTGGCTCAAGATGCCATATGGACATGCACACCAGGAACCATAATAGGCTGCACCAAAATGTGCCCTGTCCCTTCCCTCTTTGCACAAACTACTCAGTAATGCAGACATATTACAAGTGGCAAAACAAGACTGGTAATTATAATATCTGTGGCCAAATAGAGCAACCGTGACAGCTTTTATTGTACACGCAGATTCTTAGGATGAAAAATCCTCAGCAAGTGGATCAAAAAAATGCTGCTATATTACTAATGATGACACTGTAATACATAATATATGAATATATAAAGAGTGTTACAACATTGCCATATTACTACAGAAATGGAAGAAGCTCTGCCTGGATCTTCTATTTAGGTACACAGTGAGAAATTAAAATGGGTAGCATGTGACCAGAAAACAGGATACATGCCTTACAGGTCTTCTTAGATGGTGATGAAGAACAAAAAAAACCACATCTATTGTTTTGAAAGTTAAATAAAGGCAAATTGAGATAAATGGAGTATAACTATTCAGTAGATCAGGGACTGACTTGCTATTTTTGTGCTCAGAATTTTTTTTGTTTTCTACAAATTTCCTCTTACAGTTGAAGAACTAAACAGATCAAGCAAAAACGATGCAACTCTGCCAACAAAGGATACAAAATGAAAAACGTAGTAGCATTGACTGTAAGACTGGTGGAAGAATGAAATTCGTGTTAGACTGTTATGATACTTTTTTTTAAATGTAATTTGAGTATTCACATTATCGGTGTGAGCTACACTGCTGTATGTAGGTTCTGGTCACTTTGCACAGCCTTCGTGCGACGTTTAAGGTTGAAAAGGTGGAACACATGATTCTTACATGGTAAGCGTTTGTGTGACATTTTTGGTCTTTATGCTTTGGGATGCGTTTCTAATTTAGTTCTAACCTGCTTCCAATCTTTCGCTCGCTGACATTTCACCTGCTAGCTAGAAGGATTTCCCAGCAACTCCACAAATAAGACTTTGCCAAATGTCATTTGTCTTGGGATCTAATTATTTTTCCAGTAACTTAATTAAGGAGTATGCACTTCTGTTAAAGTATACTGTAATACTTCAGGATCTTACAGATACCTCACAGGGAAACGTTCAGGACTTCACCCTGTGGTTTCTCTTCAATAATACTTGACTTCACCAAAATCCAGTCTTACTACCATCACTCTCAATGTTGTTTTAATTACTCTTTAGTCCAAGATATTCAGGCAGTGTCTATTGCCCTCAAGTGTGACAGGCACTTAAGAACAGAAAACAATGGATCAGTCTCCAGTTCCTGACCAAAGTCAATTGACGTGGATTAAGGCGGCCAAAGGTTTAATATTAAACTATTCAATGGCATCAATATTCTCCAAGTTACATCTGTGTGGATATAACTAACCTATCAAGAAGAAGGCATTTCAAAAATAAACTATTTCTACCTGTAATTCACTTTTCAGCTGGGTACATTCCCAACTTTGGCATAGTTACAAACAGCCCATTTTGTAACACTACCGCAAAAACATACATTTTCAAGAGTTAGAATGAAATGCTTAAATTTTGGCAAAATAGCAATAAATATGACCATGAGATTTGCTGTTCTTCATCCCCAAAACATGCTCATTACTAAGCAAGCAGGTAAACACAAAACATTTATCAAATACCAAGTTCAGTCCCTGGAGAGATCACAAGGTTTATACTTTTCTATTTATTTACCGCTTGTTGCCTGAGGCCAGAAAGCACACTGTAAATTCACTTTACAGTTCTGCACGAAGAGCCAGAGGCAACCACTTCAATGCAGCTTGCCTTAAGCGCAGTGTCAGTGACTCGTTTTTCATTTACTCCTTATATCAAAACAGTCTGAACCAATCCATTTGTTGAATGTGCCCACAAACTGTATCATTTCATGACAGTGACCAAATGATGGTGGGGGGACAGGGATTTCCTAGGAAAGTAAACAACAGCTAGTTACCCCAAAGTTGTCTTCATAGAAGAACCGTTTAGAGACTCTCACAAGAAGGTCTTACAAAAACACTAACATTTTAAAACTTTCCCACTGGCCATCTTTTTTAATTAACTTTAATTAACTCCTTCTGTTGAAGGTAGTCCATCAAAAAAAAAAAAGGTTTGGAGGGAAAAAAAAATCCAACAATTTTTTTCTTCTCAGATATTGAGAAGACAAATTCACCTATTATTTTTTAAATGCTGCGGAAAATTTCTAAAACATGGGCATCTCTGGTGGACCTTTGCACTGGAACATCCCAGGGAGTTACTTGCCCACATGCAAGCAGTAAGATTTATGGACAATACTACACCTGAAGGTAGCAAGCTATCTTGCCAGAAATATAGTATGACTCCTCAGCCATCTACTACATATAACAGACATAGGATGCTGAAAAACACGGGGGGGGGGGGGGGGGGGGGATCGCCCAGTGAAGATATTAACTTTTAATTCATTATATCTTCAGAAAAAAATCACCTTTAAGCACTGTTGCTAGGTTTTATATACACTAAATTAGCAGAGAGGTACAGCAAAAGCTGTTGGTGGCATATGCCTGCTTTATCACTTCAAGGAATGTATGTAACATAGAGAGGTTTCAAACACTACAAAATCACCATGTCCTTTATAAAAGAAATACAGAGCTACAGTAAGCAGAAAAAATTCGAATAATTGGATTCTGTTAATCTGTGGGGACATGGACTTAATACTGCATTTAATTTTGCTAAGTGGGAGGAAGATTATTGCAGGCAAGATACAAAGAATAGTCTCTGCTCAAATCGTGTAACATTTACAAGCTTAAATACACTAAGACAGTTATTAATAACTATATCAGAACATTTCCATGTATTCAGTCCACAGTTATGAAAGAAACTAAACATATAGGCCTCCTCCCAATGCAGACAATAATAGTAATAATAATATTTACATTCCTCTATTCACTTGCTTCCAATAGTCCTTTAAAAAAATATCTGTGAACTTGCTGGATAACAAGTGCCAGTCTCCTATGAAACACTGCAGAAAGCATAATTTTTAGGCATTTTACTTTACTTTTGAAAGAGACTAGCCACCCACTGAGACAAAGCCATTCTCTTTCCAGAGTTTTTGAAACAAAAGCTGAAATTCATTCTCATCAAGTCTGTCTTTGCCACAGTGGAGGACTTGTTGGGAGCTGCACTTGTTTACAGCCTACGGTTCCTGTGGGAAGAAGCAGTTTAACTAATATCAGAACTTAAGCTTTTCACATTTAGTATTTTCATGTCCTAATTTGCTGTTTTGAAACCCAGCTTCTTCCACATTGTAGTTCTTTCAATAAATATGTCTTTTTTTCTGAAATGTGAAATCACAGTGGATAGCAACACCTGTTTGGCATTTACAAAAACTCTTCTAAAATCTGAGGGAGATTAAAACACTTTTCTTTAAAAATAAAACTCCCCCTACTAATCATTTAATATCTGCAACATACTCGATTTGATCCCATATTCCCAGAATATGAACTGCTTCATGCATTATGCAGTTTGTGAATATTAAGAAAAGTACTGTACTTTTAAAAGAATTTGCTGTGAACCAAATATCCTTCTGAAAGAAAAAAATATACTAATACCTTAATGGAAAAGACCAAAAAAGCGCATGCTGTCATTGCAGGTTTTTTTTGAAGCTCTTAATCCTTTAATATTACAGCAAATCTTATGAAGGTTATTTAGCATCTTCCACAACACAGTGGTATAGTTCCTGTAATACTTTAATGTCCCCTCATGATGGACTGGTGGAAGGGCATAACAGCACCAGTAGTGGTTAAATGCGAAATCATTCAGCTGCTGGGCTTGTTGTGAGATAGGCACCTAAACACATCTGTTGACCAAAATAGAGTCTCCTGTATGGGGAAGTACGGCTCCGACACTCTCCCCACTGAACTCTGACAGTCAACTTCTCAGCACAGTTCTTACCTGGCATACGACTTGACAAGCAATCCTCAAACAACTCAAACTAAAATTAAAAGGATCTGCAAACTAAGGAAAACAAAATCTATTTGTTCTGCATGCATTTTCCATAATCTTCAGTTACGTAACTTAAAGAAAATGCATTGCTTTTTCACATATCCATGCAAAGAATGTTGACGAAGCTCTCGCATGATTAATTCTTCTTCCTCTCCACCATTTGTGTAAATCTGTAGCACATATCACTCTAATGTCTAAATTACCTAGGTAAATAAAACCCAAACTAAAAGAGATTATTTTTTAAATTCTCTCTCTTCTGGAGAAGACAGATCTGATTCTTCATAGAGTTTCTAATTTTTCTCATTCCATTAATACATTTGTGTGGTTAAATCAAAGCAAATTAAATCTAGGCAGTATCTTTACACTGCCAGTAGCTAACATGTACAACACTGAGTTTTCATTATCATCTGATTAAAATAACTTTGTCTTCCTCTGTTAATAAGCTGAAGGTTCGCAGTTTATTACTTCATACCTGTAAGAACATAGCATATTTTCTGAAGAAAAAGGGCTGCTTAATTTTCAAATATTTCTCTTTTCTTGTGATTGATCACTTTTAGTCACTGAGGGAGTTTCCTGTACACCTTAGCAAAGGGTTGTGTCCATATGAATATCAAAACAAGGGTGCACTTTAATGAGTAAACATCTGTAAAAACTACTAATACTCAAAAGCTCTATTCTGCATCAAGCAAAAGACAACTAAGAAAAAGATATTTTCTGATGGTCTGCCTTGAAAATTTAAACTAGGATCCCATGAAAAAAAACCTGAAGTGTTCTTCTGCCTCTTTAATAGCAGTCTGCTATTGTTAAAAACATGAACATAGCTGATGTTTAAAGCACAGCAAAATTCAGCTTTGTCCCTTGTAATTATTTTGTCTCTGCACCACTAAATGTAATTACAAACAACTCAGACATTCATCACTATAAAAGCACAACTTAAGATTCCCAGAGAACAGATACAGAAAGGCATTGTTTTCACACAGTTCTCTTAGTCTAGCTGTAGTTTAACAACACTACCGATAAACAAGAGTACTAAGCCAACGTAAAGCAGACGGGGAAATAATCATGTTTAATTTCATCTAGGGAATCCTCCAGTATTTCATTTATGAATGCTTACAAAAACATGCCTCAAAGCAACAAGCAAGAACGTGACAGACAAATATGACATAACTGCAACCATCCCAACTTCCCAAAGTTCACTTGCTTAACTATGTACCATCTCAAAGGCTGCTTAAGCACACAAGTATTTATTGTAAATGGGCAAAAAAGCACAAACACAAGACAAGGTTCCGAGCTCTCCTCGCACAGTTATCCCACTAGCACAGCACGCAGATGTGCCGGCTCTCAGGAGCTGACTTTGGTCTGTGTCCCTTTCTCGCAATCAGCAGGAAACGCCCGCAGCCACCTCGAAACCACCCTCCTTACAGTTACCCAAACTTTTCCAAACCAGTTTGACACCTGTTTGGTTTCTCCTATTCAGGGAGAAAGACAGTAGGGCATGACAGGTGCAGATTCAAACAAATTTTACCCAGGCAGCAAATAAGATCAAGAATTTACATGAGGCAATAGGAGGCGTGTGGTTAAGGTACCTGATCTCTACCTGCGCCGAACAACTATAGTGCCCTTTTCTTTGCGGTTATGTAATACGCAGATAGTATTTAACCACTTGATGTTTGACACATGCACATCAAAGTGATCAGCTTTCTGGGGGGAGAATTTGGCAGTTCACGCATTATGAACCGTCACCCTTCACGGGAATGAATCCCACCAAATCCTTCAGCATTCTTTGCCCAGTGAAAGCCATGCAAGATCTGGCTTGAGCATTGCACCACCATTTCTATCTCAAGTGCGATCGGCTTCGCAACACCTGCCTGGCAGAGAACCCGCCAACTTCTGCTGAATGGCGCAGGCTGTAAATCAGGGCACACACTCACTCTCGCCTCCCAGCCACCGGCCCGGCTCTCAGAGGGGCTCCCAAGGGAGAGCTGAGAGCGTGTTACCACTCACACCATCGCTCGGAGAGGCAGCACCCCACAGCTGCCCAGGGACGGGCTCAGTGACTCCTCAGAGTCCCCCTGTGCTCTTTTGGTACTTTGGCCCCTCGCACCCTCTATGTGCTGAGTTTGGTCGGAAACATGTAGCTGTATCGCGTAAGTGCCGGCATCAAGATGACTAAACACCTAGTTTGTGAGACGCTACTCTCCGGGCACCCTGCTGACACAACGCGTGCAGACGCTGGGGGGGAAAGAAGAGGGAGGAAGGAAGAGTCATTAGACGGGATGGGAAAGCCGCTGGCCTTGCTGCTGCTCTTCCGAGCGCACCGGGAGCAGCACGGAGGTGCCGGCCGGGGGCTGGGGCCTGGGGGCCGGTCACCGCCGCCCTCCCGGGGGATGCGCGGGGAGGCGGCCCGAGGGCCCCGAGGGTCCGGAGGGCCGGGGCTCCGGCAGCGCCTCGCTCTCCCCGTGCACGGCCCGGGCAGCCGGGGCCCTCCCTGCCTGCCCTCCCGGGCTCCTGCCTCCCTCCCTCCCTCCCTCCCTGCCGCCCCGCAGCCGAGCCCGGGGGATCGGGGCGGCCGTCGGGCTGCCCTCGGCGCGGCCGTACCTGCTTGTCCAGGGCAGCATCCTTGGCGCTGCCGGCGGCGCAGCCCTTGGGAGCCGGCACCCTCTCGCAGTTACAACCCTCCAGCATGTACATGCCGGCGGGCCGGGCGCTTTGCTCGCCTTCGAAGTAAAAAAGCAGGTTTTGGTAAAGGGCGAACCACTTTTCGTGCCAGCGGTTGGTCTCCGCCGTCTTCTTGCTCAGGTAGCCCCGCTTGATGCCTTCCTTGCGGGCCACCAGCGCCAGGTACAGGGCGTGCCCCTCGTTGTACCGCACGCTCTTCTGCATGGTGGCCGGCAGCTGGCGGCCGGGTCGGGGCAGCCTCCGCGGGCGCTCAGCGCCCCGGTACCGGCTGCGCCGCTCCCGGGCCGCGCTTCATGGTCGCGGGCAGGCACCGGCGGGTGCACCCGCCCCGAGCTCCGCCCGTCCCCCGGGGGCGGCTGCCGCTAAACCCACCGCGGCATCGGCATCGGCGTCGGCTTCGGCATCCCCCCCCGTCCCTCCTCCTCCTCCTCCGCCCCGCCTCGCCTCCCTGCGCCGGCGCCCCGCGGGGGCAGAGCGGGCGGCGGCGGCGGCGAGCTGCACCCCGGGCCGCCCCGGCGTGACGCGGCGGGGGGATCAGCCGTAATCCGCTTTGGAGACCGATTTAAGGAGCAAAGTCGCCGCCGCAGCGCTCCGGTCCCTCCCTCCGACCGGGGGCGGGGGGGCAGCGCGGGGCCCCGGGGATGGGGGGGTGGGGGGTGGGGGAGGTGGGATGGGGCACCTGCGGGCAGCGGTGGGTTTGGGGTGGAGGGGACGGGGCGCTGGGTGGTTTGGTGCTTGCCGTTGGTTTCTCGATAGTTTTCGGCTTTTCGGTGCTTGGAGTGAGAATCTTGGAAAGCGGCAGGGCTGGGTGAGCGCGGCGGCGAGAGTCGGGTAACTTCGTTGTCGAGCTGCGTGGCGCGTTCAAGCAAAAAGCAAGAAGCGAAACCCAAGTGAAACACCAGAACGCCGTTACTTTTAACCCGATATTGACATTGATTAAAGGCAAGGAGCGGGAGGCGAGCGCTGCAGGAGGTCTCACCCCGGGGAACTGCATCCCCGCACCCTCCTGGGCATCCGTGCTGCGAGCCAGCAACCCGGCGAGGGCTGCGGGAGCCCGGCGAGGGCTGCGGGAGCCCGGCGAGGGCTGCGGGAGCCCGCGGAGCGCCGGGGCTCGCTTGCTGCTGGCAGGGACGATGTACGGATCCCAGGGCAACGCCGCGCTGGCCGCGCCGCAGAGACGGCGGCCGGGGCAGCCCCCGGGGCGTGGGGAGCGCTGAGAGAAGAGGGTGGGCTCGTCACCTCCCGAAAAGCAGGTCTGTGCTTGGAGAGGAGTTGCTTGGGCTTATTTTTACACCGAGTTTAGCAAGGCTGGCAGCGGGCGCGGTTTTGTTTCTGCAGTCAGGACAGCGGAATGAGGCACGAGCTAGACGTTAATTGTAAAAAATAAGCTCTGGCAAAGGAGCTGGTATCAAGAATTGTTTTACATAAAACATAAGCAATATGGAAATTTCTACCAACTAGAGGACCCTGCACCTTTAATTTACCAAATTATTTAAACTTCATTTTAAGGTTCTTTCACGAAAAGGCATTTGAAGCTCTTTCATTTAAAAAACATATTTTGCATATGTAGCTTTCTGTCTCTTTTGCTTTACCGAGTCTTATGAGTAAGAAAGAAAATTGATTCTCTTACTGTCTGAACAAAAATGTGAAAATTACAATACTCAGTATGCTGTATAATGCACAGAACGAGTTAGAAAATATTCCCTGTGTGATCTGGCAGCGATTATGATTTTGAGTGTTATTTATGGGAACTGTGGACCCATGTGGAGTTTTAAGGCTCTCATTCTGTGAACAGAGAAGTTTGTATTAGAAGAAACAAACAGATGCACTAATCCTGATGGAACTGAGTGGTTTCCCTTGTGGCTTTGCTTCATGCAGTTTGAGCTTAACACATAACGTCTAGGGAAGTCCAGGTTTTGGACAGGGACTGAAGATCATTTGGATGATTTGCATGTATGAAATAACTCATACTCATGCACCTCGATGACTGGGTTCTTACCTGCTTCTTACAATACATCTTTAATTCAGTTTCACTCAGCTAGTGCTATCGAAGTCAGTATCAATTCAATGTGTGAAATTTCATGGGATACCGTATCTCTTGATGTAGGTTAATGGCAAGGCAGTAAAACTAAGGGAAAGAAGCAGACTGCAACTCAAAAGAGTTTTCAGATACTTGACACTAAGCGAATAGTTAGGGCTTTCCAAAACAAACACATCGTATATCATGACCAAATGCTATAGTAAGAACCCATCTTTGCCAAGATAAGGTTGCGAGTTTTTGTCCCAACTTACGTAATTTGTACATCAATAAAGCTCTTGTGTAAATCAGAAATTATTACGCACCATCTATTCTACCACAACACCTGGACGTACAGTAAAAAGAAATGACAGGAGTTAAATTTTAACTACAAAATAAAGAAAGAGAGGGTTTCCTTTTACTACATCATTTTCTCCTAGACACGCAGGCATTTTTCCTAAGCTGAAAATGTTGAATATGTCATTGCATAGCAATCCATAGAATTATGAGGCATCTAATGTTCCTGTTCACTACAGTGGATGCTGATTGTGTAACCGTCAGTTTGTCGTGAATTCCTGTACTTTATCGTTCAAAGTATGATTTAGTTCTCTCAATTATATTTTCTTTATTACTTGATCATTCTTATAAAAGTGCAACCTAGTTTTTATTGCTTTAAATATCTACTACATATCTGTATCTATATACTATCTAATACATCTAAATGCATGTAAGTATGATTTTTCTTTTAATTTCTTCATTACCCACAATAAAGAAGGGGTTGTTTGTGGTTTTTAAAAAAGAAATTCTAGGCCAAATTCGTATATATGAACATAATCAAGTTATATGTGCAAACAGATGTAAAGGAATCTGTTGATGTAATTTATGCCATAGGGCTCTGAAGAAAAGAACATACAGATAAGCATGCTATTGTACTTTATTTTATATCTTCCTTAACTGAGCCTTCCTTTTTTCTGTGTTTTCATTCCAGAGGATTCATTTATAAAACCACATTCCCAAGAGTTGTGTCATTATAGGCCCCAAGGAGCTTTCTGTAAAACTATGGTGGAAAGTTGTGGTCACATATCAGCTGAGATAATTTAACACATTTAGCCTACATTTACCTTGAAATTTCCACTGGGAACTAATTCATTGCATGTTGTTCAAAGCTGTCATAAATAACAAAATACATAGCATCGTATGAGAGTGCAATTGTTGATTCTGATACCCAGAAGTGACCATGAGAGCTTAGGGCGCAAGTCAGTGAGTTGTCACTCTTCTGAGTGACAGGTGACAGGAAAATCTATTTCAGAAAGTATGTAAAATTTAGGCCACTATTCTGAAAAACACCTTGGAAAAAATGCTATTAATGTAATGGTAATAAAAATTGATTAAAGCAATGGAAAAGTGTTGTTATGCTATTGTTTTTATGTCTGGGTTTGTATGTATTTGCTTTATGTTGTTATACATTTGGAATGCTTATTTGTCACTAAATTGGCATAGTAAATTGTTATTTACCTTTTCATGTCAAGGTAATGTATCAAATACAAAATAATTGTGTAAAGCTGTTGAACAGCTGCTACAATATCTTACGGAGAAGAGACTAGGTTTCACTAAGAATATATCTACATATCTCCTCTCATAATATTGTCTGAAAAGTAGAACTGAATGAATATCTTCTTTGTAGTTCTACTTACACAGTTTTGCTGACAGAATGGTTTACCCTTTACCCCCTAAGGCACAGAGCGTGATTTGGCTATTTGAAAGGTATTTATAATATTCAGCTAAGGTTTAGTTATCTGATAAAGCAGGAAAATTTTCAAACACATTATATTATACATCACTGGTGTAGTAAGTGCTGAATATCGTGAAAATAATGGGATATTCTCAAGTGTATGGAAATGTCATTTACTTTTTATCATACTCCTTTTAAATGACTACAAACAATTTTGTGCTTGCTTAACCTAGCTTTTGATGTCATTTGAGAAGATTTACTTTTCCTATTTTATCTAGACTTTTTTGCAGGAAAATGTCTTGGCTAAACAATTTTAAATCATTGTGTATACCAGGTCATGGTAGTGCATTCTTTGTCGTTACTTATTTTTTTAGCAACTGAAAGCAAATGCTGGGGTCAGTCCCAGTCCTTTTGTGGAAGGACTACACATACCTCTCCGTCCTATGAGAATGGTGGTGGAACAAGTGTTCAGTAGATTCCCTACTTCAGGAATTCCAGGCCAATCCCTCCCAGGTCTTCCACACTTCAGCAGTGAGGATAATTTCACAGCGGCTCTACGGAAAGTGTGAGTAGCTCCTCTGATGCCACTTTCACGTCTTTCCAAGGAAGAGCATTTGCACTTATTTTAAGAAAAAAGAGCATGGAAGTTCGGTGTGTAGCAGAGACATCTCGTTACAACATACAGAAGTGCCATCTAGGTATTTTGCAGCTCCGCACGCACTGATTCACATGATTTGAAAGCTCTGAGGAAACAATTTTTACTGCCATGCTGAAGGGTAACAAAGGGACCACTTCTTTCAGTGGGAGATTTCAGCAGAAGGCAGGTAACTGCACATCATTTACCTATTATGCAGGTGAGGATATTATCATCATGGCTTAATGCCTTAGCTTCTTTGTGCTAAATGCTGCATAAACACAAGAAAAGGATCCATGCCAGGAACAACTTAGTCTAAGCATAAGATCAGATCGCTAGAGTCAGTCAAAAGGAGATGTACAAGGACTAGTAAATGCACTGCTTGTTATGATAGGCAGCATCCTCGGTACACGACTAGCATATTTGTTGGTGAGATTTTGGGAGAAGAACAGCAAAAGAAGGTTTTAGAGGACCTTTTGAAAGAAACAGTTTGGCGTGTCTGTAGAGGCCATTGGGGAGTTCTTGCCTGTGGTCAGGGACAGCATGGAAAACTATGAAGGATGATTGAAAAAAATGAAAAAAAAAATGCATAGCAGAAGCTGTCTCAGTCAGGCTGGAGAAAATCAAAAGCAGGAAAAAAAAAAGCAAGAGAAAAGCTGGAATCGAGGGACTCAATTAAATTGAAGAAATAGCACTATTTAGGCAGGAGGCAAACGCAAGTGGGTTGTGGAAGAGTTCAGCCTGGTTGGCAGACTGATGATAATGAGAGCACGGTAGGTAAAGAGGAGAGGAAGCCAGTGTAAGTAAGCGAGGGCTAAGAATGGCTGGGGAATTGGAGAACCCAGCCTGAGGATCCTAACTGCGAGGAACAGATGCAGGAGTTACCAGGAGGTGGTGATGGAGAGAGAGTTGTGGAGAAGACAAAGTTGGGAGCGACAGAGCATGAGGGTCGTGGCTGCTGGGTAAGGCTGGAAAACCAGGTGGCTGGTAAAGAGGTGGAAATCACCCACAGGGATCCTTGAGGTGAGAGCGGGACTCTGAAATAGGAAGAAAAGAGACCAATACGCGGGGGGGGGGGGGGGGGGCAGATTGAGGAGGCTGGTAGGCAATAAAGAGGGAGAGGAGGAGGAGAGTCGGGTAGGGTCAGTTCAATACAGCACATGAAGTGAAAGATTAGATCAAGGGTAGTGCTGAAAAAGAAAGCAGCATTTCAAATGTGGAAATGCTGATAGTCCAAATCAGTGCTATAATCACACAGGGAAGAAAAGACAGGCAGCTTTTCTCCTTAAGGCTGTTTGCAGCTGATTCCTTTGCTCTGGAGACAGCAAAGGTTCACTAACTGGCATTAAAATGGAAGAGCCAGTATTAAGCTTGTTGACCAAAGGCTTAAAGATAGGCAGACATACTCAGTTAATTAAAAGTTCCAGAAGTACTTTTAATAATACAGATACAACAGACATAAACTAAGCTCCAGATTTATGATGCAAAGCATAGTGAAAATAATATTTTTAAACTTTCTTCACATGGCTAAAGTTTTCATATTGAGGCACGTACTCACCTAGTAGGAATACGATTGTCAGAGCTGAGCCCTGATTTTTAAAGTTAGCAGTGGTTACTCCCTTTTTCCCTATTCGGACAGCTGTGTAATGAGAATTTCACAGACCCTTTGATTAGTGTGGTATCCTTAAGAAGAGTATTGTCCTACAACTCACGAATAGCCAAAGCATGAAACTGTCTCAACATTCTTGGGAGATAGCTTAAATTAGTACTTTAAATGTTCCAAAGACATTGGCGTGTCACAACACAGATTTCATAATGTTCTCCAAATATGACTCAGGAGAGACGGCCTGATGACTGAGCTCTTGCAAGTAAAGGGTTCAGCAGACACTAGACTGTGATTACTCTAAGTTTCAGAAAGCCCTTGGTAACTAGGAAAATGACTTTAGAATTAAAAAGACATAGTAGGATAAAATTTCCTTTTTTCCTTATTCAGTGTGAACTGAGTATAAATGCAAACGACTTTTTGCTTATTCTGTCAAGATACTCTTACATATTGGCATAAAAATAGGAAAAATGTGTAAAATAGTAAAACATTCTCATCTCTTGGGGGAAAAATAAGCCCCACAGATTGGAAGAAAGATAGAGCGCACTGGGTGCCATCTGGAATAAGTAAGTAACCCTGGGAAGAGTTTGTGATGTTTACAAGGCTCAATACTGATAGAGAGAATTCTATCCATCTGGCATACAGCCTGCAAATAATCTGCCACAGGGGTGCATAATTCAATAGAAACAGGTTTGATAAACTAGAAGTAACATTCCCCATAGTCACCTTGAAAGAGACATTTAACGTACTATGCAGCTGAGCAGCTTTCAGAAGTACAGCACCTTACTTTGTAGGTAGGCAGACCCATATACCATAAAAATCGGTTCTATGGGAAATGGAATCCGCTGTTCTCTTAATAGAAATCAAACATTGCAGTGTACTCACATCATCTCAAGATCATGTGAAATTTCTAAGACAATGCCTTTTTATGAGAACATTGCATTTATATTTGATACAGATGCAATATATTGAAAATCATTTTGATGAATCCATTCAGATGCAGCTGGGACTGTACAAATGCCTGGAGAAAATGTGTGTAACAGCAGAAAAAAAAAATCTTAAACAGCTGTAGGCAGAGCAGCCCTGACAACAGTGATCTGAGCCAATGTTATCACCCCACACATGCAGGCAAGACGACACCAAACAACAGTCTTGCTTAACAAGAGGAAAGAAATTAAGCTTAACATCAGTCACTGTTTGTTTTGGGGATTTCTGGTCAGGTGGGAAGTGGATAGCAGGTATCTATCTGTAATTTCTGACCTGCTGTTGCTAATGCACGTTCCTCCTGGTCCAGATTTATGTTGTTCAGATTCTCAGCTAGTAACCTTTGTAGGTGCTTGGGAGCTATGGAGTATACTTTTCGGGTGGGGGGACGAACAAAGGAGAAAAAATAGCTCAGATAAACATAATAAAAATTTTAAAAAACAAAACAATATCCAGCTACAATTATATTCAGCATCATACAAAAAATTTGTAAATTCATCTTTTATAGTAGAATGCTTTCAAGGCAGAAGCATATTAATTGCACTTCCTATTAATGCATGTATTTTTTAAACAGGACAAAAAAATAACATTTATTGTACTTGGCACAAAGCCCCTACTGTTCCATGCTAAAGTGAATAAAGGCCTGAATCCCTGTGAAAATACACTTGGTCTTTTTTAATGCAGAAATAAGTGGTAACTTATTTCACGAGTAAATTCCTCTTGAATGTATAATAAGAAAGTAAATGAAAAATAATTTTACCATTTAAAAAAATAAAATTTGTGTTCACCCATTTGTGTTAGTGTTATTGTTATGTTTGCTTGTCTTTTTGTGTCAGTTGTATTGTTTTGAGTATTAACACAACCTTTTTGTTAAATATTAGTGGTACCGAGGGGAGCTGAAAGGTGTATTTATTCCAATTTGACATCCTATTTTCTTGTATCAGTAATAAAGTTAGATTTATAATATTCAAGAATTTTGAGTAAGATTATTTCTTGTTTGAGTGGCATTTTTTTTACCAAAGAAAGAGGAAACATGAAAATACTTCTCTTGTTGATTTGTACTGTTTCTATTTTTTGCTGTGGTATATAATGGTTTTGGGGCACTAATGCTAAATTTCTGACATATATGTAGAAATGTAGATGAACTATAGCTATTGCATCATGTTTTTGTCAGATATTAGGGCAGGCTTATTAGCTAATGCCTTAGAGTCTTCTTCAGGAAAAGCAACAAAGATCTGGAATTAACACATCCTGTATGTACATGAGCCTGCAGTATAGGTAAAGTAAGGGTATGAAACCTACAGTGTAATAGTAGTACAACAACACTGGGTGAGAAACATTTTTCCAATTTTAAGATTAAAAAAAAAATATCCATCATGAATTGTGCTCAGTGCAGAAATCTCTAAAAAGGTTATTCGCCAAAACTCTAGTGAAGAATTGGATCAGGGAAATTGTATTGTTCAACCGTTTCAACAGCCTGGAAAATTCAGGTATTTGTCATTTGATTTTGCAAAAGTCAAAGGGTCTTATGTATTTGAAAATTCTTCCAAAAAGTCTGAGGTCAGACATGTATCAAATACTATCCTTTCCTCAAAATGTTTACTGCTAGTCGAACAGATTTTTTTTTTATGAACCACATGTTTAGAAAAATCACTGCCAGTTGCAGCAGGAAGAACTAAGACACCTTGGTTCTCCCTCGAGATGAAAGTCACTGGCTTTGGAGATGTTATAGCGTGTTCTTGTGCCTTAGTTTCAATCCAGTGGGAATAAATACATGAACTTATTTGTAAGTCACTTTGAGGTACGTCAGTGAGAAATCACTGGAAGAGCTTCAGATGACAGATTGTCCCATTCTGCCAGACTGTGGAAGGAAAATACATCCCCTGCACTTCGCCATGGCATCTAGTGTTCTGACTCCTGAGAAAGTTTTAACTTGCATCCCAAAGAAACAGCTTCTCATATTTTTGACAGAAAGCTTTCTATTATATATGTGTATTATATACAATTTCTTAATATGGATTGCAATTATCCTTATTAATTGTTTATGTATATATTTCTCTTTTAAATGTTACTACCATTGGATTTAAGGAGCATTCTAGGATACTACAGTTGTTACCAGTTACTGATGTAATTGCTATGTATGATTAAGCTTGTTCATCCTATAAAACTGATTTTTTTTCTTCTAGAGGGTATGTCTCTATGTTTCTGTGTTACTCATCTGTAATGCAAGTTGACAAGCAGTGTAATCAAAAGAAGGGAAAATGAGAGAGTATAGGACGCTTTCTTGGCAGACACAGGATGTATTGAAATTGTTTTGATAAAAGAGTTTTGTTACGTGTTTCTCAGGTGGCATCAAAAGAAGGCAGCCACCTTGGCTGCACAGAGTTTGGGGTCTGTGCAGGAGGGGAGAATAACTCCAAGTTATTCCTCTCAGTCTCTCCGATAGCCACGTACTGAAAGTTTTCCAATCTCCTTTTCAGAAAAGCTTTTAAAATGCTCTAAGTGAGGTAAGTGAATGGCTCGTGGAATTAGTAATGGGATATGGAGCTTTATGCCCTCAGGTCACCAGCTCATATTCAGTAAAAGACAGTAATTAGGACAAATCCTGCTGTAAGTTATAGAATTTTCACTAGAGTAAATGATTGCTCATTTATCTCTGAATTACTATCTGGTATCTGGTCAGTAGGCAATGTAAATGAGTGAATGCAGCCTGTCCATTTTTAGGAAGTTTGGTAACACATACAGCTATGGGAAGGGGGAAGAGAAATAACACAAAGGAAGTCACCATGCCCCATACATCTGTTGAGTCACATTCCCTCCCATTTTCAGCCATCTTCCTCTGGTGTAAAGCTCAAAAAAAAAAGGAAAACTCCCCCCTGGGGAATCCTCCAAGTGCAAACAGGCTTAGGCTGGTACATTTAGCATCTCATTGCCCCTATTCCAGCCCATCTATGGTACTAGTGACAGTACTTAAATGATCAGAAGACAGCATTTAAAAAAAAAAAAAAGTGCTAAGCGTTTTCCTGCTGATTTTTGCTCCTTTCTCTGTAGGTAGAAATTAAATGAATCCTACATGATTAATCCTACCTACATGCTTGCAGGAGCTTTAGGCAACCATCACAGTTGGACTAATTTTATCATGTTGCAATTGCCTGTTCATCTATGGCTGTGAGAATACTTTATAACTGTGATAAGCAATTGACTCACATTTGGATATGTCACATATATATACAGATAGTTATATATAAAGACAGTGGTTTTATTGTTCTATGCCACTCTGTCTTTTTTCATCAAAATTCCCTTCTTCCATAAGAGTTAAAAGATACTAATTGCCTAAAATTAGAGCCATCAGATACGACTAAAATTGAGTTATTACATAAAAATGGATCTGAAATATAGATGAAATGTATATAATTTATATAAAAAGTATTGTTCTGATTTCATTTCTCTTCACACTATTTTTATGCTGTGCTTTCTTGAATTATTGCTCTAGCTTGAATTGAGCTGTGAGCTGTACATTGTCAGCCTTACTGAGATGTACTGTATACATTATATAAGTCTATTAACATATATGCATCAGAATAGCTGTTAAAATTAGAAGTACTAGCATAACTGAGGAACAGACAAGAAAAGGAGTTAGGTAAGGAGTTCGGTAGGCAAGGAGGAAACAAAATTATGAAGTAACAGCATGCTGGTTTCATTCGGACTTCTTAGTAATATTCACTGCTGTTGTTCTCTCTGCTATTTTCTTCCCAGATACAGCAAAACACTTCATAAAGAAAATACTCAGGAAAGATAATAAAGTCTCAAAGTGCCCATTTATTCTGCTACCTCTAAAACACCCTTTTCTGAGCTAATCTTCTTAATTAATCAAACAAAATTACAGCTACGCACAGGTTTCCTGCAGTGCTCATCTACCCAGAAAAATTGAACAGAAATATGAATCTATTTGCATTAGAAACAAGAGTTTATTCCCCAACACATTTTTCATTATAATCAATTATATTGAAAGTTTTGGTTAAATGCAGTTTGTGGTAAAGACAATCATATACTCAAAATAAAAACGATTTTAAAAAAATGAAGTCAGTGGAGATGTAGTGTGATAATGCAGCAAAGCATGTCACATATGAATAGAAGAGTTAGAACTGCTTCATGCCTCTCCCAAATGAATCAGTTGGTATGTAGTACTACTTAGGCACATGTCCACAAAACATGTGTACAAACTTGATAATGCATTTGCCTCTATCTTGAGAGCTTTTCTTTTTTTTTGAAGGGAGACCATAAAGACTTAAAGCGCCTGGAAAACAAAAGCCTCTTTTTGATACAGCCTATTTATAGGGTTGCATAGAAAGGCCAGACCGTAGTCTTCCTTGGGGTGACAGGCAGTGCTGTTTCTTCATCCATGTTTTGAGGAGGTAACCCAGCTGGCAAAGGCACTCACTGCAAGTGGCAGTTCTGCCACCCCCCTTTTACAAAAACAGCATCTTCTGCAGCATCTCCTTCGGGTCTACACGTCACAAACTTGTACAGGTTTCTGCAAGCATGACCCTGCCATGGCTTGTGCTGCTTAGCCATAAATACTCTGTACGTGCAGCCCCAAACAGACCTATTCAGCAACCTTGCAAAAAGGGCTGGCTGACGCTGTGTCCGCTCTGAACTGCATTTACCGAGCCCCTTTAACGTGGACTTGCTGTAGCGCTCACAGGCTGAGTGCGTATTAAGGATGTGGTTCTGTCTGTGACTAAGTACCAGTCCTGACTGAAAGCATTCAGTTTTCAGTGCTCTTCTTGTCCTCCTCTCTTTGCTATCTTTCAAAAAAGCATAAAATTCATTACCAAAACCAGAGCATATGGCTCTCCCCTAAACCTCTCTCCTTCAAATTCTTGAAGGTGGGTGAAGCTTGTGCTGAAAAGACCCAGGTGGCTGTTAGTGCAGAAGGCAGTTTTATCGTTTAAGTAATGTTGTAAGAGACAGAAAAGATACACATCATCAAATTCATGTCCTACAAGCATGAACACCCTCTGATCTTTTTGTCCTGAAGCAGTTTAAAAAATTTTTTTCTATCGTGACAAAAAGAAAAATCACTTATACTCTCTAGGCTTTGAGAAAGGGTTTTGCAGGAAACCAGTCTTCCCTGACTACTGAAATCATAGAATTTGTTACAATAATAGCAAAAACACAGAGATAGTAGTACATGATGTAGGAATATATTATTCATTCGTGTGTGTATAAAAACCCACATGTACACACTAACTAGGATACCATTAAATCATAGAGCTTGGAAGGACTTAAGAAGCTAATCCACTCTCTTCCCTAGACAGACTCAGCAAAGCCAGCATCATCCCTGACTGATGTTTATCTCCCAAGCTTCAGAGGTCTCCAAGACTTTGGATTTTTTCCCAGATGCTCCACACCGTCTATTCGAGTGATCAGCTAACCTTACCTCTAGGATTTTCCCCTTAATGTACAGCTTGAATCTTCTTTCCTGCAATATTAAGCCTCTGTCCCTCCATACCACCAGGGGACGTGGCGAACAGGCTGGTCCTTGTTTGCAGCTGCCTTTTACCTTTCAGAAGACTGTCACCATGTTTTCCTTTCTCCAGGTTAAACCACTGTGCAGTCTTCCCTTGGCCCTGTTTCCAGATAGCTCATTGTTACCACGTCCCTTTCCAGGTCTCAGTCCGGTAGGTCCATGTCTCTCTTGATACGGCGCCCAGAGCTGGACAAGGCGTTCGCTCCAAGTCCTCACCGGCTCTGAGGAGAGCAGGAGGGTGACGTCACCTGTCTTGCAGGATACACTCCTGCTTACAGAGCTTCATCTAACGTCTGCCTTTTTCACAACAGCATGGTACTGTTGACTCATATTCAGTTTATGACTGATGACTAGCTCTGGATCTTTTTTCTGCAAACTGCCACCTAAACCAGATTATAGGATAAACTGTTGCTGTAATGTTAGAAGAAAAAAAAAACTTCCAAACTGTTCAGTTTTGGGGACATGTAATTCATATCCCCCAAATTCAAACAAATGTTTGGCCATTGCAAGGGAGGGAACAGCACAGAGGAGAGCAGGACCAGTTCTCTTGGCAGCACAGATATTTTTCTGGAAAAACGTGCTTGTGAAACTGGAGCCAGAGGCCACCTGGGTTTGCAGGTCACTTAAGATGCAGTATTTCATTCAGCATAACTTGATATAATACTGCATCATTTTTTAAGAGAGTGGTTTTACCCTCATTTTAGCCCATTTCCTTTCCCGTACACCAACTACACATTTTTACTAATTGCTTTATTAGGCAATAGCAATCCCATGGCTCTATGGTAAGTTAGTCCAGTTTACTCATCTGCCTGAAAATTAAACGAGCAATAAAATTATTAGTAGTTCTTGCCTTGCAGTCACTCAGTTGCTAGCGCTGATGCAAAAAAGTGGTAGTCCAAGGCTTGGGATAGGAGGATGACACCGTCTTCTATCAGCAGCAACGTGTCTTAGAGCATTTTAAGGCAACCGTGAAACTACACCTTTTCTGAAGTGGGAGCAGTAGGTTTGTGGAGGGGACACAATTGCATTTAATGAAATGAAACCCTTATCTGCATAAATTGCCAACAAAACCTCACTTCCAAATTTAAAGTTTAAAAACACTTGAAGACTTGGCATTCTCTGGCTGCAGAGCATGTACAGGACTGAGTGACTTCTCCTGCAGTTCCAGAACTGACCTTATTGTCTCTTCTCCTTCTTGTCTTAATGATGTTTAAACATAGACTCATAGAATCATAAGAATCATTTAGATTGCAAAAGACCTTTAAGATCATCAAGTCCAACCGTCAACCTATCACTGCCAAGTCCACCACTAAACCATGTCCCTAAGCACATCTACCCATCTTTTAAATACCTCTAGGGATGGAGACTCAACTGCTTCCCTGGGCAGCCTGATCCAGTGCCTGACTACCCTTTCGGTGAAGAAATTTTTCTTAATATCCAACCTAAACCTCCCCTGGCGCAACTTGAGGCCATTTCCTCTCATCCTATTGCTTGTTACTTGGGAGAAGAAACCAGCCCCCACCTCACTACAACCTCCTTTCAGGTAGTTGTTTTTGTGGTTTAACCCCAGTCAGCAATTAAGCACCACACAGCTGCTCGCTCACCCTCCCCCTGCCCAGGTGGGATGGGGGAGAGAATTGAAAAAAAAAAGTAAAAGACAGTTTAATAGGAGAGATGAGGAAGAAAAAATAATAATAGTGATAAAAGAATATACAAAACAAGTGATGCGCAATGCAATTGCTCACCACTCGCCGACTGATGCGCGGCCCGTCCACGAGCAGTGATCGCTGCCCCCCGGCCAACTCCCCCAGTTTATATACTGAGCATGATGTCATATGGTATGGAATAGCCGTTTGGCCAGTCTGGGTCACTGGGTCAGCTGTCCTGGCTGTGCCCCCTTCCAGCTTCTTGTGCACCTGGCAGAGCATGGGAAGCTGAAAAGTCCTTGACCAGTCCATACCAGTTGCATTATGTAGCAACAACTAAAACATCAGTGTGTTACCAACATTATTCTCATACTAAATCCAAAACACAGCACTATACCAGCTACTAGGAAGAAAATTAACTCTATTCCAGCTGAAACCAGGACCGGTAAGCAATAAGGTCTCTCTTGAGCCTCCTTTTATCCAGGCTAAACAACCCCAGTTCCCTCAGCCACTCCTCATAAAGCTTGTGCTCTAGACCCTTCACCAGCTTCATTGCCCTTCTTTGGACACGCTCCAGCACCTCAGTGTCCTTCTTGTAGTGAGGGGCCCAAAACTGAACCCAGTATTCAAGGTGCGGCCTCACCAGTGCCCAGTACAGGGGCACTATCACTTCCCTAGTCCTGCTGGCCACACTATTCCTGATACAAGCCAGGATGCCATTGGCCTTCTTGGCCACCTGGGCACACTGCCAGCTCATATTCAGCCAGCTGTCAACCAATACCCCCAGGTCCTTTTCCACCAAGCAGCTCTCCAGCCACTCCTCCCCAAGCCTGTAGCGTTGCATGGGCTTGTTGTGACCCAAGCGCAGGACCCGGCACTGAGCCTTGCTGAACCTCATACAGTTGGCCTCAGCCCATCGATCCAGCCTGTCCAGGTCCCTCTGTACAGCCTTCCTACCCTCCAGCAGATCAACACTTCCACCCAACTTGGTGTGATCTGCAAACTTACTGAGGGTGCCCTCGATCCCCTCGTCCAGGTCATTGATAAAGACATTAAACAGAACCGGCCCCAACATTGAGCCCTGGGGAACACCACTTGTGACCGGCCGCCAACTGGATTTGACTCCAGTCATCACAACTCTTTGGGCCTGCCCAGCCAGTCAGTTTTTTACCCAGTGAAGAGTACACCCAAAGAGTACAATATTAGCTGCACTGCCCTAATCTTCAAACCTAAGCTTTTGTTCAGAAACCTCAGTGATTTCAACTCACAAGACATATCTTAGACTTAATAATAACTCTTTTCCAGAAGAAAGTTGGTGTAAGTTTCTGTAACATCACTTTAGTGCTTGGTTCTCATATAGGCCTGAGAGCATGAAACAGTCAAGTTACAGCTGGAGTGAGCGGGTGTTTATATATGACCTTCTTTTGCCAATAACTTTAAAGGTGACTTTGAACAGCAATAATAATCTGTGCATAGATGTTTTAGATAATAGCTATTATTTAAAGAACTATATTTATTTATTAACTGTTTAAAATGCCTTCCTGGAACTACAGGGCAATGGCTAATGACCAACTAATGCTACATACATTTCTGCAGAAGCTTCAGTAAATATCTGCAGAAGAAAACGTTGCACTGATTAATTTTTGTCCAGCTAGTTACCTGCTTGAGAAAAGGAATAAGGAAAGGGACCTCAGGTGTCTGAAGAATTGGAGGATGACGGCAGAATGGCTTGCGCCATCTTTTCTCCATGTTTCTGGCAGTAGATGGGAGATGCACACACAGACCAGGGTGAAATAACCCCCAATAACCAGTTCAAGGAACCCAAGTAATGGTGTCTGTCTCCTCCTTGCAGCCCGGCAGTAGTGCCGAGACACTCCTGACACTCATGCCAGCTGGAAACCTGATGGCAAGAAGGGACAGGCAGAAGCAGCCACTGTCTCCAACAGCTTCTCTTCCTCTTCCTCGTTCCCTGTGGGAAGTCCCCTAAACACACCAGCAGGTTTTGAATAACTGATCTAGAAAACTAAACAGTCCCTTGTGGCTGGACTCTCTACAGTCATATCCCTCCAACTGACCATCTGACACTTTTGCATATTGGATGTTCATTAGAAATTGTGTTTTATCCAGCCTGTGCAAACATCTTTGCTTTCTGTTAGTCTTGCTGTACTGGCTTAGATGTATGGGGAGAAAGGAAAATCTAATTACTGATATGCTTTATTCATGAAATACAGACAGACTTGTGCTACTGTGCTAATTATTTGTTTTTATAGCAGTAAATGCAGAGAAGACGTTTGCAGAGTCTAGAGTTACTGTCAGCCAGAGGGTCCCTCCCCACAGGGAAAACAGAAGGCGATGCAATTGGAGAGCACAGTGTTGCTGGTTTATGCTTTATGCTCTTAGTCAAAACAGCCTAGTCAGAAGATTGTGCAGCTAACACTATTTCCATGGCTGTTTGCCTGCTGAGGACCACACAAAAAAAAGACCCAAGTCCTTTGTGCTTTGGAAGTGAACCTAATAGGTGCTCTATCAGGTCTTTGGTGGGCATAATCCCCCTCTTAGGAGCTCTTACGAGACAGTGTAGAGGAGGTGATTTTGTGTAACCCATACTATAACCCTTCTGTGCAGACACCTTGTCTGAAGAACAGCAAACTACTGTGGGTAGCATCACTAAAAACAATTACTGATTTCCTGAAGGAGTGGCTCAGGACAAAAGGGAGCAGGGAACATTTGTGGGCTTGGTCTGCTGAGGGCAGTTTCACACCCTTTGAGACCCCAAGGAAACGAGCCAGAACTGAATCTCCCATTGCTTCAAGAGCTCAGGGTACACTTTGTCCCCAGACCACAATCTGCAATTTCAATTTGGGAAAATCTAAGGGAGGAAGTGTTGTTTGTACAACTTATCTGAACCTATTTCCCGACAATAACTATTGTTCACTCTAGCAATTTGACATAATATATTTTTTTTTTTGTGAAAAATAAATTTAATTTGCAGCCCATAACTATAGTGAGATATACTGTGGTTTTATTAGCAAGAAGTAGATGGGTTTTTTCATTGTTTCTGAAAGAAATCAACATGATTCTATTTGCAGAATGCATTAAAAACTCATCTTGAAGCCCTTGAGATGGTATTGCATTGGTTGATTTCAGTTCTTAACAACTTTAGCTGAGTTATAATACACTGCGTCTTCCATATGCTGAAGAAAAGTTAATATCCCTTTATTTGCTGTGAAAACTCCCCCCCACAATTCAGTCCTATCCAAAAATCTTGATGTGCCCTGCTTACACTTTGCTAACTCAGGTTGTAAGATTTGAAACCAGGAGAAACAGAGAATATTTTTTTTCATTTGTGACCTTTATAATGAATCTTCATTGTGTCTTTTGTTGAAATAATCCATCTGTGGATCTTCTGAGCAAGTTAAACAAGCTGATTTGTTAATTGAAGGAATGTGGTTTTGGTGTCTGACAATCTGAGAACTACAGCTGTACAGAAGGAAAAATCCAGAAAAATGAAAAAACAAAAACGTCAGCATATATGCTTGCAGCAGAGCTTATACTGTATCATGAATGTTTATTTTTGTCTTTCAGTTGCTACAGAAATTTTCCTCCATGAGTCCTGTGGACTATTTAAACTAAACTTCATCTCCCCTATTTTTGCCCATAGGTAGCTTCCAGCCCACCCCTTCTTTATTCATTGTATGTTTCCCTTATTACTGATTTTATCTGTATTTTTGAATCACAATTACAGTTCTGGAGAAAAAGCAGTGTGCTTTTTTAAGTATCACAATCCAGAACACTACCTTGAATCAATCTCTCTCTCTTGTACAAAAGCATCCACTCACATGTAAAAAATACCCAGAAACAGAGAATCCCCTAGGATCCTTAATAACTCCTGTTGCTTCTCATCCTCATCATTTCGGAAGATGCACCTGATATCAGCCCAAATTGTTTAACTTCCAGTGACTGGTTTTACCTTTGTCTCTTATCCAAGCCTAGGCACATATTGGTGAGTTCTGGTCTGCAGCTGGCATTCATAAGCACAATATAAGCTGTACAAGCCTTGAAGGAGATAGCACTGCACAAGAAAGTCAAATCTCCTAAACCTCCTAAATTGTCAGCAAAGACAATACCTGCTCCTCTAAATGCATGACAAAAGGAGGCAGAGGCATGATGAAAAGAAACAAGTTACAAGTTTCCTTTTCAAACACTGCTTTGGTAACGTGGTTTAGCATTAGCGCTGGGAAGAAGGGGACTGTTCTACCTAGCTCATCCCAGACAAGTCCTTCCCATCATACTCCTTAGTGGTTGTCCTGAGCCTTAAAGAAAGCTGGTTGTTCTCTCATGAATGCCGTTTCTTTCCTTGGAAGTTTTGTCACATGGGGCTTCCTGAAACAGCTTGTTTAGAAATGGTGTTTTTCACCGCGGGCTCAGGCTGGCTCAGGCTGCAGTTATTTCCTCTCCGTGATAGCAGCTGTCTATTTCCTGATTTACACGGCACTTACCACAATTCATGATTGAGGGGTGGGGAGAAGTGAGGTGTTATTATTAGCTATTGCCTTGAAAAGCTGCTGCTTTATGTCCTGACTGCTCCACAAATCCAGAGAAATGACTTCATTCCCAAGATGCAAAAAATGACATATTTTTTTAAGGCATGAGAGCAGACAGGCTTTCTTTCACTCATACATATAACAGCATAAATAAGAGCAAGGTTCTCAAGATTACTAAGAACAAAACAGATCATACCTCTAATTATGCAAATTTGAAACCTAACAAAGTATCCCTTATTCTTATCTGTAAACAACAGGACTTTTTTCCTCATGTAAAGCAATGAGATAATGAGTTTAACATTAACTTCTCTCCAGCAGTAGAGAGCTGCTGTACAGCAAACATGGATCTCAGCAAGACCCTTTAAGCAGTACTCTGAATTCCTTGTTTCCCCATCACTGCATGATTTGGAGCTGCCCTGATCCACCTCCCAGGGCAACCAGGACTTTGCCTTGGGTCCTTCTTAAGCACCAGCGCTCCAGATGTGACAGGAGCAGAGCACTCACCATGCCACTTAGGAGCTCTTGGATATGAATGATGATTAGATCTTGACTTTCACTGCAAGTAAATAAGCTAGAACATGGCTTAGCAGGAAAGATACAAGCTGTGCTCAGGTGGGCAACATACCAGGTGATACCAGGGAAGATGCTTCAGCAGGAATAGTGAGATCAACCTGTCCCACCTCACCTTCTCAGTGGAACCAAACCAAGCCCATGACTGTGTTACAATAGGACAACTGGTTTCAAGTCTCGCTCAGTCCAAGTTTTCCTCCTACATTCCTTTGTCTATGTTCATACATTTCTACTGGCACAAAAATTACTCAGCACAAAAATTACTTGCTGCTTAATATTGACTCTTGTCAAAAGCACTGCACCACGGGGAGAATCCTGACCAGCTGGCAGAACCAGCCTGAAGGAAGAACTTTGGACTTGCCTGTGCCAGTCATGGCTAGCCACACACTCCCGAGTGCCCACCTCTTTTATAGTCCTCAGTATTCACTTGAAAGAAGTTCAAAAAGAGACAGAACTTAAAGGCAGGGAAAATTACCTGAAGTTTCTTCTAACATGCCAACTGTCACATATCTTGCTTCCAACCTGTGACTGGTTTTGAAGACGAGCAATCTTTTGGAGGTTTGTTAGTCCTCTTGACTGTTAGACTGAGCAAAGCACACCGGCGCTGTTGCACTTGCTGGTAGAGGAAAAAAGTTACACTGGCGAACATAACTTATATGCCAGAAAGAGCAGACACCAAAGGAGCATGTTTGGACACTTTCTTCTCCTACGTCCTGGCCTTCATGCAAAGGGGGCCTCTGGCCTAAACCCATGCTTTGGCATGGGAATCTTGTCCCCGTTTTTTATCATTCAGTACGTGAAAAGTGATGTGGAAAAATTAGACAAGAGATAAAGATGCAGAGTATTCTTCCGTATAACATGCTTTTATATAAGCTAGCTCTCAGCTGAAAGTAATTACCTGATTAACCTCTATCCATGCACACTACTGTCTTTAGAAGCTGCTTCTTTACACTTCACAAGGCATGTCACAAGACAGCATATACTAAACATTCATTGCATTGCCACCCTGAATTAGACCTGCGCTATCTCCCTTTCTGTAGGCAAAGGAGACAAAGCCAAGATGAATGAGCAGGGAAGAGCAACCCTGAGAAGAGAATCTAGATTTCTGATGACAAACTCCAGTTCTGGGCTCTAAACAGTCGATAATGCTGTTGCTTACATGAATGTTTAAAATACTCATTCTGTGCACCTAGGAGAGATTTACCACGACAAGTTTGCACAAATATGAAATTGCTGCCAATGGTATCCAAACAGTATCTACTCTTAAAGTAGATGACTGACAGGCTGTTACCTACTATTTATGTGCGAGGTGAAGGCTTCTGCCAACAGTTAACTGCTGCAGTACATAAACAATCCTCAGCTGAGAGTTAGATACATTAGTTTTGTATTTTCTGTGAAGGTCATAACAAAGTGCCCTCTTAAAGGCTTTTACTTCGTACATAGCAACAGACTGCTTGCCATCAGAATAATAAAAAAAAATCCTTGAACTGTATTTTGTTTATAGTGCAATATGAATTCCTGGTTAATTGGGGGGGGGGGGGGGGGGGACGACGGGCAGGAAACCGGCCTTGGTAACAATCAAGATAGACAAGCCATCTGTCAGTGGGAATCTTTGTTGGTCACATTCAAGAAGCAGTAGGGATATCGGGCCTCTAAAGCCAAGGAGTGGATATTGTCCATGACACAGCCTAAAGCAGGCAGCAGTGCTCAAAAACGTTATACATCGATGGGCCACGCACTGAAGCTACTTAGCAGCTTAGAGAGGCAGGGACAAACTTAACGCGATAGAAAGTTCACACACAAGGAGGTCTGTTGAGAGTAAAAGGACCCTTCAGCCTTGCACTGTTCCTGGAATGGACTTGAGAAGCACAGATGACTAAATCCTTGTCACCTCTGGCTGCTGTGACGTTTCACAACACTGAAACAAAACGTGCAGGTCTTGGGGACCAAGTATGAATTTTATTGCATAAATAAATCCATCAGTGCAGTATAATTTAGTTCAATGCTTTTTCACACAAATGTCTACTTTTTGAAACACAAGTGAACCATGGTAGTAAAGGTATTAGAAACTAATCTTAAAAAAAACTTTTTGTGAGCAGTCCTTTGCATGTCAATGGCTGTGATCCAATGTACCAATATTCTGGTGCAGTCATCTGAGGTTGGTTAGAGATAGATGGTCAAAGATGAATGAGACTTGGCGCATCAACACTGCAGCAAGGTGCCTATGCAAACAGTGATCAGCTGATTAATGAAACAAGCTGCAGACACAACCAGGGAAATGCTTAGGCAGTCTAGCACGAGGCAGGAAATTTGCTGCTGTCTCTTTGGTCTTGACTTGCCCAAACATGCACAACCATAGCATTGCTAACCTCTCTGAAATGTCCCAGGGCAAGACCCACTCAGGGGTGCTCCCTGTATGCTTTGTCACATCTGCCAACCTTGTGAGGATGTCTCAGCTATCCCAGGGCATTTCAAACGGCATTAGTTGTCTGTGTTCAGGTAACTGACTCATGCCCTTCACATCTGCCAATACTGCAGCATGACATTTGTCATTAAAAAAATCTGGACTGGACTCACACATGCTATAGTGTTTGCAGTGCTAGGAAATCCAATGGGAATTTTTAGATGGTTGCATATAGAAAGAATATAACTTAATTACAATAATATATTTTCTAAATAATTGCTTCCAACAGGTGAGAACATGGCTTTCAAAATATATACATGTATGTGTGCGTATATATATAAGAAAAATACACTGAATTGGCTTACACAAACTTTTGTTATCTGGCAACATAGCTGTGCCTCAGGGAAAGATTTTTAACGTCATCCCATCATCAGTACAAAGAGCAGGACCTTCCTTCCTCCAGCCTCCTGACCCTGGTCCCAAATACCCTCCCCATGGCAGCCAGCTCCCTCATGCACGTGCTGGTGGGCTCACTGACTGCAGCCTCACAATGCCTGCCTGCTCTTCCCCAGCAGGACTTCTGGACTCATTTGGGTCTTCTTTCCCCAACTACCAAGCTTCCCTGTGCACTGTTGAGGAGCATATCTTGACATATGGATTGAAACTGGCCAAGAGGTTCAAAAAATACTCAAGGCTTGAAGAGGAAGGTGTAAGGGAGACATGATAGATTATATGATTGTGTTCATCTCTTGTCCATAGTAAAAGTAGGCTCGCATATACTTCTGTAGTGGTGGGAGACCACCACAGAGGCCCTAACTGACAGTAGCTTGTCTACGATGCGTGAATGAGTGTCAGAACATTGGCCTAGGCTGAAATTGCCCAGCTTCATCTGTAAGGCAGAGACTTACAGAGTCTAACAGAGATACAATACAAATATTCTGTTTTCATAGCATTTTGGTTGCACTTGTTGAAAATGTTGTATCTTCCTTAAAGGCAATTCTATCCATAGTCCATTTATGATCCCAATTATTTCCGGAGAATCAGTTCCAGTCACAAAACTGTAAACTCCAAAGCAGTATGAACTCTTACCTAAGTATCAGTTTCTTCTTAAGTGTAACATGGACCAAAGTTGAAGTCAGTTACAGTGCTTGTCTTGGGACAGCCAAAAGCCATGTACAAAATGTACAGCCCTCAGTTTCTAAAAGAATGGAGTCAGGCAACAAAAAGTGAACTTTTCCATGCAGCTTAAGTATGTCAATAACTTTCTTTGCCGTAGCTTGTAAACCTCTATGGCAAGTACTCACCAGCGCATACACTGTTTAGCTCATAACCTGTGACAAGACCACTTTGACACTGGTGCAGGATCCGTATTTGTTCTTGCAGATAATTAATCTCCTCTCCCTGTTTGGAACATTATAAACTATTCTGACACTTGTGCCTCATGTTGCCACCAAAGGAAAGGTTATATCGCCTTGCGTCCTTTAATAAGCAATTGTTTCCTCATATGCAAACCTAGTCCAAATACAATGCATAAATCTTTTATCAGGATATATGGTCTTAACTGGGGAAAAGGTATCTTCTACATGCAATGAATTACACATAAAGCCACTGTGAATCTCCTAAGCAAAAGATGGGGTTTTAGCAACCTCACGAATTTGTGTTACATGGCGCTGCCACAGCCAACTTCTCCTCTCCTCCAAGAACGTGGCTGTGTCCAAGCCTAGTGAAATGCCCACCTACTCAGTGCTAAATAGAAAGCTCTGTAGGAGCAGCACTGCCTGTTTGCTAATGCACAATATTGGTGTGCTCAGTCAACTTCAGAGTTTCTTTGCTCCTTTTTCACTGCAACACTGTGCGTCCAATTGTCTAGCCAATTCCCTCTGTAACAGTGGGCAGCTACATTTTTATGTTAATAGACAGCTTCACTGTGAGGTCTATTATAAGAAGCTAGTGAGGTTTTAACCACAGTAACAATTTAAAAAAAAAAAAAATCTGCTTTCAGTCAGTGCTTGACAAGGCAGCTGTCTAGGATGCAAAAAGATAATGGGACAGGAAATGAAAGGGAAAATTTTTAAATGCTTAATAGTGATCACAGAGATCTGTCAAGCAAGCTAAGGGAAACTGATGTACAGCACTGGGCCACTTGCTATCAACTTGCTTCAAAACTTAGTGGATCTAAAACTGAGAAAACCAAGTGAGGTTGAGACTTGAAAATATAATTTCAGATATTCCTTTATTCCAATACCATGGTGATAAGCAAAGTATTAAAGGATTACTGTATAAAGGTGGAGGAAGAGTCAAAATGTCTCTCCCTATCATTCTCTTACCTATGTGTCCAAAACACAGAAGGAATAACTGATTAAATGTGTAAGTTAAAAACAAAGCTATACAGACAATGCTAGCTGAGACTTTGTGAAACACAGGGGAAATAACAAACCAATTTCTAACATAGAATCTAAATCAACTCCTGCTAAAGTCCCTGGGAACCTTTTTAAGGGGCCCTGAAGATTAAACTTTTAGAATTGAGGATCTGCTAAGTAACTGCAGATAGCAGTAAACTCACTCATCCAGGCAAGAAGGAAACACATGCGTGGTCCAGCATTTCCCAATCTGCAGGGAAGAGAACCTTGCAGTCAAACAGCTTGTTTACTGTGTGACTGGTCTCATCAATCCTGCATCTGATTATGAGGCATGCGGACAGGTCTTTACAGAAATTGGGGGAGAGAAGAGAGACTGCAGAACATGCTAGCCTAAAGAACAGCACAATGAAGGAATGTATTGAAATATTTTTACATTAAAGCGCTGGGAATATGAAATCCAGAGCACTATTGTAGCCTCCACTGGAACGCCTGCAGGGGGTTAGCGGAGGCAGAATGAATTAGTTGCAAGGTGCTGCTGTACAGAAGAAAGTTTAAATTTAGGATCAAGGGAATTTTTTATTTTTTGTTGAACACCTTCCACCTTTATCAGGAGGAAGCGAAATTATAAGCAATGATAAATGAGATGGTTGTAGCACATACAAGCTGAGAAACAACTGGTGGATATGAAGAACAAACTACGAAGCCTGTTAGAACTATTAAAAAGGGAAGTAAAGCTATGTCCTAAGGAAATCAGGCAGCCATGGTAGAGAGGATGTTATGAGGCAAAGGTGCCTTGGAGAGAGCTAAAGGGGAATTAAGACACTCCTCTACAAAACTCTGTGGGAAGGAATAAAATCTGAGTGCCATGCATGCAGCTGCATACATCGTGTCTGCATGCTACACATCACTTGGGAAACAGGCAGAGATTTTCTTCCTAATGCTGGGGACAGAGGGGGAAGGAAAGCTACAGCTTCTCAGCCTGCTGGCTTGTTGGACGTAACACAATGTCAGACTAAACTTATCACCAGCCACGGGCTTGAGCTTACTTTTAAGACTTAATTGCTTCTCAGAAAAATAAGTGTCAAAGGCTTACACAGCTTTCGTTTGCAAATTTAATTAAAAGGATTAGCAAAGTTTTCTTTTCCTGTGTGGAAACTATTAAGAATAGGAACTTGCATAGAAGATCAGCTCATTTAATATAGCTACTTATTGCATTATACAGTCTTTGCTTAAGTAAAGTACTGCAAATAGAGCACAGTCTTTCACTTTATACAGAAATACTTTCACAGTGAGCCACAATGAAAGGAGATTAATTCGAAGTGTGCATGAAACATAACCAAGGAGAGTATAAACACCACAGATACCAACCAGCTGGGAAGAGGGTGGTCTCACTGGACACCATGCTGCTTGCAATGTGACAGTCTCATAGAATATTCTCCAAGAATATTCTTAGACTGCAGAGAAAAGTGCAGTGCCTTGGTGTTGTTAATTTAGCATTATGAAAACTTTATACTTTGAGATCAGTTTTGAAAAAAATCCAAGTTACAAGCCTCATCGCTCCCTGGTGATGCACTTTTTGGGTAAACTGACTTAAACCAAGACAAAAATGCTTTTTCAAGGCCTTCTCCTTAGGTATCTCCCCCACTCCCCTCTTGATTGCTCTCACTGAAGCACTTGTTTTTGCAACAATTGCGAGATGTTTCAGACACACAGGGGGGCTGACAAGCTGCCTAAGTTAGCACATCTAAGTAGAGATCTAAGAAATGATCTTTAGCCTTCTCACTGCAAAACAAATATTTGCCCTGTGTATCCCCATCTGCGGTTTTGCCCCCCACGGTGGATCAACTCGGCGAACCAGAGCACAGACTTTTCCCCTCTCCCTTCCTCCCCAGCAGTGGGAATCTCAGCTGACTAAACAACCCAGCCCTCTGAGGGCACAAGCCTGGTCCCTCTGCCCCGCTGGATCCCACAGGCTCACCATGCCGATGTCCAGGGAGGGACAGCGTTCTCCCCCCCCGGCTCTACCTCTCCTCCTACGAGTGACATGGTCCAGCCAGAGGACCAGGGCCCTGGGGGAGGTTGAGGGAGACGGTCCTGCACAGCCATGTAAAGGCAACCACCAGTCCACCACCCTGACAAACCTTCCAGCAAAAGGAGGTCCCGCATGTTAAGTTCAGTGCTGCTTGCCTCTAGTGATTAGCATCATGGCGCTGTGATTTTTTCTCTCTCTCTGAACGAGAAGAACTATAAATATGTGCTCATATAATACATAAGATATTCTGAAATGCTCTAAGATGATAGTCAATTTCTAATGCTTTATGCAGAGAGGAATATGCAAAGAGAAATATTTCAATATGTAGGCAGAAGGAAGAGCTCAGTACTTGACTGAAACTTTTATTTTGTGTTACATAAGGGTGAGATAATTATATCTAGTAATCTTCTTGGTATTCAGGACACTCTGAGTTTTAAGTCACCCTAGATATTTGGATTATTATAAGTAAAAAGCAACATTGATTTCTACTTCCTTATTGCAGATTGTGTATTTTAAATTTGCCATGTATTGTGTTTTCCGATCCCTTCTTTCCCAGGAATCACCCTTTTTCTGATAGCATGTTGTAAAGTTATAAAAACTGACTGCTTAAAAAAAAAAATAAAAGGAAGGAAAAAAGGTTAAAAATTCATGAAAATCAGACGTATCGGTCATGATTATGATTAGGTACAGCTATCAGTATTTAAAATAAAAATCACCTTATTTTATAATACCTGAAAAATACTTTTACTTACAAGCAAACACTTGGAAGGAGGGCAGTCAAAATGTTATTACAGATTCCTTGCAAGTTCAAAAGAACATGAATATTTGAAAACTGTGCCTCTTAGTGAAAATTATTTTACATACACATATTTAAAAGACTGGCTAACTTCTGTATTTCAGGGCTAAACTTTGTTCTCTGTTGACCCTGTGCAGGGCTGAGGATGGGTCAAGAATTCCTTCTCCTTCCTGAATGATGAAAACACCAGTCGCGTGCGACCCACCAAGTGGAGACGGGCATCAAACTGACCTCCCTGCCCTCCCTCACAGCGCAGTGAGCAAGTTAGGTGATAAATGGGATTCATGTGCTGGCTAGTAAGTACCAACTGATGAAAGGCTACTGTTCGATAAAAGCAGTGGTGCTTCCTGCTCCACACTTAGCTCGTCCTCCACTAGCTGTGGTTGCAACGACATGCATCCCATGACCAGACACTACCTCTGTCTCCCTGTGACTACTTTGGGCAAGATGCTCTTGATCACACATCTGAAGGAAAGATACTGTACGTAGACTGAGTGCTGGACATCCAGGGCAACAGCGCAAGGCCTCACTGCAGAATTAAGCCTCAAACTCTCTTAATCTTACATGCTACACCTGCTGGCTAGTAAGACTGTAGCCAAAATATCAATCAAACCAGTGCCTGCTCGCTCTTTAACAAATCCTGACACCATGCAGGAGGAAACCATCCCATTTCCTAATGCCATTATTCTTAGAACAGCTGATTACTCTTAGATTTCTGTATCTGGCTTTATCTTGTTCACCCTTTATTTCCCCTGAATAGTATTTTAGGCACTGTCATCCTTTTCTCTACAGCTCACTTACGACTTAAACCAGTTTTAGTCTCAAATACATCATTTCACAGTTAACAGCACGGCCTGCAAGGACTCACACCTTACAAAACAAGAAATTAAGAAAACATCCTTTGCTTTCTACTTGTCTGTATGGCTAGGCAAGGAGAAAAATCGATAATGTAATTAAGGGAGTCATTGAGCTTGTGCATTTCTAGCTGAGGAAGAAGAAACTGATCTACCATTTCAAGCCAGGGGAGGATGTTCCACACCAAATATGCTTAGTCATATACAATGACAAACGTAGCATCGTTAAAGTAAGCAGAGTTCTCTAATTTTGGCAAGAGTGTTTTTAGTACAGGACTCTACCAAGCTGGGCAATCCATGGCTTCCCCTGTACAGAACTACAAAACAAGAGCAGTCAATAGCACTGCACTGATACAGGTCAAAGACCCAAATAAGTGGTTTCAGAACTGATTCCCATGTTTACCTACCAGCTGGATTTTCAATCCTGAATTCATCCTCGTTCAGCTGTAAAACCCTTCTTTGGCTCTGACCATAGGCTTTTTTAAAATTCCTGATTCAGACCAGCAGACTGCAAATTTGTCCCCCAGAACCGACTTCAATTTATAAACGTTTGATCTGGATTTGATTGCCAGATTTTGCAGGGAGATGTAGGAAAGCTTTGAAAACAGATGGGAAAATTATGCTGAGATGGTAAATTTCAGCTTGCTATGGCCTTTGTGTTTAGGAACAATTAAAAGGTGATAAGAACCATCCACTCCATTCATATGCTCTAAAATCTGAAAGGGGAAAAAAGAGACAGGCAGCTCAGACTTACTTTTTAGATTGCTGTCCAAGACTTGCAGTACTGGTGCCAGTATTTTGGAGGACATTGCAGTGGCCACCAGGGGTGAGACCAGGTAAGGAGGCCCTCCAATAACCATTCTGAAGTGTGTACCAGATTCTGGAACAGAGTCCTGCTTCTCTCAGTGCAATGCAATCTACCAAACCTTTATTTCCCTATGAAACATGCATTTATATCAGAACTACAGAGAAGTTAAAATAATTGAATTAAATTCTCACTAAATTTTACATATAGTAGAAAAATCTGGATAATTTACTTTCCAGTAGATTTCAATAAATAAACATCACTTTCATTGCAGTGAACAGACTTATTGCAATACCTGACTCAGCTGACATTTCAGTGATCTTTAAATACATTTATACACGTTGTAAACCTATGTGGTAGGTAAATTCACGTCATTTCCATAAATACTTCTGGAAAACTTTGCAATACAAAGAAAAGTCCTCTTGAGAATTACTTCAGTGAAAGATGTTGTATGCCAGTAAGAAAGGTAATTGCTACTGGTAATGTATTTTACTTTGCGTATTCTATAATAACGTTCTTATATAACCAAATACAAAAAGGCAGTGACAGTGTATCCAGCCCTCTCTCTCTCCTTCTCTTCCATCAAAATGTTCTGCCAGTTTTTGCTCCTCACCTGTGGCACTGTGATTTCTAAAAGCAATACATTCAAGACAAGATACACAAAGGCATCAAAATTTTTACATTAAGAGAAGGGAAGAGAGAACAATGAAAAAGCTTAAGAAAGTGATAAATACCATCTTTAAAAAAAATGGATAAAAGCCATAAAGTGCAAAAGTCTTTCAAGGAGACTGTACCTTTATGTATAACACAAAGCTGTATTTTTCACATCAATATTAAAATTTAACTATGTCAATAACATGCTGGCACAGGCAGTAGGAGCCAACACTCTATGCAGGATTCTAAAAATATTAACATTTAGACAAAGAGATTTCCCTTCCTTTCTTGAAGGCAAACTCAAGACTCGCATAAATTCCCACTAGAACCAAGGACCACCTAAGTATGGGTCACTCTTCTTTAACCTTACAGCCATCAGTACACAGGATCAAACTTGCTGACTCAGCACACAGACAAAATTTTATTACTCTGGTTTAAAAATAGGGCACATCTCCAAGATCATGCCACTACCAAAACTGTACTTCAAATCGTCTTTAAGATGAGGCTTAGTGTGCTAGAAAGAGAGGAAGAAAGAGAGAGAGGGAAAGAGAGGGAAAGAAAGAGAGAAAGAAAGAGAGAAAGAAAAGAGAGAAAGAAAAGAGAGAAAGAAAAGAGGACAACACAAGAGCAGCTTCTCATCTTTCTGTTTCTTAGAAAGACTCCTGCTATGACAGACACAGAAGTCCCAACTTAACCACAGCAAAAGAAATTAAAAAAAACCTCCTACAAAATTAATGCTTTCCCCTGTTTTCCAGAAAGTCTTTGTTTCTTTATATCCCTCTTGCACTCTATGCTACCAAAGGCCAAGGAATGTCTGTCTGGTTGCCCGTCTAGACTACGCCTAATTTCATGCTCCGCAAACATACCCAAGTGAGCTCTGAACTTGTCACGTCCCAGAGTGATCGCCCTCACATGGTGCTTACTCTGCTAATGAGCGTGGCTGCTCCACGTCAGCAGAACAAGATCTCGATAAATCTGCACTGTACAATGTGTTTCATTACAAATGTATCCTAAAACCAGCAGTAAACACATCTAATAATAGTATGCATCTCCTTATAGTGCGTTCTCAAATGGTCATAACTTTTTATGTATCTGCTAGGAATTATAATAATCAGCAGTGAATAAAACAGTAGCTTTAATCATTAGCCTGCATATCTAGAAGAAACCTTATCAGGATAGCAAGATAACCTCCGCTATTGAACTGAGCAAGGCTAAAATCAAAAGTTATTTCCAACATGATCACAGACATGAAGAGAAAAGCCTGCTGTAATTGCTTTGTACTTGGTAGTATGAGCAGGCCAGTAATACTGTGTCCACTTCTGCATTCTTAATTGTATTTCTTCAATTTTTTCAGACAGCATCCAGGTGTTTTTTTCTTGTCAGAGCATAGTCTGAATGCTCCTTTGAAGGCAAAGACAGTCTCACTAAAAGCACATTTACCACATATGGGAATTTAGTAATGGTTCATTTATTCTCTTTGAAGACTATGGTCAGAGGTCCTTAGATCCAATGCACTGCATCTGTGTGCATTAATAATGGAGTATTATACTCATTGTGCTTCACAATGTGTGGCATAGATAAACACACATGTGTAACCACACCTTGAAAGACTAATTTTCTTCTTCAGCTCTTCCAGTTTAGATAAATATACTACACATTCTGGAAGGAGATGCTCATATTGATTGCTGCTATTTGAGTAGCAGACAAACTATTTGTTTAAATGATGTTTTGTCATCTGAAGAACCTGGAAAAAAGTCTTTGGTGAAGGTTAGCAATTGTTTATCACAGGTAAAAAAATTACACCCTTTTCTGCACAAAGTTCTCTATATGGGAAAGGCTAATTCAATCAGCTGCATGACATTATTTCATATTCATCTGACATGCATTATCTTGCAAAAAAATCCCTCATTTACTGAAAAAAATAGAAAGGTTCAGCTGTTTCAAAGATTACAAAACCTCATTTTATTCTTTTCTTTATAGCAAAATCAAGACGTTATTTTATTTCACTTCTTTCCACTTAATAAAATATTTTTTTTTAAATACAACAAACTATTTGCCAAGGTTTAAGTGTGTCAACATCATTGTCCATTTTCATAGTAAGATATTTCACCTGGTTATGTTTATAAACAATTTGGATATCGCATTCCCATTTGAAATTGGAACTTGATAACTGCAAATAAAAAAAATTAAAAAACATTTCTATTTTTCCCAGCTTTACTCTGCATTTGACAGAGCGCTGAGGATGCCAGTTGCATAGTTTGAATTGTGTCTTTCACCTCATCTTATGATACTCCTATATTATTTAGAGTAAGTCTTTCTTCAGACTGTGCCAGAGAGGGCCAAGACCAGGAGAAAAGCTGAAGCTGAAAAGGAAGCAGGTGTGCACGAGAATGAAGAGGGAAAACAAAACACAGTCAATCCATGTTTTGTGCTGCTGCTTTGAAAACTACTAGTTGCACCACCATCACTCTCATCACTAGAAACGAAACTCTCCTACCCAGCCACATAACACACACTTTCTTAAATTCACTGTGCATGTAAAATTTAGGGCGTGCTCTACAAAACCAGTGCATTTTAAATGCATTAATACTAGAACCAAAAAAAAAAAAAAAAAAAAAGAAGTCTCTTTATAGTATTCATTCTTAACAATTACAGAGCAGTATAGCATAGTCAAGACTCAGCTACCTTTTCCCAACACAGAGGAGTATTTCTTTAGAGACTGAAGTACAATAAAGTTAAAAGACATTATTTTATTTATAAAAGATTTACCTAATAATTTACCAACATAATTTTTCATGTTTTCTGAACATATTAGAAACTAAATCCAATGCCAGTAGACATTTTGCAATTAAGGAAAAGGGTAGAACACACTTCAGGGAAGGAATATGGAGTGAGAAAATGACATACAATCAGGAAGCAGATGTGGGGCGTCATATCACAATGCAGAATCTCATCTCTCAAAAGGAGAAAAGTCAACTTAATGCACCTAGAACTACTCCGTGATATAATCTCTTGGTCTCCAGACCTATATTTTGCATCTCCAATATTTTCCATCTTTAAGCATGACTTAAGGATTAAAAACTGTCTTTTCTTTCATCTTCAGGTTCACACGTACTTTTCCATTTTTGTAGTTCCTGAGAATCATTTATCTTCCATACTTCAGCAAAGGACTTCAGCTTTTTTCTGCGGGGGCAGGGGAAGGAAAAAAAAAAAAACAAAACTAATCAAAATACAGACACATTTTTAAATTAAGCACATCAAACCTTGGAAGCCCTACAGTCATGTGCAAAATTTTATACACAGTCAAAAATAGCTGTTTGCATATCTTAAAAAGTTATGTCATCTTTAAACAATCAGTTAATATTTTCCAATATATGTATTCCAGCTCTAGGACAGTCAACAATTTAATTTTATAACTAACTAACAGTACCAGAAGCATTGACAAGATGTAATAAAACACTGAGCAAGAGTAAACCATTAAAGGAAATAAACAGTATTGTAGTTTGCACAGTTTAATTTTCAGCATTCAGTTCCTACAAATTTGCACTGGTAGAATCATAAAGAGATAACACATTTTCAAAATAAATGAGTACACACATCCTTCCTATTTTCTTTTTAATATTTTTTGATTTAAGAAGGACTCATAAGAGCTGTGACAAATAACAACAAGACATTTAAAATGGGTTAACACACATTCCTGATGACAAAGATGTCAAGACTGGATGGAATTACCCAGTGGATTTTCTTAAATAATATGAAAGTGATTTAAAAAAATAAGACAAGGCAGCTGGCCTGTGGGTATTGTGACAGCACAAGTATACTGCTATGAACAGGTCTGAGTTTGATTCTCAAGATCATGATAATTTTTATTTTCTACCACAGATATACCATACCCATTTTAAAATTTGTTCATGTCTCTCTTGGGGAGAAGGTATGGAAGAATACTTTGACATTTAGATCACATCATGGCACTAAGTGAAAATAAACAGGAATATACAAAAGAAAATATTTCTATAATGACCTACATAGGAGAACTGGAAAAATTAAGAATTACATAATACAATAATTTATGCACTGTGAAATCATCAGACATTTGATTTTTTTTTTTTTTTTTTTTTTAATTTTTCACTGACTTGAGCTCCAGGTTTATACAGATGCATGAAGTTCCCTCCAAAGTGTATGCAAGAGGTCTACAATGAAGGAATAATATGGTGCAGGTCAAAGCCAACGAATTAGCAACTGCTGTGTGGTGGACATCCCTTGTCCCTGACTCCCTACATAGCACTGTCTCTCATTAAAGGGGGAGGCAAAAGTGTCAAACTTCAGATGGGGCAGGCTGGTCTGGCACGCAGGGCTGCAGTCTCAAGGTTACCTTTACTCTACCAACTGCTGCCAAAATCAAGGGCTTCCTCCTCATCTCACTCCCACCATTTCCTTCTTCAGGTAGTAATGCCTGTTCACTTGTAACCTCAGGAAACGGAACTTCTGTGGTTATCAACGGGAGAAAGAATGACTTTTCAGCTGGATCAGATCCCTGACCTGGCCTGTTTTATGGTCATGCAAAAACCAGCCCTGGCACCATGGAGAACAGGTCAGGGAGCACTCCCTCCAGCAGCTTGGGGGAGCCTGCTCCAGCTGGTCTCTCCCAGGTACGTGCCCTCATGTAGCTCAGATGGCAGAAGTCTGCAGTGAAGTGTGCCATTGTGGGGCTTCCAGCCTTAGTGTTAAGTCAGGATAAAGGACTTACCATAGCTTTAGATTAAGTATTTCTTCTTCATCACTTTAGGAATGCAAGCAAATTACATACTGAAAGCTAAAATGCAGATGGTAGCTTACATATTCAAAAGCTGATACATGGGACACAATTAACTCCCATAATTAAGATTGCCCAGTCAGCCCTCACTCTACCCCTGTATGGGCACTGTAAATCAGTCTTCTAACGACATCATCGCATACTATTTTTACTGCTCATGGGTTTTGTATGCAATTAACTCTCTTTTTAGCAATGGAGACATGCTAGAACTCTATTTGTGCCCTGTCCAAGTAATATGCTAGTGTGATTTTCATAGAACAAAGGAAGATAAACCAAAGGGACATATTATACTATTTCGCATCTCAATTTTATTACATAGTAACTCTGCCCTTCCAGCTCATACTCTCACCTTTCTGAACAACAATTTTTTCTTGATCTTGGAACCCTACCTATCCTATAACAACAGAGTGAAGAAATTGCTAGCAATTTGCTGTTTTACTTTTCTCAATTATGGACTATTATTTCCAATTAACAAACTACCACATAGTTTTTCCTATAAACTGTCATGTATCTTCAATAGAATGTTTTTATTTTGCTTTCTTAAAAGGGGATAAAAACTGGTGTTAAGTGCTGAGCATTGTTAAGTTACAAAAGAACTGTTTGCACCTACAAATAATTAGTCCTTAAAATTTTCTCATATGAAATTATTCTGTCAGGATTAGTTATGGCCATCAGGCACCAAAGATCTTGATTTATTATATTCCTAAAGGGCTATTTGAATTTTGCTGAGAGGACTGCCACTGAAAATAACAACAACAAAAAATTCAGTGGAAATGAATATGAATACGAGCATATATTTATATCTAAACTATGTACATAATGTTACAGGTTTTATAAAGGTGATGCTATTTGATACACATGGGAATTTTCATAACTAGTTTCATATATAAGGTACATATGCTCCTAAATTAAAATTGGTTATCAGAAAAATACTAAAAACCCCAAACTTTCAGTAAAATTTTGTGTGTTTGGGGGGGAAATCAAAATACATTATAAATATTTAAGTTAAACCAAAAGAATATCCACATTTCCTTTTACACTACAATATGCAAATACAATTTCAAGTTCCAAAGTGAATAATATACTTTCTAAATTCAATCTATTAATATTTTCACTATCACTGGTGAGAACAGAAGTAGATATTAGAAGACAGTTATATTTTAAGTTCTTCTTCCTGAAAATAGTGAAAATACATACCTGAAAGAATAAAGTTGCTGGTATTTGCCATGAGAAGATAAAAAATAGTTTATTCCTAATGTTAGCTCAACGTGCATTTAGTTTTTTCCAATCTTGTTTCAGAGGGCAGCAATTAACTTCTGACGTAATAGCTAACACTAAAATCTAAAGCTTTGATTGAAATGGATAGCACAATTTCCTAAATATTTTTTCAAAGTTTTGTTTCACTATCTCTTCCCTGAAGGGTAGGAGGATATCTGAAGTAGCTCTTACTGTTCTTTTTAATGCACATTGTGTGAAATGCTCTTTGAACCATAGCTGAAGTTTCGGGGGGGTGGTGGTGGTGGGGTGGGGGTGGGGGTGGGGGGGGGTGGTGGAAATCACAATTATTCTGACCTTTTCGTATTCACTATGCTCTCCAACTCCTTTGATTTGTGAGCTGCCTTCTTTAAGATTTCTTCAGGAATATCTGCCAGTTTGGCAACATTTAGCCCATAACTCCTTGCAGAGACTCCTTTAGTTATTTGATAAAGAAAAGTGATAAATTCAGGATTCTCTTCATCTTCAGATCCTAAAAAAATAAAACCCAAATCAAAAACTCCTCTATTATCTTAATAAAATGTAGTAGACCAAAGACTGAAATGGCAAAGACTGTGGTCTCATTATCATTCATGCTTCCTGTATGATTTATTCCATTGAAGGAAAATGAAAGAAAAACATTTCCTCAAGACCACACATTTTACGTACCCATTGTGAGACTGAAAAAACTCTTTAACATTAAGCAGACTTGTGTGTGTGTGTGTAAAACTTAGAATCTTTGTATGTCAAATTGATTAGTTATGGTGTAACTGGGATATTTCATCTCATGTCAGTAAGAAATGACAGAATAACTGAAGTGTCAGTAATCCCACAGTCAAGAAATCCATAACTACAGCACAACAAAAAGTTTGGTGCCTCCCAGGAGGCTAGGAGCTATAGAAAATACTTAGGAAAAACCAAAGGTTAGGATGGTGGATCTTCTGCTAGGGATTCTTTCTGTTCCATGACAATAAGATGGAAACGTAAGAGCCATCATTATAAATATGTCTAAATGACTCCTTCCTCTTTAGACATTCTTGTTGCATCTCTGCACAATCCAGGCCTTGTGTAAAGAGCAGAAAAACTATGGTGTCATTCACTGCCATTCATTCTTCTGTCTTAAAAATGCAGGTTTTTGGAAACAACAGATCAAATGCTGATGACTCAAGCTGATCAGAGTGATCCAAGCCAAAGATCAGAAAAAAACATGCCATAAAATAAAACAATTAAGATGTTAAGACAACAGGAGCTAAAGATACAGGCAGAGTAAGAAACGCAGATGTGTTGTTGCTCACAGGCTGTGGTACTACACCTATTGTGTTTTCTGTAGCAAACAGTTTAGACTACATATGGCCTGAAGGTTCAGGTCAACTAATGTTGAAAGTAGAAATGCTAAAGCAGCACAGTGAAACAAAAAGTACTGGATTTCAGGGACACAATAGTTACAGAATAGTAAGTATTGAATGTTGATAACATCTCAATTATCTGACAGAAGAGATCAACAGTTCAATTAATGAACTCTGTGAGAAAAGGACAGGCTGATGTTCAGGAGAGTGGTGCTCTTAACTGGGAACATCAGTGTGGCTAGGTCGTGCTCACCTAAACACAACATTACTTTGAACTACTTGTGCTCAAAGTTAACACGTATTTCAGGGATCCCTGCTTCTCATATTAAACAGAATACAAAAGCTGAAGTCTCCCTCCAGCCAAGCCCTAAATTTTTAAACTAACTCTGCGAAAATCATTTTGAAAGTGATAGATTATATATTTAAACACATTATTTAGTGGCAAATACTAAAGCGCCCTGTCCTGATTAGTTTACAATGTAAGCAGATAATACACTTTTAAGAATGAATTAGGGGGAATGTTAGTGCCAAATACCACGTCAGTTCTTAAAAAACATATCCCTCCTCCCTAATCCTTTGTATTTGGCTACTGTGAGAAGCTGGATACTGGGCTGGGTGAATCTTTTATCTGACCTAGCTCAGTCATCCTTATATTAAATGTGAAAGAGAAATGGTTGTTCAGTTTTCAAGCCCCCCAAAATGTGTGTATAGGCTGATACTCTAGTGAGTTTGGATGTATCACTTCCATGGTGAGGTTTAAATTACTGTAACAATTTTACAATTTCTGCCTAATCTCAGATGGATTTATACTGTACCTTTTTGTTCAGCACTTTCCTCCTCATTCACTAAGAAAGCCATGTGGTAATTACCAACTTTTTCTGCATACGCCTTCTCTAGCTCACAAACTGAGGGATAGTGAGTGACAAACAGTGTCAGTGACTCCACCTACAACAGCAAAATAGACATATAAGAAGGTCTGGCTTTAAATGCTTTTAAACACAGCAGCATAGCACTGGTATCCTTTATCCATACCCTTTTGCTCTGAGTTTAGACGTGTCACATTTCTACACCATGTCAAAGTCAGCCTACCATAGTACAGGCTGAACAAGCATTCACAAGCATGTCTCAGATTTGAACACTTACATCTCTAATAAAATGTTCAAGTGTAGCATAAGCAATAGCAATTCCATCATGTGTGCTAGTTCCTCTTCCCAATTCATCCAAAATTACTAGTGATCTTGAAGTTGCTTTTCTTATTATCTCAGCAGTATCTGTCAGTTCTTCCATAAAGGTACTTCGGCCTTTGTAAATGTTGTCTGCTGCACCCATTCTGCATTGGGATACAAAACAGATCAATTTATTAAGTTCAAATAAATGCCAGATAATGCTGAAAAAAAATCGTGATAATGAAACCACTTTGTTATAAATTTCTTGTTGCTGCTCCAAGCAGAGCAGGAAAACCCAGGCAGAACATTCACCTTCCAGAACAAGCTACTGCTTAGGAGAAAAAGCAACAACAGCACATGGTGCAGATGTGAGGGTACTCTAAAGGATTGAAAAGTCCAGAGGGAACTTCTCATGTGCCATTAAATAAGGGCTTGCATGCATTCCCCAAGAGAAGAGGGTATACAGACCCTATGGGCATCTGGGGGAAGTTAGATTGTAGAGACAGCAGAGAATTTTTCTGGGCCATCAGTAATCTAGTCCCAAGGTAAATCCATAGACAGAAATCTCAGCATCCCATGTCAGCTACAGGAATCAGGGGAAAAAGAGGAGGTAGACAAGGGGGTTTTCTCTTCTTCTGCAGCTTTCCTTACCTATTCAATTAATATGCTTTCTACCTGGAAGAAAGAACATTTCCTTTTTCCATATATGCTTTTCAATTACATTAGTCACATTACGATATCACTTCTGAGCTAGGTTATCAGTAGCAAACCACTGAGTAGGGCTGTAAAATGGATTTGTTCACTCTCATCAGCCAGTCATATAGTTACAAACAAGCCACATTGATTTAAGTAGAACTGACTCATGGACTTAGCATATTACATTTTGAAATATAACAGCTGGCCACAACAGTATTTAAAGCCAATCAAAACCTTTAAAGAGAATCCCAATATAGCTTTTTTTCCTCTCAGTCTTTTGCTGCATTTCTCTCTAATATAATTGCTTCTGTTGCCTACAGAAGCACTAGAAAGATACTCATCATTTTATGATGATCTTATGGTTGTCAAGAGTAATTGACTACCAATACCAAAAACTAGCAGGTTGGACCCAGTACAACTATGATTTCTATATATTCTCTGGTTCCTGCCCTGGAAATTTGGTATGGTGGCATGCATAAGTTCACAATACGCATATCTTTAATTATAAATGAACTAATTTTGGTTGGAGATGGGCATTATGATACAATGAGCAAACTGAGTGTTTTTATTTCATTTAGTATGTGCTTACATACACACACAGTAGGTATACTCCCACACACTCCAGAAGAGAGGTGTTTTTGCACATAAGCTAATTAAACTTTGCATTAATTTCACTGAATTTAATATATAATTCAGGATATTGAGGCATTGTGAAATTAACATTTCATTAAGCCACTTACTACTGTAATCCTTTTAAATACTGGGTTAAGAAGTATGAAAATATTACTCAGTTTCTCACAGTGCTCCCAACACCCCCCAGCCCCTTTTCTAAGTTTGGTTCAGCCATCACATACTACTGTAAAATCAAACAAGCCCCCTTTATCACAATATTGCACAGATCTACAGAGAACAATATAAATTAGATCTATTTTTAACACTATTAACTACAAGTAAGTTCACCAGAACCACAAATACTTTTTATGTCCGAACAATCTCTGGTTCCATAATGGGCAACTTTAACCTTAGTTTCTGACCCTAGGATTATTAGTATTATATCATTTTGATTTGGCTTGTCATTACCAAGACAGCATCTAACAGGCTCTGTTCTGCACGTATGATGATTACACTGAGAGTTCTCACTTCTGTTTTTCTCTTGGATTGCATCATTTACATAGACCCCTCAAAATCATTTAGTCATTTTGTATCTAATTTGCATTAATGAAGATAATTTTCAGAACTTCCTCACTAAATGCTCAAGATACAAACAGAAATGAATATTATCTTTTTATTGTTAACAACAGCTGCAAAAGAAGCCTTTCTTTTCAGCATCTTAAAACATTCAAATCCGACTCAGGCTTATCTACAGATTAAAAAAAAAAAAAAGTATTTTTAAATGACATAAAAAACTCTTAAATGTCATCCTTTGAAAATGGATAAAATTATTCTTTCTGCCTCTATCTTTGACACTAGAAGAATGATACTTTTTTAAACATACGTGATAAGCAATATTATCCCAGAAACAAGTAAGTGTAACTATTTTAATATGGATGATTGCATTTATAAAACTAACAGTTAATATGCAGCAAGGTATTGCTCCCTAACTGTATGCTATATTATTCCTGATACAATAAAGTCAAATCACCTATTGCGTAAACAATTCTTTTTCTTCACATTTAAAACAGCCATAATAAATCCCACTAAACTTCTACAACATTCAGTTGCTTTGAATTCACATTTTAATGTAGCTTGCCTCCTAAATATTTTTATATATCAAAACATTAAACGTTTTCCTATAGTATTCAATAGAATCCAGATGATTTGTTAGCAGCTACTCTATAGGCAATACCTGGGATGCTATCCCTATGAATTGTTAGGGTAAAAATGCTGGAAGAAATGTTACAGATACTCATCTTAGCCTTAATGCTGCCAGGACTTAAACGACGATTTTTTTTGTTTGCCTTTTTTTTTTTTTTTAATTTTTACACATGGTCTTAATAGAGTCTCCAAGATTCACTTTCTCTGGAAAGCTGCCTACAATGGGATCAGATATTTTTCTAACTTTTATACATACACAAGAATAACTATTTGATTACATTTTAATGCTGCGTTCATCACTATGGTAGGTGACAATATAGTGAAATATGTGGAGAGATAAGAGTCGTCCCTGAGTGATGTAGACATGTTATGCACTACCCAAATTTTCTTTTCTTCCCTCTCTTAATTTAAAAACAAACAAACAAACAAAAGCGCCCAGGAAGAAAGGTCGTAACAGAATAAGACAGTCACAAAAGCAAACCACTACAGCAAGAACAATGCCACCCAACTTCACCAGCTCTATTCCTCTATTTGTTAAAACACCAGCCACTGGAAACAGTGACACAGTTAATATGAGAACTTCCATGTCTGCTGTGGAATTTCTAATGTCTACATACAGAAAGATTACTGCATTCTGGCCATGAGGAGCATGCAGACATCCAATGCGAAGAGTGCCTCTTTAGTGTTGGCAAGAGATCCATCACTCCTCAGCAAATGCAATTTGGCTGGAAACCACTTGTTATAATGTCTCTTTGACAGCCAACCAAATTTCATAAAATTAAAAGCTCTTCATCTTATAATGTTCAACACATTTATTATATAAAGAAAAAAAAAAAAAAAGAGGAGGCATTATCTCTTTTCAGTGCTAGCTTTCAAGTAGTAAAGACTCCTGTCTATAACGTCAGAATAAACAACAGGGAAGCAATGTTTTCATAAATTAATTTTTGGAGGATAAGTTAGATGATATGCAGCAGTAGCTAGCTTTATGTTAGACCAGCTAGCACTACATGCTTAACCTGTATGTGACCCCTTAGAGAAAAAGATACAGATTTCCTTATTCTAGAGTAGCAGTATTGAAATGACTATTTTTTTAACCTGCTCTCCTGAGTCAATATATGTATACAGTGCTGACCTTTTCTAATGCAAGTGCTCATCATCCTGGGAAGTTATCCTATGATATTTTATCCTGTGAGACTCTATAAACGTTGGGAATTTTTTTAATGATACAAGCTATGATACCACTCAGAAAACACTAGAATTAAATAGAATTAAATGTAGTCACTATCTATTTAAACTTGCTCTCAACAGGCACAAACTAATATTGCTAAACTATGTGGCCTGAAAGTTACCTCAAAGTCTGATGCTTTCAAGCTTTTGCTCAGCTAGACACATCTGAGGGCTCTGACAGCCATCCATGAAAAATTTGTATGGAAGGAGGAAATCTAAATTGAGGCCACTGAGGTCTTCTTGGAGCTCCTTCTTTCAGCATCCTGTTATTACTGCTCTCAGAAAAACAAAGTGCCCTGGAGAGGGGGATAGGCTTGCAGACTTAATGACCACCAGCGGCATTAAACAATAGAATAACCCAAGACATTGTTTTGGAGCAGAGCAGAGAGGCCCCTAGAGAACTGCAGCTGCCCTATGCTAGCAGTCCAGGGGTAAAAGTGACAACACGTAGGTTAAAACAGAAATTGCCCTAGTATGACAGAAGGCAGTGAAAAAAATTAATTTCCCAAGCAGAGAAATGAACCTGAAATCCAGAAGCTTCTAGTTAAGGCTTTTTCCATGCTATCTTTCAAAAGAAGTTATCCAACATGCTGTTAGTTTGTCTGGCTATAAAATTAAGAGCACTGTGTGGACCTCAGGTATTGTAGTATTCTTTTATGTCAGTGTGAATCCTTCGCACTGCTTGTCAAAATGACCGAGCAGCTCAAGAGCTCCCAGTGGTAACAAAAAGCAACTACATAGCATCAAATGAATCCTAGAAAACAAGACTGCAAAACCATTCCCTAAAGCCTTATTTTCATACAGTTGTCAACATCCTGATGCTATTTATTAATTCCTAATTTATAAAATACTTAATCTGAAAAAAAAAAACCAACAAAACACCTTAAATTAAATTTAAGATTTTTCACCTTGATTTTAGAAACATGCACTTGACTTTAAAAGTTCATCTAAAATACTGGAGAAACAAAACCTAGTGCCTGTTATAGAAGAATAAACCTAATTAGCATAGAGTCTCCACACACTGCCTTTGAGGCTTTCGAGAGAGGGCATTCAGGTTTCCAGCTATGGTATGTCTTTCCAGTGATCAGAATTGAAGCCAGACTTCATCTCAGAATGTATGCATAGTCAAATTATTTATTCATCAAGAACAATTAACAGTAAAAGAAAATTACTCTTTTCTCTTAAATGTAAGGTGTAGAACACCGGTCTCTCAACACCAACAACAAAGACATTCCTCCTGTGATTCAAAGAGAACACTGAGAAAAACACAAATAAAATAAATTCATAACGTGACTTTACAATTCCACTTGCTCCCTCTCACACAAAACCCTTCAAAATGTCATTTCAAAGATCACTGTAGTTGAACAGGAGTTATTTAAACTAAAATAACTAGTTTACAGAAAGAAAGGATTAGATGGGGTCTTGCCTTATAGTTTATCCCTTTTCTTGCATGGGACTGTTCTCTACAATATGTTTTTGATGCACTCTGTATAGTTAATATTGTTTTAAAAGATCTCATAACAACTGTTTTGTATCCTTTTATTTTTTGCAGAAAACACTCTTCCCAGCTGAAGTTTCATGTGGTCTCTGCAGAAAACAAATGGCCTCAAAAGTGTGAGTATTAACTGAGGATGATGTTTATAAGAACAGAAAAATTTGATATTGATCCTGACGCAAATGGAAGAACACAAACACAATTTCATTTCAACACCTAGGTAAATCTTCTCCCATTGAACTGGGCTACTGACTTTCTATTAGGCACCTAGGAAACAACACTTACTGAGATTTCACAGGTTAAAAATTAAAATTAATTTGCAAATTGGTCTGCGAAGAAAATAAAAACAGGCATCCTAAATGGAAGACTGGCAAGCTGACCACTGCATGTCCTCTTCTACTACAGTCCCAAGAATCCCAACACCTTTAACCAGAACAATCATTCAGTTTTGCCCACAAAAGCAATTTGAAATCCTACATATTTTAGAAACACTCCAACCACTAATGAGAATTTCACAGTGGTTAGTATAAAAGTAGCCCAACTTGGATATTTTAACTTCTGGCTACTTTCCACATACAATGAACATTTATCAAGTAATTCTTTAGAAGATAGCATCTGCAAATTTATAACGGTTCACTGGCAAGAAACTACTGCTTCACACTCCCCCCCAGAGTATGGGTAAATCATCTATTTAATTTCCATCAAGTTCTTACTGATTCAAACCAAAAACTGACAATACGAAAAATAATTTACAGAAACAGCAATTACAGAATTTAAAAAATAACTCTTACCCTAAGTGTGACAGAAAGCATTGTTATCAGGATAGTTATTATTTCTGCATTATTCATGGGCAACTTCTAAGAAGTAAATGTGTGCAAAGTTACATGGATGACAATGACAGGAAATCAGAAAATGCTTATGATACTAACCTGTCTACAGTCAACATGCACACACGTGCTCAACCATTACTACAACTGCTTATATATAAATTTTAAATTAAGAAATACCAATGGTATATTACCCAATTTAGAAGAAAGGTTGTTGAGAAGCCTGACAGAATGCATTACACATTTAATGTAAAATATGTTTATTCTGTAAATTATTGTAGACATATGATATTCTCAGTCACTGAGAAATTAATGAAACTAGTAAAACCTAAGACCAATGGGGATACATACTTTGCATTATCCTGGAAAGAAAAGCAAGTCCAAAGTGATTTTAATACTCAGTTTCATAGCATTTTTTAACCTTCTTTTTTTTTTTTTTTCCTTGTCACTAGGTAACTGAAATAGCCAGAACAAGTAATCACTTAAATCCTCATTACCTTATAGACCTGGCCAACGGATGCATGCTGCACACATGAGCACCCCAGTATATTAAAAGAAACATATCTAACAGGATTAGCATTCAAGATGTGAACTGCATTGAATTTTTGCTGAAAGCCAGAGGAAAGAAAAATGTCCATGGATTGCAGTGAACATTTAATATTTTAAAAGCTTCACCTCGACTGACAGAACAGGTAGGAATGAGTTCAGAAGACAAAACACCAGTCTAGTCAATACAGTCACTGAGTAACAAGAAGTTACCAATATCCTCTCATTCCGAATGCTTTATAAGGCAACAGAAATTCAGTTGTTCTTCCAAAAGCCTATGTTACATTGCCTAGTGAAGAACACCTGAGAAAGTCCCTTTCTGAAATTCAGCAATGATGCCCTCAATAATATGAGAACTCCTTAAAAATACTTGTCACCTAGGGTAAATACATCACTCACTGTTAAAATAATCCAGCAGATTTCTGGCTACTTCTAAAATTTTCCATTATGTTTTAAAACTGGACTTGCTCGAGTCTAAGTTTCACTTTGTCCATCCCACATTACTCACAACCCTACAGCAGCTGGCTGTCAGGGTGTGAGGGCCGAGCCCTCGGAGAAGCAGGGTGTCCAGTAGCAGAACAAGGACACAAAAGCAATAGCTTAAATTCTGCATTCAAACGTGCAAAGGATTTTATACCTAATGTATCAATGGATTGCTTTCCACAGGTCCATCAGCTTTTACATTTACTCAAACACAGAACTACACATTTCTTTTTCTTGCCCTCAGTGAGAAAGCTGATTTGTTCCTGTACAGAGGTACCAAACTGAGGTTTCTATTGCAGCTTCTCCTTCTGACCAAGAGATCTGCCAGTGGATCTGGCAGTGCATGCCAGAAGGCTAATACTAGATGGAGAAGTTTATGAAGGCTCCATTAAGGAACTGAAGCTCCAAACACATGCTTTTACCCTGATTTCTCTGCAGGAAACCATTAACACCGTATAAATGTTATTGATGGTCAAGAGAAAGAACAGATTAAGAGTATAATCATTTTGCTGAAGGATAAGTTATAAGTGTAGATATTCAAATTAGGGTGGTTATTTGCGAGCCATCAGTATTAGCCTGAAGAAGCTGAAAAATGAAGACAAAGAAAAACCCAACCCTAAAATATGCACAGGTTTACACTTACTACTCAAATTCCAGCGAGGGAACTCAAGGTAATTAAGTTGATGTGCATATGTAGCTGAAGGATTGAGGCCAAGGGGGGATTAAACAGCAGAAACTATAGCAACAGACTAGGGACAATAGCTGAAGCATTCAGCGCAAGTGAACTTTTCCCCTTTAAACCTGTGGACGCTACAGAAAATCCAATTCAAATTGCGACTAGGTTAAATCATATCATGGAAGAGTTTTAGAAAGGTAAATATCACCATTCAATTTAAGAGTTTCAACTTTACTGTAAAAGAGCTAGTCAGCTTCACAGGCAAATTTTCTTTCTCCCCCCATATACCATTATGTGGAAAGCCTTTCAATCCCTTTCAGGAATACTGCAATATGCAGCCAAAATTGTTTTATAAATCCCACTGTATATATAAATAACTGTCTTTTATTGACTTAAATGAATTTTCAAGCACGATTTAAATCCCTGCAAACAAAACAGTTGTTTGTATTTACAGATTTTACCAAATGCCATGTATGTAAACCAGAGACTGTTTTGTTAAATATTATATTATTACATGTATATGAGATATAAATCTAACACTGCAGATGCATGTTACTATGAAATGAACAGACATGAAGCTAAATTAGCTACAAATATACGCATAGCACAGCTTGATTTATTTCTACAGGGCTACAGAACACTGTCAGAAATAGTTACAGTTCAAATGTACTGTGATACGTCCAATACATAACTTTTCTAGAAAAACAGAACAAAATAATTTTCAATTTAACAACACTAACTACAACTTTTACTTATTCTCTTCTTTTACAGAAAGACCATCTCCATGCGATAGAAAACAGGTGCAATGAATTTAATACACCATCTTTTCTTTCCCCTAAAACCTGTGAATAATTTACCCCAGAGGTGTAATTATATGACTATAAGCATAAATGAAAGACTTAAGTAATTTTTGTTACTCTGGCAATAAACACAAATACAATTAAGCAAGAACAAAACAAAATAAATTACTCTGCCATAAAGAAGTAACATTTCTGAAAATTACTTTTGGGTTCTTGACAACTAACAAGTTCTGTTTGTCTGACTGTCATTGTTGCTTTGCAGAGCAATACAAACAATACTTGTTTAGCTATCAGTGTATAAAATTCTCATGTGGAATTGCCAGTCATTTGAGATTGCTTTCTGTAAACTGTTCCCTGCTTTCTGCACAATACATAAGTTAATGTGTATGGCAAACCAGTAAGCATTACTACATATATATAGAATAAACAAAGATGTTAAAAGGTACCCTTGTTTTTAAATTTTCTGACGCTTATCTTTCAGAGTCTAACTGCACAGGCAAACTGAGAGAATCTAGCTTTTGTTCCAAGGAAAATCTGAATGACTTAAACATTTATTTTCAGGTGTAAAAAAATTTAAAAAAAAAATCCAACAAGGCACCAATCAAAGTTTTGGCCCAAACCCGGTAACACACAGACAAGTTGCTCTGCTGATATAAACTCCTCCACAGTTTCTATTCAGCACTCAGTCTCCTGGTGATTTCTGTATTACACGGGATGCCTGCAGACTGCCCTGCCAAACACTGCTGTCACCTCAAGACTAGAATTTCGTAGCCTAGATTTTTATGATAAAGGTATAAAGAAGCTGACTAGCAGAATCTTCATGCCAGGTTTTGTGATTTAACTGATATTTCTAGGACAGACAGGAAGACTAATCTTTATAATCCTACACCGTAAGCCTCAAAGAAATCAATAAAGCTTAACAAATCAATAAATGGAAGCAAGGAATTTTTGAGTTTGGTAGCTGGTCTTTTGAGTTAAGAATAACAAAGTTCACATGTGATATAAAAATGAAACACTATATGCTATTCTGGCAAAATACTGAAGCGTTTTGTCATGAAGAACAACAACTTATTATTGCTAAGTATGTGAATACACAAAACCAATGCCAGTCCAGCCCAATGATCTGACTAATTTTGGAGGTTATGGCCAGCAGAAGAATTCCAAAGAAGACTCTGAAACGGTAATGATGCAGTAACTTCAGGGAAAGATTTTTTTCAGTAGATTTAAAAGAAAAAAAAAAAAAAAAAAGAAGAGTCACGATTATGTAATCTTTCATGTATAATTCCAAGTATAGTATATTTTGTTTCAGATTTATTACAAAAACAAAATCGATGTAGACCCCCACAAGGGGTGAAAAGCAATACCATCATACTCCACTAATAGAATAAAGAATTAATAATAAGATGAGACTGGCCCATTTAAAACATAAAAGCTTCCCAAGTCTTTCCTGCACACTAGTAACCATTTTAAAACATCATCAGCATGCTGCCCCCTCAGCAATCAAGGTTAAGTACACAGAGTAGCTTTGGATGGAGGATGCCCATTTCTTTGTTGTGTTTAGTGAAATCACTATGTAGGAAAGACTTCTAATGAAGAACGCTTCTAAAGCATTTGCAAGGAAGTGAGTTCCTGGGCGGTCTCTTTGCAAATACGTCTCATCTGTGAACCGAGCAATGCCTAAGTAGCAAAGAATATAACAAGCTGCATTCTGGTCATAAACTGCTCTTTTTCAACTTAGTTTGCCTATTGCTGCGCAAATAGCACCATTTCTGTAGTGAAGCTCCGAAATAATGGAGCTTGTTACTTATTTATTATTTAAATACAAAAATTTTCCACCTCTGTCCTGCTCCTGTGCAGCTCCCTTCTACTGATCACCTCATAAAACTGGAATGAAATTAAGTGCAACATTATTTGCCTAGTTACAAAAAACTGGCAAGTTTTTTGCCACCAGCAGTTAGATCAATGGAACATTCATTTCCATTAATATTTACAAGCACTTTTTTATTCTTGAGTGATTTACCTCGGATTTCAATTTATTGTGAAAAGCACCTGGAAAACATCTTCCACTCAATTTCCATTCTGATAGAAACAGTCTCTTTTTCCTGCTTCACATACCACTCCATCCTGTGCTTTCTGATTTTCTCAACATTTCTTATAAAATGTCCTCTTAACAAGCCTTGGAACATTTTAATCTGTTAAAGTAAATCATGCCCACTTTAAGTATCTTTCAAATTTTTATGATGGTGACATTCCAATGAAGCAGAGAAAAAATAAATACAAACATCCAAAATTGATTGCCGAAATGTTTGCAGGTGTTAACACAGTATTTGCTTTCCATCATGATTTTTCTTTGGACTAGAATTTGTAATGATGCCATAACTATGCACATTTTATCCAGTTAAAAAATGTTTGTCAAGAGAGAAGATAGTGAGGTTTGTCTATGAGTTTCTTTCAGCTCCACACACTCCTGACAAAACAGTAAGATGGGTTTGTCAAGTTGTCAGAATTAAATAGCTGTTCAAGTATTTAGGGAGGTAACATCCAAAATATATCTATTGTAAGACCCGACCTTTTTGAAAGTCAACTCCACCATTTAGAGATCAGACAAACAGACGTTATGAATAAAACATAGAGAAGAAAGCATTATGGCATGTTTGATGCACAGCCTTTAAAGAAACATGGATTAATAAGGGCTGAGTTTTGTTGGGTTTTTTAGTTTAATTTGAAGAAATCCTTCATCTCTAAACTGTTCTCTAAGCTTTAACAACATTTCTTTCCAGATTATCATCTCATCTTCTAGACCATGCCAAAACAAAGTAAGCATTAGGGACCTTAAAACAACTTCAGTTGTTCCTAAAGGTCCCTTGTACCAAATGTAAGAATTTGCTGCACCTAGTCACAGTTCTGCCTTTGTAATATACACCTGTAGGTGGAATGAATTTTAACTTGTCCTACATGGGACAGCAATATGCCAGTCAGAAGCTGACCACAATTTGTTTTTTTACCTTGGCAGAGGAATAGCCACGCTCTGCTGTGCACAGTAGGAGGACCTGACAGAAAGAATGTATTATCTGCACCCTCCTGAGTCCTCTGCATCTCATGTTTGTGCTGTTCAGCTGATGATTGTGCCATTGACAATACGTGAGATCTTTCTGGCACAAGGAAAACAAAAAATGAAAATAAAAAGTTGTGCACACCAACAGGAAAAGACCTCTCGCACACACCCGGCAGAAGTGAGATATTTGCAGTCCTTGCACGGGTTATGTGAACAAGCCAAGGGTTCCATGCATTCTGCATTCTTGCATGAGCCTACAGAGGTGCAGCCACAAACTTTCCCTTATTTCTGGCCAGTAAATTCTCTTTTAGGTGCCAGCTACCAAGGCTGAGAAATAATATGGGTGAAAGGATCCATGATGGCTGCAGAACCTCATACAAGAAACGTCACTTTGGGATACGTAAATGCCCCTTCCTCTTCCATCTTTGTGGATCCAATTGCACATGACTGACATAGGTCTTTTTGCTCACAGGATGATGGAAATGAGGATTGCAATCACATCAGTCAAGCAGGCATTCAAATACTGCTTTTTAGATCCAACATCAAGCTCTCGCCCATGCAAGTGTGCAATGCTTACAAATTTAAGTGGAATGGCCCACATGTCAGCTTTGTGGATTTCAGGATCAGTTGAAGATACTACCTGAGCAGTAGCAGAGCAAGTGTTGACAAGCAGCAAGGGAAGTACAGCCACCAGCTGGCAGAACAGCACGACGCATTGAGTTACCCACTTAGAGGGACTCTGTGATGAAATGTCTTGGCCTCTAAAGCAGCTTCCTACTGACAAAAAGAGACTTAATCTCATCAGCGTCACCATGTTAAGTCAGGCATATGTATAAATAATGCCATTTCTTCTTTAAACTGGAACACATTATATAAGTGGACTGGCTGACTTGTGCAAAGGGTTGAAAACATGCGTGGTCACTTTGTCCAAAGAACTGAGAAGACAAAAGGAGCTTGCTTACCTTGCACCTATTCTGTTTCTTAAAAGAGGAAGAAGGATTATCTGGTGGGTACTACTAGGGTGCCTCTACAACAGAGTGCAACTCTGTCACAAGAAAGGAGGCTCAACTGGGATAAAAAAGCCAGGCTGGAGTGATGGGCCAGTCTGGGACCGATTGGCAGTACCTCGCTCACTGACACTCGTATGGAAAACCAAGTAATGCATGGACCTGGGATGTCTTTTCGTAGATAACAGCCTGTTCAGACATGTTTTTCTAGACTCTAGAAAGATCGAGCAGGTGACGGCATAAGTAGAGTCCCCTGAGCTGTGTCACCACATGCAACAGCTGTGAGGACATAGCTGGTGCTCACATGAGTAGGTCCTGAAATGCAGTTTTCAATAGGAGGAGGTGATCTTCAGTTCGTAAGTCTCTCAGTAGCACTGTTGTCCCTTGTAGCGATCAAATTCCTTCCCTTTACTGAACCCATTGATCAACTCAGAACTGCCACTCCTGACAAAGGTACGTGGCTGGAACTAGATCCTGCTAGACTTGAAATAAAATGACCCAGCTAAGTCCAGTGGTGTGGGGGATGAAACTCCCTCATTATTTCAGTGTTGGATGAGGCTGGCAGCTCTCAACCAATGTAGAAAACATCCTTTCCTTTCCTCTGCCTCTTCCCTCTCCTTATAGACCCAAAGATCACAAAGCTGAGAGCAGTTTCCTGTGTGCGGAGGGCAATGAGGTAGGTCTCTGCACTGGGTTCTGAAGACTGTCTTCAAAGACACCTTCAAGAAGCACAGCCTGAACCTGATGCTCTCTCTTGGTTTCCACATCTGGGAATGCAAGTAGACTGCATGCAAGCCATGGACATATGCAAGTACCTCAGCAGGACACAGCTTCTGCTGAATCAATCAGAAGCATCAGGTCACTGTGTGACGGCAACAGCTTCAAGTCAGAGGTCCTAATTTACATGGCTCTGCAACTTTGTCATGCCAAAACAGACATGTAAGGATCAGCTGCCTAAAGATTTCTGCACTCTAGTTTTAATTGAATGAACTATTACACATGTTCAAAATCACTACACAAGGAAGACAGACAGACAAGAAAATACCAAAACTTAAACTCTAAAACAGATAGATTCAGGATTCCACTTGTGGCCACATCTGAAAGACCCTGTATATAGACATGTAATACAAGCAAGAAGAACAAAACCATCTCTCCCTAGACCGAGGTGAGCAACCACCATCTGTTTTCACAACATTTTCAGATATATAGTGGAATTTGAACTGAGTATCTCCTAACTACAGACTTGGCAATAAGGAGTGCCCTCCATGTTAAAAATACATTTATATCATCTGTTACGAGGATAAAATGTAGAACAAAGTTCTGTACACCTAAATACAGATCATGTGATGCACAGAGCCTATATCCAGACAATGGCCTTGAAGTGCAGGCAACTGCATGTCTTAGATAAAGTGAAAGAATTAAATTGCTGCTTAGCGAAGCAACCTGCCACTACCACCTGTTAACCTGTATTGCCAACCTCATCCAACCCTCTGTTTTCTTAATATACCTTCCTAGACAATTCAAACTCTCTTTCTTTGCCATCATGAGGATTAAAGTCATGCTGAGAATCAGTAAACAGCAAGATAACTCTTTTGAGAAGTGCATGAGAGGATAATCTATGTGCATCTTACTGATGCTTCTATTTATTCCTTTAACCTTGAAGCATGTGGCACATAACCTGCAAGATGTTTTTAAATGCAGTTGAAGCACAGTGCAATGTATTAGTTCAGATAACTGAAGCTGCACCTTTAATAGTATGCCCAATTTGGCTGATGGTATAAAACCTCACTGGAAGAGGTACATTACCATAGTGCGACTGTGGATACTTACGTCAGATCACTGAAATAAGTGAAATAGCTTTTATTTCAACAAAAGACAAGAAAGCCAGGCAGGCAGGTGCTCTAGTTAGGAAATTCTTCTTTGTCCCTGGCTGAAGTTTTCTAGCTGTAAGAAATTATATCAATAATTGATTGTAATTGGGACCTCTTTAAAGGTCAGCTTTCTTCAGAAGCTGAACATCATCTCTTCTGAAGGCATGATTAGGTGAACAGAATTTCTTTCATTAGTTCCTCCACACTTGCTTTGTCTTTCTACACAAACACACAGAGAAACATTGCAGTCTGAATAACTATATTAGAAGTACTAACACAAATTGAAGGTTAATTTAAAGCAAAAATTGAACCCACTTACTGCAAGGAGAAATTTGGATAGGAATTTTCAAACATCAGAGAATTAAATACTCAAATCCCATTAAATGTCAATATAGATTGGGCGCTGACCTTTCCAAAACTCTTATAAAATTCTTAACTATAATGGCACTGATTAAGTTAAATTCTTTAAGCAAAGATTGCATGAAAACATTACCCCTTATTGGAGAAGGAAAAAAAAAAAAAAGAAGAAAATATCAACCAGCAAAACATCCTCAAAATATTGGGTACTTCCTCCATATTACATAGCTATCCCTTAAATAACAGGCGTAGTGTACGCTCTGAAAACTAGTAACTTTTTTGTACAAAAATGGTTTACACTACATTGACTTGTGAAAAAAATACTGGAAGTATGGAATTTCAAGTGACAAATTTATACAAACACTTTAATAATACAATATAGAAATTTATTCTAAAAATAGCTTTAAATAAAAATACAGAAATATGTAGAATGATTTAGTGTCTTTTTAGTCTGATGTTATGAAGCTGGAGCCACCTAACAATAAAGCAAACTTTTTACTTATTTCACCCCTAGGACCCCCTTTCCCAGAATTAGGAACAAAGCATAGCAATGGAAATAGTAAGGTTTTTACACATAAGAAATGGTGAGATTTGGTAGAGTCCATTGGAGCACTCAGAGACTTCCTTAAGAAGTGAACAACGGTACTGTATGAAATTACTCTTCCCCCCCTTCCAATTTTTCAATTTACAGACTTGTAACAGCATATCATGTGGTTTTAGGGGCATTATGCAGCGGAAGATTCTCTCCCTCTCCCCCTCTTTAGGATGAAATTTTCAACACTACTATGAAATGTTTGGACTAGCCTTAGCAATATATTGTGTCTATACACCCAGTAATGAAGATGAATCATTCCTATTTTCACAGTACTTGTAAGCAAGACAATTCCTTTTGCATCTTTAAAAATGTTTAATATAATGCAGTATTTAAAGTTAATTTAGAGAAGCTATAATACATAAATACTAAATATATCCAAAGGAATAACCATAGTAGCAACCTTTCAATTTCCATGGAAACCCTACTGAGAACACAAGATACAAATCATAGACGCATGTCTTAAACCTATGTAAATTCACACGTTGAAGATGCAGTCTACAAACAAAAAAAAGACTGCAGTATAAAGCACCAATATTCAAAAAAAATTAGCAAGCAGAAGAACTATTGGTGCTCCTGATGCACAGAACTCCTCAGAGTCAGCCTGTAAAGCATCCCTCACAGCAGGGGTACTATGCTAATAGCAGCATCTAGAAAACACCACACCATGGCAGTGATGAAAATAACTTGGAAACTGACATCTTCCCATGCAATGTTTGTAGAAGATTAAAAATATACCAAAGTTATCAACAAAAAAATCCCATTTTCCAGAAAGACATTTGTGGCCTGGGGTGGCAGTGCAGAAGCGAGGTCTGCATAGCTGTATTCTATTAAAAACAAACAAACAAAAACAACCTGCAGAACAAAAACACAGAAGAAAAGAGAACAAAAAAGCAGAATTGGGGGTGAGTTAAGAGAAAATCTCTAATCTCTTCAAGCTCATTACCTACCAGAGAAGACTTCTTGGTAAAAGCTGAGGCTTTAGAAATATATGTTCAGCCAGACAGAGCATTAAAGAAACAATGTAGGACATATCATGTGGCAGCCGAATTTATTGTTTCTCTCCTCCAACCAGGCATTAAAAACTATTACAAGGATAACTTTCCTAGGGCTAAGAAATACCCAGAATATAACACCACATTATAACCTGGCCTGACAGACTTACATAATTTAAGACCTTTCCCAGAATGCTGGGGGAAAAACAAACAAACAAACACACACACACACACAACCAACCCAAAAAAACCACAAATGAACCAAAATAGAGGTGCCTACTTCCTGGACAGTCTCTGTACACCTTGAGCCTTTGAGCTGCAGAATCTGGTAAGTTACTCCTTTTCTCGTTGCAGAGGGTGAAGTTCATGATTTGGAGAAGGTGAAAATGAAGCAGGAGTTAGGCAAAGACCAGACTGGGCACTAACACCACTTTGTGGCTACTGACAATCAAATACAGTGGGACAGAAAAGAGCACTGACAACTCATCTACTTGGGGAGCACGGATGTCAGTACTTGGATATGTAGAGCAAGGAAAGCCCCCATACTCGGCAGGCTGAAGGAAAATCACGATGCAAGTATTCTCCCAAACATTTGTACTCGAAGGAAAGCTACAACTGGGTCAAGATCTAACACCCTCAAAGTACATCACAAATGGCTAATGCCTGTCCCAATAGTACAATGAATTCCCTCAATTACACTATACAGAAGACAGAAGTTTAAACAGATGAATAGACAAGCAGTTCCACTAATAATCTTTTACAAATTGAAGTGACCATCCTTGATTTCTGAAGGACTGCAATACATAAACTCATCATTTTTGCTTCCTGTTAACCTTTTAACTGGTTATCTCAATGACTATTTCATGACTATCTCAATAATATATTTTCAATTTCTTCTTGATTAATACTGAGCCAATTAGTTCACTCTGATTTGCCAGTGCAATGACAAGAATTTAAGTAATTCTTTAGTATATTCATCTGGTGTTTGACACATTTCACATTAAATGAAGAATGGCATATCCAGCTGAGCTTCCAAAGGTAATTTAGATTAGGGGGTGAGGGGGCGGGAATCAATCCCATGTGTTAACAATCTGAGTAGGCTCCAAATTAAACGGTCTGAAACCTCACAGCCAGTAAGTAGCACAATCTAGGTCTGCTTGGCTTGAAATCTAGAAGCGTAAGTTTTACCTTCAACCACACTACCTTATCAGAACAGATGTGAAAAATACCTATTATGTAAAGAAAAGCTAAGTGGAATCAGAGAAATACACTGAGGAACAGGTGGAACTCAGATATAATCATTTTAAGGTTTTCACACTGTAGAGGACAAAACCCAGTTTGTTCGCTTTCTAGTGGGCACAAAACAAAATGGCCCTCCCAGTGACTCTGTCACGTTTCTTAATTTTTCTGCAGAAATAATCCTGTTGCAATGACAGTCAAATAAAAGTAGAGGAATGGGGATACTAAGCTTAAGAGTAACAGACTTAGGCACATACGGTTAGAAATTAAGTCAGTGTGAACACAAGTAAAGTACTCTAACTCCACCTACAAAACATAGAGGAAGACAAAAATAATCTTCACATTGTTAGTAACGTTCTAATGTTTTTTTCTGGAAAGTAAATCAGGTCTTGTGTATCTCCGTGTCCCCTTGAGAATCACAGAATCATAGAATGGTTTGCGTTGGAAGAGACCTAAAAGATCATAGAATCATAGAATCTTTTAGGTTGGAAAAGACCTTTAAGACCATCAAGTCCAACCGTTAACCTAGCACTGCCAAGTCCACCACTAAACCATGTCCCTAAGCACCACATCTACCCGTCTTTTAAATACCTCCAGGGATAGGGACTCAACTGCTTCCCTGGGCAGCCTGATCCAGTGCCTGACTACCCTTTCAGTGAAGAAGTTGTTCCTAATATCCAACCTAAACTTCCCCTGGTGCAGCTTCAGGCCGTTTCCTCTCATCCTATCGCTTGTTACTAGGGAGAAGAGACTGACCCCCACCTTGCTACAACCTCCTTTCAGGTAGCTGTAGAGAGCGATAGGGTCTCCCCTCAGCCTCCTCTTCTCTAGGCTAAACAACCCCAGCTCCCTCAGCCGCTCCTCATAAGACTTGTGCTCTAGACCCTTCACCAGCCTCGTTGCCCTTCTTTGGACACGCTCCAGCACCTCAATGTCCTTCTTGTAGTGAGGGGCCAAAACTGAACCCCGTATTTGAGGTGCGGCCTCACCAGTGCCCAGTACACGGGGACGATCACTTCCCTGGTCCTGCTGGCCACACTATTCTGATACAAGCCAGGATGCCATTGGCCTTCTTGGCCACCTAGCCACATCATCTAGTACAACCCCCCTGCCACAGGCAGGGAGAAATGCTCATCCAATCACCAGCCAATTACTTTCAACACAGAGCAGGGAAAAAAGTTAACCATTTTGAATTTTCAGCTCCAATTAATCTTTGAAAGATAACACAAATTGTTTTCTAATTTGTTCAACTGCTTAGCACTGAAGTGCATCAAAGCGCGATTTCATTCATTTTTGTCATGACACAGTGAGGCACAAGAATACAACATCTTTATATGATGAAGCAATCCCAGCTAAGTAGTATTTCAGATTATCTGTTAAAAGTTGACTCTGAAATGCACAGTGCTATCACAACTAGAATCTCAGGAAAGATAATTCTACCACAGATGCAGGATTGTTGTGAAACTTATAACCATAAATAGTTATCCATCTCAAATACCATCAATAATACAGAACTTTTGCCGATTAAAAAAACAGATTAAAAAAAAGGGGGAAAAAACCAACTGGATAATCCTCTGTAATATTAGATTATAAAATACAAAAGTTTTGACTGTGAGTGAAATGAACTGCCATTATTCATTCTTTAAAAGACATGAAGTGAAGTATGTTCAAATACAGGAAGGATAGTAACCATAGGATATATGCAGCCCCAAATTCTCAGTCTCAAATATTGTAGATATGTACAACTGCACTGCACAGCAGAAACTGTGACATGATTTTTAGAGGTGACAGCATTCATTTTAGGGGAAACATCATTTGGCTGTCACCCAGCAGAATAAATTTGGCTGAGATGTCCATTCAGGCAGATGAAGTTAGATATCTGGATCTTAATCAAGACAGACATATTAACATTCTTATCCTTTACAGATTCAAAGATTCCAAAACAAGTATTATAGCTTACCAGAAAATGAGAATCAAAACCTAACAACCAATGCATGCATTTAAAATGAAAAAGGAAACTTCAAGTATAAATTCTAAAGTTGTAAATTAAAAATTAAATTATACTTTGATATACACACACACACACCCTGCCACAATAATGTTTTCATAAACACACAGCAAGTTTTGAAACATTACCTGGTAAAAATACCATCCACAACACCAATTGTCGACTCCTCTGCAGGAACATAAGAACCAATCTGTGCCATGACTGTGATCAATGCAACTTGCTTTATATAGGAGCTCTTTCCTCCCATGTTGGGTCCAGTTATTATCATGACCCTTTCACCATCTCCCTGGAAACATAAAACGGTGGTCAAATATATTGTCCTGCCCGTGGTGCTTTTATAAGAAAGTCTGGTGTGTGTATGTGCTTAGAGGGATAAAGGACAAGTCCTCAGGATTAAACGTTTTGTTTCTAGGTGAACAGCTTGCTTCATTCTTGGAGCTCATCGCATTCATTTTTCAAGATATTATGAAGTCTCAGATAGATAAATTTTCCTAAGACCGCTCCAGGCTGGTGAGAGAGAAGCATTGCAATCAACTTCGACTACTCTTGAGCAAAATGGACAGAGTGAGGAAGAACCTTCCCTTTCTCCACCAAGGAGCCAATAAAGCACTCCAAGAACTTTCTGTGCAATTTTCTTTGCAGAAAGGGAGAAACCAATCAGCTTTCAGCATAGCCAGTGCTGTCCTAATTTAGTTGTGATCTGGATTCCTCTCCAGTTAGAGTTCTCATTGCCGAATGGGGAGAAGATCTGGCAGACAAAGACCTGACCTAGACTTCACACCCATTCGTAATTGCTTGTCTTGGTACAACATACACACATTGAAACAGACTGGCTACAACAAGAAATTAAGACATCACTGAGTTTGGCAATACTTGACTGCAACACAGATATTGTGAACAGACTGTATCCAATCTCTGATTGAGCCGCGTATCTAACCACTGAAATCCTATAGAAAATGAAATCAGATGCAAGAGCTCGTCTCAGCTGTAAGACTCCCTACAGTACTGCTACGTGTCTATGGCTCCAGAAAAAAAACTGTCTTCCTCTGGTGCAAGACAATTGCTAAAACAAAATTAAAACTCCTCAATGAATCTATAAAGCTTTCTCATAGCCTGAATCAAGACTAGGAAATTAAGTTATGCAAGGACTTTAGACTTTTCCTTCCTACTGGGTACATAGAATGCAATCCAACAATTTATGAACTAACCAAAAGTCAGCATATTCCATTGCCCCATGGGAGAGGCATGCAAGAAAGGACAAGCTGTGCATAATGAACATTAGCCACGCTACTTAGGAAACTTGGAACTGACCAGGCACTGTGATGGGATGGGGGGAGAAAAATCTCCACAGAATAAACCTCACAATGTTTACAGATTAGTTTTTTGATTGGGCTTGTATTCTGTTAAGAGGGAGGCAAATGAAGTTCATATAGGACTGTCACTTTTACATCATAATCCAGAACGCACAGAAGATACATGCAATCAGTATTTATCATATGTAAAAAGCTGTTTAGCTTTTGCTAAGAAAACCCCATCCATAAGGAAGTCTCAATAAAGTCGAATCCCAGAAAATGCCATTATCAGGAATAAAGGATGAATGTAATAAAATGCATATGACTATACATGAACAAAATTCATAACATTCTAGTCTCCAAGGTATACTTTCAATACTGCTTCTAAAATTTCATGAGGGCCACGATTTGGCTCAACACAACAGAATTTATAGATACTTAAAATCAGAATGAGTTCATCTGTTAAAATCCACAAATTTCTTGCATGTGTTTGGTATCCCTCCAGGGTCTCTCCAACCACATTGTGAGACTGGTGGCTGGTTTGCAAAGCCAGCTTTCAGAAAGAACATATGCTGCAACATCGGACCAGAGAACCCATCTGCCCTTAAAATTGCATGCAACCATAAGCTAACATCTTACTGGAATTTATGGCTGAAGTTAAAAGTACTAAAAGAATCCATGAATATTTGAAGAGGAGAGGGGGAATGGAAGAATAAGATGTTTATTTCAGGGCAGGACAAGAAAGCTTTTCCTGAAATTTGATATTTGACAACATTTCAGCTGAAAACATGACAGGACATGCATTTCCTGCGGATTCAAACACATCAGTTTAGAGGCATTTTAATAAACTGAGTTCCCACCCACCTCTCTCAAAAAAGAGAGAACTCAAACCAACAGTAGAGGCAAAAGTGATTCTACCATGATCGCTTAATTTTGCAATAGTCACTATTTAGAAAGCAAACATAAGAATGGGACTAACAGGGGAAAGTGTGTGATGATTACTCAATGAAATGCTGAATTTTTTGTAAATGCCATCTGTCACTTGTTTGGAGTTGGCAAATAATTTTGAAAACATTCCCTGAAGTATTGCACAATATCTGTATCATTGTTCAGTATAGAACAGTATTTAAAACTATTTCCAGAGAAATACATACAAATTTGAATGGTGTTTATTACAGCAATGCTCCATAGTGACATCTGTTTCATACCTTTCCTACACTTACTGTATGAAAAGGCAGTTACATATTCAGAGTTAAGTTGCAAGCATATTTTTTATATTTATAACAAACAGAAATGTAGTATTTCAAAAAAGATATAGACAGGTAAATATTTAACAAAAATATAAAAAGGACATGTAATTTAAAAGACAGATTTTAGTTTTTCAGGAAAAAAAGAAGAAGGAAACAAACTAAAATATGCTTATCAGAAACAGATATGTGAAATAAAACATGGCAATGTTTCCTACCTATGGTAATTGCATATTTATAGCAATTTTAGGTAATTTAAGTCATACAATTCAGGTAACATTGCATACACATGTTAAGAAGTAGCCCCACCACTTTCTTTGACCTCTTGCCAGCAATACCAAGTAAGTAATAGGCCTACTACTTCTCAACATCATTCTCTATTGCAGAAAACAACAGCCAGAGGGAGGCTTATGGATAACATACAGCCTGCAAGCTACACATGGGGCATCTTTATCATATGTTAATATGAAAGGCTTCTTACAACTAATGCGCAGTCTAGAGAGCATGTACTTGATACTACATAGTGAAGAGTCAGAGCTCCAAGTCTACATTGTCAGCTTAAGAAAGGCTGTGTGAAATTAATACTTCAAGAAAGGAAGGAAAACATGTAATAGAGAAATACCTTTAAAAAAAAAATCTGAGCTATCTTAGAATTAATTTGGAAAAACTGAGCCTGTAACATGTTACAGAGAAACTTACATTGTTGCTATTTTGTGTATTAAAAAACTCCACAAATCTGAGATAAAGTTATGAAAAAATGCAGACTCCTTCTGATGACGCTTTAAAAAACCTGTAATTATTAATTTGTTTTTAAAAAATAACCACTTAAAACTTTCATTTTCCTAAGTTTGAGATCAGCTTTCTTTTCTTTGTGCCATTAAGACTGAACAAGGTTGTAAAGAGAGCATCTGGCTGCAAGATGTCAGAAAAAGAACAAAAGAGATGTGATCGCATCTAGCAACATCTCTCAGAAATGCAACCAAGCAGACAGTTGTATGATTAAATTATTTATTTTAACTTTTTGGCCAAGCATATCCCAGATTCCTTCCCTTGAATGATTCTGAAGCTCAAACAGTATCTCAGTACTTACTGAAAGGTTAGTGGTATTTGGAACATACTGATCCTGTTCTCCCAATAGTACATCAATCACAGGGTGCCTCCCATTTTTTATCATTATTTCTCGCCGATTGTCTTGGACAGTTGGTCTGCAAAAAGGAAGAGACATTAATTTCAATGTTTATTGTAACTGATTATTTAGAACTACTATAACTAAAGTCTGCAGGAAGGTCATCTATGATGCAGATTTTTGTGAAAAAAATACAAATGACAAAAATGAATCATTGCTATCAAATATTTCTAAAGACTTGGTTTCATTCAGTTATAAAAAGATATTAGCAGATTGGATAAAGAAATGTTAGAGTATTTTTTAAATTTTTTCCTTACCTAGACAATGCTTTCAGTCATTTATGTGTATTCTACAGAACTATTAAGAACTACAAAATAAACAAGCAATAACAAAACCCCCAAACTGGAGGACAGTCTGCTTTCTTCCTACCGCTGCACCAACTTCTGCAAAATGCCACCTTTTGCAGATATATTTCATATTCTCAGAATGATCTTGCTGATGAACTGGTCCATCCTGTTACTGCATTAAGTCCTAACTGGAGCATGGGGAGTAAAGAAAATTGTCCAACTATGTATATTATGACTGATAACCCATTAAACAATACAAATCAAAGACTACGGTATGACAGAGCTCCTATAAACATTAGCAGCTCTTATAATCTGACAGCAACACCCAAACACATACAAGAGTCATCAAACAGTAACTGGCTATAAAAAGAGCTTACTAAGTTAAAACACTAAAATGACAGTATCTTTTTAGAAACTAATATGCAAACGAGATCAATACTACTTACCTTTTTTCTCTCATCTCCAAACCATGTAAAAAGAAGTTTTGTCTCAAATGCTTCCACGTTAGCTACAAATTTGTCTACATGTCTTCTAATATAACATGTATAATTCTACATTACATATCTTCATGTCTGAAAAGCTCCATCTTCAAGAGCTGTGTGCTCTTCACAGAACAAAAAATGCAAAAGAAGCATGTTCCACTGAATTATGACTATGATTTCTTTTTGTTCTCTGCAACCTAGGTTTACTTTTTCATCATAAACTGAAGTGCAGTATTCAACAGAGAGGTAAATGTGGTTTCATGTCTCAGCAACATTTTTCTACATTAGAAGTAAAATCACTCCGAAATAAGAGCAGTAACTTAGGAAAGTGGCAGCAGCTGAGAAAAAGAGAATACTGGAATAAAGCCACAGAATTTTTTGACTGGAAATTAACTAACAATTTGTGTGGACTTTAGAGGGAAGACAAGATGCGGGGAGTGTGATTTTTCTTGGGCTGAAGAATGATGATGCAATTTGAAATGAAAATGGAGATAAAATAAATGGTATATTAGGAACACAAAGCACTGGGGAAAGGGGTGCAAGCCGATAACAGTGTGGTTTTTTTTAGCATAAAGATATTTCCAGCAGTTGTATAGCTGAGATGAAACGAATATAGAGTCTTAGGCCTTGGGACAAAGAAAGGAAATTTCACCCTCCATTTGCTGGATGGGTAAGTTGTTTGGAGCTGTAATGTGATGGTCTGAAAAGGGAGGAGCACATACTCAGAAGCACTTCCTCCTGTACCTCTCCACTTTATGTTCAAGAGATGACAGCTAAATGATCCATTTGCCATTTTATAATTCTGCCCTCTTCTTTGGAAAAAATTCCTTTTTTTTAAACTGCTCAAGCCTCCTTCCATGTAACTGTGAGATAGGATGTAGTTTCAGGATGCCATGAGCCTTGCTGACTGCCTGTTCTGGTTTCAGACAATGGGGCCTGCAGAAGTAGGACCTCAGCCATGGTCATTCAAAAGGTCTTCCCTGCCCTATATTCCCACAATCAGACAATCACATGTCATGCAGTAGTAGAGGGGGAAAAAAAAAAAAAGGAAAAAGTAAATTCACTCTAGAATACATAACGTCCTTTAGTCATGTACTACCTTTTCAACAGCATTCCTTAAAGTTATACAAATTCACAATCTGCAGAGTGGATACTCAAACATCAGGTGATCTCTGGGCTACCTACACCATCATCTTCAGGTATCTAACTTCACTGCCCAGGAGCCCTGATGTTGTACACCGTCTGTGTAAAGGATGAGTCCCCCAACACAGGGGTCCTAAGACACCTCGAAACTGTAAGAGGTGCTTACCTCTCTCCAACACCTGTGTGGAGCACCTGTGCTCCTTACTTCATGACTCATTTACGTGCCTCAGGTAGGGTGATATGAAACAATCCTCAATCAAAAAACATTTCTCTGAAATACTTAAATTACTTAATACAAAAGTCCTATCTTTCCTTCAGTAGCCCTCCAAAATTAATTATTGACACCCTCCTCTTAGCTCAAGTTTCACTGAGAAGTTTCATTCCTGCCAATTTATAAGCTCTAAGCCACTTCTTAAAATTCACTGACTTATTTAAACTCTATGCAGTGAATTAATCAGATTTCAGTTTGTTTTCTCATCTGAGTATACAGAAATAAGTGAGCAATTACTTTCAAAGAGATTTTGAAAGAGGCACACAAGATCCCAAGAGTCCAGAAGTGATCAATATTCTCTTTAATGCTGTATAAAAGCAGAAGCATATGTAAGTTGATTTCCTTTCATCCACATCTATTTAATACATGATTTGCTATATTTCCACAGGTCTCAAGTGTTACTAATTCAGATGGTTATTCGTAAGCAACTGTCTGAGCACTTGCAGCGCAGCCCCACAATCACAACATTTAAGAAGTTACACATACCAATTTTCAAAAGAGTGTGTGGACTTTATAGCAGAAGGAACGGCTGAGGACTGGAAACCAACAGCCATTGCACGGGTGTCTACAGTAAGCCTCAAACAGTAAATGCTGGCCTCTAGGACAGCACTCAGTAAGCTGAAGCAGTGGCTCAGTGAGTGCCCAGTGCCTCTGGGGAGAGAGATCTCATGGTATGGAAGAACGCACCCCAGTGAGACTGACTGTCTCTCTGTGGGTGCAAGAGATGTGGGCTCGTGACAGGGAGGAAGACCTGAGTTGCAGGGTGTACGTGCTCAGGAGCCAGCTCTGGACCAGCCTCTAGGGAAGCAGGACTTGAGGGTTCATATGTCCCCTCTCCAGACAGCAGGGGGGACAGCCTTGGCACCACCAGGGTCCCAGGCTGCGGTGCCCACTGTCTATGTGTGGGTCTTGGGTAGAGGGAGGTGCACAGCTCATCAGAGCTAACATGTGATCCTAGGTGAGGCATCATCACTGCTCTGGAAGCTGGCACTAATTTTTACCTATTATTTGACTGAAATACATCTTTGAAACATACCTTATACACCTTAGAATCTTAGGTGTTAGAAAGACATTATAAATTCAGACCTTGCTGAGAAAAAAAAAAAAAAAGAAGGAAAAAAAATTTCCATGCAAAGTCCAACATATATTTATATATGTGAGATATCATCTACTAGACTCAGGTCAAACAATAGACAGACAAACATAAGATGTCAAATTTAAACTGCAATGTTTACAGATTTGCATTAAGCCCAGAAGCCCTACTTTGCAAAATCAGATTAAGTTGAAACTACTGTAAACAAGTTTAATGATACATTTTATCATCGTACAAATATTAAAATCAAAATTTTTAAATACTTTCTTATAATTCCCTATAAAATCTTCAATAAAAATTAAAAATTGATTACCTGCAGTAGTCTCCTTGTTTAGCCACCTGGGCCAATGAGAACAGACAGTCGATAGTTGCTAGGTGACCAATCGCTTTAGACACAGGATGATAATGTTCACTAAAATGGCTATACCAAAACAGGGAAAAATAACAGGAGGAAGAAAAGAGAAAAAAAAAAATCATTTCATACAGATACAAGTGTACTGTCCAAATATACCCCATGCATGCTTCTCACAGGGCTCCTATGGTATTTAAATCACTCTGAATTAAAATCTCCCAGCAGTGTATTAACTTATGAGGACTTCATGCTCCCATTGTAACAGTGAATTATTTTAAGCACAAAAAAACAGGCAAAATGAAATTCATTAGATAGCATATAAAGGGTCTGCAGTTGATCCCTGCTGCCTAAATGAGCTCTATAAAAATGCCACTGTTTATCACAGTAGCAACTGAATCCCAACTGTGAATTCACTTCAACCATAAGTTACAGTCAAAAAAAAAACAACCCAACCTAAGAAGTGCCTGAACAAAGGAATAGTCTACAATTTCAATAAAATATGGCATCTACAACATAAAATTCAATAATTCATTTTCCATTTATGGTATTGCTTCCCCCAATACAATGACGATGTTACCAGGAGAATGCAGTTTTCAGTAGAGTTCATTCTCTTAGTCGTCAAGATTTTTTTTTTCCTCTCCTAGTCTCAAAGATACAACATGGAATATAAAACCAGTAAGAGAGCAAAATTTAGTAAATAAATAAATAAATGGAGGGGCAGGGAAGAAAAGCACTTTCCTAAACACAGGTCTTTCCTTGCTGTATGCTGCTATCGTACAACGCTATTGAAAACAGCAAAGTGAACACGAAAAGCAGCAGATCTGACTGAAGAAAGGTTGAAATAGGTCTACTCAAACTTACATGGCTAATGTAGTGACAAAAAAATTATTTAACAGAACTATTTTTATACTATTGCAAAGGCAACACATCTGGAGAAGATTGAACGGGAATGTTTTTCTAGTTTCTACCAAATGTACAGAATTGCTGGATTCCTACTAGGAGGCAAACCTTGGCATCAGTTACGTCCAGTGAGACAACTTCAGAAGGAACTTGTTAAGTTTTTGCAGTGGGAAAAAAATGCACAAGTGAAAGTGAGCCAATTATCACTGCATGGCATGAGGAACAATTTCAGCGGGTCTGTAATTCATGGAAGTGAAAAAATAACTGATAACCAGACACCTGAAAAATCAAAGGTATTCAGAACTTTGAGAAATATTTTTTAAACTCCCATTTTAAAGATCCATTGGCTAAATAGTCAAATAACTTCATTCAAAACTCTGATCTGAGACAGGCAGATCTTCCATGCCAGTTGTGAGGGACAATAACACTCCCATTACTTTCTAGCAAACAGGCTTACAGTCAGTCACAGGATTAGCATACAAAATATAGGACTATGGAGAATCACACTCACCCAAGCGACTGCCCAAACATCCTGAACATTCCTAACTCAAAAACTATAAGTAATGCCACAATTGTACTTATTTTTTTTTTTTTTTTTAGTAATGGCACACTTAACAGTGAAGCCATAATCTATTTCAATTAACATTAAAAGTTAATTTGGTTCACTTGTATAATACATTCTTTTTTCATCTCACTTACATTGTACTTCAATAATAAAACTACTAGATTCAGTTTCACTCATTTACAGTCAGTCGTACTTTCAGGTTCTTAATGCTGGGATATTAGTTTTCAGATTTCGAGAGCGACTTTATATATTTAATAGTGTATATTCATCAGAATTTTAAAATCTAGAGACATCACTGCTGGTCCCAGGACTCAGTCTATAACAGGTTTTGCCTTCAAATGCTTTATATTTAAGAGCAATATTCTAATTTACTGTCTGTAAAGTTGTTGTAGGCAACATAATTCAATTATCAACTTTTTTTTTTAACATAAACATCTTTCTTTTCGCGTTCTTATAGCAAAAGTCAAATCAAATAAAATACAATGATAAAAACTGTCTCTATTTTGTAAACTCACTCTAAAAAATTTAGCCATTCAGCACTGCAGTCAAGGACTAGCTGCTCCCGGAGCTGATTCAGATGTCTGTAATTTTCTATAATAAAAGGAGAGTGGAAACGGCTGACAGCTTTTGTGCTGGAAGACAGAGAAAAGCCAAATAGGATATCAAGGTTACTAAGCAATCAGTTACACCATCTACATGCAAAATTGGACTAGTTTTCTTACTCTCTGTGAGCCTTGAAAACGGATGTTAAAGAAATTGTTCTTTTATTATGGTACCAAACTCTATTGATTCCAATGACCTTTATTGTGAATAAAGTGATTGGTTACTGCATCACTGCCCATTCAGAAGGCTTTTAAAGTGTTTTTCACAATGTAGCATATATCACTGAAGTTTATATACTTCACAAAATTCTGCTAAGCAATACACTGCACAAATGGATGACTTTTCTGTGACTGACTGCATAGACAATGAACTCCAAGAAAAAATTCCACTTTAAAGAGGAAAACTTCATGATAAGCCTGAAATGAACTTAGTAAATACAGACTGTCTTGCATGGATACTAGTTTCCATCTGGGCCACTTGCTGTTTATTTATGTATTTTCATTATGGACTCACTTTGGTATTCCCATGAATTCTTTTACAAAATGCAGATCAGCTGTAATTTGTTCTTCATCGTCTTAATTCTGTCTAATCTGTGCACTTTTAATACTGAATTCTTGCATAAGTGAATAGAACATCACTTCAGAGTTCACCTTGATTATGCCTATTTCTGGTGCCAGCTGTCTGTGCTTACACATTTTAACATTAAGGTATTCAACCTGTTTAAATAATAAAACAAACGACTGAAAAAAGCCAGCTACATAATTCAGTCTGTCTCCATTCCACCTACTAGAAAAAGTATCCAAAAACTATGTAACATCACGCTTACACAACACTAAGTACCAAACCAAGCAAAGCTTGTCTGTACAAATAAGTAAAATGACATCTTAAACACACTAAGTTTACTGAGATGCACAGATATTTGCACAGCTACCTTTACCTTTCTGAATAAAATAATAACAATCAAAATGTTATGAAAGATTTTTATCTACAAACTACAGGCACAACTGAATCAAGACCATAGTTTTGACACCAGTGTATGTACTTTGAAAGATTAGGCAAGTAATACAGTGCACTAAGGATCTACCATGGAAAAACAAACATTTTAAGAACTCCAGGTTTTCAGTTTCTTTTTTGTTTGCTTTTGAGCAAAACTTATTATGGCAATAAATTAACATAACAATTTTGGTTGGTTGGTTTTCAGTTTAAAAAAAACCACTAATGAACACATGGAGCAACAAGAATACATACATAATTAATTGTAATAGCAAAATACCACATTTTTTTCCTTATATATTAAAATAGAACAAACTTCAAAGACATTTTACATACCTACTGACCATTACCCAGTCAGATGGCACAGATGATTTATGGGAATTCTTGACTTCTATCATAAACTAAAATAAACAGAAATGTAATATTACACATCATGGGAAGTTAGGAAGACCACAGAACTGTAATCATCATATATCAAGAAATCTGCATGCATCAGAGGAAAGACATATTCAGCCTGAAGAGACTGAGCAGACCAGAACCTAATGTCCTTTTTCCCCCAGAAGTGAGGGTTATGACACACACACTTTCTGCCAAAAGAGCAACTCCTATCCTGAGCTGTTCTGGTGCCCTACCATGTTGCTGCCCCATCTCTGCCCTTCTATTCCTCCATCCACCAACACACTCTCTTCACCTCCTTCTTATCAAGCCAAAACAGACTAAAGCTAGTAAGTCTTGCTTACCTGATCCTGACTAGGCCTTGTAGAGAATTCAGAATTTACATGGACTCTACACTATTACCACTTGTATGGAGGCTACTCTTTATCAGTGCTTTTCTGCCCAGGGATCAGTGATTCCTACTGAGCCAGTTACCTACAACATTTCACAGACAAGAGCTCAAAATCTCAAATGCTAGCACTGTATCTACAATACCTTGCTTCAAGTTTGGATCAACTTGGGGTCAAGAAAGGGAAGGAACAAGGGGCAACCAGCAGTAATGGCAAGAGGCTCAGTGCAGTGAAATTTACACAATGTGTTTATTGCAGTATTTTATATGATTCATGTCTGTTATCTTTATAACACCAGCCTGAAGGCCTAGATGTCAAAGAATTGAGACATTCCCAAATAAAAGAATGCAGCTGGAAAACGAATTTCTAGCAGAGATTAGATGAACCCAGAATCTGATCACCTTTACAGAAAACCACAAGACTCTCATCTGACAAAGCTTTTCCATTACAGTTAGTATGATTTAGACAAAACCTTCCACACCTCACCAGAATAGCCAGCAATCACCTTCAAGTACAAACAAGAAGAATAATCCTAACATGAGCACAAGACTCCAGCAAGGACATAGTGCACTAGCTCCTAATTTACCTAAGACACTTTGAAAATATTTGGTATTGTAGAAACCCTGAAATTGCATAATACATGAGACAAAGGACTGAAAATGTGTAGAAGTAGAGATCTGCAAAGATGTTAAAATGAGCAAACTGCTGCTGCCACTAGTGGTGTCGCTGATGTGGTGGTATTACAGTTTTTTCTGAATTCCATCTCAAAACAATTAAATATGCTGTGTTTACAAAAGGAAGACAGAAAATAATACCACACTTGTGTCTCTGCTGGATGACTAACTGATCTCAAAACAGTCTAGATTAACACAGCCAGTTCAACTGCATGCTTTGTTTGTACGGCTAGTGAGAAAAAAGCAGAGAGGTTGCAATCTTCTTCAAAACAACAAAAGCATTTGCTTGTTCATTCTTTAATTCTTAGCCCTATTATATAAATAATTGCAGTATTAAATAAACTGGGCCCAAAGGACTGCTTATGCCATGCAGGAAGCAAACATTTGCCAAATGTAGCAATTTCTCTCTAAATCCTGCCTGAAATGAACAGCAATGCTATCGCTATCTGGACAGCTTCGTGTCCTGTTTAGCGCACACTACAAATTACATTAGAGGTCTGGAAACAAAAGATAAGATAGATGTGGGTGTAACCTCATATTTTGGAAAAGGTATGTATCAACTGGATCTTCATCAGAACTCTAACAGGAACTTAATAAACTGTGGGCTGACTGAAAATCTAACCATGTATTCATAATCATGGGTTTGGGGGCACACATGAAGGAGCAAATAGCTTGAATTCCACCATCCCCCCCAAGAAGGCCTGTTCCCTGAACAGATGCTCAGAGTAGTAGATATATAGAAAAAGTTTCCTGGCAGCTTCTCTCTCTTCCAGAACTAGCAAACCACAGATCTGCTTCTGCCTGGGTCTGTTGCAAAGTGTTTGAATACTACATCTATCAGAGTGCTACAATGACATAAAAAGAATATACCATATAGATCTAAGGAAGAAAGAGCTCAACTCAAGGAGACTGTTGTTATGTCTATGCTCTGCTCCTCCCATACAATTCCCTTTCCATTACTTCCACTCCTTTAGCATCCTTCCTTTCCTCACGGACCATCTTCTCTAAGCCTTCCTCTACTGCCTCTTTTGATGTCTCTGAAACACCAGATAGAATTAACTAACAGATATCCATAACCTCTGCAGCTCCTGTCATGAATTTACCAAGACATATCTCTTTGCAATGGTTTCTGAGCCATCCCCCGCTACAAAGGCCTCCTCTCAAATGTGTGCGTAGTGACTGGTGGTTTCTGAAACTCTCCTGTCCAGTTCACATCTGACTACTTCTTCAGATGATCTCCTCTCTTCAATCAATTCTTTTCTTCTCCTTTCCTTCACACACCATCATCCACTTCTTAAACCAGCCTCTCTGAGAGAAACCTTTCAAGTCCTGGCTCTTCCCTTCTTCACAGAATATTCAAACGCACTCTTCCACGTTTCCTCTTGGACTTCAACATCCATACTGATAGCCTACCCAACTCTTTAGCCACATGCTTCCTCTTCTCAACCTCACCATCAAAAGAAATATCCACCTGAGGTCTCTATGAAATGCTGCTCTCTCTAATTCATCCCTTCTCACATGCTCTCTCACTTTCAGCATTGCCTGTCTGCTCCCTGCTGCGTCTCTTGGGTCTTTCTCAGCTTCCTAGGTCCTCAACGTGGCAGTGGGCTGCTTCCAGCTCCTTCCCTCCCTTGTCCTCACTGATTCATCTCTTTTACTCCCAGCTCTCCTTCAGTTTCCTAACTCCTTCCTTTTCCCAGTTTTCTGTGTTTTCCCCAGCCTTCCTACCCTCGGCTCCAACAGGACAATGCTGAACACTGCTAACTCACTGCTCCTTTTGGCTCCCCCCACAAATCCAGTAGGATTTTTTTTTTTTTTTTTGCACTGAACTTATCAGCTCACTGGAGCATGGCCTGCCTACACATGCACAGCATCTAGCAAACAAAAGCTCCAGTCCGCAACCACTGTTTCTAAGAATTAAAAGTAAAATAACATTTATCTTTTTTTAATACTGTTCCTCTTCTCTCCCATCTTTCAAATTACAGTCTTAATCAGTACTTACAAATCATTTTACCATTCTTCGAATTAACCTAATGCTGTGCTTCCTGGTTCTCTGAGAATATTTCAGCACTTAATAGCCTCATAATTAACCTTGGAAATATGCAAGTGTTTTTACATATACAGAAAAGCAAAGCATTACTGAACCAAATTCAACTGCACTAATGTGTTTTTATTATTTAAACCACTAAAGTAATTGACTTAACAAACAAAAAAAATGACACTGTCACAAAACTGTTCTTTAAAGTTGTATAAAAGATTATAGTGAAATGACCTCATCAAGTATCATACTAAATGAGAACAGTTCTAGTTAAGCCTAACTTTTAAGCTACTTTCTAGACAAGCAAGGCTACAGTCATACATGATAGATACCATATTACCTCTTGACCAGAAACTGTAACATACTCTGCAGAAGGATTTTTAATCTGTTTACGAATGTCCCGCAGATGCAATTGGATTTTAGAAAGCACATCCAGGATCTCCTCCTTTTTCTTTCTGATGACAGGGAAGTCTGTAAGGTCCTTGAACAATTGGGTTTTATCTCCAGTCCTATCCATAAGAAGCATAAGATAAAATAACAGTAAAACCAAAGATACATTTCCCGATTCTACTGTCTGCATCCATATTTTTATTTGTTATTCTCATTTGTTTTAACATTAGCTTTACTCTCCTCTAAATACAGCTTTTCTGTTACTTGGTCATAGTACAGCACATTTACTGAAAGCTGCCATACATACTACATAAATAGAAAGGCACTTTGTATATGAACTCTAAGAGGCTACAACAAGATACCATCCTCCCACCCCAATGTATTCAAAACCAATCTATTCCTGTTCCTTTCTACTCTATCACATTATGCTCGTTCTTCTATATCAAACCCTGCTGACTTGTTTTTTTTGTCATCTCTGAATGTGCATCCTGCAGCTTTTCCGTTTTTCGAACAGAGCAAGAAAAGAAACACAAGGAAGATCACTCCTTTCTGCCTCAATTCGTAATTCTGTAATGTAATTGCTGTCCCAACCTGGAGCATCCCAAATGACAACAACATTTTTATCATGATTAAATGTGAAGCTCTACATAATTTCTGCTTAACATGAACACAGATTTTTGACACATTTAGAATTTGGCCAAATTTAGGCAGATTTTCATGAGGATTGCAAAGAAAAATCCCTCCCACAAGGACTTCATCAAAGCAGAATGTCATCAGGAGTTTCTCAGAGTAGCTGCTTTCTTTCCTCAAGAAAAAATTAACCAGAGAATTTTTTAATACATGCAAAACAATGCTCTTTTCTAGTCTCAATGTCAGAAAATGACAGAATTGTTTTGGCTGCACTATCTCAACTCAGGACTGAAACCTGCAACAGACAACACCATTCAAATGTTTAAAATTGGGAAGCTGAACAAGCTATTAAAAATATGGCTGTCATAAAAAATAACAACAATTTAACTTATCCTAATAAGTATCAGGCAAACATTAAGAAGCAGTGCAATCAGCTCTAAGTTAATTGGAATATACATTTGTATTTTAGAGCAAATACAAAACTGTACCAGTTAATTACACAATTACCCTGAAATCTAATATTTGGAGAGCAAGTAATTAGCAAACTGAAAGTAATAAAACATGGAAGTAATAAAAAGTCTAATATTTTACCTAATCCGATAGCCCTTTGCCTGCAAATGAAACTAGAACTGGAGCCAGTGACCAGACAGGTAACACAAAGCTGTGCTTTGATTTTGCAGTACATGGACATATATAAGTGACAGTGAAGATGCTATTTTAAAATACAATGCTAATTTTTAGAAATGATTTTGTGCTAATTAGACCTGTTTCCATGGGAATGCAAGGAAAAAAAAAAGATTGCTAGTAGCCAGCAGCTGACTATGAAGACTGTCACTGCTATGTGATGCCTACCAAAAATTTAAAAGTTGACAGTTTAAAAAAACCCACAAAACCCTAAATCTTGAACTCCCCTGGAGGAGAGGGATACTTTTGAAAACTACAGGATTTTATTGGCACCACATAATAAAATTAACACGTGATGCAGTATACATATGTGTGCACAAGTGTGTGTGTATGCATGTATGTATATGAGTAATCATCACGATTTTGGTGAAAGAAAGATTTTTGAGTACAAATAATATTGCCACACAAGTTTGAGATATACAAAGGCCAAAAGGTAAGTTATTTTAGTCATCTTGAATAAATGCAAATGAAATATACTCATTTCTGCAGATCAGTGATGATATCTTCTGCTTATACTATTGTATCTTATTTTTGTATAGTATTCTAGCCATTGCCAACACAGTGACATAAAAACTCCCATATTTTAAACCTACTTACAGTAAATCTGGTATAATTAAGATACAGTCTGTTTTGTCATAACCTGCCACAACTATAATTGGATACCATGCATCAGTAGAAATCTCATAATCCCACCTGTCCAAGAGGCATAGCAAATATTTCTACCCTTCTCAACTCCTAAATTTATACACCTTGCACCTGTCTAATTCAGAAGCAAATGAAATAAGTTCTGGGATTTAATTCTCAAATTTCTTTAATTTTAAATCTCAGCTGGAGAAAGATAGAAAAGATTTTCTAAATAAACTGGATGTTTATTTTTAGCCTATTTTGAAAATAAAAGATCAAGACTATGCTGCCCCAATATAACTACACATTAAACTATATACCACATCTTTCATCAAAGAATCTCTAGGTATTTCACAGTCAATTATATCTCATAATATTGCACACACGAAAACGTTCAAAGTTAAATGAAACTTGCTCATAGCAGGGAAGTTTAAGATGATCTGGATATAAAGCAGGATGATACTCATTTTGTGTTCAGAATGTCATCTCAATGTGTTGTGTAAACAAAAACTACGCTGAAAGGAGACCAAAAGCCTGGGAAGTCAAGTGCTCAGAAAGGTTGGCTGTGCAAGCCAGACTGCCTCTGTGCCTAGCACCACGAGAGAACCTTTTTTAGAAGATTTTATACTGCTTTTTTTCTGACAGACAGTGACTTTTACTGGCCACAAGGTATTCCTCCTAAACCCTGTCCCCTGAAAGATTTTTACACATCCATTCCTTACTGAACTCATGTTCTTGCTTTATTATTCTGCATCATAAGCCTCCTGCCGCCCTCTTCCTGTGGTTAAAACTGGGATCTAGGGATAACAATGAAGACAGCAGTTCTTCAGAAGAAACAGTACACAACAAATTATTTAAAGACAGTCTCTCTTATAATGCATATTCATTCCAATTTAGCATCTTCTTCCTTTGTCTACCATTTTTTTTCTTGGACCAATGAAGGACAGAATGAAGACGAAAAAGGGCAGACAGCCTCCATACTTTCAGCTCATGTCTCCAAGACTGCAGGATGGCAATTGCAGGGAAAAGCCTGATCACACCAAGAGCCTGAGATAGGTGCTTATTTAGTCATTCTCTAGAGAGAGATAATGAAGAGGCCACTAACCCCAGAAATGCTCTGAGGGGGTACAAATCACACAGGCTACATGGAATCTTCAGAGCTATTAAACTTCATATTCTCTGTCATTAGTGAGCATGTAAAGAGATTTTTTTTAAAAAAGGATGGGGGGGCACTCAAAGCTTTGATGAATTTTCACAAAAACAGTAAAAGGCATATTCCTGACAGCAGAACAGCCACTCTGCTAAAGGTCAAGTCTCTCTTCAAAAGGAATAGCTTCGCTATTTAAAAAATAATTTAAAAGTTGTTAAACAAATTAACATAAGCAAAACATATTCTGCTCTAGATTCATTCCCCAAAAAAGCTGAAAAACTTTCAAAAAATTATTCAGCCTGAGGCAGATACACACTAGGCAAAATACTTGCTCGCCTAGTTTAACTTTAAAAAAACAAATATAAGCTGTAGAAAACAACAACCTCTGCTTTAACCATAAGCAACCTGTACATACATAAATATAAAACTGAAAATATAAAACTAAGGTGTATCAAAACAAGATGCATAATTCGTTTAACTGAATACATTAGTCAGAAAGCCTGTGAGGCACAGAAGATTCACCTATTTTCTCTACTTACTTGGCTGCTTCTTCATTAAGGATCTTTAAATAATGTTTTACTGGGGAGAGAAGTTCTGGGATTTCCAACAGTGCATTTTGTAATAGAGGAGTTTTCACATGAGAATGTATGACTGGAACAAGAGCTTGAATTTCCAAATCCAGACGAGACAGGGTGCTGACTATCAAGAAAAACTCTTGGGTTGAGCACTGAGAAGGGAAGCAATGTCTGAATCATTACAATGTATTATATTTTCATTAAATCCTACAGGTTTTTTTGCTTTTTGAAAATGAGACAAAATACAGTTAAAATGTATGGACTGTAACGCAACTGCATAATCTTATTACATTCACAAGGTTAATAAAGCATACTAATTGTTTTAACCATTGTCGTTAGGAATCAGTCGAGAGCTATGCTCCATTATTCTGTTGCTGGATGGAGATGTGTAACACATATGCAGTGACAAATAGCAGAAAAATGGGCTAAAACAGCAAAAAAGTAGGTTGAGTAATTTTATGAGTACCACAACTTGTCCATATGGGCTTGTGCATGTATGTGTTGTTATCTGAATCCCCAGGCTGCTGCTTTGGCAAGAGAGGGTTTGGAAATACAAGGCCAGGCACAGAGAGGGAGAGTCTTGGAACAAGAACACAGAAAAGAAAAGAAAAGAAAAAACAACACAGAAAGAGAAAACCAGCAGTCACTGCTTAAAGTGCTTGTAGCTATTGCCAGCTTCAGCCTCTGGCTGCTTACTCCCAGGCCCATGTGATGAGAAGACTAAGGAGAACACACTAACCCAGTCTTTGTCTTTCATCCTCTCCTCACTAGAGTTATGAAAGAGATTTTTCTGTCTCTTTCAGGCAGCTAGTCAGGGTATCATCAAAAGGGAATCTCCCAGATTGGAGCCAACAGCACACAGCGCTTTTAGATCTTCCTTCATCGTATCCACAGAGTAGGAGCAGATTGGTTCCCTTAAAGCAGCTTCCCTCCAAAGGCAGCGACTTGTAAAAGAGAAACTCTTCCCTCTCTCTTTTTTAACCATTAATATTACTTCTGATGGGGCTCAAGTACTTTCCTGGTAGATTCTAGACGCTCTTCGGCATCAGCACAGTTTGTTACCACTAGCTCATTTTCAAGAATTAGCAGTCAGGGGCAGGATTTTGCAAGCAGTTAACGACTCTAACAAAACAATCCACCTCCTGCCACACTCCTAATCCCCCCCACTCAGTTGTCCCATTCAGCTCTCAGTTACCTGAGTACTCATGCCCCACCTATCGATTAGGTAATACCAATTCTGAAATAGTCTTTACAGCATTAAGTTTGCATTTGTGCTACACCGTATTTCGACGCCAAATGGAAACCTGACCCTATGAGACACTTAATGCCTTCAAACCCTGATGAATTCAGTGGCACTCCAGGACATTTCCATTTCAGAAGGTTTGAAAAAAGTTGTCCATAAATAATTATGCTCATAGTTTTTCATATTTTACTGCTCTGTAGAAATATTCCTTCTTCAGTCTTCTGAACTCCTCCCATCACTCAACTAACAGCACTGAAAAAACAAGTTTATGTTCCTCACCTGAGGATGCAAGGAAGGGGGTAGGATATCCTGAATGCTTCTACTATAATATTCTTTGTATGCCAGATTTGTTGCATCCTTCTCTTCCTACATTTTTTCTCTCTCCCACACAGGCAACATACAGTCTAGAATTTAATTTCTGGTCCGTATTTTGTGGTGATCAGCACATCACTGAGTACAGAATATGTAGGCTTAAGTGAATCACTATTTCATAAAACACATCTACATTTTTATTTCGTCATCCCTTCTCTTTCAATTTCTCCCCAGAGGTAAACTTTTGCTTCTCCTTCCTTCCCACACCCTCATGCGAAAGTAAGACAATTCTCTCATCTATTACACTGTAGTTATTTCTCCCAAGTAACTTCTGTACCCAAACATGGAAGCAAGTATTAACAAAAATGCTGTGCTGGAAAGGAACATTTTCTCTCCCTCCCCACCTATGTAAATCCTAAAATAAGTTTGCTCTGTAACATCTACTAGCCCTTCAGAACACGAAGGCCATCTAAACGCAACCTTCTGAAAACCATAACAAATAAATTAAGGTATACTCCAGTTACAGCCTTAGCCCTCTTCTCATAAAATACATGTCACTACTGTGACCAGTGGTGCAAAAGTGCCCCTCATGCTGTATAAACACAGAATAAAGATATATATAAACCTGCAGCATTAGCAATCTACTACAGACATAGGAAGTTGTAAGTGACCGACAACAAGGCTAGAAAGAAAATAATTTATAAGGTTAATTCCTGTGTTCACTGATTTGCTCTATCATTAAGGCTACATTAAACAAAAATCAAAGAAAAATAATTCCTGGCCATTTAAAACGTATTCAATCACATGAGTAAGTAAATGTAACTAAAGTTATAAAGCCAGTATCTGTCAGATACTATCCAACTAACCCAAAGCATGTTCAGTTCACACAAGAACTGAACTTGTCATACCAAACAAGCAAGGTTGGTAGATACCTGGCTAAAGGAACATGCAACTTAACCATGATATTTCATGACACTCAGGAAGGCCAGAGAGGTTACATTCTGAACGTGTCTGGAAAACCTAGGTTCATCTTGGTTTCAAATCCATGGAAATCAGGGATAGAAGAGACCCATTAGGTGGTTTCCCTGCAATGGCTCAATTTTTCTGCATGAGTTTTCTTCTTGTCTACTCTTGGGCCCTTATATTCCAAGAAACTATGTACTTACCACTTCCTTTCAGAAATTAATCCATAAAGCAATAAGTATCATCACGTAAAAGTTTCATCTGATAGCCTAAATTTCCCTTCCATTAAATTCATCCCAATATCTCTAGTTTTACTCTTCTGTATTTCACGAACTCAACTCCCTCTTTGCTGTTAACACCCTTCAAATATCTCTACACCTTCTGTTCTCCTTCAATCATCAATTTAAACAAACTATAATCTTTTAATCTTTCTTCATAAACAATCCATTATTCAGCCTCATGAAAACTTTGATTCTCCCCTGCACTTGTTGCAATTTATCAACATCTTTCTGATAATCTGGAACTTCCTTATTCTATCTTGCAAAAGCTCTGACAACAAAATAAAACAAAATAATAAAGCAGTAAATCTTGTCAATGGCATCCGAAGTCAAAGCACAAAGGAAAGGTCTGAAAGACTAAATAAATGATAAATCCAGGCTTGGACTCAAAGTCAAACTAAAATACAGTATGACTGACTGCATCATCATCATCAACCTTGATGCAGATAAAGGATAAAATTCTGCAAGACTTCCTTTGACTACAACACATACTCAAGGAGGCAAAGGCTGAAGCCGTGCCACACAAAGTTGCAAAGTAGGTCCCTGACAGACAGCATTAAATGATTCACAGGAGAACAATGTCCAGAAAAGAAGAATGAGCAAACATGGACAGTAAGAAATACATCAGTTGAACAGGTGGTGTTTGTTTGGTTTTTTTGTTAAATTGTTCTTTAAAAAAAGAAACCAAATTGGGACTTCATTAGTACACCATCTATATAAGGGTGGGAAAAGAAGAAGATTTTAAGAATACATAAGAACGCCTGTCTGAGGTGTTCTTCAGTAAGGGTGGTGAGGCTGGTGAAGGTGAGGCTTCAGTAAGGGAAGGAAGCTAGACTTCAAGGCAGTGTCACCTATAAAAGAATCAGCAGGGAAAAAAAAAAACCAAACACAAACTGGTTGTGTACAAAAGACACCGTAAACAACCCTGAGAGTTATCATGAGATTTCTCAAAGGATGCTTAATGAACCTGCTGAAGCTTCTCACAGCAACTCTGATAGCCTACAAACCATAATAGTCATCTAATGAGTTAAAATCCATTCGATTCTACTGTGAGCTACAGTCCACAGCACTGTTAGAGGATGGGAAATTCAGCATGCTTTAGTGCCAACAACTTTGTTAAACACAACATTCCCAAGAAAGAGGGTGAACATACCCTTTTTGTGCTTATTCAGAGTATTACTGTTTCCCCTGGCTTGATTTTAGTAACGCTGCAGGACTTTGCATCTAAAATTTAATGGCTCCACTGCAGAAATTATTTACTAAGCAAACAGATAATTTCGATCAGATGCATAAAAATAACTCCAAAAAGCTGGGCTCCATTAAAGTGGGACTGATTCCACTTAAATCCTAAGTAACCTTACAAAAGATATATAACTGTGTTATAAATCAGAAGGTTTTAAAATACAGTAAAAATGGTTTACATAAAGCAGGATTAATAGTCTTGCATTCACAGAAGATTCTCACGAGTTTATTCAATACTATTTTTGAAGTCTAATTTTGAGTGCTGTCAATGGTAACTACAGCTTCTCTGGCACTAGAAAATAATCTCAGAGTTGACAGTGATGCCAAACAATAGTTTCAACCAGCAGTTTGTCAAACTGTACTGAAAATGGTATGGCTGCCACTGAGAAGAATGCACGATAGATGCACAGCAGTATGCTAGGTCTAACACCCTTTCAGCAACAACACTGAAAGCAATTTAGCCTTGTTTACATTAGCGAAATTGTTTCCAACGGATCTAAAAGGGAGCCACAGAGACCCACAGCTGACAGCCATTGACCACTCCAAGTTAAAAGCATTTCAAATAAAAAAAAATTGGAGTTGAAATGCAGCATACATTTATCACTCCTTTCAAACTGTAATAACTACCTTTATGTTTTTAGTGTAGTGAGCATACTATTTTTGGTTTAGGAAAAATTAGGTATTTCATTTTAAGGTTACTATGTCCCCTTGTTATGACACTATTTATATACATCAGCTTAATGGGTAACAATTTGCTCAAATCAACATTTAGTATTGCAAATCTAAAAGTATCTGCGATGCAAATTCTTTAAAAGATTAAAAGTATAGTATATGCAAGATGTGCATACTGCTATCATAGAACAAGTAAAAAAAATTAAGATATGTGTTAGCTGAAGTCAATAATATATTATGCTATGGGGAGAATTTATTTTGAACATTCTATAGTAACAGTAACTAATTTCCTGAGCATATATAACAGGTATTGATTTCATAAGAGAAAAAAAAAATCAAAAAATACAACATTTTTCTCTGAATCTTCTGAAAATCACACCATCTTCAATGAAGTAACAAACATACCTTCAAGGTAAGGGTAGATTTTCAGCCTCATTCTGGTTGACAAGCTTATGTGAAAGATTTTAAACATTTAGCACTTAGCTGAGCTGAGCAGCACCCTTCTCCTCTGAGGAGTCTTGAGCATGACCATGAAGTAGTGAAGTATTCACTGGAAAACTGAAAGGTAAATCCCACAAGGAGGCTGTAGGCAGCCAAGCAGCAAATACTCCGCTTGTAGCAACTGGCTGCTTTATTTTGCACAGGTGAGCAGCCTGCTAAGTGGGCAGCAAAGTCTTAGAGGCTGATTCAGAACTGAACATGTTTTCCCAACTGCAGCAACTCGTGAGGAACTCCAAAAAGCCTATGGTTGAAGTCAGGAGCAGAACACACTGAAACGGCCTAAACTTTGTTCTGTTATTTGGTAGCTCTCTCCAGGGGCCAGAGGGCATAGCTGAACTGGTTATGGAAAACATTGAGCCAATGTGTCTTCCTGCAAGATCTAATTCTGCATCAGCTCCAGGCACTATTTAGACAAAACGCTTGACAATTCCCTGTCTCTCAGTTTCCTTTTGAAGTCAACTTCTGAATGCTACCAAGAAGTCTTCAAATAGTTCATCTCCTGCCATCCTTCTCTTGCCATAGAGAAGGGTGAGGCCATTCTGCTGTTGACAGCATTTCTGCCTGGCAAGATGTCAGGTGCTGGTGCTGCAGGAACTGAGAAGAACAACCAGTCCTTGTATTAATTCCACTCTCCATAGCAACAGTAACACTGCTCTTGTCTCCTTAAACATTCCCATAGTCCTTTTGCAGGCTGGGGCAAACTAGGAGCTGGTAATATGACCTCCAAGGTAATACCTAATTCCCACTACAAGCATGCTGTTCTAATTCCAGATTGCTCGTACCTGGGCGTAGATCAGCAATGGTTTTTGGTGGTTTGGGTTTGGGGTAAAGGGAACTTGTGCAGGGTTACATTAACAATTGACAATTTGAAGGATGCTATCAGAGAAGACTCATTAGCAGACTTATTAAAAAAAATTAACAGTCAGACCAGGAAAATATACTATGATGTTATTTACCAGAAGAGCTCCCTTAAGGATGCTTTGCCTTGCAAAGTCAGTTCCAAAACAGAGCATTGTTTTGCCTTAATTTTTTTTTTTCTGTCTCCTCTTGAGGTTACTGGTGCAAAGTGCATTGCACAATAAAAGTTCTGCAGTGGCTGATCTGAATAAAAGATGCTTGGAATGACTGAAACAATCCAGCCACCACTGTACACTGCAAAGGTTCTCCCTTCGTGAAACATACCTCCTCAAATACTAACGTCACTGAAGTCTGAAGGGCCTGAAGGATTAAATACTTGTCACATTCACCTTTTTTTCCTGCAGTTGACACTGAATTAACAGGCCTGCATGACAGCATATTCCTTTAGTTAAGTCATCAGTGTGCTCCACTCAGAGTTTCGGAACACTTAGTGGGAATGAAATTGCAGGGAATCTCATTTTGAGCATGTGGGGGGTGGACATCTGGAATTAACAGAACTGGAAAGGCTCCTAGCAGGAACTGAAATGGCAGCATTTACTGGATATTCTGAAAAAAAACATATTCATGAAAATCGGTTACTCCGTGTTCCTGAATATGTATCTGCTTTGCAGGGACCTTTCTTCAGGCTCCATATTCACTGTCTGTCTAGACTGCAGAATCTGTTTCCCAGAGTCTGCTTTTGATTCTTTATTCAAAACAGACCCTGTCTTTCAGGGACATTGTCATCTCCTCAAAGTCCTAAAGATCTTCAGTGCTTTGGACACTCTCCACAGTGTTCTGCAATGAATGACAAACTAGATTTTTACCAAGGGAAGCTAATTAATCAACGGAGGAGTGTGTGCTTGGAGCTTTTCCCCCCTATTTACTCTTCTTAAGGATTCTGCTGGAGCACTTCTCTCCTGCAACTTCTTTCCAACATCTGATTCACTAACACATATCTTCACGCTACAGTGGCTGTTGTTAAGGCAAACTACATTGTAACCTCATTCCAAAAATCCTATGAAAATCCAGGGCTTCCGAATGGTTCCACCTAAATGTTGTCTGTAAAGCTGAGATGGGTAAGCAGCCCTACAACAGGAAGGGACACCTGAAGAAACAGACACAGACTAGTACAAAACAAAAAAAACAAAAAAAAAAAAAAAAGGAAGGACAGGATAGCAGTGGAGGATTGCCAGGATGTTGTGAAATACAGATGTATCCCTACAAACCTTATTATGTATCACTCAACCTGAAATGAGTGAAACCATTACAAAGTGAATTATCTAATTCCTGGACAGTTGTTTTGAAAGAACAATTGTATCATGTGGATACAGTACATTTTAGAGGATGGGGAAGTTGGTACACACTCCCTCTTGTCATAAGCTTCGTTACAGCTGGACCTCTGTGTCTATTCATTGAAATATGGAAGTCTTTCTGTGTGCCTAATGCTGCAACGCATTAGGGCTTTAAAAACTATACAAGAACTGAGTTTCAGGTTTTCAGAGAGGAAACCGTTGTGCTGTACCATCCAAAGAAATTACAGCTTAGCTCTTCTTCTACCCACCTATTCCTTTATCTAAAACAAACTGTCAAAACTTCTAAATATAACAGTGAAATAAAAGAACATGAAGTACTGCACAGGTGCTATTTAGCACATTAATCTGCTTCAACTAAGAACTGGCAGTGTCTCATTACAAGTAATTCTTATTAAAATGTGCAAGTGAGATCCAAGTTACAGAATTCATAAACAAATTAACATTCATTTGAAAACAGCTAACTACAGCCAAGTGGTTTCACTTGCAAGTGTGATTTTAGATAAGCATACAGAATGCAATGCTTTGTTTTAAAGGGAAACAATTCATGGCACAAGGCCCTATTACACCATCCCATCTCACTGAATCCAGCCACTAAATCATGAGTATCATAGATGCTTTTCTTGTTAGCATTAGCAATACAATGTATGTATTCTAGAACCTTCCTCAGACATTTCTTCTATCAGCATATCTCTGATAACAAATAAAATGTCATTCTACCATAAGGCAAAAATAATTTTCATAAACTTGCATCCCTTTATAATGTCAGCCTCAGTCTTGCTAAGAAGAAAATATTTTTAAACAAACATGCAAAAACTATGGAAGTACATGAAGATAGAATTATGCCATTTAGAAAATAATAAATTAGGGTAATTATGGGTATACCTTTTTGTGAAAAACACTGCAGAGACCTCTCTCTATATCTGGCAGCTTACAAAGAAGATTTCGAATCTGACCAAACACGCTGGATTCTGACAGTAGAATTTCAGACACAGCATCAAGCCGGGCATTTATTTCACTGTAAAAGAATAATCATAAGATCAATAAATAAAAATTGTGTTTCTTTGAGGGGAAGGTGCATAGCTGGTGAACTTTTTCCTTTGGTTTGTTTTGGTTTTATTGGGTTTGCTTTGTTTTTCTAAAACTTTGACTGAGGCCACATTCTCATGAGTAGGTAAGTAGAAGAATTAAGAAATGCAGAGGATCTTGGGCTTTCATTCAAGATGCAAGCAAGATCCTGGATATAAGCTCATTATCCCCTCTCTATGCTCAAAACAGATAAATATACACTTCAGTGCCCATGTCTACATGTTCTTCTAGTGGTACATAATATCAGCAACACTGAATCCTGAATATCCAACCCTAAATTTGCAGACAAGTACCTGGGGAAGAAGCAGGGGAAGTTTACATTTGAACTCTATGTAGCATACTTTATTCCAATAGGTATAAATGTTGGTTACCATTTTGCCCCTCTACGTTTGATCCAGACCAGCAACTGGTAATCACACGAATTAGAACGATGTTGGGTTTTGGGCTTTTTTTTCAAAACCTGTAACATTAATCTCCATATTTCAGGACTGAAGTCAATCAATGAGGCAACACTTTTTATATGAAGAAACAATTCTATAGTTATTTGCACCTTCCTTACAATCATATTCTTACAGCCACAGTCAGAAAAGAGCTTTACAATGGACAACCTACTGTCAAGGTTCACCTCGATTTACACTGCTGCTACAACTTCTAATATATCCATGAAATGGCTGTAGATTGCTTTTTGTGCAACCAAATTGCCTCAGTGCTCCTTGCTAGGAAAAGACTGAGATTAGGGGTGCAAGGGTGCATCCAAAACATACAGGTTAGGAATTTATCTTCAGGAGCTAGTGAACCAAAGCACTGTCAGTGCATGCAGCCCAAAGGAAATACAGTGAAAGGTAGCGAGCTCACTGTACGACAGCAGTGAAAGAGATGTGTCAAAGCTGAATAGCACAATTCCTCTGAAATGTAGCTTTTCCATGTTCAGGCTTTATCTCTGAGGTAACTGTGTGCGCTACAAAATAGAGTCAACTAGGTGAAAGCTGTGCTAAGATTTGCTGAGTTTTCACAACAAAAACATCTGCTCCAGATCATATGTTTCCCCAGGGTTCCCCACCAACGCGCCGCTGGGCACATGTTGTGGGTACCAGCACACTGGAAGGCTTTAGCCAGCATTCGGAAAATTTCCAGCAAGTAAGGCTGAATCTGAAACATGATGTTCCAAGAAACTTTAAAAATCCTCAAGACATCCCAGTGCTTATTTTAAAATCCTTGTGTTTTCTCCCAGAATGGCAACTAAGCCTTATCACGACATTCTCCTCCTGAGACAAGAAAGTTCAAAAATCCCCATGCTGCTGTGTATGAGTCCGTCCACCCTTGCAGGTTAAGAAGAAAGCAGTCTTTTGTTACCAACATTTCATATACCAGCCAAGTGTGTGCAAGGCAAATACAGCCCAGCCCACATCTGTTCTCATGGACCAGCGAGATGCTTAAAAAAGTAAAGATGCAATCAAAATGTAAGATTTCAAGGAAGACTGCCTGTCTTGCCCATGGCTTTTATTGCAGAACTGCCGCGCCACTTGCCACTGTAGCTGCTAAAAAATACTATCGATGAGGAAATGAACTAAATTAGGGAGCTCTACAGGTTGCAGACATTACAACAGACTGGCAGTCAGAGGCCTCTGGCCCTGAAGACAGCTAAATCTAAGAGTCCTTGAGATTTTATTACACGGCATGTAAAAAGGAGAACATCGTGACTGGATGTGTGCTTGGATACACATAAATCTAAAGGCATTTAAGTGCCAGAATTTTTTCAGTGACATACTGCTTTATACTAAAACAGTAAAACTATCCCCTCATCTGTCACAAACGACACATTCATTCCCAGAGCAGCCTTACTATACAATGCCAGGATTTGCAGTGCCCCACCTGCCACCATCTACCTGTAACGCAGGTAGACGCACTCCTCCACAGCCACCGTATGAACTGGGGACAGACTCTCTGCTGTCTTGACCCCAGGTACCTTGGGAACTCACTCTGTTATCTCTGAACTGGACAGCAGACTCTCCTATCACTACACAGGACCCAAAATATTCCACTCTCCTAAAAGACTGCTTTTTCTCAGCTCTGAGGAAAACAGAGATGTCAGACTTTGTAGGCTTTGCTTAGCAGCCCTGTTGCAGGTCACAAGAATACCTTCTTCCCCACCACTGTTCCACTCCTCCAGCAATGCCAAATGCACAAAATTAAACATTTCTGTCGTTCCTCTGGGCAGCCAGGCAACCTGCAAGCAACAGCTGCAGACAGCAGGTACCGTCAGTGCAACTGCTCAGACCTACAGTGGCTGTTTTCAGCATAGAACACATCCAAGCTTTAAATCCAATCCTTAAAAGCCACAATCACATATCTGGTGTGGACTGGCAGGGTTACTAAAAGTTACGCAACCTAATAACCAAAGAGAAAGCTGTTGGCATCCACACAGCGTATTCAAGACAGCAGAGATTTAAGCTTTGCACATCAATTAGTGAGGCGCTCTAAACTACAGCTGGATAACGGAAAGGAAATTGAAAAGTGTTAATATCAGTGACAAAGTAATAAAATACCCTGAGTACGCAGCACTGAAGCTAGCAAACAGTTACGCTGAAATTCTGAAAGGTCAGTATCATCAGCCACAGTTACATTTTCATGGAGAATTATTAAATGCACTGTACTTGAGACCCTGGAACACTCCTCTGCATGAAGGAGCACTGAACTGTTAAATTATAATCAAATGTACCTTAAAAAAGAAAATAATCTATATTTTTATTATAAGAAGCATGTGTAAGCAGCAGAATTCTGTTCCAGAACACTGTCACTTAATTTAAACAGCATGATTATATCTATGTGGCCAATTGAAAACACACAGTAATATGTAAAATAGATGCAGATATTAAAAAAAATCCTCTCTTCAAAGCTTAATCTGCACTTTAATCATCCTCACATATGGCTGTGTTACTGTAGCTCTAGTAATCTAAAACTAAGCATCCATACAGTTTTTCTGCTTTAATCCCACAAATAAGAAAGGGTCAGGAAAACAGCATCCAGTATCAAATGACCCATTTTTTCCACCTGTAAACAAAACATACTGCGATTCCTATTTCAAAAGCCATGAAGTACAGTGAAGAACTATGTAAAACTACACGTGTATGAGGAGGGAAGGACGGGGAAGAGAAATGGTAAGAACAGTCAGATGATGAATTTCAACATATGTTTTTAAACTTTAAATATTTATACTTAAACTAACAAACATTTTGTTGAGTGCAAATATATTATACTGATCAGTTGTAAAACCACCTCAGAAGAAATTTATTCTGCATTGCACAGTTATTCAGCACATTTGATGTACAATTTGGGGCTTCTAATCTCTGCATGATCTGGAAAAAAATTCCACCACTAGAAAATGTGAATCTAACATTATACAAAGAAACTCAACAGCTTATGCTAAGAAACTGTCTCATGTTTTATAAAGTGGCTACTACTTCATTCTCTATTTATGTGTGATACTAGCCTATTCTTTCCCATCCATAAACCATGTCAGCAATCTGAGCTCCATCCAATTTTCCAAACACTCTTCTGTGAAATAAGGTAACGTAAGTCAGCTGACTAAAAGCAATACGCTCACTTCTGCCGTACTCTCCATCTAAGAATAGCATCATTAATACAATACTAAAATCACTTTGCAATGTATTTAAACATAACAAAATCTAACTGTAGAATTTTTTATTCTAGTCATTTAAAAGAACGAATTGAAATTAAATCATGAGATACTCCCCTGTATTATTCTGCTGCCAGATAGGTGAACAATACAGAAAATTAGCAAATACTAAAATATTTGAATCCTGAACTAAAAATTATTTTGACAAAGCACAAGGCTGCAGATATGAATGCACTGCACTGAATTAACATCTGAACATCTTAACAATCTAAATATCATTGCTGGTTGCTAGTGTGCTAAGAGATCTGCTGATCTCCCATATAATAAAGCAAATCTAACATTTTTAGATCTGATAACATATCATCACATTTAAAGCAGAGTGAAATTGATAATGTAACTGCTATATAAGAGCTGCAGAAAATTTTCAGTCATATAAGGCTTTATTTTTATACAAGATAAATAAATACAAATTCATCAGAAATCTCTTAACTTACAATAAATGCACAAAGTATGAGTTCATTCATCATGTTCAAGTACAGCGAATGTATAAAATTGAAATTCATTTTATTAAATCTGTTTAGAGACCATAGTGATATGTAAAACTACCAGTCACAAGAACTCAACACCTGAAAAAATATAATGAAGAGTATGAAACAACAAACATTGCTTTCCATGAACTATATTATCTAGATCAAAGCCCAGCAGCCTCCTGCCTAATCACAGCATTTCAAAGAAAGAAAATGTATTACTTAAACATTGGGAAAATGCAAGATACACAGGGTATCAATTGTGCCTGAGGAATTCCCTGAACTGCAAATTGCGGGAAGCTGGGAGGGTGCTCTGGGGCGGTAACGTTACCCAGTTGCCCTGATCTCACACTCTCCTCTGATAACTGGCTACATTCAAACACAGGCCAAGGTGAAAGCTATTCTGACTTCTGTTGCTTTATATTTTGTCTCACATACATGTTTTTTTTCTTGACCTCCCTTCAGAACACAGTTTACAAACTAAGACTTTATATGAGCTGATCGAGTTAAAGGCCATGTTAAATAGTACACTGTTTTCTGCTTCAGACCACTCTCTTTCATAACAAGCAATTAATGCCATCAAAACCCAAAGCTGCAGTAGAATTACCATTATGCAATCAATAAACTGTATGTGTCTTTTTAAAGAAAAAGCAAACAAAAAACCCAGTCTATCGCTGGCTTTTTTAGTTAAGTGGCTAAGTTAGGATCTGGCTAACTTTATGAAAAAAATTTTGAATTGTTAAATTGTGCTGTGACCGCTGTAATTTTATGCCTTAGCAATAATAAAAAAGTACAAAGAAGGGTAATTGTATCATAATTACTACAGTGAAATTTAAATAAAACCTAAAAAAATTTAACATCTTTCTAGATCTGTTCACGTGTTTTCCTACATGCAGGAGAAAGAGTAATTTGCTCTCAAAACTCCTGATGTTTCATACTCTTCCAGAGAGGTCCAACATTCCCCTAAATAAACATGCACCCATGAGAAGACAATGTTCCTGAATGGATCTCAAATACTTAACAGCAATACACAAGTACTATAAATTCTGCCTTCACATCTGTTAAAAGAACGTATAAAATATGCAAATGGTAATCAAATACTTTTGTTTATGTTCACACACAATATATTTCAGCTATTTGTGCCAAAAAAGGGAACTGCTAGCTACTTTAGCCAACATGAATGAATGCCTGATTACTACATTTATAAGGAGTTAGACACAGCATTCAATGGTACCAAAACACAGCTAGCAAAAATGAATGAATACATGTGATGATGCTGCAATCTTTTTCTTTACTACAATTTTGAGATCTCAGGCATATGCTGTAACCTGCATTTGTGTATTTTATATTGGCACTGATGCTATAAAATCTTTATTCTTGGGAGGAAAATTTAGCCCATGAAATTCTCCTGTAGGATGGGTGGATTTTATTCTTAAATCACTGCTGCAAAAGAGGGTTCTAATCCAGCTCTGGATGATGATGGTATCAAATGGCAACCAGTTTAACTCTGAATTAAATGGGTTTCTTTAAAGACCTTTAAGTAGTTTGTTTTACTGCACAGGTCTCTTAATTATGGGAACAAGAACAAAGTCAAACTTGAAAGACTTTCCTTTAGGACTGTACTTTGTGTATAGAAGTATAAATAAAACAACACACAATACATTCAAAGTGAGAAGATTTAGAACAAGCTATGTTTGTATTAGGAAAGATGTGTCATTGCCAACATCACTATAGGGACCCTCTTCTTTCCAGTTCTACAGTACATCTCCAAATAAAAGTCACATTGCATTAGTAATACCAATTTATACTCTTTCACTTCTTTAGGGGTAGATATGGAACCGTCTGCAGTTCTGTATTGTGCAGTTCTGAATTTGCTAAAGCTACAGTCATTCTATGCTCTGGCAGGCAAAGCATATTCAAACTAATAGAAATTATTAATACTAGCCTACAAGGCTTTGATTCAGCCTCAATAAAAGCATCATCTTGTCCAGAACTGGAAGAAATGGGGCACAACAAAGGTTACAAACAATCACAGGAAAAAATGGAAAACCTGTTTTTTGAGGGGCAACTAAAAATTTGGTTTGTCTAGCCTGCAAAGCAAAGGTTAAAATGTTTTTTGTAACTCTCTAAATACATACAATTTTTCTCCTTCCTTGAGATTTAAACATCAACTTTAACTAGAAAAAGACCAAATAAGTATAAATTGACTACAAATAAATACAGGCAAGAAACTACACAGAGATTTCCAACCATTAAAGTCCCATATTCACTTCTAACAAACAGTGTATCTTGGAGACAAGAATATGAACTATACCACAGTAAAGCTGAAATACATTGACAGGTTGGGGTGAATCTGGGGCCAAAAAGCTGGGCTCATCCTAACAGGGTTTTAAGTGTTTGATTTGCTGATACCCCTTGCAGCACCCAAAAAAAGGCTTCGTTGCCATGTATTTGATCTGGTCTGGAATACTTTTTAACTAATTAATTTCGTGTTTCTGGACTTCTACTAATGGTCTGGAAGAATTAAGAGAGAATTCTCTGTCCCCAGCCTTTTTCCATGACCCTGGCACCAGAGATACCAGCAGGGTGCTGGACACAGCAGTGCACTGGGAGCACTGAGAAAACACTGAGCCTTGTGCTGGCTACGCCTTGCCACCGGCTCAGGGTCCGCACAGAAAGCGGGGAGAGGGACCCTGGGCCACCAAGTGATGTGGGCATGGCCCACTTTTATCTCACAAGTTCTCTGTTACAGCAGAGGCCCAAAACGTTGATGAAACCTTTGATCACCACTCCCTTCCCGTGACACACTATGTTATGTTAGAGGCTTTTAATTTTTTGCTCTACATTTACTCTAGTACATTAAGCGTATTCTGTGGCTTGCAGTACACCAGAACTGACACATATATCCTCAAAACACAGATGTGAAGTTGTGTGCATGGGTGAGAGGGTTGGGGTTTTTTTTCCCCCTATTTCAACACAAGCTGACAAGGACAAAGCCTATTCGCCCCAAAGCCCTGAGCAAGCTTCCCATGGTGGAGCTGCATGACTTCTGAACTCTATATTTAGGGCATTCTGCTCTCCATAATCTTATCATTAACCTCATTACATTAGCTTCTGCACATCATACATAACATATTAAAAAACTAACAGAGTCAACAGAATATTAAACAAATACAATTTAGGTACTTGTGGATCACTCAGTCTGTTTAAGCTACTTCAAACCACAAACACCCTCAAAAAACAGTAGATATCACCTCAAAGATAGAGAGAGCATTGTGCAAAGTAACGTGTTCACGTTGCACACACAACATTTTATCACTTCCAGCTATCCACCCCTCACACTTAAGCTTTTAAAATTTTGCACCAGATACTTTTCTCACTCATTAACTAAGCACTTGCAACAAAGGCAAACACCAGCATTTTCCACTTAGAAAGCAGCATCTTCCACTTAGACAGCAAAGTCTCTACCTTTTCCCTGGCTACAGTACTAGAAATGACACTTCATGATGTCCACCCACTGATATTTAGAAGATATTCTACCTCTCCAGGAATAGGCTAAGGAGAAAAAAAAACAATCTCTCTTATGCAATGCTTTCTATACATGCAGGCCATAGAGTTCTCTGCACAGGAATGGAATTCTACACATATTCCCCTACACAACTGTAAATTGCTCGGTATGATAATCCATCATTTATCTCAAGTTCTACTTCAAGCACCTAGTCACAGCTTTATTAGCTTTACAGCCTGATCTAACATGGAAATAATAAACCTCCATATAATTGTGCTACTCATCTGCCTTTTTCAGTTTTGAAATCTTTGTTCTTTGACAAGGTCGAGGAAGGTGTTCGTTTGATCTCAAGGAAACAAATTTCCTACAAATTGTGCAAGAATCAAGAGCTGAGCAAGGCACAGACACAGATTAATACTCAATGAGAAAAAGGATGCAATATTTGTTCCGCAGTTGTCTATTCTGTTTGGACTCGAGACTGGGCAAGCAGCATTGCTATAGCTTGGAGCCAGTCGTAACACTTAGGGAACAGGAAAGGGAGATGCAAAGATGAGGGTGGGAAGGAGTATCCATGGATGTAACAGAGACAAGGAAAGACACATTTTGCAGAGATGAGGCTTCAGATTGTCCACGTGCCGGGCAACAACTTCCTTGCACTTTCTTGTACATGACTGCCATAGGACAACATATCCAAAATCTACAACAACAAAACAAGAAAGACGCAAACCAGATCCAGGTTTGCTTAACCAGGCCCATGTTAAGCTTATCTTTCTCCTCTTCCTGTAGCTATTCAAAAAGCAATGACTGTTTCACATCAACTTCAGAGGTTCTGAGATTAATTTTGCATTAGAAAAGAAATTATTTTTAAATGTTGCACACATACAAAGACACTAAGATCACAGTGTTACACTGTACCCTGAGACCAGTCCTTAGCTCTTTTGCTGTTGAGTATGATAACACACAGCTCTACTCCTTCTCTTGCTGAAACTCCATTGCCCGACAGGGAAACAGCATGTTTCATTCAGTCAAAAATGTACCAACCAATTCAGCTTTCTATTGCCTTTTCTTTCCACTCCCCTTACAGAAGTTAGGCGAGAAAGGCACTCGATGGAACTTATATTTCAAAGGCAAGATAGGCAAAGCAAGGTAACGCTTCTATAATCCACAAAGATATAACTCCTACAAAAAACAACTTTCCTGATTCATCCTAAAAAGCTCAGTCCTCAATGACTCATACAGTCTTATCTCATCATCTTTGTATACCTAGGTGATTAAGTGAGGACACTACACCTTCCTTGGTTAAGCCTTCCCCCCCCCCAATCGCACAAGCCTAACGCTTAAAACCTTTTCTTGTTAGTCTCTAAATGTATTACATCATCAATGATCTAATGGATATCTTCAAGTTTGCCCAAATGAGCTGTCTGTTACACATTCTACCTTTATTCAACCTAGCGTATGGCTTCTCCCCTGGAAGTTTAGTCATCCCAAGTGATTTTCAACTATAAGGCATAAAGCTGTAATTACACCCTCTCACTTTTTGATACAGTAAGGGAAATGCACCTACCCACTGACTGGAAAAGATGCAGTACAGAAATCTTAACTTCCTTTGAAAACGTCACTCCAGGAGGCACAGGTGAATTACAATCACAGAATGTTCTCTAAGTGCATTTGTGTGCATTACTGGAAACAATACTGCCGAATGTCTGATGAACTAAGTACATGAAATTACAACTTAAGAGTCAGAAAGGGAGAAATACACAGGAACAAAATAGCTTGCTTAGCTTCAACTGAGGAGTATTGTCATCTGCAAACATAGAACTTCCTTCCTTCCTGAGAAAGAAGGATAAAAAAGACAATTATCAATCTCTAGAAGTAGCAAAGAGCAGAGGAGAAAGAGAAGAAACCAAAACTGCAAACTTCTAAAGCTGGTTCTGCACTGAGACAAGGGAGAATTTAAACTATTTACTGGTTAAGCAAGAGGACTGAAGTCCCTAGGCAAGCAGTTTTCTATCCTCTGTGTCTGGATGAGAATTCTGTCTATTTTACTGTTGAATGGTATTTCACCTGCTGCATCACATATGTGATCATCTGGGAGCAAAATGGTTAGAGGCACTCTGTTTCAGGTCCCCATCCCTGCCACCACACCAGACCAGAGCCTGTGCTCTGGCTCCCCCCGCTGACAACTTTACAAACAATTCCCAAAAGGTCGTAAGGTACCTCAAGGGCAGGAAAAAAAATAAACTAATTTGTTTCAATTTATTCCTGTAAAGTGGCCCAGAAATTCTATCTATATGCTTCTTAAGATCTTAAGATGAATACCAGGCACCTAATCAACTTTCATAAAGTCTAATACTATTTAGGACGGTTACATCAAAAGCCTTTTTGAAGTGGGTAAGGTACATAAAAGCTATTATGAGAAAAATTAAAAAAAAAAAAAAAAAAAAAAAAAAAAAAAAAAAAAGAGAGAGACATACTGGAATCAACTTATTAAATACCTGCCAGAAACTGCAGCATGAAACACTCTAACCGGTATGGGTCCTACAAATGAAAAAGGTCTCTAATATTCTAAATTAACAAAATAGGAGGGGAAAAAATAGTTATGTGCTTTTCTTGCACTGCTGAGAAGAGATCCTTACAAAAAGGCTAATAAGAAAATTAAGCAGTGATGCTTCAGAAATATAGTGCTTTAACATATTACAATTTGGTCAAGGAAAAAAAATGCTTCTGTAGAAACACCTGTAAATTACCAACAACAGCAAGACACTAAAACATTTGTATACTTCACTATTAAAAACTTAAAACTTAATAAAAATTAAAACTATTTAATATATTTACAAAAGTAACACAGAGGGAAAATTATTTTAGATAGCCAAACGAAAAGGATTTTCTGTATGCTATAGTCAAAATGAACGAAGTGACAATTGAGTAAACTCTACATTGACAATGCTCAAGGAATGCACATTCAAAGGAATAGATCCAAAAACTTAAAATGTAGGCAACAAACATTCCATGAACTCAATAGTGTTATTTACTGTATATTCAAGTACAACACTCCAATAAAGCCTGCAAAGAGAAATCAGAAAAGATGGAGTCCAGTTCAAGACAGAGACAAGTAAAAACAAGCATGATAGTATTACAAAATAAAGCATTTCTAAAGCATTAACAAACAAAAAATAGTTCAAAATACAAGAGTGACCAAACAATCATCACATTTCAGAACTAATAAAAAGAAATACTTTCATATGCAATACATTGTATACAGGGATAACAGAAACATCCACACCTACTTTAGAACAAACTAAATACATTGAGAATGAAAATATTTGTGAAGCAAGAAAGACATCAAATATAACTGGCAGGTTTAGGCATAAAACATCCTCCAATACCAGGTAATCTTCATCCATTGTCTGAAAAAGGATACTGAATTAGAATGCTACCCAGTCTGATTTCTGCATAGGAATTTCTAACTTGCTCCAAACCTACGACTCTGAACTACTTAGGTGTTCTGTACCCAAACAGAGCAGTTTAACTCTTTCAAACCTATATATAACATCCACATCTTCTATAGTATAATTTCCTGTGTAAACGCTACCATGGATCTCAGTCTTCAGGAAAAATAAATACATTGGGCATGCTCAACATCATAATTTTAAAATACAAATTTAGCCCAGGATAAAGAACTACCTCACCTGGATTTCATGAGGGGCTGGGTTACCCACTTCTTCAATCTCCGACGTCCAAAGGAAGTTTTAGTATGATCCAAGACCCAGAATAGGCTTCCTTTTGTTTTCATATCAGTCTAAAATAATAAAAATAGCATCATTATTTTTAACTGAACAATCAATTAGGTAGTTAAAGGATCTTCACCACACTACTTAAACATTCTGGTTAGGCTTTAAGATATGGCAACTGCATGTTTGTTTACTGATCCTGTTCACCAATGCTTTACATTAAGTTCTTCCAACAGTCATAAGATACCTAAGTATGTTTTTCCTTTAGCCAGAAGATCTTTTTAGAAAATGACTGGAATAAACTAAACAAATTAAATTAAGTCTGTGCATAAAGATCTGTGCTGTAGCATAAAAGAAAAAACAAACCCTACTGCAGTTCTATCACTTCACTGCAGTTGCTCAAGAACTCAAACTTTAGGAAAGTTCTTTGCCAGTCAAAGTGCAATAAGGTTCCTAACTCATACTAAAAGCTAGCACAGATTAACTTTGACTTATGCCTCTGAAAACATAATCCTCCTTCAGTTTGATCCCATTTAAAATAACTTAAACCTTCTGGGTGAGATTTGCAAACTAACTTAACTAACTTCATTGGGAACAGTAAGTCAAGCAGCTGTGAAAAATCTCAGCATTTATTAAAAAAACATTACATTTGTCCTTACCTGATTCTGTAAAATTTCGAGATTTTTCATTGTTGTCCCATTAATTGTCATGTATTCAGTTTCACTTGACAACCGTTTGAAATTGCTGGGGAGAGGAATTTCATGTTATATTTTAAATTCAGGCACAGACGTAATGGTGAAACACTGTCAAGTATCTCACATTAGAAAATCCATTAGTTATGCAAAACAAAAAAAATCAAGTAAGAAATTAAAATCTATCCGAATAAATAGAAGAACTGAACACTAATAACTTCTTTTAATTTACTGCTTGGGAAAACAAGATTTATGACTCACTTCCCTATTTCCTACAATGACTCTGACACAGCTCAGAATAAAATCCAGCTCTCCTGTTATCTAACTCTGATCCACTAAATAGTTAAGGAAGTACTCCTTCTTCAGTCTGTGAGGAAATTGAAAAACTCTGTGCTTTTGTTAGTATTCTGTTATGATCACTGTAGGATTAGGGACAGGGATAGGACTAAGAATTAATACTTCAAGAGTGGAACAGACTTAATTCATCATCAAAACAGCATATCAAAATACACATTCTTATTTTTTACTACTACTACAAATTTAAACAGGCTGTTAGTGCAGTTATTTAGGAAAATAAAAATAGGGTATATTTAAACAATTTTATTGTTAATATGAAATAACCGTGACCAAAATTACTTGACTTTTCAACACTCCCTAACAGAACAGGATGAGACCAACCCAAAGGTTGTGTTGGTTTAGAACAAACATTAATAAAATAATTGTATTAGATGTGTAATAATATTAGATATGAAAATTATTTCAGCCTCAGACATACACATGTGGTAGTTGGGACCGTGAAGTGCAAAATCCTTCTAAATGCTTCTGACAAATCAAGTCATGATTGTCTAGGTTAATCATACTGCTGACTGCCCTTTGCACAAAATCTAGGACACTCTTTATTGTCTTAGACTAAACAGAATGACTTGCTGGGTAGGATTTAAAACTACTTTCTTGACTTTTCACAAAATTTTTTTCAGTTCATTCAATTTTGAACTCTCTGAGGGATCACTCAAATGCTCTAACTTTTCTGTTAGGCACACACAGCTGCATTATTGCTATATTAAAAACAGAAACAGCACTAAAACATGAAATATTCAGAGACTAATGTTATATATTTATGCTGTATGCAGGTGTTTGGACCTGTTAGCAATTTTTTTCCTAAATAATGGGTCAAATTAGAAGGATATTCCACAGATTTGTTAAAAAACAAAACAAAGTAGATTCTACTGAGTGCCCTCAAGAAGTTCAGTGATGGTTTGGAAGTACAGCTGACTCAGAACTGTACCCATAGTCAAAATTATCCTGCTCTAGTGTGCTATCCCAGCAACCAACAAAGTTGACCAACAAAACAAAACCTTGGAGGCAAAAGCAGCAAGCACTTTCCAAAGTACACAATATTATAAAGAACATAACAATATTTGCTTTTATTATCTTCAGTCACAACTGCTGATGCTGGCAAAAATTAAAACAGGAATGATTTCTGCTTGGCTCCCAATCCTTATGATCAACAACAAATCCTACCCACTCTTCCAAAAGCACCTCTTCCCCATCTACCTAAACTGCAGTTTCCCCATTTGCTGCATTTCGATTTGCTGCTGCGACTCAAGCCTGTGATCTCTTAAACCCAGCTGGGTAAGAACCATGCCTTTCCATCTCTTCTCAAAAGCAAAAAGGATGCTTTTGGCTGTTTCTGTCAATCCTCAATCACCCATACATGTGTTTCAAGATTGTGGATTTACTGGTTCTAGTGTTTCCCCACTTCACTTGGCTTCGGAGCACTTAACACAAAGCATATTCTGTTCACAGCAAGCTTGCATTCTGGTAGCATTTCAAGACAACTAACTCTGCTCCACTGCAGAGTTTATTTACTATTCTTTCAAAATCAGATATGCTAAAGTTGTTCTCACAGCATAAATGATGTGTTTTATATTATCCAGGTGTTTGCTTTATCTCAGTTACTCCACCCTGCTATTAACTCTGGTAACTAAGAGCTTATAGTATATGAATAATAGCCAAGATCAACTGCAGTATATGCCCAACCAACAATTCCAGATGTCACAGAACATGTTTTGCTTCCACCCCCTCATCTTCCTTCAGCTTGGGATCAGAACCTGATAAAAATGTGAACACAGACTCTTTGTAGGGAATTTAGGGACCAAATGGTGCAAGAAGGTGGCTGTAAACAAATATTAAGTCAGTGCTGTTTTTCCAGCAAGGGTGTCATCACACTCCTTGTGAGAAATTCTAACATGCTGCTGTCATTCTTACTGATGCAGGAGATGGCTGACTCTTCAAAATCACTTCAATGCAATGATTCCTTCTGTAGGAAGGAATTCCTTCAGTGTGACCCGAGTTTCAAAGCACAGACTTGCAACTGTCTCAAGTACTTAAACACAGGTGATGGAAATAGCTGGTAATTCCACTACTGAGAAGCAAGACAAGGTAGGATCATGCCATCTGGGCTGAGAAAAATGAAAAGAGGAAACAAAATGAAACACAAGCTTCTAGTAAGATTTAGGAAACTTTTGAGGAATACTCATGAGAAAGAGGTTCCTACTCATAAAATGACTTTTCAGAGTAGAACCACACTTGACGGTGAGTATTAAAGGGTTACTATGATTGCTTTAGGACAGTAAACTACATCCTCAGATTTTGATTCTTATGTTATCTATGAAATTGGATCTTCCTGGTCATTCTGCCTCCTGAGAAGCTTGCAATGAAGGGCACTTTTTATGCTTTATTCATTATTCTCTCCACAGGAGATACTATATATAATTTTGTACTCAGTAACCCAACCTAAATGAACGCATGTTATTCAGATCAGTAGTTTCCAACTACTTTAATATTGCAAATCTGTAAAAACTTTCCAGCAAAGCTGCAAGGCACTGTATTGAAAGCCTACTAAGCAGCAGATTTTCTTTGCTCAATTACCTTTTACAGACCTCTAGAGTCCATGTCTTTGAGATTTCTAAGGGTGAATAAACCACAGAACAAAGCTATATATTTAGACAAGAGTTGCAGGAATCCCTACTCAGCTTTAAGGAGTAAAAACGAGTCTCTCCATTTCTCAGAAGCATTAGCTTTCTTTAGGTATGAAAGACATTTACTACAGTCTAAGTAGCAAAGGACATCAAGCTCAGACTGTTTTGTATTTAATTAACCATTTTTAAATTCATTAGTGAATATTGCCACAGGGCCAGAACTTTTGATCTGGATTCCTGATGTGATAGGAGTCCAGAAACTTCCAGCTAAACCAGTAACAAAATAAAACAAACACACATTCACAAAAAAACCCTGAGAAATATGAACCAAAGAACAAAAATGAGAGGACCTGGGAAGGATTAAGAGAAACAAAAATAACGTCCATCATTTTTATCTTGAATTAGTCGTCTTTTTCTCCACTCAACTCACGCCAAGAAGTGGGACTGCAACCGTGTTCTTCCCAGATGTCTGCACTCTCTCAGCCCGCTTTCCTTGCACACAGCCTCAGCACTCCTACAAGCCCCAAATGTCCAGAGTGCAAGAGGTCCCACCTGCTGCCCTTCTTCTCTGGTCTCAAAAAGAGATAGTAAATCTGCTAAGCACTTTGTCGTCGTGTCTGAAAACCATGCCTTTCCTTTTTTAGTCCCTCGTGCACCTGAGCTGACTTTGAAACCTCCCAAAATCATTTCAGTACTTCCTTTCTCATAGTGAGAGTGGGTAAATAAACCTATGCATTGTCTTGTATACATGATGTTTCTGGCATCATCAGCACCCAAAAGATCCAAAAGCCTTATGAACACCATTCCCTCAATTTCTATGACATTTCCGCTGAAAATTCAAGGATGTCCACCATTTTAAGCTGAAGAAGTTACATCTTTACTTCTCTCTCTATTTCATCTTGCCAACACCTCTCCACCCCTATTATGAAGTACAACCTAACATTTCTCCTCTTCTTGAATTCTTTCTCAATTTCCTCTTCTCCCTCAAAGCCATTTTAACCCTCCTCTCTCCTCTTTCACTTCTGCTTCTGTTTTCTATGTTCACCGCTGGTAGCTCTCCAATCCCAAAGCTACTCCTCTCCTTCAGAAAGATAGCTGGCTCTTCCATTCTCTGCATTTCTTGAAGTTAATCTATCACTGTTCAAAATCTAAGAACTACGGTCTCTCTGCAATATGCTGGAAAACATGTAGGTAAAATTAAAATACAGAGACACATTTCCCAGCAACTGCTATGCAAATGATGATTTTTCAAGTAAAACTGGGTACTCAAGTGTATCTGAAAACCTCTTCTAGATATGTACCACCTTCTTGTCAAAAGCCAGTAAAGGTCTCTCAGTATGTAAAGGTATTAGAACACATTGATTAAAAAAAGCTCATATCATTCATTGTTAAATCTATTTTTACTTGCTACTAGAGCTCTAATGCAGTCTAGCCATATCCCAGGGTTCTATTGTGGCAGATTTTTTTTTTCCTTCTAATGTTTTGCTTTATTTAGGATCTTAAAAGTAGTTTCGAAAGCTTCATCTAAATATTAACACAAACCTTATTTCCTTCCCAATAATGAGGATCCCTCATCACATACGTGATGTTTCATGACTCTTACTATTAAATTGAGCTCGAATTTTGTTCAGCTGGGAGAAGAGTATTTATCCAAAGAAGGTACAGAGGTGCAAGGAATTTTTTTGTCATTCCTCCTATCAATTAGGTCTTTTTCATCCAGGACTGTGTCACTTAAATCAATAAACTGAAAACTATCTCACAACTCCGACTTCATGCTCACTGACTTATCAGTATATGCTCACTGACCTGAATTCTCCTAGGAATTTTAAGTTGCTTGACAGTGCAATGGAAGTCTTTCTCTTCTATTTCCTGCAGAATCACAGAAGATCCATGAGCCTGACACCCTTTGCTTAAAAGGCTTTCCCGTTTCAGTATTTAGACAGTATTTCACTGGCATTAGGAAAAATACTGAAGTTGAGTTTGCCTCACTATTTGGCTCACTATTTCAGTATATGTGACACACTAAAAACAGCAGGTAGAATTGAGTATCTGGTAGTCAAAGCAGTAAAGGCTTTAGAAATAAATACAGTAGAATTCAAGCTCCTGACCACAGGAACAAAGTTATCTCAAAGAATGTATTTTATTTCTTCATAGTATCGTCACCAAGATACCAAATAGTTTATTGCCTTTCCACTTAGATGCTCACACATTCACATAAAAGTCCATTAGACCAACCTTCAGCAGGCAAATGTCAACTCTAAGATTTAGTGCTTTTCCTTCCCAATCTGTAATAATATTTGGTTTCAAGATGCAGCTATTACAAATGTGACTGACTGCTTATAAGCCTTGACGTAATGTTTCTCCTCTGCTAGTGAATTACTTCTACATAAAAGATGGATTTTTTATTTCTCCCATCTGAAAGAACATTCACCTTATGTGTGACTGCACATAACACACTGTGACAATAGTGATCTGCAAGTCTGACCATGGAATGGCATTTCCTTGGAGTTCACTTTCTTCTTCAGAAACTCTCACAACAAGACTTCTCCAAAAAGCCAACCAAAGACGATGACCAGGAACACCACAGCGCTGGAACACCACAGATCAGAGCAGTGCTTGATGGATGAGGCAGGGGAGACGGCTTAGAAGATGCCACAGGAATTCTTTATGTTAACATTTTAATAGTACTTGGAGAGGGAAAGGGTAAAGGAAGAAAATCCATTCCAAAATCCAGAAAACCCAGGTATATATATTTTTAGTAGATACCCGAGAAATGTTTAAAGCATTTTTTAAACACAGCTGCATTTAAAAAAAAAAAAACAGGTAATGTAGGGAGCCCTTCAAAATAAGGCTTGAAACTATAGGAATCTCATACAACATGTGAATGATCTACAACTGACATGACGTATTTTAAGTTTCCAGTTTGCAGCCAGACCTACTTCATTAAATCCTGCCTACTTACAGGACAGAGGAATACCGAGACAACCAAGAGAATATTTTGCATAGGTTCCATGACAGATAAAACTGTTTTATTAGAACATTTAATAAGCCTCAATGATACTTTCCAACCTAAGCCAGGTAGGATAGCAATCTTTTACACTTGTGCAAGACAGGATAAAAAGATGCTTGAGTGGCAATACCTTTCCATTTTCATTTGATTCCACCTACATAATCCTGTTAGAAATTTTGAGTATTCATCTGAGCATATTTAATAAAACTAGGTGTTGGGACTACTTAAGGGAAGCCAAGATTATTTCCATGTCTGTGTGTTTTTGTAGTAACTTTGCACAAATGGTGACAGTCTATCAACAACTTTTTGTGTGACTGTTCCCCACTCCTAGTTACCACTGAGCCAACTCAAGGGATTTTTCAGAAAGCTGAGATGTGTTGAACATCTGTTTCTTTATAATTAATAGCTAGATTCATCAACTCAAACAGACCTGCTGAGTACTGTCTAAACATTACAACACATTAGCATTTATACCTGCTTCCAGAGCTACAGATAATTATTTACGCACCTCTGGCAAAATAAAACATCATCTGCAAAGCTAAATTACAGCATTAATTTTTTTTTTTTAAAAAGCTGCCCAAAAAGGCCCAAATTTTGTTCACAAAGTAAAACCAAGGCTGAGATATGACGGCTGATCTCGATTAACAAACTTTAAGGTTTCCCCCCTAGTACTCACCAGTTTTTGCACCTTGTTTGTTTCCAGTAACAGTTGGCAGCAGTACATGTTCATTTACATTACTGATAGTAATGTCTAGACAAACATACTTAATAAAGATTTTCATGAAACACCACTTAAAAAAAAAAAAAAGAAATCACTTTATTCTTTCAGTTCTGATTAGGAGCTTAAATGCAAGGTATAATTTTTACAAAGACTATGTTTATCACTCTAGCAGGTGCATTCATTACACTGAAAGGAAATTGTCTGGTAAAACTTACAAGATAACACTAGTACATGTATTACCGCTTTGAATTAGAAGTTTATACAAGGCAACTTACCTTGGATTGTAAAGCATCTTTTCCAAATTAAATTCTTTGAGGTATGCAATTACTGCTGCCAGAGAGCAAATAACAGGCTTATCCAAGCTTAGTATTACAGATAGTTTTTGAGGACCTAAAAAAAAAAAAGTTATTTTCTTGTCAACCCATTGTTTACTACCTATGTATTTTAGAAAAAGCATAATCTATTTTTCTGTTTAATTAAATAGGAATTTGTAATGTATGTATAGCGTTCTATGATATCTATAAATCAACATAAAGTGATACAAAATAACACTTATGGTTCCAAAGAATGTAGAACATTACAATAATGTAAACACATTATGAAACAAAACATTTTACTGCACAGGTTTTTCCTTTATAAAAATGAATAACTGTTGGCATAAGAAATTTCTAAATATACATACTAAGAACTGAATTCTGAAATCTCCATTACTGCAGGCAACATCTGTGCAAGTTAAAAGGAATGAACAGGCCTTGGCACATGTGCTCATGATTTATCTGCCTTGGCCAATGTGCAGAACATGGTTCCATCTTTGTGAGATCGCTATTCCTATTTGATAGTGTTTCTAAACAGTGCTCTACTACAGTCCCTGTTCCAGCTGCAACAATAGGAAAATTCACTCCATATCTCAACATAAAATGGTACTTTTCAAAACCCTATTTAGTTCAGTTTTTTCAGAGATGTTTTTTAAAGCTGCTGGTCTGTTCTTACAGTGTTACACATACAAGAACTTGAAGAAACATTTCAGATGTTGAATAATTTCCCTCAGTTGCTATATATGTGTGAATTCAAATCTGTCTAAACACACATCTTCAAGCTACGAAAAAAAAGGGATGCTAGTCCTGTATTCATTTCTATTTAAATAATGTTCACTTTCAAGGTTCACCTGTTCCAAGCTCAAAAAAGATCCTAATGTACAGAAAATTAAGCAAAGGTGGCAGAAGGCCTGCATGGATGAACAAGATGCTCCTGATTAACTCAAACATTAAAAAGGAGGAGTATGAGAGGTGGAAGCAGGGACAGGTGACCCAGGAAGAATACAGAGACACTGTTTGAGCTTGCAGGGATGGGGTTAGGAAAACGAGAGCCCACCTGGAGTTGAGACTGGCAAGGTACATGAAGGGCAACAAGAGCTTCTACATCAGCAGCAAAAGACAGACAAGGAAAAATGTGGGCCCACTGCTGAATGGACCAGCAGATCTGGTGACAAAGGACACGGAAGAGGCTGAGGAACTCAAAGCCTTCTTTGTCTTGGTCTTTACTGGTAAGATGTGCTTTGATGAATCCGAGGCCTCTCAGACCAGTGGGAAATTCTGGAGCAATGAAGATTTCTCCTTAACAGAGGAGGATCAGGTTAGGGAACACTTGAACAAATTGGACATAGACAAGCCCATGAGACCTGGTGGGATGCACCCACATGTATTCCTTATCTGTGTAAAAGCTAACATGATGCATGCTTCAAAGACATTCTGAATGACAGACCTGTAATATCAGGCACTTCTTTTGCATAAAAATCCAAATGACATACCTGTCGTATCAGGCACTTCTTTTGCGTAAAAATCAGTAATCAGCTGGAAAGCATGGCTGTATTCAAAATGGAGTTTTTCCATCCTTTCTATCCTAATTCTGTCATCCCGTAACCTGCAAAGAAAAAATAGTTGACTTTCAGTTTTTATGCTCCCTTCATGAAGAACACTTAAGTAGGTGTACTTTCTTTCGTCTTTCCTTTGTTAAGAATTGAATGGGTACAGAATGAAGAGATAAGCTACTTGGGTGGGCTGAGAACATTCCTAAGTGTGGTGGGGTTTTTTAAAACCTTTCTTCCTTCCATTAAAGTGCAAACAAATAAAACCCAAACAGCAACAGCAAGCAAGCCCAAAAGAGACTCCAAGAGGTTGTCTAATATACCTGCAGGGTAGATGCAAATATGTTTTCATCAATCATAACAAGTATTTGCCTTATCTGTTCTTAAAGACTTATGATGATTCAACAATGAAGCAATTCTCCTATACTATCTATTACCATATTTGATTATCCTTTATCTTTAAAGGCTTTGTTCTATGCTGTACAACCTGTTGCAACATTAACCTATTGCATCTTTTCCTATATTCAGCTGAAATAAAGTATTCCTGTCCTTTATTTCATAACTATTTGAAGCCTTTTCTCTTCCTTGTGCTAAAGGACTTGATTTCTTTCAGTCTTTTCGCAGTCTAGGATGTCAAGGATGTTACTAATGATAACCCAGTCCTCCCAGAAGGCCAGCAGTTCCTCCCAGTTTCACAGTACCAGCAAATGTAGTAAACTTTCTCTGTTCCACCATTAAGCCAGATGAGATCTCTGCCATGAATCCTTCCCTACTGTCAGCAAGTAATTGAGAATTACAGAAGTACAGGATTTCAGCCAGTTTTGCAACCATGAGAAATTAATCTAGCCTGTTTCCTGTACCCCTGCTTCCACAGCCCGCTTAGGTAAGACAGTGGCAAAAAACCTTTATTCATCACAGTGTGCATGAGATCAAGGTTGCTCAGTACCTGGGCTTGAGTGTCAAGCAGTACACCTGAGATGCCAAAATCTGACTCAAAGAAGAGTATGTGTGTGGTGTTTACAAGATACAACCTTTCTACACTGGTTGCTTTTCCTAACTGCTCACTGAAATTAAAATTGGATGCTACATTACCAATTAAATTTGTACAGCTGTTAATTCAGCATTAAACAGACGTGCTGGTTAAAAAATAAAACAAAAATCACACACACTCCCGCTGCAACCTTTGAGCCTAATTACACCGCTACAGAATGAGCACTGCAGAAGCGGCCAGTAGAAAGTTGCCAGTAAAAGACATATAAAATCTACTTGGCCTCAGAGTATCCAGTCTCATACTACCATGGGACACGAATTAACCAAATACTTCTAGCACATTGGAATTACACCAATGAGAGGGACTGTGTAGGTATTATAAGAACAAAATTAATCAATACCCTTTTTGCAGGGCTTTTCAACTTCACAGGAAAAAACAAACAAGTTTTCTGCATTACATTGTACATATTCCCATCTGAAAGGATCAATATGCGTCTCAGGCTCAACTCTTAAAAATGAGAGCTATCTTCCTATAATACGTGTCAAACTAACTAAGTCTTAAAGGTCTGACTTTTCTCAGCACATCCTAGATGATCCCTTGCTTACTTCAAGTGCCTTAGTTTTAACTGACTGATCCAATTAAGTTTTCAGTCTTCAGAGCCTCTGGGATTCCCCTCTGCTCCAAGCCTACCCAGAATGAGCAAACATTTTTAAAGCAAATGGTTTTCTGTAAAAGACAATTAGTCTGTGCTCCTCAGCCTCCTATAGCAATCAGCTATTTTCTTCCTTGCGTTTTTCATGTGCTCCAACCTTCACTAATAATCTGCTCTAACATATCCATCCATTTTGCTAAATTAGCATGTATACTAACTACAGCCTTTTCCAATAATACCACTTCAGCATTAAACTTTTTAAAATGTGTTGTATGATACCTGGAGGTTAGTAGACTACAAGCCTTTGAATCAGTCCTGCAAGACAGCAGGGCTTTTCTGTTGCCCATGTGTGAGTAGGGACTTAGAGAAATCTTTTTAAAACAGGATTTTATTTTTCATTTCTACTTCTTATGTTTTCATAACACCGCCTTCAGAAAAGCAAGACTTAGCAAGGTCTGCAGAGCTAATTTTTAGAACCAAAGTCAAAACAGGAAGCTTTGGGGGGTAATTCATTGGATGATTCATGCCACACCTGCTTGTTTTTTAAATAATGGTTAAAAATTAATTGTTGTAATTTTCTGTAATGCATTTGTGAATTTTCTTTAATTTCAAAACCAAATTTATCCAACTCCTTAGCATAAACTTTGGTAAATGATAGTTATAATCAATATAACTTGAGTGACTTCTTACAGTAGTACTTTTGTTCATCAACTATATTGTTAGGAAGTAGTTCAAATTAGAATTAGACAACTCAGTGATTTGTAAAGATCTTCACATATTTTAATATTTATATTCTAGATATGGCATCATCAAATATCTGACACTTTGTCTGTCTGAAAGTATGCATCTGATACTCTAGATAAAGAAAAAAAATGGAAGGTTATAGATACCTATTCAACATACAGAAAAATCTGAATTTTTATCAAGATGGATGAAAACAAAATTTGCTGCAGAAGGTTTTCATGTCTGCCCTTTATTCAGCCAGATGATCACCCATAGGCCATTTTTCTGATTATAGCCAGAATGATATGTTGATGCTTATGTTGATGCTTTATCTCTCCAGCTACCAATGCCTATTTAAATCAGAAGTCAATTTGCCATCAACTTCTGTAAGCATCATTCTTGTCAGAACATCTACACTGAACTGCTGTGCAACTCATCCAGTATTTTACTGATATCCTTTCCAGTACTTCTGAAAACAAACAATCCTTATAGTCCCATGACACTGACAATGTTAGTCAATGATGAAACTGACCTTTTCAAAGCTTTTTTACTTTCCTTGCACAAGTTCCTCTGCTATGACCCTTAACTGGATATTGAGCAAACAGAGATGTTTAAGGGTTTCAAACTGTCAACTGATGGTACAAATGAACCTACAATGCCCCTTATTAAAATTCTCTGCTTTCTAAATGCACTGGGATTTGATGCAGAACTGTCTTTCCTCACAAGATGGGTTATGGAAGTTGCTTGAAGAGATCACCATCAGCCACAGTTAAGAATATGAAATCAATGTGTCCATAAATAGATGCATAAAGGATGGGATCCTAAAATATACACATTTACGCAGACACACACTTTTGTGTATATAATGTAATATATTAACTCCATTCCAACCTATACTGTTCTATGATTCTGTTTACTACAGGGACTAATTTATCTGTCACCCTACTGGGAAAATGAAACAGGACCAATATTGCTGGGCTTTATCCCTCTATATATCCGGCAATTCAATGCATCCACTTAAAGATTCATTGCTTACAAAGTGCTGCAGAAGAAATATTTAAAAGAGATCACTAAATTTGGGGAGAAAAAAATCTCTTAAGAAAAAGACTAGAAAAAAATGCTAGAAGCTAGAAGAATGTAAACCAACATAAATAATTTGCAGAAACTGACTCAAGATATTTTAAAAAATAATAAAATCTTTTATAGTAAGAATAAGCTTGCATATAAGCACTAGAGCTCACTGCAGTTGTGCTGAATAAAACAGGAGTCACTTCATTACTGCTGTACAATACACAATTAAACAGGCATAAAGTGCATAAACACTTACTGAAAAACAAACACATCCTAACTAAGTTTTCTTAAAGCTCAGGAATTCTTCCTAAGGAAAGCAAATAACTCCAGAATGTTACCCTCCAACCACTATCCTGCCCTGCCCATTCTGCTTTAGGACTATTCAAGCACAGGGGTGCAGGCATCAATACTTTACTGTACATCCATATATCACAACACGAGTTCATAAACGATACAGAATTTGAGAAGGGAGATCTCTGCTCCTAAAATTCAGTAAGAACTATTTATTTCTGATGCTAAGAACAGATTTATAAAGTGCAAATAACTGTTATTTAATTTTTCCTACACACTTTATTCAAATTACTATTTTCTCTGCACTTCTACAGTGCACTCTGCTAGGATGACCAGTCTGTCACTGTAGGGAAAAAATGCCTACCCTGCCCAGGAGAGCAAGGTAACCCGAATGCATTAATGCTTTCAGAAATCCAAGTATACCATGTCATCTTCCCTTATTAACATGCTTAGCAGAAATTGCATTTTCTTTATTTGTCATCTTTGTGTTACCTTTGTTATACAATTGCTTCTAAGCTCAGGGGCTCTAGGTCTGAACTTTTCTTTGAAAACTGGAGAACAATCATCCTCCCTTTTTTGGTAAATCTTGGTACAGAGCTCCAGTAGCTTCTCTGGCAAAGCCTCAATTACATTTCCAAGCAGCTGTTCTTTTGGCACTGAGTGCATAGATTTTTGTAAGCACAGCTTTTTTCTCCTGCCAGAGTACTTTCCCACATTTGCTCTCAACAACCTTCAGATACCAGAGATGGAGACAATGTTATTGCAAGGGAAATGGCAGCACAGTCACCTTCTCTGACTCTCAGAGTGATAGAAATCACTGCTGCCTGTAATAACCAAACAATAATTACCACATGCATGCTATCAATATACTACATACAACACATTACCCCACAAGATATCCACCTTTTCAAACATCCCATCCCAAAACCCTCATTTACACTAGAAGCTGCTGAAAAGCCTAGAAGCAACTCTGACACACTTTAATAGTATATACATACATACATATATATACACACACAGACATATATTTTACATATATATACACACACATATACACACAGACACATTTTTTTACATATATATATATACACACACACATATATAAAAACACACACACACACACACATATACAGAAAAACTTGGGGAAACTCCTTGCTTGCTTTTACTATCCAAACTATCAACATTTCTCAACATGTGCATCCTGATTTCCTTCTAGTCACCTTAGCAGAACTACAGCTGAAGAGAAATCCAACCATATCTACAAGCAAAGAGTCTGGATCCAAGAAGTCTGAGGAAAACTTTCTTTTAACTTTAGGAACTCAGAGACAGGAGCTGTGAAGGAAGCAGAGCAAAGATGCTATCAGAAAAGCAAAGGGCAGAGGGCTGTGTAGGCACTGTATGACACTCTATGCCTTCTCTGAGAACAGAATTAGGTATTACTGGACAAAAACACACACACAGTTGTGCTCCAGCAGCTACTGCATCCACTAATAGACACAAACAAATCTTTTTCAGGCTCCTTCCATCTGCCTATCTAAAGAACAGGATGCAACACACTACACTTGTTTCATGGAAACCTAGTAGAAAAGATAAAGAACTGCTAGGAAACTACTTGTAAGCACCTAGAAGAAAGCAAGATGAGTAGTACCCAGCATGGATTTGTTGAGCAAAAGAAAATCCCAACAAATCAATTTAATTTCCTTCAATGGCAGAGGAACAGATTCTGTGGACAGAGAGGAAACAGATGATTTCCTACATGCTTGATTTCAGTAAGGTTATTTTATATTGTTTCACGCAATGTTCTCATAACTGATCTACAGAAGATGGTTTACATGAAAGTACTTATTACAGAATGAGTACAAAACTGGCTGGAGAACAATACTCAGAATGGTATCAGGGGTTCGCTGTCAAAATGAAAGAATGTGTATTGCGAAGTTCCATAAAGCTCAATACTGCATCTAGTAGCACTCAGTACTTCAGCTATCACTTGGACAGTGGAACAGAGGACGACTCCAGTCAACCTGCAAAGGGTATGAAGTTGAAGTGACTGCAAAGAATGTCAGAAAAACAGACAAACTCAAAACAGTCTGGCATGGTGGAGAAACTACCTAAAAAATACATGTTCTCTCCATCACGTATGGCTATGAATAAACAACACACGCACAAGAAGAATGGGAGATAAATGAGTAGAAGCTCTAATTTCTGATGTACTAGATCTTTCCATTAAACATCCAAAGCACATATAGTTTACTTGCAAAATGACAACACAGAGCAGTGTTGCTCTATTAATAGCACTATTTAAAGCGCCTCATGCAGTTATGTATCAGCTCATACAACTGCTCCTCAGAGTCAGCACAGTACCTTCTCCACACTTCCAGCAATATTTCCCTCTGTGTTTTGCAGGTGCTATATAGAACGCGAGACTGGGAAGATGCAGCTCACTCTGATTTGGTCTCATCAGGAGACTGAGAGCACACTGGATTAATCTGCCACGTGCTTGTTCTACTGTTATACTCCACCTGCACCCCTGATGGTGATGTGCTAGAGACAGCTTTGTAAAGCAGCTGCGCACATTCATCCCCAGAATCACCACACCACAATTCCTCCATTCAGGATTATGTCAACCAGCAAAAATCTCTCTTCTTACAGGGCTTCATACAAATGAAACAAAAAATGCCCAAAGCAACAACACCACAAAACAAATTATAGAAACACCCCATCTAATATCTGTGTTCAAGCACATGGCAGTATGCCGAAGAGTTTACCAGCTAACAGTCACCAGAACTTTCTCCAAAAAGACACCACTAACCTGACTCTAACATAACCCATAGAGCTTCTAACATCTTTTTCTTATGATACGGAAAAACATGATAAACTGCTGCAACCTGCCAGAGCAACGCAGTGTCCCAGCATTAAGGATCTTGAAGGAATGGAGTGCTTTGACACTAGCTACTTAGCTTCAAGTCAACCTTAACTCTGGCCGGGGGGGAGGAAGGACAGGTAATGTAAAAGACAATGCAAGTATTTCTGAAACCCCAAACAGGCAATGCAGTTACAAAGATGAATAATGCACAGATGACAGATATGAAGGAACCTCCACATTTATGCTACTTATCCCTAAGATCAGATGTGGAACACTCCTCTCCTTGTCTCTTTCTCTGCACCTAGCTGACAGGCCATGAAACACTTAAGCACCACATTGTACTTTTGGGATCATTTTCAAATTCTGAACTCCTGTCTCCCCCTTTTTTCCTCAAGAATGGATCATCTCCTCTGTCTATATTGCCCAAGTTTTTGCCGAGTACTAAATAAAATGTTAACTATCTGTGTTCTTTCCCATCAGATAGGATCGTTTTCTATATTTTTTTTCTCACATGGGGTCTTAAACTTCACACAACAACGTATAGCTGGACAAGCATACTCAACACTAGCTCTTATTATTGTGTCTGGTCTCAGTTACTTTGCAGCTGCAGTTCTGTGCATGTCTACATCAATGTAGCTACTGACTGTCATGGTAACACTCTCCCCACCCATCCCTGGCTGCTTATTCCCACTGCTTCCTCTGCAATGGCTGTAGAGCTTTTCCGACCCTGCACCAAGCACTTGGAGCATGCTATGACAGAAAAAATTCACAGTGGGGGTAGGAAAAAAAAAAGCTTTTTGCTGGCTTAGGATGGTTAAATAGCTCAGCAACAATGAAGTGAAAAGACGGCGATGGTGACAGGACCAGAGCAGCCAGCTCTGATCACTATTTCTAAGGGAAACAGTGGCAAAAGCTTGCCACTTGAAAGCTTTAGGAGCACTGGCTATTGTCTCAGGCTTGCATCACAGTCCTCCTCCAATCCTCCCTCGGGCCAGAAGCTTTATTTCACTTTTTGCAGTTGGTCAGCAAGACTCACCCCTTAGAGACTTTCACTGCCTGACCCCCCTGCCCACTCCACCTCCAAGTTTTCCTATTTTCACTGCTTAGCAACTTGACTTTGAATGTCAGCAATGAGCACAGTGAGCAGAGTAGAACCACGTATCCCACCTCTAGAACTGCAGAAATCGCTGAGGGACCTCTGGAGGTCATGTTGTCCAGCCTTCCACTTGAAGCAGGACCATCACCAACATCAGATCAATCATTTCACTAAACTATATAAGCATCTGTCACTGGTATAACAAAGGAGCTGACAGAAATGAGAAGCAGTTTGTAAGAGCAAGTCCAAGGTCACACCAAAGTGAATTTTAAAACATAGTACAAAAGAGAAGAGCGTGGGATGGAGGAGCCACAGCTGCAGGAGCTACACCCTGAACTCCCACAGAGAACAGCACAGGACAACGGCACATCTATCTGCTAATACGGCTGCATGCTAAAAGGAAATACTGCAGCACGAAAAGCAAAACAGTTGTAACTGCTCCTTACTGAAACCATGACAAGGAGCTGAGTGCCAAAATTTTCCAGTACGTGACACACACTAGAAACATGTCGAAAACTGCTGTTCTCTGGAAAGCACAACAAAACTGATGTTTAGGGAAAAGAGATTTAACTTCGAGAAGCAATGTCAGGGCCAAAATGAAGAGTCCCATCTATATAGCTATTTGGAAAAGAAAGCAGAAACATAATCCAGGAATTATATCATAATTTTAATCTGCTTTTGATATATTTCCCCCAGAAGCCAGCTACGGTCCATTCTGAAATATTTATTTTTACAAAGACGATGCCCTACTGCAAAACACTGTTGAATCTGCTCATGTAAAGAAATACTTTAAATAATTTCATACTTGACCATAAGACCTACAGCAACCACTTAATACTATTTTAAATTATCCTCTAACATAGTGATAATTGACTCTCAAAACTCCCCCTAAATTACCATTCCTTTTTACCAAAAGGAACTTGTAAAAGAATGTCTACACCACCAGACAATAGGATGGCAGACAGAAAAACTGAGCTCTATATTACATATTATATAAATAGAAATATTACAACCTTAACTTGCATCATCAAAAAAACCCTTGAAGTGCTTCAAAACATTAGCAATAAGTTAAATAATAGGAAGAGAGTGGCTACAGCTAAAAGACACCAAAAAATTCTGGACAGGCAGAGTGAAGGAAAAGGTAACAGGACAACCTTGAAATAAAATGAGTTTTGAAACACTACCACAAATGCGTATGGTGAATTTTGGACTATCACCTTGTTCGAAATGGCAGCTTTTCTACTACCCCCCCTCTCACAACCCCACACCTCCTTCACCGTATTATACATCTTTCAGCACTGAATGTACTGCTCTTTGCTTCACAAGGTCATGTGTTGTCTGGTCATACTTGCGTTGATTGACAGGAACATGAAACTTTCCCATTTTGAACAGCAAAACTTTTGAGCACAAAGCACTTTTCTTTGTTTCTCTTCTAATCTTTTTGGAAAGGCTTCCCACCTACCAGATCTTGCAGTGAAGTCATAATCATTGTGCTTCTGTCAAATCACTGCCTACTGTCATTAAAACTCACCATTACAACCCCATTCTACAATCAAGCTGCTGGAGAAAAATTCAGTAGAGTACATCTTAATCCAAGCTACAACTTCCCTAGCAGCAGAAGTAACGGCCCAAATTCGGATTCAACAAAGTCAAGTTCAATGTTTAACAACGTTTCCCACCCATTTTAATTATCTTCCTTTCCCTTACACGGTGCCTGAGCAAAAAATCTCTTAGGTATTCTCAGTTTAATATATTTGAAATAGCACTGGCCCTCAAAACATTCGAAATGATATGCAACCTATATACACATATGCAAAACATTTAGTGCTTTTTCCAACAAAGGAAAGCGTTTCCTAGGTGAGGCTGTTAAAATAAGTAAAAATTAAAAACAGATGGCTACAATACAACATACTTCTGGAAAGAATCTTGAATTCAAGTTAGTGACTTCTTCGCAGGATTACAGAGAACCCCAAATCAAAGCAGAATATTGCAGAACATATCAGCCACATAAAATCCACAGCGGTTCTGAGGAGTGCTGCTGAAGCACAAACCGTGCATTTGCGCAGGTGATAGATAAAACGATATTCTACTCGCGCAGATAGAGAGCATAAATAGGAAGTTGAATGGAAGTCATCATCTGCTTATGAAACATCGTTTCCAATGATTATATAAGAAATAATGGAGATGGTGACAGAGCGAGTCCATCCCTGTATCTGCTATAAATCAATCTGAACTAACCTCCCACACTACCACCACAACTCTACCTGCCAAGAACTGTCAAAACCATAAATCCTGTTCTTTAATCAGCATGAGAATTGCTGTGGAAATTTACTAGGAGTGCTGAACATCCAATATGGACCACCCTAAGAAAGTATACTGCTTCTGCGAGCAGGAAGGCCATACCCGGATTTTCCACCCATCACTGCATTCAAACCATTTAACTTAACAGCTCTGAAGAAGGGATCTAGCTCCTGTTCAGGCTCTTACACACCTTCCTGTGGTCTGTAAAGACACTGTATGCCTGCTGCTTGGTTTTCAACTTTGTGTAAGGGAAGCTCAGAACCTTTTATAATACATAAATGCTTACACATACACTAACAATAGAGCAAAAGGGAACTTGTATGCGAAGACGGTCTAGCTGTTTTGTTGGGCTGGACTGCTCTACTAGAGGAGAGAAAATGTGGAGGTCCCCGAGGGACAGCCTGAAGGAGGGAGAAGGCCAGGGAGCAGATGGTTGTACTTTCCACACAGATGTCATGTGGGAATGGAAGAGCTGAAAGGCCTCCAGGAAGAATCTATCTATGAGTTGTTTGCATTACAGAAAGTAATATTCTGACCTCTGTCTGGAAACTGATCAGCAGTAAAAATTAGCTACATGTAAGTAATTCTGCCCTCTGATCCATACATGTGTTCACAGCTGGAGAACACCTCATCCTCCAAATAAACCAGGGGAAACTGGGAATTTTTTTCTTTCAGTTTACTAGAAGTGCAGATCACAGTTCAGAGGAGAAACAATGGCCTAACATTTCTCCCATGCATTCCTCGTCCAACTCCTGCCAGAAGAAACTCACCACTTCTCAAAGTGGCAGATGTCAACTAGCAACACACAGCTGAAAAAAAATCTCCCATAAAAAGATAGAAATGCTGAATCCTCTTTATAAATACTTCACATGACCCTGTAAGATTACAGACCAACTTAAAAAAATTAAGCAGGTGGAAAAAAAAAAATTCAGCCCGTAACATCTCACTTTAATTTAAATTTGAAAGGAAAGCATACCTATTACTGTGTTTTCAAACGATGTTCACAGGTCATTACACCTGGCACTCAGGCAGAAAACCTGCAATCGTTCTTGAATTCTTTGCTTAAAACACCACATTATTCTAACAACTTATAACAAAAAGAAGGGGAAAAATTCCAAAATGTGTCTTCAGGATTTGGATAATCTTATGCAGATATTTGTGCACAAGACTTGACAGTCTACTTAATATTTTTTATTATTAACTATAGCAAAATAAGTATATGACCTGTATCCAGACCTGAAACTTGTGGGCAGCTATTCCTCCAGGTATTACCCATCATTAAAAAAAAGGCAGGAAATTCATCCAAGCTGCAGATAGAAAGAAAACCAACAGCATGGTGTTTATACACTGCACAAGGCTCCATATTCAGGGTCACATTAAATAGGTCTACATGACCCATCTGGCAGAACAATACATCTAGGCTATGCTGTACTAATTGTAATTCAGCTAGCAGAGGTAAAAGAGTAATACGAAGCACAAAGCTTCACAGCTACTGGTATGTGTGCTAAAGAAAATGGTGCTTGTTTGCCTATTTCCTTTACAATCACACCTCAATTATTCTTCTCACTTAGACTTGATTTTTCCATGTAGGTAGGACACTAAGGGATATTGGTATGAATTTTGTGCAAAGAAAAAGCAGGGAAACATACCAACACAAGGTAATTCGAGTACCATGAAGGAAAATCATTCCTGTGGCAGTGAAGGCTAACCCGTACTGGGCCACAGCAGCACAGGGATGGTGAGATCAAGAGAAGTGATTATTCCACTCTACTTGGTATTCCCAAGACACTATCTGGAGTACTGAGCCCAGTTTGGGCCTCCAGTACAAGACACCTACCAACAAACCAGAGGTAATCCAAGAGGGCCTCTAAGAATTAGGGGGCTAAAGCATACAGCAAATGAGGACAGACTAAGGAAACTGAACTTATTTGGTATGGAGGAAGCTAAGGGGCATCTTCTACTATCTAAAAGACATTTAGAAAAGCCCAGAGCAGATTCTTGTCAGAGGTGCACAATGAAAGGACAAAACCAAGCAGTCTCAAGTTGCAACTTGGTCAAAATTCTGCACAGACTTTAGGAAAAAAAAAAAAAAAAAGTCTTCCCCACAAGACCAATTAAGCACATAAGCAGGTGGTACAGAGAGGCTGGGGACTTCCCTTCCTCGAGGATTTACCAAGTTGGGCAAAATTGCACAAAGCCTGATCTAACATTGAAGACAGGCCCCTGCTTTGAGCAAGAGGTTAAACAAAAATGACCACCAGAAATCCAAGCCAAATTTTTCTGAGATTCTGAGAAACAATTGATTTAAGAAACTGTGAAAGTTATTAAATACAATATAAACCAGCTGTAGCTTAATTGCACCAATAAGAACAAGAACATACAGACTGGCCTTTCTTGCCTTACAGCACTGTTCTACCAAGCAGTTTCTTCTGTGCTGTAGAAAAGAGATGAGCATATAACATTTAATCTACTGTTTACAACAAACTACTAATGTGATCAGAAATGGACCTGATGCTGGAATAATTACGGTTCCAGAGTTGGTTTGTGACCACATCATGGTCTCAGGTGATCTGCTTCCACAAAGTCTTTCTCACACATCTCAAACTCAAGATCAGTGCTCTGAGCGGCGGATGCTCTTTGGAAAACTAAGGCATTTTCCATGCAGGAACTCTCTTAATATGTCTTCACATAGAGGACTTCAGCATTCAGTAGCTAAGAGATGAAGAGATACGCTCTTCCTTTTTCTATGGGCAAACTTCATATGCAACAGCAAGGACAGGACAAACTATTTAAGCTGATTATCTACCCATATTTTTCAGCTGAGACTGTGGCATAAAGTCTCTTGTCTTATTTTTTGATTTCTGGCATGCATAACGTGCTGTTCACATTTCATTTTCCTCTCAGGCCACTGACAGCATCACTTGAACCAACTCCAACTGAACAGATATGGTAGATTATGTAACTACTCAGTCCACTAGGTTTTTCCCTTTTTCCCTTTTTTTGGAGGATCAGTGTTTGGGACACCTAACACATTCAAGTCCCCTCTACACTACAGAAATAAAAATATTAAGCCACAACAAGATCTTGCAGCTGTCAGCATTTGTAACTGCAGATGTAATTAAAGAGTGTAAAAGAAACTCTTAAGCATCTCCATCACAAAAATCAAACGTGCTCTGTTTTGAAGAAGCTTCAATAACCAAACTGAGTTTGCCTTTGCATATGGCAAACATGACATACCTTGCAAGCCTTTTTATCGTTTTTCAAGGAAGATCCAGCTGTGTGTTGCTATAGCACATTTTTCATAATGTGTGGCTGGAAAACTGTATTATCCCTGATTTTCTTCCAAAAATTACTCCATCTGAGCTCTCCAGCTAACTAAAATAAAGAGACTCCAATTCCAAACCCACAAAGATAACCAGTGAGACACTACCTTCAAATCTAAACACAATAGGCAAAGTTCTGCTCTATCCCCACTCCTTTTTTCTTTGCTCTTACTGGAGTTACTCTCCTTCATTGCTGGCAAGCCATGACAGCACGCTGGTTTCTGCTGCATTCTACCTCTCCCCAGTGTGACCGACATTTGTCCTGCACTCCAGAACAAAAGTTTCTAACTTGATCTTTCAGTCACCCAGTGAAAACAGCATGACACTTAAGATGGCAGGGGAGGGAGGTGAATATAACAACAAATCCAAGTATGAAGTGAGCAAGAAGTCCCCAAGGAAGTAACCTGAATGAAAACAAAAAAAAGGAGCAGGAACTTTTACAGTTACAGGTCTTAATTTGAGAATGAATATCGCATTCATTCTCCACACCAAAACCAAAAGAGGCTTTGGGGTTTTGGTCATGTGCGCTAATGGCAAATGGCATTTTTATTTTTAATAATTCTAACTCAAACAGAAATTTGGCTCTCATACATTAAAAAAACCCTGCAAATGGTAGACGAACATTCAAAGAAGTCTTCAGACCCTGAGAGTTCTGTGTCAATCCCCAGCAACTCCAAACTCTGGAAAGAGAAAGACAGCTTTGGTCATGATTTGTCTTGCAATGGAAAGTGTAGTATCAACACAAAATGAGGCTAGTTACAGCCCCACTGTTAACAAGGGATATGCAAAAGAGCACCAGAGGTTCTCCATGATTGGGGGACCTTTGCAGTTCCCAACTATCTCACAAAAGGAAAACTGAAATACAGAATGGTTCCACGAGGCCTTTCTTGTACCTGGGGAGAATAATTTCCAAGCTTGGGAATGAACACTGTAAACCTAATGGACAAAACATTCTACCCATCCAGAAAGGACATGTACATTTTACGTTGTTAAATTATGCCAATTCAGCAAGGTAGAGCTCATCTTCAGTACGTGCCTATTCACTGCTCTCAATATATGAGCCTAGCCTGAGAACTGCACTGCTATTAGAGGATTTCTTGTGTGTAGCAAGGAAAACGCAACAACACGTTCAGCTTTAGTCATGCAGTGCTCCCCTCCGGGAACAAAGCATTCTAGCATGCTAACCATGTATGTTGTGTTTTAAAAGGGGTTTCTCTTCCAATTGGTAATGTAGCCTGCCTCCATATGAAGTAGTACATGCCTATAGGTACTGGTCACCCAACATGCATTGAACTAAGAAACTATCATTTAAATCTCACTGCTTGAGCAGAATTTGGCATGGGGATCTTCTCATCTGCCTCAGATAAAGAGCTTTACATGTTTTGTAATGTTTTCAATAGAGGCTGCTGGACAGAAAACAGGAAACAGCTGGCTAGTCAATTACACTTTTAATTAATATTTCCTTTGATAAGCTGATACAGATTTAAGAATCCATTAAATGTGATTAAACGAACTTGTTAATTTTTCAACAAATTATTTCAGGCTTTCCTGTGAGATGTACAAAGATGCTTAAACACAGTGACGTTTCTAATATAATAAATACGAAGAGCTTTAATAATTATGCCCTCTATATACAAATCTTCTTTTCACTGACATATTCCTGTAATTGAGATCGACACATTTTAACCACAAATGGCTACTTACCTTGATTTCACATTCCATGAAAAGTTAATACAAGTGAAAAAGCAGGGAAGTTATTTTTCCATGGCTTAATTTAGTATGTAACATACAGATGCTGTACACTATATATTTTTCATACTACTGCTTTGCTAGGATTTATGATAAAAAAAATGAGCAAAAAGCTAGTTAAATTGCTTTACAAATGGAAAATATATTTGAAGGAAACAGATGAAGGCAGTGTAGGCTTAATGGTATGCTTTTTAAGAAAAAAATGAAAAAGCAGATCAAGATTCAAAATCGAAACTCAATTTATCTCATGTTTACACTTCGGAGGCCTGCATTTGAGTGAATGCTCTCTCTGGCAAGGGTTCAAAACATGATTTTCAATGCCACAAGACTGCATACCATCTCTGTAGAACTGAACGGAAAACAGAAGTGGCAGAGTTTTCTTTTGGTTGGTTGTTTTTGGTTTGTTTTTTGTTTGTTTGTTTGTTTGTTTTTAAATAAGACAAAAAGAAGAAAAAAAATTATCTTAATTCTACTGGCACCTGACATTTACTCATTAGATTTTGTAAGTCAAGACTTAAGGAAACTGAAGAATAGAACTTCTGTTATTGCCAACAAATGAAACACAGAGTTAGAGGGAACAGAGGGATAAAGCTACTAAGTGAAACTGTTTATTTTTGTCAGATAAAGGATTTTCACACGCAAGACACACTGCCTTCTTTTTGTTCAGTTCCTGTATTTTAAAATACACAAAGTTGCTGGCATAACATACTGAAATCTATCTATAAAGAATGTTCCTAACAAAACCACAAAAATTCACCCAGCTTAATATAAGAGGCACAAGGTACGAGTCTACATTCTACTCATAGTAAATGATGAGACAGAAGCATCTGAAAAGACATCCCTATTAATAGACATCCATTTCTTAATGCAATTTGCCTCTGAAATACTACATGTGTATGGACTGCAATGAAGGGACTTCATTTTCATGCTAAGTCCTCTCTCAACAGCCAACCTGAAATTGTACAGCTGTCAACATGACCATGCTTCAAGAAAAATTTTCTATTTTTAAAAAAGGAATTCTGTTTAAAGTTTTTCTTTTTTTTTTTCTTTTAATTTATTACATCACAGAGCCTGTTGAGAGCACAGCACTCACACAATCAAGAGTACAGCCCGACAATCAATTAAAACTACATAGATTAACACAGTAACCAAACACAACAGTCCTGCCATTCCCAACATCTTCATTCTTATCTCCTTCCTTTTGCACTGGCATAAAAGCTTGGACAACCATATAGTGAACTGAGACAAGAATCCTAACCAGTCAAAAATTTAGCCAGAAAGAACAGATGACCACAGCAGTTCTTCACCTGTCCCAGTTACCTGTTGCAGTTCACCACAAAGCCACAAAAACTTCTGCACTGAACATATGAAAGGGGCTGTGGGATAGCAGAAACAATTGCTTAACCCACCAATACCACAGAAAAGTTACTGACGAAACTCCATTCTGAGGTTCCTTTCCATAGTACATAAAAAATCAAACATATTACTTGTTAATTAATAACATTTGATAATATGTTCATTATATATCAGAGGCTGATTAAACTGCCATGCAAATTTCAATTCACTTTTGTAGCATCAAAAAGCTACACAACAACTATTTGTTAGTTTGGCTGAAGCCCCAGCTTTTCCTTTAAACACTTTCACAGACAGCTAACAAAATACCAAGAGTCAAATATAACTCCTCTGTGATCAGTACCACTTTATTTGCCTCATAGGCTCTTAAAACAGATGCATGCACCCTGACTGGGTAGTCGTGCAATCCTTCTCTTATAATTCTTGCTTTCCCCTCAGCCCTTCCCCTTCATTTTAGGGCATGACACCACTGGAAACAACTCTGACACACACGTATTATCTTTGAATCTACCATATGAGCAGGCTAGAACAATTCTAGAAGTATAATATGCAGTGATACTAGAAATGTAGCGATTAGTCCTTTCATGTCAGAGCTGGGGCGGTTTGTCTCACCACAGTCCTTACCTATGCTTTTATATAGCACTTTTGCGTTCGAGATAACCCATCATATTTCAAAGGCCCTACGCTCACACTAAGCTACAGAGCTCTCTTCTGCCCATTTTCATGTTACCACCGAAGTCACCACTTCAAACCCAGTACCTGTCTAATGGACTGTATGAAATGCAGGGCTCAGACAGAGTGTAGATCCAGATCCCTATGTTATGTGCATACTCAGGCACAGCATGCCTGGACCAAGTAAAAGAGATTTATTTATCCTATCTAATCAAGAAACCTGCACTATACAAGACAGCATAAAACCAGGGATCTTAACTGACAGCAGTCTCCACTGCTTAGATTACAATTTTTTTTTATTTGATAGAGGTGGTAATTTCTGCTCTGCCAGGGCTCAAAAGATTACATTATGATTTTGAGTAATAAATAGCAAACGTATTCCAAAATATGCATTCCAAAAAATAACTTAATGCAAGTTGATCATAACTGCATTTGATTATGATAGTTGTGAAAGCATTTCTTTACTTAGGCAACCCAAAAGCATTAGCACTCAAATTCTCATGCCAGATCGAGCCTGTGGTCTGAATCTGACTGTCTGAAACCTGGGTCACATTTAATTTCTCACATCCAGATTTCATATCTAAATGTTTACTACTGTGTTCTCTATTTTCAGTCCTTTTTAGCTTAGCTTCAATAATGTTTTCTACATCTTGATACCTCTGTACACTTCAAGTCAGTAAGCATTATACATTCTCTAGCAGCTGAGGACTCCTTCTCGCAGCCTTCACTCTGCAAACCCGTGTGAGAAACCTAGCAGAAAGGAGCAGCATCCTTGGCTTGTGTTGGCTACACAGCTCCCTATGCTACATTCAATTCATGTTCTTCAAACTCCAAGGCTGACCTAAACAAGACAATCATTGGGTGAACCTGGTTGTACAATACGCACTCAAAAGAGGAATGACAGGTCTATAGCATCTTCTAGGTTGACTGATGATTTTCTTCGTCCCAGTTTAAATGCAAGTTTTCTCCACTGTCCTGATAATGCTGCTGCACACAAAACTAGACCCTGTATGAGCTTTGATGAAGACATTAAACTTTTTTATAAAAGTGCATTAAAAAGCTTGTCTAGGAAAACAGATATTCCTTCAAATTCAGTTTAAAAAAACCCTGAAGTCCAGTCATCAGTTTACAGTTTTCCTTAGTTATAGATTTTTTTATTTAAGCTGTCTGTAAGCCAAAGAACACTGACTGGGCTATTTTTCCTTTTATAGCTAAGAATCCTTCATGAAACAAAGACTTTTTTAATGGGAGTTCACAAAACGCCGTACAGCTCATCCATGTATAGGTAACTGCTGTATTACACGTGTACACTTTCACCTAGATTAACTCAAAGCACAAATCCTTTAATTACATTTCAGAGACAAATGAAGTATTTTGTCCCGGCCATAAGGAATAACAAGTATACTGTATTTGCAGTATATACAGAATGATTTATGGTAAGGCTTAACCTTCTGCACTTTGAGATGCAAATGCATGTGCCATCTTTTCAGATAATTAGAACAGTTTAACACATCAATTAATACTGTAAGTAAGGATTTTTGACAGCTACACAACTGTTCCCCATAAATTAAAGGCTTTTTTTTTCAGCCTTTCCCTTCTCCTACTTCCCTGTCAGATGCATCAGGAATTTATTTTTTTGTACAGCAAATGCGACACTGCCCTGTGAATGGATTTGATGGATGGCCTATTTGGTGGATAAGGAACTGGTTGGATGGTCGCATCCAGAGAGTAGTGGTCAATGGCTCAATGTCCAGATGGAGATCAGTGATGAGTGGGGTCCCTCAGGGGTCTATACTGGGACCAGTACTGTTTAGTACCTTCATCAATGACACAGACTGCAGGATCGAGTGCACCCTCAGCTTGGTGTCATCTGTAAACTTGCTGAATGGTGTGGTTGACACACCTGAGGGACAGGATGCCATCCAGAGGGACCTGGACAAGCTGGAGAAGTGGACCCATGTGAACCTCATAAGGTTGAACAAGGCCAAGTGCAAGGTCCGGCACCTGGGTCAGGGCAACCCCCAGTATCCATATAGGCTGGAGGATGAAGGGATTGAGAGCAGCCCTGCCGAGAAGGACTTGGGGGTACTGGTGGATGAAAAGCTGGACATGAGCCAGCAATGTGCGCTCACAGCCCAGAAAGCCAGCCTTATCCTGGTCTGCATCAAAAGAAGCATGGTGAGCAGGTCGAGGAAGGTGATTCTGCCCCTCTACTCTGCTCTGGTGAGACCCCACCTGGAGTACTGCGTCCAGCTCTGGGTACCTCAGTTCAGGAAAGACATGGATGTGTTGGACCAGATCCAGAGGAAGGCCACAAAAATGATCACAGGACTGGAGCACCTCTCCTATCAGGAAAGGCTGAGAGAAGTGGGGTTGTTCAGCCTGCAGAACAGAAGGCTCTGGGGAGACCTTATTGTGGCCTTTTAAAGCCCCTTTTAAAGGGGGCTTATAAGAAAGACAGGGACAGACTTTTTAGTAGGGCCTGTTGTGATAGGACAAGGGATAATGGTTTTAAACTGAAAGAGGGTATATTCAGATTAGATATAAGGAAGACATTTTTTACAATGAGGGTGGTAAAACACTGGAACGGGTTGCTCAGAGAAGTTGCGGATGCCCCATTGACAGCAGTGCTCAAGGTCAGGCTGGACAGGGCTTTGAGCAACCTGATCTAGCAAAAGATGTCCCTGCCCATGGCAGGGGGTTGGACTAGATGACCTTTAAAGGTCCTTTCCAACCCAAACCATTCTATGATTCTATGAATACCACCTTGGTCTTCACAGTGTTTTCTTCGTTCTTCCTCAAGGCCTAACAAGAGTAAAAAGGGAAATGCACAACCCAAAAGCAGTATAAGACATGCAGTGAGATGGTGTAAAGTACAAAAAAACCAGTGGAGCTGTCCAGGAAAGTTATCCTTCCTTCTCAGAACCTTGCACTTCACCAGCATATGTGAAAGATGAAGAAAGGTAGAAGAGTCTGACTTATGTCCTCCCTAGGATGCTATCTGAGGACCTGCTGCTTCTCTCTCTGTCCTAGGGTCCCTGTCAGCCATGAATTTGTACAAGGGTATGCAGAGGAAGAGAAGAGTGCCAAGCAGTCTGTTGCAAGGAGTGCCTGAAATCTTGGTGGAGGTGGGGACAAAGGCGCCCTAGATACAGGAAACAAAAGGGCAGAGACATGAAGAGGTGGCAAAGACTCAAAAAAGTAGGTAGCATAGTTGTAAAAGAACAGGCAGAAGGGATGGAGGGGCAGATGGTTATCTTCCACCTGACAAGAAGCAAGAAAGACAGGCACAATATAAAACAGGAAGAGGAATAGATTCAAGTATATTTGCTAGAAATTGTTTTTAAGTAAATCTGTCTGCCTCTGCAGAAAAATTCTTTCACGTAAATGGAAAGCAAATATACATACATGAAACCTTTTTACATTAAAAAATACTGTCTTACTAAGCTTTGTAGTGGAAGAGTTAATTACTATAGCAATAATTTCAAATTCTTTATTAAGAACTCAGAAAATATCCATATAAATTTAGAAGCAAACTTAAGTACAAATTTCTAACAATCATTTTTACTATTCCAAATTCCAGAGGAGTCGTCCATGTTTAAAGTACACTCTTCACAGCTCTAATTTACTGAAAGCATCTTACCTATACCATACATCAAAAAGAACATCTGTTAAAAGAGAGACAAATGTAAGCCAGTCAAGCACAAAATTAAACTGTTAAAGATAGCCTGAAAGATAAAGCTTGTTCCCTTTTTCAGTTCAATAGATTGATGGCACATAAAAAAAACATTTCAGTCTCACTTTCTTCAAAATTAAGAAAATTAATATATTCTGGTTTTATGAAAAATAAATATATTAATAGCCTTTCTCTCTTCCCTAACTCAGGAGGGGCTGGGAACCACCAAGGCAAGAGAATTATTCTTCTCCTCACTCTAGTTATCACTGTTATCTGCATGTCAAACATGCAGACAATTTCAGTCTTTCTCCCTCCCATACTTGTCTCAATTACATCACTACATTGTTTCAATTAAAATTGCTGAATTTCTAACTCCTAGTACTAACAATGAGGGCAGGAAATATGGGAAGAAGTAATGTCTGAGAAATTAACACATCCAAGGTGTCCATGATGCCACTGTTTCACAGGGAAAGCTTTATGTCCCAAGTCAACTTCAAAGAAGAAGAAATTACAGAAAATAAGATGTTATTAAAAAAAAAAAGTGCTAGGACTTTAACAAATATACCAACAAACATTCATAGGCTGTTAAAAAAATTTTAAAATTTGCATGCCAGCTTTAAGAGCTTAAGAGTCCCCCTCCATTTGAATACATGCACTCTAGCTGCAGGTTACTGCAACATTTTCAGCAATACCTGGAACAAAGGAAAACATGCAACTGATGTTCTGGTCGTAAGAACAAGCTGGCATCAGACATATGCTGCTTTATAGTATGTTCGCTCCTACACAACAGATGAAACTGTGCACGTGCATTTACTCTTACAAAAGTCCAGTTAGTTTACCTCTGGATGAAAAAAGATAAGTTACCTTCACATTTAAAACACACAACGTGCACACTGAAAGTTACCACGGACCAGCCAACATGCAGGACAGGCTAGCGTATGGAGTTACAACAGCAAAGTACTGATGTAACTGGATCCTTCAAAAAGGATTTTACTTTCATTCAAAACTCACTTTCAGTCCAAACAGAGTTGCCAGTTCTATTTGGTGTTTGGCTCTTTTTAAGAAGAAAAGCTGCTTACCTTTGTTCTGGTCACCTCAAAGCACATAAACGAGTGGCTGGTTTACTGTAAAGACCTGAGCACTCCCTAGTATCCCTACAGTTAAGAGTTACTGGGACATTCAACTCTTTTGCAAGTCATTTATATCTGTACTTTAATACAGATGAGATATCTTACAGTTTTAAGTGTATGCATGTGTGCATGCCTTCCCTCCTCTCACCTCAATACAGTATGGTCTTGCTATACTGACAGCAATTGTACAGCCCTCCAATTTACACAAGCCTGTCAGATATAATCACCTGCTCTATCATGAAAATCTCCAATATATGTAACATCTATATTAGCTTATCAGCAAAGCAAACGTCCATTAGTAAGTGTTCACTTCTTTGAGTGACAATTGCATTATCTGAAAACTAGAAGTTAAATTACTAATACAAATCACATCAGAGTAACAATGCCATTTGGGTTATTTGAGTTTTTTTTTTTTTTATCAGAGCAATGACCTCTATCTCAAGTTAAAAAAATTTCAGATGTAAATGAGACTTGTTCCTTCAAATTAAGATTATGGAACTTGGGAATTTATTACCATTTTCTACCAAGTTACCTAATGCACCACAATTATTTTCCTCACAGATATCTAGGAAAAATTACTTATTACTGATTGGTTGCTTTCATCCCCTCCCTCCTTAGGACCAGGATCAGCAGTACTCCAGCAAGGTGGTGCCACCTCCTGGAGGACAGAAGTGTAGAGCTCCAGGCTCCCATCTGGGCTTGTAATTGTGAGCTTCAGCACCCTTCCCTGGCTGAGAAACTTTGTCGGCTGCTCTGAAAATTCGACAGTATATAAATATATACTGATAGAAATAAGCAAGTAACATCATAACGACCAGAGAGGACAACAAAAACTAGAATTACTTACATGGCACATCTTGCAGTTTCTGATCTATCCTATAATAATGAATCAAATAGGCGCCAAAACATGAAAACAAATGCTTTAAAGTTTTAATTTTCCTGCTTCTTTCAATAAGGTGGGTTTTTTTCTAACTAAAAAGTTAATTTTTTTACAGTAAGAAATTGCTCAAGCATCAAGATCAATTTAATCATTCTTCATTTAACAGTTTCTGGCTCAAATACTGGGGAGAAAAAAAAAAAAAAAACAAAACCATGAACATCACTAATCATTGCAAAAATGCCACAAATACAGACCCTGAACACAGCATGTTTTCCATGCTGCTTGCAATCACATGAAAAATAATGTACCTTTGAACCAGGTACAAACTGCTGGGGAAGCTTATCAGGGCACACATCTTCGCTTTTGCCAGGAGGAATTTACAAAAACCACACGGGCTGGGCAAGGTCTGCAAAGGCCAGCTGTTACTGCAACAAGCAATGTTAACATCTTTTATGTAATATATGACCCAGGTTAAGAAAAGTGCTCTGCACGGCATTTAGACACAGTGCTTTGCAACTGCCTTCCCGTGTTTTTCTAGTGACAACTCTGCATGCATAACAGAACAGTAACTTCATCTAAAGGATACCTGTTTTGTGTCCCAAACTGTGAAGACCAGTAAGGTAGGCAACAATAAAGAAGTAGACTTTACACACAAGCAATTTGTCAAGAGATTTAAGCCCCACACTTCTCTGACCTCCAATGCCTCAGAAAACAATAATGAACTACAATATTGAGAACAGCATGTTTCATGACTGCAACAACATTAAATAAAAAAACCCCAAAACTGTCCAACCATTCTTTCCGGTCATTATATGATTTGATAATACTGTTGCGGGTTTTTTTCCCCTGTCTATTTGAAACAAGTAAGCTATGACATGACCAATACACTTCAAGCAGCTTTCCGTACAGCTGAGATGCCCAGGCCATGAATTGGATTATTAGCAGTGCAAAAAGCCTCTTTAGTCAGTAAACATCTGTTCAGTGATGCATTTGGTTTTTGTATTTACAGAAAATAGCTCACATGCTGTTTTTGTACTTTACTTGCTTTTTTCCTGCAGCAAATTCAACTGCTTGTAGCTTCCATTTATACAAAACATTCTCAAGATGTTTGTCACAGCTTGCCTTTCACTTAAAAATTCATGGGAATATTAAAAGCTATACAAACCATGAAACCACTAGTTTTTATGATTACCAACCCTTTAGATACTTTTCACTCCTCTGTTCAGCAAGTTCATTTGCAATACTGTTCACTCTCACTGTAACCCTTTAGTGTCTTGGTTTTGCCACTACAAGCCTTCCCATCCTTGCTCACCTACAAGCCTTATGAGCTGAGCTACATAAATATATATACATAGCTGCTCCCCATTTTAAAAACTCAACATTAACTATATGAAAGCATCCTCTCATCTGAGCAACCAGCTGCCACATATAAAGATCCACAAAACTAAAACGTTTTTGTATTCATTTACAAGACTTCACCGAGTTCATTCCAGCTGAGTTTCTACTCCTTGACTGATGACATAAATGCAGTACTCTATCCATGAGAGCAATTAGCAACGAATAGCACTATTGACCAATGCATGCAGTAGATCGGCTATAGCTCACTCCTACATGCTTTACAAGTTAACTTATAAAGACAGTTGTACTTCCCATTTCAAGGAACACAAAGCACTGCTGTATTCTACTACAGCACCACACACACCGAAACAAAGACGCCAAAAGTCATCTCTTGCTCTTGATTTCTGATAAACTACAACTGGGGGGCAGGATGACAAGAAACAACCAACCAGCAGTCAAATATCACCACCAGCTATCCCACAGCTAATGCTTTGGGCTGGTAAGAGATCACAACAGGGCTGAAACTAGAGAGTAACACAGCTGTGGAGCAATGCAGATACCTGACAAGACCACAACTGATACGAAGTTAAAGGCAGAAGTCACTGCTAAAACAGAGGGGTTATCAGCACTGCACTGACAGTGTAAGCAGAAAAAAACTTGAAACGTTATTTATAGAGGTCCTTAAACACAAAGAAAGAGAGCCTGCATTGCGTGTAATGATAGAGAACCAGCTACTTGAGGGATTCAGTCCGTGAGTAATTTGATCACACCAGTGAGCAGGGAGGATGATTTTAGTTCTCGATGGATTTGAGAGAGAAGGGAATTCCAGGGAGCAAACTCCAAGCCAAAGACAATATTGCAGTACTCAAGCAAAAACAGAAACCTGAATGCCATAATCAGAAGGAAAAAAAATCTTAGACATATTACAGGGAGCAAGTAGCAGACCTAGCTACAGCCTAAACAAAGCAATACATGACGGAGGTTGTGTTAAAACCGCATCCCAGGTTACAGTCTCAAGCTAACGCATTATGCTCTGCAAACAGAATAAAGTGAAAACTCTGTGGGCATAGACAAGACGTCAGTTATTTCATCATCCTGATCTGAGACTGATGGCCAGACATCAAACAAGAAATGTGAAAAACCAAAACAGTATAGACTTGGGTGAAATGATCCTTTGGAGTTGAAAGTGAAGTACTTGTTATCGGTGTGTTTTTATGTGGCGTCAAAGAATGCTACAGAATAAAACATTACCAGTGTTCACATAAAAAAGGGGAATGGAAAAAAAGTACAAAGAGGAGCACTGGGGCACTCTTCAGATGCGCTGGATAGAAGTATCACATTTTTTAACAAAACAAAAAAAGGGGCACATGAGAAGAGCAAGAACAACCACAATGGAAAGGAGCCTCCAAAATTATTTCAGGAAGACCAGTACAGGCCAACTTTTAAAGCAGCCAATACATTAAGGAGGACGGGTATTGACCCTTGACTAGGAAGAGCCTGAAGTACAAAACACAGTATTCTCTTGTAAAAGCATACATATTTCTTGAAGGCAAGCATGTTTGCTTGGTTTTCTAGAAAGAAGGAAACTAAATGTGTTACGAGATTTTCCTCCAGCCAGGCCAGCACTTGCAAACAGATGTTACTAACAGTTCGGGAACAGAACACTACCCACCAGAACAGTTTGTTCTCCACCAATTTCTGTAACCTACTTTTAACTTACGCTTTGCTTTTGAAGGAAGGCTCTCCACCAAAACTGACTTCCAGTTCAGTGTCCTTGAATAGTACTTTCTAGTCATTAAATCTGTCCTTGAATAGTACTTTCTAGTTATTAATTTTTATAGACAATGTCTGTCATAACATTGGCAATAGGAGCATTGCATTTACCACCTGAAACAGCAGCATGCTAGAAGCAAATGAACATGTAACCATGCCATGCATTTCAATACATTTGCTTCCATGAGTTTTAAACTATCAAAGGTGAAAGTTTGTAACTTGTAACACAAATCTGCACCACCAGTTAAATTATTTTTTAAAGCTTACTCAGGTTGGTAAACAACAGAGTTTAATCCAAATGGTTAAGCAAAATCTTTACAAAAAGATGGATGAGTCTAACTTGATTTAAATCAGCGGTAAAATACCTACTGATTAAGGCTCAGACTTTCCACCCTCCCCCCCCCAAGTATGCAACTTAACTGAACTGGCTTCTTACTGACTGAATTAAAACTCCATTGTATGAACAAATGATACAAACAGCTAAGCAATCTTACTACAGTACTCTTTAACTTTGCTTACTGCTCACACCATTAATGTCGATGCCTAACTTAGACATGGAGAACTTCAAAACCAGGACCAAATCTTCCACTTACATTGCAAACTGCTTTCTCGGGTACAGCTCAACCTGCTGCTCTTAGACAGCTCTTAAAACAGTTCTGCTGCTGCTTCAGTCATTTATTAACTTACTGCAAAATTTGCTTCAATCTTCCTATCATGAGACCCTGTTTACAGCCACAAATAAACATGTGAAACTATTTTCTCCCCTGATCTGCAGGATAAGCAAACTTTTCACTAACATTGTACTGCATAAAACTTAAAAAGTGAAGAGGCCACTTTCCACTGTGCATTTTATTTGCACTTTCAGTTCTGACTCAAAACTCTTTACAACTATTTTACATTAATCCACAGAAATAATTTCTACCATAATGAAGTACTCCTTAGGCTTAAACTCTTGGTGATTGTCAACCAGATTAACACACTAAAACCTTTCTGGTGACTTATTTGGCTCTTGTTTTTGATAAAAAGAAATTTAGAACAGCAGCATGCTGCCACTCAGCCATTTTCTCCTTCTGTGATGGGTGTTCCTTTGATGTAAATTTGGCTGTGAAAACGTACACAATACCAAAATAGAAGCATCAGTGTGAATGACATAGCTGAGCCTGGACATAGCTGAGGTTGCACAAGAAGAGAACAGGAAGAGGGAAGCACAGTATTCCATAAGGAGGAAATATATACATTATGTATATTTTATTTTTGTACAATAAAGGCAGACAGACATGTACACCAGTATATAACATTCACATTTGGTCTTCATATATTAAAAAAAAAAAAAAGACAGAGAGAGAGAGAGAGATAGAAATGGAAGGAAAGCACACAGATACTTTCAACTCTGTCAATACAACCGGGGATTGAACCAGATGACTGCTCTCATAAAGCTGCAGTGGTTTATCTGGACTAAATATTTTTGGTTTTTTTAATAACCATCAGCACACTCTTTGTGCTGGAGGACACTTAGGGCACATCACCTTGATCACTCAGTGCGGAGTTCTAATATGCAACATCCAAAACCAAATCATCCCACGAGTTACTCAGACAACCCCTGGTGCAATTCTTATATGACATGGGTAGGCAGTGAGCAGAAAGACCCTTCTCTTCTCCGCTCCTAAACACTCCAAGCTGTACACCTCCTGGACTATTTTTCTCTCCCATCTGTACTCTGTTTTTATAAATTCAGGGGTTTTCCACTGCATTACAAACACACAAAAAGATGAGGAGCCTTCTCAAAACACAAGATCCTAGTTCACATGGTTTTAGTCAGAAAGGTCTTCAAAAATTTATAGCAATGAAACCTTTCCCAGCTAATGGATGATTGTCACCAGGAGTTATTAGAAAAGAGCTGACAAAGAATGAAATTACCAGGTAATGCACAATAACCAAAAATTAATACTTTAGACTACTCAATATGAATTAACATAGAATTACTGCCTGTATAAAAAGCAATTATATAAAAACCGCAGCCGAGTTAAAAGCACAAGAAAGCAGCACATTGGAACCGCTTAAATTAATATTAAATACTTCAGCGCCCTCTAGTGGTTACATCTTCGATACGAGAAAATCCACGAAGACTTGGGTTTGAACTAAGGCTACTGAAGCACACCGAAGTAACGTGCTTTGGTTTTACCACTCCCATGTAATTAAGGACATTTAGGCTGGAGAACTGCCTAGTAAATTACCAGAAAAAAACTACAAAAAAAACCCTACAAACTAATATCTGTTCACAAAATCAGCTAATGGATGGTACTTTTTGTTCTTAATAGAAATGAAAAGTTACTTACTAACATTTTCAGCTGTGCACAATAAAAAAAAAATACAATCGCGGTCTCAAACCTGCATCAGCATTACCTTAACGCACAACTAAAATACTTGTTTCTGAAAAATGCACTTGCTTTGTCAGTTTGTTACATCATTTTACCTTCCTCTGGATTCCACAAAACTGTCGGTGCACATCATCAGCAACAAAAAAAACCCAAAACAAACAAAAATAAAGAATTGTTAATCTTCATCATGGTATATTTAGAAATATTTTGGGCGTACTCCTATAGAATTGATACGCAAAAGAGAAAGTTAGCAAAGTAAAAGGATCAGCAAGGCAAAAACATACATCTGTTGGCAACTGGAAAAGTTTTGTTACTTCCAAATCTGGTATTTTATCTGCCCAAGTCTTAACTAACTGTTTTACTGCAAAGAAATACATTGATATTGCTTCCTTAGTACATCTAAGTAGAGTTGACCTTTTCAACTCCTTATGGCTATGCAGTCCATACATGAGCTGAGGGAACAGAAGAGCCTAGTACGACAAGAGCACACTTCACTACAAGCGAAGGGTCACACCACCACTGAATGATGAATATAGCACTTTCACAAGCCACATTTGCTTAAGACCCCAAAACCAAATCAGACGCTTTCAGTCCCTCCTCTCAGTCTTGCCTCTCATATACACATGCCCTTGAAAGCTTGATGAGTACAGCAGTATCTTTGCAAGTTCTTATAATGTGCCACAAAATCAGCTACCCACCACTTCACGTCAGATTTCCGGCCCCCCCCCCCCCCCCCCAGTAAAAGGGCACAAAGAAGGATTACAGTGGCAGGTGGGGAAAGGAATGCCTGTGGAGCAGCCTGATGAAGCAGCTCAGCTGCCTGGAGCATTAGAGGAAGCCACAAGATGATGACTTGGGCAGTGTTTAAGTGAGGTAGTCAAGGTACAGAATTGACTGTCTGTCAGATAGCTACCATCCACGTGACTGTGATGCATCTGCCTCTCCTTACAATATGGGAGGTGATGATATTTGTGTCTTCCCCCCAATACAAAATTTTGCCTATGTAATGCATTACTTTTTCCTTGGCTTTCTTTAGCTCCAGTTTTGTTAACACATAAAAGAAAAATATTATGTTTTCTGACTAGTTCATTCCAAATGAAAATGCCAAGCTCTAAGCTATTTCTCTACAGCCCAGAGCTGCATGGTTTTAAAAAAAGAAAAAAAAAAGTTAAAAACTGATATTGTCTCACAAAAATTGCATCTGCAAGATTTCACAAGTTCACCACATATGTTCAGAGGATTGCTTTATCCTTCACCTATCATCCTACAAATTACATCCTATTCTGGCTTTATTCCACAGTAAAACTGATATAAAAAACATGTAACAAATTTACTCTTGAAATACACAAAGAGAAGTCAAAATATAAACAGATGATCAGTCATAATACTTCTAAGTCCGTATCCCACCTCAAGATAGTGTAATAGGACAAACAGAATGAAATGTCAGTTGCAAAGGTTTTCTATACCTATTTACATTAATAGAAAAAAAATTCATGACTTTTAGAGATCTTAAGACTATGACAAACAAGAAAAACAGCCACACAACACCACTTTCAGATCCCAAAGATAAGTGCATGAGCTCTGAAATAAATCCAATGGATCACATGATCAGGAGGTGGGAGCAAGACAATCTAAATTAAAACAACAAATGTTTAGGCACATAAACCTTTCATAGGCCTGAGACAGAAGTCATGAATTTCAGTCTAAATACAATTTAAGAATGAGTGCCCAGAATTCAGTGGGATTTGGGGAATTTTCAACCCAGTAGCAAACTACAGCCATTCTGAAATGGGCCTTTACAGAACTGCACATCTATGCTTGCTTCTGGATCTAAACTCCATCAATAGCTATGCTGTAATAAAAAAAGGCAAAAATAACAAACAACAAAATTCCCACAGAACATACCTCATGGAGGTTATACTGTTGATGAGCTTTTCAGATTGATCTGACAAGCCAGACGGAAGTATTATTTCAACTGGCTGCAGGCGCAAAACCCGACTCTCTAATTCCAAGCGAGATGCACAGTCCTGAAAACTGTCAAAAATTACTTCTCCAGTAGTTGGTTGGATTGCCTGTCAAATAAAATAAAAAAAAAAAAGTATATGCATTGAGTAGTTAAATTTTCAGGGAGTATTTCAGTGACTCAAATTGTTAAGCCAGGAAGAAAATTTATGGTGTATAGCACAAAATTATATAGCACCCACACACTTAGTGAAGTGGCAGATCAAAAAATATAACGGTGGTTTTCAAATCTATAATACGGTAATAACTTCAAAAGACTACCACAATTTTGCCTTGGTAAACAATAACAATACATTCAAAATGTAAATGTGCTCTTGTTATCATCAGTCCATCACTTCTCAACTCTTATTACTAGGCAAATCCATATAATTGGAAGTCTATAGAAGGTAGATGCAATTCAGCCTGGAAATGAACTGTCATCCTAGCACATGCTTTTGTTGTTCTCTCCCAGGTGCAGTGTGGCATTCAAATACAAGCACAATCAAGATGCTTTTAAATTAATGAATTACCAGCAGACTGGGCTTCAGTGATCACTTTCTTTTGCCAGTTAAACAATCCTGGTTTTAATCTTCGCCATAAAAAAGAATACAAATCTAAAGTGTAAACAGTAAAAAAGCATAAGTCTCTTCCTCTAAAGAATAGTATTTTGTAGAGGAAAAAAGTGCTCACAAGCTTTAAAATATTGACCTTAAAAATGTTCAAAATTAGTAAAGCATCTGAACTAACGATTTCCCTGTACTTGATTAAAATCACAGCTATGTTTTCAAGGGATACGGCAGCAAAAACAGTATCAGGAATATTCAACTATCAGCTCCAAACATTTTCTGCAGCTTTCAGCCATCACAATTCACACACAGATGATATCTTACCTAAACTGCACCTTGTTACAAAAAAAAAAAAAAAAAAAACAAAAAAACCCAACCCAAAAAACTAAATGACAGAACAATCATGAAGATAACCACCCACCTCTCAAAAAAAAAAACAAAAACACCAATAACACCACTCCCCAAAAAACCCCCCATGAATCCTGTGGAACTAACTTACCATAATGCCTATAACAATGTCACCCTTCTTCCTGTCTTTTAAGTTTTCTCCATTTTCACAGATACAGAGGAGGTAGTTATCAGGGACATCTGTTGTTACCTCTTCAACATCCACAGAATCATCTAGTTTCAGCAAAGGGTTCACATGTAACAGATGTTAAAAAAAAAACCAACATAGTACACAGATTTTGGTGGATTATTCATAGGTCCTCCTAGATCTAAGTCCTTCTCAACTAGATTTTGTGTTGGGCCTTCTACACTGAAGGTCTATTTGACTTTCATTAGTTTGACTCCTATGACAATTTTAGTGAACTTCAGATGACTGTCAGCATGAGGACTGCAGTCAGTGGTTGTCTTCACAGGACAGGCAGTTACACGATGCACAGATTTCATCAGCTCATGCAAAGGCTGTCTTTGACCATGTCTGTGGGTCTCCCTATTCAAGCAAGAGCAAGTATGTCAAAAGTTAAACCAGCAGCCGATTCTGCACATGGGCTGCTCCACCTTGTCATTTTGACTTCATATCCACAAACCACATGCACCTAACAGAAAAAAATAAATGCACTAGGTATGCAGGAACTGAAAAGCAGGCAATACCTTGAGTTAAACAAAAGTCTACATCTTAGAAGGAGCATTAGGTTAGTTGTATTGAAAACTTGCTGCATATCTATCCAGCAGGTTGGGCTATACTGCTGAGCCTGCTTTCATCGAGTTTGCCAACCATTGTAAGAGAGTCTGTGAGTACACTGGAAGTTTTCCAACAAAATCTCCGGACTGTGTTATCTGCTTCCCTGATCTGCTCCTAAAGCGCAACCTCACAGGCATTAATCTTAGCAATCTTTTTAGCTCTTGATACCTAGTCAAGTACTAGTTTGAGAAATTAAAAAAAAAAAAAAAAACCATGAAAGAAATTAACTTCACTGTTAAAAGCTGTTTCTATCTCATTTTTCCAGTTTTCTTTGTTACAACAGTCAGGAGTTAATTACCTAGCTACATTTTTAACAGTCCATTGATTTTACCACCTTCTTTTCACTTACAGCAAACTGTTGACACCAAACAGTCAATTCTTCTTCCTTCACACCCTCCTGAATCACCAATGCTATGGATTCTCAATCTGCTGAAACACCTAGTTGAAGACAAGACCTACAGAACACTGTAGACTTGGGAAGTGCACTCTCTGACTTCAGAAAGCAACTACAGTAAACACGAGCTCTGCTGTTTCACAACAAACTTAAAGCCCCGAAGAGATAAAATTCCTTATGAAGCCAGTATGATGTTTAACCACAACATAAAATTAAAGGAACTTTATTTCCTGCTGCCACTCTTATGCCAGCCACTAGCTACTCATGTTCCAGCTAGGTGATAATACTAGAATAATGGCCTCTCACACACCAAAGATTAGAGTCTGAACCCAAATTTATTTCAAAAGGATATCTTCCCCAATAAGTGTAGACTTCGTGTAGAGAGCAGTCAGTTTCCGGCTGAAGAGAGAGCTTTTATTTTCTCCAGCAGCCTTCAGCGCTGCAGTTTCCATTTGTTTTATTACGCCAACCTACAGGCACGCAGACAAGAAACAAAGTTAGCTCTTTGATAAGAAATGTTTTTTTTTTTAAATTATTTTATAAATTTGGTGATCTTTTAAGATGTGCAAACAGCAAGTGCATCATTAAAGCTGAGCAGAAAGGGCAGAGGCTAGCATCAATCCTACTAATGAGACTATAAGGCACTGCTTTTTCTTACACTCTATCCACTTCTAACTGCCCTCTCAACTTCTTCCCCTGTGCTTCTTGTCCTATTTTGAAACAATTTAGCGACAGTTCACCACTTGCCAGAGAATGGTTGCTGCAATCAATTTAAATTTAACAAGTCCTTTTTTCATAAGCAGAAAAAAAAAAAAAGAGATATAAAGAGAAAGCCAGAGAATTACAGGGATCAACAACAGGAAGGAAAAGAGACAAAAAATATGGGCTGCAATAAGAAAAACAAGGATGTGAGGAAGAATAAAAAAGAAAGCAGGTATATAAGTTTCTCTTTATCAGATGCAAAGGCTTGATGAAAAACTGAGAAAGAATTGTTCTAGAAAACATGAATATACTTTTCTGTAAAACAGAGGAAGCTTGGATGTACTTAAATTTCATTACATTCACCAGAATAGAGAAATTGAAACAAAGGAAAGTTAACCATTTTAATTGCAAAAACAGGTGATAATGAGTTTCTTACTTCTCAGTTCAAATAAGAGTTTGGTACAATTTATTGCAGTGTTATTCTGTACTTAACATCATTTAGTAAAAGCCAGGGATAACCTTATATCCTTTTGCTACAAGTCGCCGCACATGGACAAACAGTCTATGACTCGGTATACTGGCAGTCATAAAGTTATGATCCTGATGACAATAAATGTTTAGTTCCTTAGCTGCAATCTGCAAAGTACAAGAAGAAGATTCAGACAATAGTTCAAAACCCAATACAGAAGCTCATGTCTATGACAACACTGATGCACAACTACAATTAAAAGTCCACTGTCAAAACAAAAACATTACAGGAAAAAGCCCAGGGAGCTGGGCCCCTCCACCTTCCTGTCCCAGCATGCTGGCACAAGCAGAGGCTTCAGTATCACAGATTTCACATATCAGATTATTATGCTGAACCTAGATCTTTATCACCGCGAGGTAAATCACCTACACAGCGCACACAGATTCTGCAACACAGCTCAACAAAGGGTCAAATAATTTTCATAACACCAAAATTGTAGAAAGAATGGAGTTATTTTAATTGTGGTTATAAAGATGGTATTAAGCTGGCTAATCAATTAAAATACTGAAAAATCGGTATCGAACAGCAGAGGAAACTAAACACTTCATAGAAAAAGAGTAACAACACTTGTTAAAATGTGACATTATAATGTATGATTTGCATTTGCTTTTTTACCACTTGGCAAAAAGGTAGGTGTTCACTGACTAGGGAAAGTGGTCTTAAACAGGAGTTGCAGTCAAACACTGAACTGTGTACCTGGATAGCATATTTCTATTTCTTGACTGTGAGTGCACCAGCAAACAAGCAGACAAATTACACAGTACAAAGTTGATCAGGAAAATGAATTCCCAGTAACTAAGCAAAGTTTCTCACTGGTCCCAAGTGTGGAAATAGCACAGATCAAAGGTTACACTGTTAGCAATGGTTTGTGGGACAGATCATGAAAAAACTCATTATGAACCATTTATGAAGCATCACTTTAAAATTATGGTTGTTGCAAAGTACTTTCCAGTTCCTACAGATCTGGCATGTGTAGGTGCCGCATCCAAACATGCGTCCAAAATGCTCTCTGCACCTAGGCTATACTCATCTACTTTTACACCACTTGCTCCACTGCCTTCCAAACTGAAATACTCCTAGTAGAGTTTTGGGCCATGATTCCTCTCTGGAAGTGTTTCAACTTTAACTTGGACAAGTAGTTATTCTAGGACCTCATCTTAAGTTCTCAGTAGGCAGGATACCAAGCACTAGCCTATGATTACAAAATAATAAACACTATTTTTGTAAAAAGTGCATGCGTAATAGATAGCCTTCAATTTAAGCATGCAGAGGTTTTTCATCTTGATCTCAAGTATTAAAAAACCCCAGGAAATTCGTGCCCCCCCCCAAAACCTTCCTTCTGGAAGTGGCCATAGACCTAGTATGACACCAACATAACGTGAGTATCTCTTCTTAACCCTGTCAAAAATTACCTCTGCATCTTCTCCAAAGAAGCGATATTTGTATCCACATTCCACACACAAAACAGCGTCTTTATACTGTTTCTTCATTTCTATGAATTGAAGTTCTAGTGGAGTGTAAATGCTTTTGGTTCTCTTATTAAGATTCATATCTGAAGGATTTTGAGTATTTTCATAAGACTTAAGAGATGCAGAAAACTGACTAAGATCACAGCGTAACTCCTCCTGTAAATAAAAGATGGAAAAGTATAGTTAGGAATCATCAAATAAATCAATCGCCCCTGCAGACCTTGACTCACATTGACCATAGAGCTAAAGACTGTTTCTGTATCTGCAAATAAACCCAGAAAACTTCAATTTCTACCAACTGTCCCATCTAGATTACAAGGAACAAAGTCAACAGACTGTTTAGAAGCAATGGTAACTCAGAAGAAACGCAGAGATAGTACAAATCATATACTTTGGGTCATGGGAATGTACAAAGAATGCAGTCAGAAAACAATGGGGGGAAAAAAAAAGAACACTTAGCTGTATGTTAACTGCGAATTGCAAAATTCCCAGAATTGCACACGATCAAGGGATGACCCGTTTGACACGCTGTCATGGTTTAGCCCCAGCCAGCAACTAAGCACCACACAGCCGCTCACTCACTGCCCCCCCGCTGTGGGATGAAGGAGCAAATCAGAAGAGTAAAAGTGAGAAAACTCGTGGGTTGAGAGAAAGACAGATTAATAGGCAAAGCAAAAGCCGCGCACGCAAGCAAAGCAAATCAAGGAATTCATTCACTATTTCCCATCGGCAGGCAGGTGTTCAACTATCCCCAGGAAAGCAGGGCTCCATCATGTGTAACGGTTACTTGGGAAGACAAATGCAATCACGCTGAACGCCCCCCTCCCCCCCACTTCTTCTTCCCCCAGCTTTATGTACTGAGCATGATGTCATATGATATGGCATAGCCCTTTGGTCAGTTGGGGTCAGCTGTCCTGGCTGTGCCCCCTCCCAGCTTCTTGTGCACCTGGCAGGGCATGGGAAGCTGAAAAGTCCTTGACCAGTGTAAGCACTACTTAGCAACAACTGAAACATCAGTATGTTATCACCATTATTCTCACACTAAATCCAAAACACAGCACTATACCAACTACTAAGAAGAAAATTAACTCTATCCCAGCAGAAACCAGGACACAAGCACACAACATAGCCCAGCACAAACAAAGCTGTACCGTGCTTAGAACTCAGGTGGCCTCAGGAGCTTTTATGTCTCTACCGCAAAATCCTCAGCCCAAGGATTCAGTGGTCTTTGATCCAAGGTCTGTGCCAGCCCAGCACTATGACCTCATCTCATTTTACAGAAAAAATTGTTGTGACAAAGCATATAAAATAAGATCATGAGGGAAAGTAAAAGAAGTAAACACACACATGGACATTGAATTGTTGAGATGGTAGTAAGTTAGCAGCTCAAGGAATTTAGAAGAAAATTACTCACATAAAAAGGTTATAACTCTAAGAAAAAAGCAAGAAACAAACACTTAAGATGAGCCATTCCAACGAAGGCAGGCCAGCCCTATCCCACCTGACTGCCTGGCCAGCACAGAGTCGGTAGGTGTCTTATAGAGAATGATAGTAATGCTTTGTCAAGTAGGTCATAAGTCCTCACTCTCTACGGAATATATTAAGGAAGAAATAATAGCTCTTTACTTTTACTTTGCATACAACTTGCTTGCAGAGTCTCTCTGCACATGGTTAAAGCAGACCCTCCTCATGAGCTAGGAAGGGAGAATTAACAGCTGTCATAATCTCACAGACAATCTGTGATCACCTGGACCCAAATGCTGTTTGGCAACAAGCATCTAAGTATATGAATCTGCAGTGGCAGTACTGCTACAAAAAGCACACCAGTGTTAGCGCATTGGAAACCAACTTTGGAATAGGAAGGAAGGAAGACTGCACCAGCTGATACACAGAAGATTAACAGACACATCTGCTCAAAGATAAAGAGAAACCTGAATTCTACAGAAACAACCATCTTAGGCCCACAGCTTGGTGGAGGGAGGGTTGCACATGCCTTTGCTCACCAAACACTCACTTCTGCTGAAGTTACTGTAACACACACATTTTTAACCTACAACCTATGCCAGGCACATGCTGTCTCCAGTGTTACTGAAAAGAAAGTCACTAAGATAGAAGAAAAAATACTCCCCATGCATGTTTCACAGACACACGTGTGTAAAACACACACACTTTATAATTTCAGCATCTAGAATTGGTTCTCAAACATCTGTGAAACATACTAAACTAGCAGGGGCAGCATCTGGTATCAGTGTAACTGTACGGACAAAGGGTCAGAAATTAAGAAGTTCCAGACAGACAAGGGTTTGAAAAAGAGGGACAGAGAAGGAATCAGTCTTCTGTGTTCTCCAACTGACCACACCTCCATAATCTCAATCCCTTATCACAACAGAAATCCCTTGCCACAAGCTGTTCGCTTCACTCTTATTTTGATCTCATGTTCACACAACCCAGACACCCCAGTTTAAGGTCATGACCTTCAGACAGGGAAGGTCAAATCAACTATACAACCTTTCATAAAACCTCCTTCCTTCAAAAAGCCAGATGTAAAACTTTGATAAAGAGCAGCTGAGTCCCAATGCAACAACAGCACAGTAAATGACGAGATGCCTTTTAGGATCTGAATACTTCAAACCGAGCAAGGCAAGCCCAAAACCCAATCAATTAACTAATATTAATTAGCCCCATAATAAAAGGAGAAGCAAGGTAGTGCTACACTCTTATCAACTTGTATCATAATGATCATTTTTCATGGGAGCTACCCATATCTTCTGCAGGTGAAAGAAACAGTGATATCTTTAGTAGTAAGATTTATTAGCAACTGGATCAAGCTACATCTCAGTAATAATTCTGAATCACATTTTTGCAAAGAAAGTCTGTTAGGAATTTTACAGCCTGTATCAAAACTGATAGAACTGAAAGAAAGTGGAGCAAAGGGCCACACTGAACATTTGTTATTACGACATTATTACGAGGTTCACTCACAATCACAAGATACACTGCCAGTGTTTCTGCTCTCTCATTGCTTTTTTCAATGATATCACTGAAGAACTATAAGAGGCATTCTGCTCACTATGCAAAGAGATCCAGAAAAACATCCGTACACAAACACTGGTCTGTTGGGTACTGCTGCATTATTTCATGACAGAACACAAAAAACACAAAACGAATCTTGTGCCAAAGCTTGCTTTTTTAAACCATAGAAAGTAATCTGCACAGCACTGGACCAAAGCTCTACGTACCTTCTGAGCAACTTTTGGGCTAGTGTCCCCAGACTGAAGAGGGTTTTTCAATTCCGAACTTCTGCCAATAATACTGGGACATTTTTCCGAACTCAGAGATTCTTTCTCCCGAAAACTATCCTCCCGGACTCTGTTACACTGCTGGTCTGAATCACTGCAGAATTCTCTCAGTCTGTCTAGCGTTTGCAAACATATACGGGGCTTTTCACACTTCTGTGGTTCCTCTTCAGTGAAAATACACAACAAAAACATATTAGCAACTTATTTTCTAAAACAGAATGTCAATTAAAATGACATCAGTAAGCAGAGAAGGCAACCATTTTACTCTGGCTCTCTCTTCCCTACATTCCTTCTCCTCTCCCATTGCAGTATTTCTGCCAGCCTGACAGAATTGTGCATATAACCAGCTTGGTTAACTCCCCTGGAAAACCAATACTCCTCACTTGTATGCTTCTTCATACATGGGAAAAGAAGCACAATTATTTTCTGGACTGATAACTGCAAAGCCACAAAATTAGCCAACAATGTTGGAAAATGAGTGGTATTTTTCAGTACAGTTTTTAAGCAGACAGTATTGTTAATGGTGTCTTAATGATACTTCAAACCATCACACCCACAAAACTGAATATAATTCCCTCTTCAAAAAAAATTATAAAGGTTAATTCTTTTCAATGAAGCGTAAGTGTAATGAACTTTATATTCACCGATTTGTTTTTTTGCTAGCATCATTAATTTATTAAATTCTTGGTTCAAAGCCAGATGGAGCACAGGCATTTTCAGTGTAATTAAGTGGCTGTCATTTCACAGTTAAGAGCACTGCACTAGAACTATTTACTTTGAGGTAGCCTTTAGGTATCCCAATCACAAGCCAGACTCAACAGAGCCGTCAGGTGCCAGTCATGGTTCAACATGAGTCTAAAAGACAGAGCGTTAAAACAACACAGAAAGGGAAGTTGCAGCATTTCTGCCTGGGCGTCTGGACTTCACTGACTGAACCACCTGTTAAAGCTGAGTCAGCTGAAGGGGATTTGCAGAGTAATTCTGGAGCAATACCTAGCTTCTGAGCAACAGAAAGGTGCTTTAACATTACAGCTAGTATGCTCATAACAGCTCTTCAGAGATGTATCTTACACTCAAGAGATACTTCCTAAAGGATCTGCGGACAAATTTTTTTACATATGACTATGAAAAACTCTTTATTGGGTATAAATGCTTGAAGGTTTCTTTACAGTCAACTCACTTTTATCCTGAGTCTTCAGTGGGTTACAGATGTCTTCTAGAGTAACTTGTCGTGCCTTGGTCTTCTTTTCACAGGGTTCATTGCTTTCAGTTGATGTTCTCCTTTTTGTGCCAAATTCAGAAGCCTGAAAACATAAATTAAACAAAGAAGTTCAGTTACTTTTTCTCTTTGCCATCCTCTATGAAAGACAACAACGCACCCAAGGATTTCATAAAGAGATAATGCAAAACGCAAAATTAATTTACAATATGTGAAATCCCCTAACTATTTTAACTACCTATATTTTTTGTTTATAAAACAGTTCTTCTAACATTCAACACTACAAGAGGAAGAGTAATAGTGCATTCTGTGAACAAGTTGGCTGTTCTGCTAGAAAAGAAACACCTGCAGCTACCATGGCTTCAGAAGGCAGCTTAGAGCTACTTCTGTGGCAGAGACCTGAACCAGCACTGAACAGACTTTCCCATCATACCACACGATACCACCCTGTGTCTGAATCAGACCTCTTCTGCAAATCCTCATGCCCACAGTTCCAGAGCCCTCTTCTTGCCAGACACTGGCTATTCACCTCCAAAGGCACTACTTCCTATGGCCTACATCCCAATGATGGAGGAGTACCTTCTCCACACCATCCTGGAAGTGTTAATCAAGACTTAAAAGATTTTCCTAAACTATCTGTAAACACCTAGCTAGCATGATCCTGGGTTTGTTCAGAATACAGTACTTTTGACTACTGCTCCTTAGATGGCTTTTGACACATGCACTTTTAATGCTTCGTAAACAGAAAATTCATCAATTTATGTTGTTTCATCATTGATGTATTATTTGACAGAATGCAAGAAGTATAAACAAATATAAAGAAGACATTTGCAACTGCAACAATGTACAAACACATTATCATTTCACTTTGCGGACAAATACACAACAGCTGCTTTTAGCAGCTTGTATCCGCATTTCATATGGTAATCTCGGATGGTTTAAGTGTATTACTGGGGAAGTTCAATCTCCTTATAACTAAGGAGGAACTCCACCCTCAGCAACTAAGCCCATAACCTCTACGTAGTGTATCCATATGCACAGCCCACATGAGTAGCAAAATATTTCCCTTCCAAGTCCACTATTATATACCACCAGATCAACGCTAATTAGGAAGCATGGACAGAAAGAGGTATCACACTTTTCAAAATATATTTGGACCAAAGATAACACAAAAGGTTGACTTGAGATACACGTGAAAAAAAGCATACAACTTTCCAAGGCCAAAAAGGACTAGAAACATTAACTACAGGAAAATACAAACTCAGAATGAAATCCAGTCGCTGAGCGACAGCAATTTTTTCCCAGCAGCGATATGGAGAGGCTGCTGGATCACCGCAGGCTCTCTTGGCCTCGCACCTAACAGCGGACGAAGAGCCATCCGAGCTCCATGATCTGGGCCACGAGCTCAGCCCACGGCATGCCAGGAGCAGAACCTGTGCCAGCAGGTCCAACACTACTGCGAGGGAGCGAAGCCCCTGTGACACAAATCGGCACATTGGCTTTGCCAAGCTCACCGTACCCATGTCAAGCTTCAGTTCCTACAAAACGGGTATATCCTGGCTGTTTCCTGAAAGGCTAGGTATCGCTACCCTGTGTCGCGCAAGGCAAGGATGCTACAGCAGGCGTTGGCGACCGGGGGGCCGCCGTAGGGCACCCCTTGCTGCAGCAGGGCCGTGGCCAGCTCCAGCCATCCCTTCTGACAGGACCTGCTGACACGGGGTAACCAGACAGGCCGAGGGCCGCCAGCCACCACCAAGCGGGTTCCCCCGCAGGGCCTCTGAGGCCCAGCCCGCGCTCTTCAGGCGCCCTGAGCCCCAACCGCCGCCCGGGGACGCCCCCGCCGCCGCCCCGGGCGCACCGTCTGCCTGCCGGCGCCCTGCTCCCCGCCGCTCGCCGCCGCTCCGAAGAACCTGCTCAGCACCAGCTGCTGCCCCCCGCCGCCGCCGCGTTCCTGCCGGCGCCCCCGCGGCATGGCGATGGCAGCGGCGATGGCGGACCGCGGGCCGAGGCCGCGGGCACCGGTACCACCTTCCTCGCCGGAAGCGACGGCGGGCGCGGGGCGGGGCCGCGGGGGAAGCGCCTCCGCCAGCGGGCGCGCTCCGCTCCGCTCCCTCCACCCTCCCGCCTCAGCCCTGCCGCCCCCGCCCCCTCACGCCGCCCCGCCCCGCCCTCCCCGCTGCTGCGCGCTCGCTCGCTCGCTCCGAAGTCAGGCGCGACGGGAGGCGGCGGTGGGCGCCATGGTGCGCTCGCTCAACTCCATCGTGGCCGTGTGCCAGAACATGGGCATCGGGAAGGACGGCAGCCTGCCCTGGCCGCCGCTGAGGTACCGCGGGTCTGGCGGTGTTCTTCCCGCCGGAGCGGCGGGGGAGCGGGCGAACTGCAACTCCCAGCGTGCGGCGCGGCGCGCTCCCCGCCGGCGGGCGATGTGGAACCGCGCGTTGCGCGCTGGGAGTTGCAGTCAGGGAGGGCGATGCTCAACAGGGCGGGAAAGTGCCCGCGGTGGCTGTTGAAGGGGCCGCGGCCGGGCCATGGCTGCCGGACCCGTGGCCGTGCCGGCCAGCCCCGCGGGGTGCGGGGAGGCGCGTCGGCAGGCTCCGGGCCGTGGGTTCTCTCTCATGCAAGCAGAGCCGGCGCCAGCGGTCTCGCTTCAGGCGTGACACCGGGCCCGGCCCCGTCCAGCCTCTCCTCCCGGGCGCCGGCGGCACTTGCGTTATGGGTTTTTTTTCCAGTTAGAGAAATGTAACTTATTCCTGAACCACGTTGTAATGCTCTTCTTGTTCTCTTGCCAGGAATGAGTACAAGTACTTCCAGAGAATGACTAGCACATCCCATGTGGAAGGTAACATTGTACTTGTTGCTCAGGTGTCCCTCTACTTATTAAAATTAGTTTGTGTGGTACCAGTCACGGAAAAGACTGGTAATTTTACTTTTCCCTGACTTAAAAGTGCTGCTTCTGTAAACAGCCTGCCCTCCCAAGCCTCACAAGTATTTTACCCCTTTGTAAATATGTCATCTGCAGATTGTTTCAGTTAGATAAAGAAACTGGAGGTGAACCAGATGTTTCAGGACTGCAGGTGATTTGTAAATAAAAAGAATTTCAAAGTTCTGTTTCCCCGACAGCGTAGAAAATTTCGCCTATCTGCCTTTACCTACAACTCCAACCCTGAATAAATAAAAAATGGAAAGGTTTTTATATGCTGATTAATTAGCAGAGTTTTTTTTTCAGGCTGTATTAGCTTATCTAACTTGTTTGCTGTAGCTCAGCCTTGGCCATTTGTTCCACCCCTCTGACCCTTGTGACAGTAATTTTGCTTGGTTTTCTGAGTGCTGAGCCATCCCAATACGTCAGAAAACCCTAACCGTACTGATAATATGCAGCAACAATACTGCAACCGTATGCAGTATATCTGTACACAGTAATATGGAACCATACTGGTAATATGCAGCAATAATGTTCAGGCCCAGCGAGACCTTTGCAGCAAAGTAATATAGACTCTATTGATTTGGTGAGATAAAACCAGTTATTGCGGAGTGAAAAAAATCGTGAAAATCAGCACAAACAAACAGGGATAGGAATGCAAAGGATGAAAACAGCCAATTTGTTTTGACTGGGTAGTTATCACTGCTAGAAGAGAAAAGTCTTGCCTCATTGCCCCCATTCCTTCTCACACTGACTTTAGTGCTGGTTTGACATTTCCTTAAGCTGTTTTAATTCTCTAACCCAGTAGACTAGGCTACTGGGTGTCTGCGGGGACTGCCAGTACAAGGTGTGTGGTAGGAGCGGGAAGGAGTCATTGGGAGAGGAGGAACAGGACCTCCCTGAGCCATGCAGCTGGCTCACTGCATCTAGTGGAATCAGATCCACGAGAGACAACAGATTTATCCTCACGTTTCTGCTGCTTCTCTATTTGCCAAGAGAGTGGTCACTCTCTTTCCTGTGGTTTTTTTTTTCATGCTCCTGTTAAAACTGCTGTCTAGCAAAACTCATTTGTTTGCTAAAACTTCTGGGCAGACTAACATGTGCCCTTGTTTTGATTGAGTGACCTATTCCATATTCTGATTTGAAGGTCTGTTCCATATTCCACAAGGAATATCTAATCTCACTTTGCAACAGTCTTAAGTGAAGGATTTTACTTATGTTTTGGAGACCTGATTCAACCCATTGCAACCTTACGTACAAAAAAGATACAACACACATTTAAGTCTTTTTATATGTCTGCAATATGCCTCTTACCTAGCACAAATAACCCATAATCAAAAAAAGATGTTTTAAATATAATTAAAAAGAAAAGTTTTGCTCCATCCTGCCTGCAAATCTTTTGATAAGCTATGACCTTAGATGCTAGGCAGTTAAGTTGCTTCATAACCAGACCTCTTAATGGATTATGCTGCCAGAAATCTTCACAGCAAGGATATCACCATTGGCTCAAAAAAAGTCAGAAGAGTCACTGACTTTTGAAAGTGGGAAGAATACAGCAGAGAAGCATCATCTGATCTTGCTTTTAATGTGCTTGCATACCTGCACTGGCCGCTGCTGTAAGTTAGCAATTGGTCTGGACAAATCTTTGTTCTGACCCCATAAGCATCCCAGTGTGAATCTTTAGTAAGAAAATACATATATTTTTCAGAACTTGTGCATTTCCTTCAGCAGTGGTGCCGGTGGTCTGTGCTAACATATCTAAACTGACACTGCAGTATGTCCCTTGGAAACTCGCTCATGAAGCTTATTTGCAGGAGAAGGGTCTTTAGACACCTAATAAACAACTGGAGCATTGGTTCTCTGGGGTGATCTAGTAGATCCAGCCTCTCAGATCAAGAAGCACGGAGGACAGCTGGGAAGAAATACTAAATTCTCTAAAATCCCTCCTGCGTTGTAGCACTGTAAAAAACTTCCTGTTACCTTTTGTGAGTCTCAACCTCTGTGTTTCTCTGACAACTCCATTTGCTCATAAAGAGAAACCCTTATCAGAGTATATATAAGAGATAATCAGGTTATGAATGTTTGGGTTTGGTCAGAAATTATACTTATGGGTGAATTCTAGAATATGTTTGAACACCTGTTTCACTTCTGCTTTGGATTTAATTTGGCTGGTTCTTCTTCTAAAAGTTATCCTTTTACCTAGCTTTTTTTTTTTTTTAAATAACTCTCAAAGCTGGCAATGATTCCTGATCATATAACTAGAATGATGGAACATGCAAACACACAGTCGATTACCGTATGCTGCTGGGATTTATAGAGACGACTGATGTTTTTTCACACTAAGAGAACTCTTTTGAGGGTGTGAGTTGGTCTGACCCACAAAGATTAATTTGGCCCCGTAACTACAGCAGAGCCAACATCTGTGTAATGCATGTAACGGGCAGTGACATGCCTTTTTTTATTTTCTTTCAATTATAAGTTTATAGTTGTGGATGAGACTACTTTGGTGTCTGTGGCCTGCCAAGGCTTTGAGGCCACAAATACGAGGTTCTATGCATGGGACTAATTTGAGAATCAGAGCCTAAGCTTGTACTTTTATTAACTGCTGAAATGAAGTTCAGAAGGGAGAGGGAAAGTCCAGCAGATGTCACTAAACAACCAAAACAATTTTGGGACAGAGCAAAAATACCCTTTAAATAAGTGTTTTCTCTCTTACTCAGGTAAACAGAATGCCCTGATAATGGGTAAAAAAACCTGGTTCTCCATTCCTGAGAAGAATCGTCCTTTAAAAGACAGAATTAATATAGTGCTCAGCAGGGAGCTCAAGTATGTATGATGAATAATAGCCCTGTAAAATAATTAACAAGTCTGCACCTAAAAAGATGTATAGCAATACATCCTAAAGTAATTCTAAATGCAACATTTTTGATACCTGCTTAGTAAGCACCTCTGCTATTGGTTCTGAGTGATATCACTACTTTACCTTTAATTTTTTAATTATTATTTTTATTTAATTTATTTTTTTAATTAATTCAGGAGATAATTGTCATTACTTTGCATAATAAATACTAGTCCTAGTTCTACACACAAACCATCTGACAATTGTCAGTAGTGTTTCTGACTCATGTATTTAACTGTATTTCTCTATTCCTGGTTATATTGGTGGCCCTTACTCCCTTTTTTGAAGTTTATATTTACTAGCATTTAAGCAAAAAGAACTGTCCTTTTCCAGAGTTCTCTCCTTGAATCCATCACCTGCATTCATCCAAATATTCTTAAACAAAAATGTCCACTCATAATAGCTTATTGATTTGGAGGATGTTGGTGGATTTTGGGCTGAATATGGGGTGGGGGCAGGGGATAGGGGCTTTTTGTCTAGTTTTGTTGAATGAGATATTAATATTCTAGAATTCAAAGAGAAATCTGTATTTAATTTTGTAGATATCTAAATTTCTCAGTTACGCTTTTTTAAAAATATGATGTAAAATTTCAGGTCTGTAATTTATAATGCCTCTTAAGTCACAGGTGTGATTAAACTGTGATTTATTAAACAATCCTGCGGTCAGATGAGAATTCTAACATAGTTTAGCAATAATAGGCATTTCAAAATAATTAACTAATGTGAAACATTTAGTCATTTGTGAATTCAGCAAAACACATTGTATGTCTAGAGTGTATTGATTATCAGGATGAATGGTCCTTTAATTATTTAGTAATAAAACTTGGCTTTTTCTAGGGAAACCCCAAAAGGAGCACATTATCTTTCCCAAAGTCTGGATGATGCTTTAGCTCTTTTGGATTCACCAGAGTTAAAAAGTAAAGTAGACATGGTTTGGATCGTCGGAGGCACTTCAGTTTACAAGGTACATTTAGAGTACTCCTAAATTACTCATTTTCTGCAAAGGAATGAGGATGGCTCAAGTTCCTATTACTTCTGCTTTAGGAAGTGCCTTTCCTTCACGTGGCCCAGCAAACTCCAGTGATTCCAACAGAACAAGTCTTGGAGTGTCACGTTTCAATTCACAAGTTTAAGATACCTGTTCAAGTAACCAAATGTTGCTCTTGCTAATGGTCCAGCATCATACAGTCATTGTGCTTTTGAAAGCTTTTCTTAAATATTTAAATTGTTAGGTTTTTACACCAAGACCCGTATTGTTATGTTTATTTTACTGAGGGAGTTGACTGTCTCTGCAGAGGATGTGGGAAAAAAGGAAAAATGATCCTGCATTTTTAGCCAGGTATGATACTTTGTACAGGTATACAGGTAAGAAAAGAGGATTTAGAAAGAGCTGGTAGGTGATGGTGTCAGCAATAAGAGGAGGTAATCATACCACAAAACGTAGAACTGACTCTCTTTTCCCATCCAGCAAACAGGCATCCCTACTGTTCCCACTCCCCATGTTTCTCTTGGTGTCTAGGGTGTCTTGGTATTCAGGTGTCTGTTCATGTGCCAAAAAGGCAGCGTGTGCTGCTTTATTCTCAGGAGACCATCTTTGCACAGACAAAGCCCTGTATAAACTGTCCTGTTTTCCCACAAATGCGGTAGTCCTCCCTTTAGTTAACTAAGATACTAGCTGTGCAACTTGAAGGTCTGCAGTAAAACCTATCTTGTTGCCCTGTGTTTCCTCAGCCATCTTTCTTCCTTCCCGCAAACTCTTCCTCATTTTCCGTTTATACACATGTAGAGTTTAGTCAGCTCTCCATGCCTCCACCTGCATCCCTAGAGTCATCCTTTCAGCTCCTACACAGTCAGGAGGTTCTGCCCTTTAACTCTCAGTTGATTTTGTCGCCTTTTGTTAAGTTCTCATATAATTTGCATTTATTGTCCAACAGTACCACACAAAAGATTATGGCCATCAACCCTAGTTCCTTTCTTATCAATCAGGAGAATATGGAATTACAGCAGTAAGCATTCTTTCTTCTGATTAAAAAATGTTAATTAAGAATTGTAAAGCAGTTTTTTTTATATATATAGTAAAGGAAAAACAGTTCTGCGGTCCTTCAGTCATTAGAAGTATGCTGGGAAATATACTCCACTTCTTGTTTGGCACTTGGGCTTTAGGCATGTGATGAAAATGCCATCATGCTCCCGGTCGCAAATTAGGACTGATAATAGGCTTTGTGTACGGGGTGGGAAAATACATGTTCTGCTATTTCTTGCCTTTGCAGTTTGTGCCTTTCATGAATGTCTTCTCTGTGTCTTAGGGAATGCATCTTTTACAGTAAAAAAAGCAAAGTAGTTAGATATTGCTAAGGTTGTAAGAAAAATAAGATGCATATGCAAATAGTATGTAAAACACTGTTGTTCGTCTTTTTTTTTTTTTTTTTTTTTTTAATTTATGTTTTATAATCACTTTTGCATGTGGTGAAGTCCACCATATTATTTGATGTCCAAATGCATTCAGTCTATAATCAAGTATTATCCTACAGAAGTAACCTGTCCTTCACTCTCAGCCATTAAAATGCCTGCTTCCAGGCAGTAAGTAGCAAGTTTAGTTCTGGAGACAGAGTCTCTTCAGCTTGGGCATAACTGCCCAACATGAGGAAGAGACTAGATTTGGCTTCTGCCTGTAATTCTGCAGGATGCATAGTGCGAGCACAAGCATTTACCCCTTCTGTGCAATTGCCACAATACTCATCTAGTGCTGTAAAGAGTGATTATTTTTGCATGTTCTTCCAGAAGCGTCTGTCTTGTAGACTTCTAATCTAACTATTTTTCCAGTGTCTGGCTGATACTTTGTACAAAATAACGCCATTTTTTAGACTACTACTCACCAATACTTAAATAGGCAGTTTTGATCGAGAGTACTTTTGCAACATATTACTTGTGCTGATCAGCATAAGGGAATATGACTTAAAATTTCAAGCATCTACTCGGGACGTTTCAAAGGAATTTGTAATTCGTTAGAGAGAAATCTGACAGTTTTATACAGATTCCTGCATTCAGACTGGCTTTGTGATCTTAATTAACAGGGTTTGATGGAAACCATACACCTCTACCAAAACTGCAGGTAATATTTTTAGTGCCTGTATTAAAGATGCACAAAGGATTACAGGAATATTTCCATTATACCATGTAGAAATGTGTGGGAAGTAAAGTAGCAATTGGTAATCAAAGTGAATCATTTTATTCAGTAGTTGTAGGTATTTGCTTCTAAAGCATTATTTTGATCTTACTAGTGTGTATGGCTCAAAGGTTTAGAACTGATTGTGTTTATTAGTACAAGCCTGTGATGGAAAAGTGTCTGTAACTAGAGTCAGATGGTGACATTTCCACTTTTAGCACTTTGGGGAGTTTAACTCAAAGTTCAGATCTTTCAAACTAGGTGGACCTTTACGAAGACAGACCTTGATGATGAGAGCAGGCCACTGTGGAAAGCACCATACTTCTCTTTTCATCTGCCTCCTGCAGATGATGGTCCCAACCACCATCAACCCTTTTCTATTCCTGATCTTGTACCTGGCTCCTCCTACTCACTTACGACTAACACTGCTGTGCCTGCTGCATCTGAGTGTAGCCACACAACAGTGCAGTAGAGAGCTGTTTTGCACCAGGAGGAGCTAGTCCATTATGATCCCACAAAGAAAAGCACCCAGACTCTGTAAAGTGTCATTTAAAATGCTACATATTGGAGCTAACACTTTAAAAAAGGACAGAATAGTATAAGTAATCTTACCTCCCTTTTGATATTCATAAGTGAGTTCTGTGGCATTGAATGAGCCTCTAAGCCACATGCCCCGCAGACCCCGTCTGTAGAAAGGGCTATCCCATTTTGGTCATTCAAGCTATTACAGGACTTTCTTACAAGAAAACAAGTTTATTCATCATTTCTGCTGTCAAACAGAAGGGATGTTCACATGTGAACTTCTTGCTGCTCTTTTAGATAAAGGCAAGCACATGCAGGTGGTATAGTTGTCAGTACTAAGTGGTACCTGCCTACAGGCTCTGTTACCGTTTTCTGGCTGAGCTTGCCCTGTGGCCAAGGAATACCCGCAGCACAGTACAGGCCTGTGTCTATTCAGGTTAATTGTTATGTAGATTGCTAACTCCTTAATGTACAGTGGTCTTTCAGTCAGGATCACTACAAAAGGGAATGGCAAGCTCACATATGCACCTGTTGCACTTACTTTGGGAGGGCTGCTTTGACAGCCTGTCACAGGCTGCTGTGGATATCTTGAAGGCTCAGTAGGAAGACTAATGCCCCCGATAATGGCATTCCTGGAGTCTTCACTGCTCTGCCCTGGTTGATCTGCTGCCCTTGGCACAGGGGTTGAGCTCAGGCTGGTGGCATCCCGTTGGTATGGGGATGCTGGAGAATAAGAACTAGGTGCAGAATGTATTGAATGTGAGGGTACAGAACTGAGGCCACCAGTCAAGAGCTGCTACAACAGCTTTGCCATTACCAGACAGCACTTCGAGAGTCCGTATCATTATTCAAGAGGGTGACTTATTGTCGTGTGGAACCTTTTAAGACCAGCTCCTGACCTTAGCAACTTCTGATCAGTTATCAGTTTGGGATGAAGAGGTCCACCATGATCAGGGTTGTTGTCGCTGAGCTCCCTGAAGCAATCCTCCAAGCCATATTTCTGTAGATGGTATATATGAATGATCGTCCAGGCCTTTGCTCTCTTTGGTTTCCCACATCCCAGCCGGGTTCCAGTCCCAGGGTAGCAAGCCAGAAGGGTTACCAAGGGTGGCCCATGAACTGAGTCAGATTCGCACGTTTCAGGAGGTTTCCAAAGAACCTCAGACTGAAAAGGGATGCTGGCACCTTTCTCCACAGGGTCATTCAAGATGCTGGAATGCCTGCCTTATATGAAATAGTGCATCTGCTCTGTGCCTCATGCTGTGCTGCCCAGATACCATGCTGAAACACAAGCCTGGCTTATCCTTATCCAGAGAGTTGTGCCAAGGTGGAGCATCTACCCAGCTGCCTGAGTGCACAGGGGCACTCTTTGGGACACGGGTGCCCAGCCTGTCTCTCGGTCTCGAGTACGGATGGCTGCTGTGCCCTGCCCAGCCTCTAAGAACTGAGGCAAGCAAAGTGCTAGAGCATGTGCCCCAGGATGGCATTTCAGGACAGGATGCTGCCCTCAGCAACAGAGGGGCAAGGAATGGGATGGAGGAAAGGGACTGCTGCTGTCTACAGCCTCTTCCTTGTAGGGCTGCAGCGGATAGAGGAGCAAGCCTGATAGTCTCTGAACATTTATAAGGACACAGTGCAGCTGTCTATTGCTTATAGCCATCTTGCCCACTGCCCCAGGTTCTCAAGGACACAGTTCTCTCCAGGGTGGTGGGAGTATTGGCATAAGCTGCCTCAAGTCCTGTGAAGAACAGAGAAAGGTGAGCTCTGAACAGGGTGGCCATCCAAGTGCTCATGTAGCTTACATTCATGCTGAGTTCAGCAGCATAGTCTGGGAAACTGTCTCTTCTGGGCCTTAACCTTGGCAACAGGAAAAGGCAGAGCAGCTAGACATAGTAGGCATTTTGGTGGGGATGGGGAGAGCTGAGTAGAGCATTGGTATTAGGAATTCTGAGCAGAAAAGATTGAAAACAGCTCCCACAGTCCACTGAGGGTTCAAAAACCTTGTGCAGCCTTCGTCTTCTTAAATTTGATTTGACACTGATCCCCTCATCAGGTTTGCAGTCTCCTGATGCAGCCACAAGGTAGTACTGTTGCCTCCAGGGAAGCTTTTGGACTTCTCAGGGCACAGGTTTACAAGTTTCATTTCTTTGGATCTCAGTGTGATGCTGTACTGGATCTTCTGCACTATTCTGGATCTCCTGAGTTCTGAAAGGACTTGATGTTGCTATTGATTGTGTGGATGAGGAAGGGGGAGTGTAGCAGCCCAGCAATGGCCAGTAGGTCACAGCAATTACGAAGCCGTTATGCGTCATGAGAGGCACTCCATGATTTTTCGTGAGCACTTGATGTTTTGAGAGCCGTCTGCTGGCTCATGAGTGCTTGTTTTGTGCTGGAAAACTTGTGGTGGTGACTCACTCATTGGTTCTGGCTCTTGAGTCCCTGTTAACTGTTGGAGCTTGTAAGACATGTTCCTGGAGCAGACCTTCTGGCTTGGTTTCATCCCCAAGAAATTTAATTAATGCACACCAAGATTTCTCCCCAGTACAACTAAAGCATGGTGCGTGGGGACAATTGGAAGATTCATTTCAAAACCCCATTTCTGTTCTGAGTTAAGACACTAATGTAGATGCACTCTGTGTGGAGGTATTGTCTCTTAATTGAGAAGTTCAGGTCTTGGCTTTGACTCTGAAAAATAGCGCTACCTGGAGATCCTAAGGGAGTCTGCTCAATATAAATTACATCAGTCGCTTTTAACTGGATTTAAACTGTGTGTTTTAAACTGAATAAAAACAACATTCGGATTTTACTAGGAGTAGGAACTGAAAGTTCAGCACATCCCCAAATATTAGACAGGGACTTTAAAACAAAAAAAGCAAGTGTAGATTTGCTTATGTGGATGGTATGGTCTTATGATATGTTGTTTGAAAAGTGTTTAATAGAAATCTTCCTTTGTAAAAATAACCAAGCACAAATCCTTAATAGTGAACCTACCAGTGGAAAACAAACCACTAGCAACAAAACTTAAAAAAAAAATAAAAGAATTGAAAAATTTGTATGACTCAGGTCCTCATAACCAAGGCCTCTTTAGTAACACCAAAACAGGCTATACGTCAAACAGGTTTTCACCTTGATAAAACAGTTTTTCCTACAGCATCTTGAACATTTAAAATTGCCTCTTCTAATTTATATGTTCCTACTCAGCTTGTTGCTTTCTCAGTGCCACAGAAACAAACAGTGACACTCAAGGTCACATTGCTGAAGTACAGAATTGTATTCGTGTATTAAATTTGGAGAAGAAACTTGTAATTTCATAACAGAACAAAAAGTTCTTTCATAAGAAGTTTTGTTGGTTTTGCTGTTTAGTTAATATCTAGGCTGGCTGTAACAGAAAATAGATGCTGGTGATAAATAGTGTTTGGCGAAATTCTTCAACAAAGAGGCTTGAGCTGGAAAATTAAATTTCCAGTAATCTCCAAGAGAAAATTTTATCTAATATTCATGATCAGGTGTCTTCCTATGTATTAGTATTTGACATACTGTGTTTGGTAATCTACCCCCTTTCATTCTTCAGAATTATTGAATTATGAAGTTGCTATTCATATTTAGTGCAGCAAGTCTCTTGCAGATGATTAATTACCCTCTTAAATAGAGTTTCTTGACTAAGTATATAAGCTTCACTGGGTTCTGAATGCCCTGAGTGGGTTGTGAATGCCACATTTGCTAAGCTTCAAATCTTTGCTGTGCCATAAGGATCACTTCTTTAAAAGAGAGAAGTATTAATGGTTTGAGTCACTAGTTTTATCATGATTTTTTCAAGCCTGCCAAAACTTTACTAGCTAATACTAATATACTAAAATACACATTTTAAAGATTACATTTTAGTATGTCTGAATTTCCTATAAACTATAAAAGATATAATAATAATTTTTCTACTTTCCCTCCATATAAGACAAAGTGCTTTTGAGCTGCGTACCTGTTGGAATGCTTTTAAGCTGCGTACCTACTGAAATAGAGACTAACATGTATGTTGCCATGTTTTTGAAGTGTTGCATTCAGTCTGAGATGTGAGCGAGGACTGAGATCCAGTTACAAGGGAGCTATGCAGACAGCTCATTTTTCCATGCTCACGGGCTCTACTCTTGCAGGTTGCAGTGCTGTTGCTCCCTTCAAACAGTGCTTTCAAAGGACGTGCTGCAAAGAGCAGGCTCCTCTGAGCTGCATGATGCTGCTGACGTGGAGGACATCACACTGCAGGCCCAAAGCATTATTCTGCTCTGGGAGCAACCAGCACAAAAAGCTGAGCACTGCATTGGCTTCTCCACTAGTTCTGTTTTAGAGTGAACTAATTAGTATAGCTTAATCCTATTAACATTTTTGAAAGCTGGTAACATTACCTTGTGTCAGGTGAAGACTGAAGGTTGTCATGGTTGCACTGGCCAAATGTTCTTTTCCTGTCCCACCAAGCTCATGATAATGTTATTTGATTATGCATGTTTATGGTCCTGAGCAGTTGTTTCCAAGGAAGGTCACTGTCTTCCTGGCGTATATGCAAGTGTAGCTCTTTTACTCCATTACTGTAATGTCACAGAATCCTTCTTTACAGGAGAATTTTCTCATGTGTAGTTGTATAGCTTTGTGTAGTTCTCTAAACAAAAAGATGGGAATGGGAAGACAATTTTCCTGTATTCCTGTGAGCTTCTAGGTGTTTTTTGAGAACGGGTTTGAGTATTCTTAGTGCAATTCCCTAATACCTCTTTTATATAAAAGTGGCAGGGTCACAGCATTACAGCTGACAGCACTGTCCTCCCATAGAGATTTATGTTTTGTAAAAATATATCCGTGACTATTGTAGTCATGCCTCCGGTGGCCAATACTTCTTGCTCTTACCTAGTTATAAATAAAAGTAGAGGAGAACAGAACTACAATATTAGCCGTGGACTAGTGGATTAACTAATAATTTCTTTTAAAAGTTTAAGAATGTTCTTTAATTTAGCATCTTTATACTTTCAGAGACTTAAGAGGGACATATCCAGCCTTTACAGTACAGTCATCAAAATAGAGGATTTTTAATGTGGAAAGAAAGGTGTAATATTGCTATTACTCCTAAACAAGTTTTTTTTGTGCTTGTTCTTATGAACAAACATACTGATTTGACATTCCTCTCGGAAAAAATAATGACTAAAAAAGGTTCATATATGAGTCAGTTGCAGACACAAATCATGCAGCTGTGAAAGGTTGTTGCTTTTTAAGTTCTTTTTCAAAGATGCTTGCAGAGATCAGAGAGGAAAAGATTTAAAAGACCCTCCTTTTAGATGAACACATGGAAAATTCTAGTGACTAAGGTGTATCTGTTTCTGCAAGGGCAAAATGGGCAGGCTTTTCGATAACGGTCACAGAAGAATTTTGTTGCACTTGTCTTTGTCCCTGGCAGAGAACTGGTGGTGGCAGCTACGACAGTGTCTCCTCCCTCGCTAGGCTTAGCCCTAGTGGCTTGGGAAGGAAGGGCTGTTCTCCACCTCACTAAGCTCAGCCCTAGCAGTGTGGGAAGGAAGGATTTTGGAACATGTTGATTCTCCTGGTTATCACCACAACTCTCCTAATAGCCAAAGTTTAGCTTAGGCAAGTTCTTTTACCTACGTAAGATCGAGAACTTTGTGAGATCTTCAGCTGTGAAATTTTTTTAATGTATAAAACATATTTTGTAATACTCTTGTGGCTTCAAAATGCAGCTTGCCTACATGATCCAATACATTTTAAGGGTTGAAGAACAGAATGCAAATAAACAGACTTGTTTATTTTGAAATTCTCTCTTTTATAGTGTTCTCGTATTTTGTTTGGATTGGCAATGTTGTTGTCTAGAAAGACACTTGAAAAATAAGTGCCTCACATAGTTACTTTGGCTGTTTTACTTGTTTGTGTAATCAGTAGAAGATGAGAAAGCAGCAGCAGTGTGCATGTGTGTCCTAAAACCTGTGAATCTTTACGTGACTAGAAATAATTGGTGCCTTCTACAGCAATTGGTTACAATGCCCACTGGTTTACACTGGTTTGGTGATTAGATCTATAAAAGATCAATTTTCCATATAATACTTCTGAAACTACGTGTAATACACAGCTATTCTTCGTTGCAGAGCTTCAGGGCTGTTTTAACCTGTGTTCTACAAAGAGAAACTAATTCAAGGCAATGGTCCTGCACATGCAGACATAATCTAATCTTGTACGGTTGTCAGTCCAATGCAGCTGGAAATTAGGGGGAAGATCATCCTTTTTGCTTTCTGCTTCAGAGGCAGGCCTGCCAAGGATTTCTTGGAAGTGAGCAAAAACACGAGGGTATGCTAAAATCTGTTCACGGGGTTATGAAGATATATGTGGGTAATAAAGGACTCTGGTTCGCATATAACGTTGACGTACCTGGGATGGAGGTAACACGTAACAGGAGGGATCCTGACACCTCAGCTCTCCTGTCTTCCCTCTCTTTGGAAAGTCATCTCTGCTTGAGGAGTGGTTCTGGTGTTTCTGAGAGATCAACAGCCATGGTTTGAATAGGCTGTGCTTTAATGTGAACCAAAAATCAGCGTTGCTTTTCGCTGTTGCATCAGGCTGTAATATCTTAAAAGGTTCAGTAGCTGCAATGCAAGGAGGTGAGCCTGTGTGGAGAGCAAACATATATGCAACTCCCAAGGGAAACCAGTGCAGGTACAAATACAGTCCAAGGATAACTGAATGGATTATGAGGGAAAAACACAGTAAATTAAAATCGTACCAAGAATGACTTTGAAACCCAGTGTGGCAATGGAGTGAGGGTAAGGTAATGACCATGAAGTGAGGATGCAGATTTTTCAAATTTACAGAAGCACGAGCTCAGAGATGTCATCATCTTGTTTTAAAAATCTCCTCCCCTTGCCCTGGTACAGTTTCCAACAAGTCCTCTCTTACTATCTATCTTTTCCATCAAATACATAGTCCTCGCATTTACAAAATATGCAAAAACAAAAAAGGCAGTACGGATCTCCTTATTGGAAATGGTTTGCCTATTGAAGATTGTGCTAACTTCCCACAGTATTGCCTGGTCACTAGAAATATATTTAGTTACTGCACATTCTGTTTAAATATTCAAGATTATTTACATCTAGCTTTCTATTATGTGTATGTTACATTAAAACAAAGTCATATTCACGTATTCTGTTCATTAGAGTAAATATGCATAATATATATTTCCTTGATTAAATTCAGAGTAAGTATGTCAATATTCTATCAAATCAGCACTATGCATCCTCTAACTTGTCTTCTGTACCCAAAAACGTGGTGAAACTGATGGAGTAGGATGGACACGGCAAGAGTGAATTGAATGTCAGTGAGGAACTACGTTAATCCTCACGAAAATACCAGAGTTGTGATACAGACCCTTCCCCATCTTGCCAGGTCCATAGCAGTAGTTTAAAGAGGCTATTTCAGAGTCCAGTCCTCTCTGAACAGGTTCCTTTAGATGCTCCATGTGTGGAAGGTGTCATGTTTGGTACAAAATTTACTTATCTGAAGTTACTGTCAGGGAACATGGAGGACCAGGTGCTCCCAAAGGGACAGGAGCTGGGACCCGTGGCCAGCAACCTGACTGACATGACAGGGGTGTCACCAGCTCATGGTGATGAGGCAGGTCCACAGGGTGGGATCGGGCCCCATGAAGGTAACCAGAGTCAGACATAGCCCTAGGATGACTCGATGGGGCCATGGGTACAGGCCAAGGCCAGGTCAGGATGCCAGCCCATGGCCTGATTCAACTATGTACTTAAATGACAATACAAGTGAAAATTACACTTAGCAGAGTAACGCAACTGAAATACAACGTTGAATCACTTCACAAATGTGTTTCTCCTTGCCCTTTGCTGTAATATGTTCACTGGGCGTTCCCAGCTGCTGAAAAGGAATGTATGGGTTGAAACCAGCTCAAGCCTGTTGCTCTTCTCCAAGTTCTTTTTGTTTGTTGTTCAATTTTCGTAGGCCATGTACACACGCAGACCCCCCAGAGCTGGTCTGGCTAACTCAGGAAGCATTTGGACTTTTTTTATTAACCTGAGAACAAGCAGTTACACAGCTGGTTGTTTCGCTCAACTAATGCAACCGTTTATCTAGAACGGGGGTCACCCTCTGCTCCCCTTCGTGCTAAGTTCAGCTTTCTTTGCAGTATCTGTGGCCAGTCACTCCATATGCTCTTCCCTGACCTGTCTTGGTCTATTCCCACAGAGCTGGATAGGAAGTTGATTTATTCCTCTACTACAAAACAAAAGTATCTCTGTTTACAGAATACGGTATGTTTTCTTTTGTGAAGCAGACTATTCTTCTGTCATTCTGCAGGTGTGTGTTTCTCCTCTTACCTCCTACCCTTCTTTAAAGAAAGAAAAAACATGATATTTATATACAAACTAGATGAACAGCAGTTCAGTGCTGTTGGATGCTGGTGTGCTGTGACTTACCCCTTCCATTTTAAGCCATTCACTAGTAATAGAGCAACTTTTCTAGAAACTAACTTCTCAGCAGTGATACCAATTAATTTTATTGGATTAAATTTGCTATTACTTGGTTCCTGTACTTGTCAAAGTAGTACCTAATAGCATGCTGCATGGTGAATCACCTTTAACAAAGAGCATTGCTCACTGCCAATTTAAAGGAAAGGGAGAAACAGCTTTAAGATTTTAAAAAATATATTGTATCCAGGCACCAGTATAGCTTTTAATGGGTTATTTTAGTGCGGAGAAAGTCTGGAAGAGGTGACTTTTCAGTCTGATCTGGAAACAAAACGTCTTTTTTTAGCTCCTGAGTTTATGTGCATTTGTTAGTGAGGAACTCGCCTAACAGGTGTCTTCATAAGTTTTTTCATCCAGGGAGCTTGGAAACTTTCTTTGTTGTTGTTCTTATGTAATTTTCAATGCATATTATCACTTTGGAATAATCCAGAGATCAAACTTTGAAGTTAAACTGATAGATAATTTGATCACTGGAATTGAAAACTAATGCAGAATAAAAATACATTCTAAATCCTTAGTAGTGATATTAATTAAACATTGGAAGAAGTTACCTGGAGGTGTGGGCCTCTCCCACCACTTAAAGCTTCCTGTCTTTCAAAGAGGTATGATTCAGAAATTGCTTGTTGAGACTAGGCCATACTGCTCCTTTCTTCTCACAGGACTACTCATAATTTTTTCTTAATTTCTGTCAGACGCCCCAAGCTCTGAGAATAGGTATTGCTGCCACTTACCAGGTGGAACTGGCACAAGATGAAATTATCCCTTTAGAAAGTGCTCTTGGGCCAAGTCCAAAAGAGGAGATTTATAGTTCTATTTTCATTGCTTTGCTTAAATCCCGTAATATATAAAATAGTAACTGAGTTTCAGTTTTAGATAACATATTTGGTGTGCAATCTACACGTAGAAAATATACTAAGACTCTTGTCTCTTGGTTCTTTTTGAATGCTGCCATGGTGATGGCTGGTACAGGCAGAAGAATTTGGAGAGCTGGTAAAGAAAGCTAGTGTTCCAAATAAGAATTTATGTTATCTTACAGACTTCAAATAGTGTTATAAAACGAGAATATTAAAAATTTTAATAGACAACACTACTTCATGCATGGTTGAGCTGTTTTACAGGGAGCAACTCAATTTTAATTGTTTCTATTGTTTCGAAAGGCAGCGATGGAGAAGCCAATTAATCATCGATTGTTTGTAACAAGAATTTTGCAGGAATTTGAAAGCGACACATTTTTTCCAGAAATTGACTACAAAGACTACAAACTTCTCACTGAGTAAGTATCAAGATGCACACTAGTCTTGTGTTCAGATGGAAGACTTAATAATCTAATTTGAATGTGTAAGGGTCCTATTAAGGCCATGTTCTGTTTTGAGTTAAGAGGTACTTTTCACGGTATTTTTTCTCCAGAGTCGTATTTTACTTAGAACCTGGAATTGCACCACACTCGGCACAGAAAGGTTGTTGGAACTTGCTATTTTCTTCAATCTTCCCATAATCTTTACAGTAAAGAATTGCATTTGTCGGTTTGCTTGAAAAGTAACTTTCTTATTGTTTCTCACTTTAGAGTTACTCAAGTATTTACTCAGCTTCGTAACTCTCCCAGGGAGGGCTGAGCCTTTATAGATTTCTAAGGTTATTCCTTTCTCTTGAGAAAATTACTTCTTCATAACAAACTTAGTAGGATCACGTATTATTTCTGCCATTCACTATGGTTTCTTCTATGTTATCCGTGTCATATTCCAGTCATACTTTTATGTCCTCTCCAATGAGATTACATCCAACAAGCATTAGGGAGGTGGCAAAAATTCAAATACCTGCTTCAAGAATCAGCAAGGAAAGGACCTCTTCCTTCCTCTTCCTGCTACTCTTGTTTTGGTTCCCAGCTGGTTACTGACCAGCAGTGGAAGAAACAGAAAACATGGCAAGTCAAGCTCTCTGCATGGGGCACAGGAATGGATTAGCACTGAAGTGGGGGAGAACAGGTAGGGGCAGGAAAGAAAGATGCGGGAGAGACAAACAAGGTGAGTGGGGAGGATAAGTCACCTTTTTCAACTCTAGCATGTTCTGAACTGCTCTGTGCCATATTGTGAGCCCACTTTAGTATCCTGATGTCAAATCCAAAGCTCCCTCTCTCCCTCTTGATTGTTTCTTAGGTATACATTGGTTTTGGCCAGTGTACTGAAATCAGAATTTGGCCTCAAAGCATGAATTTACAAAATAGCAGATAATTGCCTCACTAAAGTGGAAACCTTATAGAGTCAAACCTAGTGAATAAGATTTAAAATTTCTTTTCCCCTTGAAGTCAACATTACTTGTACAAAATCCTTATTAAGTCACAGGGAGCTGAAGAGAATTTTGAAAGTGTCTCTTAATAAAAACTGTTTTAGTAAATCTGGAATATAGAGGAACACTTTGCCTGGTAGCAGTCGGCTGCTTTAAGAAGCTGTCATAGACTTGTAAGAAACGTTTACCTTAGCATTTCCTCTAAACCATCTGAGGAAAAGCAAAGCAAAAAAAACCCAAAACTGTTCTGTATCTTTTCTGCCTTTGCGGACATTTTAAATAAAGTGTTGGAGGCTTTAATAAAAATGTTGGGTTTTTTTGATTAAGCCAAAAAGGTGGGGTTTTTTTACATCAGAGTATGCTTTCTTGATTTAAAAAGATGTGCATTCAAGTTGCTGGTAGTAGTTAACATGATTCCTAAAAATAGTTTGTACTTAGTATACCTGTGGTAAGGATGGTATTTTAATCTCCTTTTTCAAACAACTCTCTTTTCTAATTGAGTGGATAAATTACAGGTGACTCATAATGATATTTTTATCTACTTGTTGGCTTTGCTTTTTCTTCTCCTCTCTCTCCAGATACCCAGGTGTCCCTGCTGATATCCAAGAAGAGAATGGCATCCAGTACAAATTTGAAGTGTATGAAAAATCTGTCCTGGCACAATAAATGAGGCTTTCTGTACTTCTGTGTAAGGGCAGGCATTTTAAATCATGAAGTCTTATTGAGTCCAAATACATATTAAATTATTGAGATAAAATCCTGCTTGGTAGTACAATACCTCCGTAGTGAATGATTCCAAAAAACACACCCCACACTCTGAATACACACCCTGCAGTGGAAATACGAAGGTGGTCAGCAGCATGAAAGAGGTAGCTCTAAGGAATAACTAAGGTTGCATGAGACCTTGTATTGATCTTGACAATCCATGGCAGCTAACAACTCCACGAGTAATGAAAGGCGTTAGAATGCGTCAGAACCTCTCTACCTAAACAAAGGTTTTGAGTATCTCCTAATTCAAAATGTCCAACATTGAGAAAGTGTCAAAACTCCTGAGTTTAACTGGAATGGTACATAACGTTTATAACAATCTTTGAGACATACTGGTGTAGAAGAAAAGGTAATCAAGTTTGAAAGCATAACAAGAGAAATCACCCAGGGGAGTGTAACAGCACCCAGTTTTCTAAGAGAAGATTAAACCTTGATTTTGCTTGCTTTTGATTAATGAAACCTCTTTGGTAAGAGAAAAACGCTTAGAATATCAGCTATGAACACCTCTTGAATTTTCCGTGGCAATTTACATTTAACTGATAAAAAAGATAATTTTTGCAGCATCTGTTCTGAGTTGTCTCAGTTTTCTCTCTGTTCCTTTTGCATTCTTAAAAATGTAAGTACTTTCCTGTGTTGATCTTTTTGCCCCACGCGTGCTGACTTTACATCAGTCAATAAAGATTAAAACAACAAAGTTATATGCTTGTATAATACAGTCTCCTGAGTTTTAATTTTCCAACACAAAAGGGAAGGAAAAAGACTGTTACCAGGGGGATATTTTTTTTTAGATACAAGTCACGGTGACCCTGACAACAGGAAAAAATAACCTCCCAAAAACGTTTCATATGTACCAGTTACTATCAAAAAACAGGACACTGTTGAAAGCTCTGCACAGCTAGTCTGCAAAGTGCTATGTTTGTGGCAACTGACGTTTATTAAAAGTGGAAGCAAAGGCTTCATGCAGTGTTAACTTACGCTGTGATACTGGTGTGAACATACGTTAGCATACGTTGCAGGAGATATGGTTCACTGAGGCCAAAATGTTTTGTAGAACCGCTTTGGTTGCAAAGAACTTTAGCTTGGATGCAAACAAGCCTACTGGGAACATAAATAGTTACTCTGACTCTTTGCGGACTGACTTAGTCCTCTCCAGATTTAACTAATTATGTTCATTTGTCAAATTCTACAACAAACGAAGTCAATTTATGATTTGTGGAAATGAGAACTTTTGAAATAACACAGCAGTTTCCAACTTAAAACTTTTAGGAACATATTAATGATGCCTTTCCTTCAGTATGCCACTCTGCCAAAAAAACGCATTTTGTTTGTTTTGGTTTTTGTTTTAATAAAAGCACTGCATTTGGACAGCACCTTTTGCCTCAGAGCTTTTCAATACGCCATACAGATTCCAATCAAGAATTAGGAAAATGCACTTGATGGCAGTGAAGTTGGGTCCAAAAGAAGTATGTTCATCCCAAGACGGGCGTACCAACCACTACACAGTTAGATGCTTACTGTTTCAGAAAGATGGATAGGCAGAAGGGCGTACGTCCGTGCGTTCGGGAAGCACGTACAAAGGCTGTTTGCTGACAGGTGTGTTGTTACCAGAGGATGGTTACTGCGCACATTTTTTTAAATCTGTGCCCTTGTAAAGATGCCTTAGATTGTTCATCCGAAAGCTGAAAAATGGTTGTTCTCTTCTTCTAAGGGCCCGAGTTACTAGCCGGAATTTGTATGGGGCCTTTTTTAAAACCAATGCTTTGCTGGGTGACAGGTTGGTTGAAAAAGCAACAGATACAAAGTAAGTGCCATTCACTTGAATTGGGCATTCCACCTGTTAGCTCCCCGTTTATATTTCCCAATACATAAATATTTTATAGTATGGCTTGAAGAAAAAAATCCTTTGTTCCAAATACAACTTTCCCACGTTTTGTTTACTCCCATACCTCAGCAATGCATGATTCTGTGAAAAGCCATAGATTCTCATTATGTCTAGTACAGGGGGAAATGTCATGTTTTTCCCCAGTTCCATGCAGCTAAGTGCAATGAATAGCATCATGAGTGACAAGATAATTACCAATCACCAAGAAAAGTATAGTACAAATATAATTTAATCCCCCTCATTCATGCTTTCCCAGGAACAAAGTGTTCTAAACAGATTAAAAATTTAATTTTTAAGGATAATACTAGTTTTAACAAGATAGCTAAAACCAGAGGGTCTGCATAAGAGGTAAAAACCAAACCATTAATGTTTCTGTTGCTTGTCTGTTACTCATTATCTCTCTTGTCTGACAGTGGACAGCAATTTCCATTTGGCAGTAGAAAGCTGATGTTTTCAGTAGCTCACCAGCAGCGTCACAGCCGCAGTGTATTCAAGGGCAGAACTGGGAACATTCCAACAACAAATCTCTGTCATGGAGAGCAATCCATGGAGAAGAAAGGTACACGCTAAATAATATGAGTTTCCTAATTTAGCAAACAGAGTATTATTAGTATATATACAGAACACCAGCAGAAAACAGGAAGGGGAAAATGACAGTGATTTGCTTATGCATGTTATCTAAGGAGAGCATCAGGAGCACTTGACATGAGATCTTAATTGGGACCAGACAACCATGTTGTCTTCGTCAGACTACAGCTAATTTGCCAAAGGCTTAAACCTAAACCCAAACTAATTCTGAGTAGTTTAAAAGCTATGCTAATAGAAGAGGAAGATATGAGCAGGCAGTTGCTGATTCAGAGAGGGGAGAAGCTGTGGGAAGGGTTGTTTATTAATCAGTGCAGAAAAGGGGGTGACTAGAGGTTGGCCAAGTACGAAACTGGGATATACTTCCCTCATTGTTCAGTTGTGCACTAACTGTCTCTGCTTGCCCAGGAGGGCTGTTAAGACTGCAGCATACCAAGTCAGGGCAGGCTGACCAAAAGATCACAATAATCTTCTAAAGAGGCAGGTCCTGGAACAAAAAGAGTGGAAATGGGGAAAGAGAGGCGAGAAGAGGAAATCGATGTTTCCTAGAAGGATTATACAGTTTCTTGTGTTAGTTTGCCCTGTAACTATAATTACTAAGGAAACACTTTCAAACTGCTGCAGGGTTTAGCACTTGTGAGATGCTGTGACAAAGAATTTCATTAGTGAAGGATTTTCAGGATTTGGATATCTGTGTGACTGCCTTTGTCACCTACACAGAAATCCTCAGCTACAATTCCTATCCTGAAGTGCCTGTGCTACATCTGAAAGCAAGAATCCCATCCCAGAGCATCCAGGAGCCCAAGGGTTAGCGTTGTGCCTAGGCTGATGATCTGCTTCCCTTGGTGGCCAGCATAAACTCCTGGGACTGCGTATGAGAAACCCACCAATTTTTCTTGGTCTACAATTATAAAGACTTGCTTTCTGCTGGCTCTGGGGTGATCCTGGGTTATTCTCTCCTCTGTTTTCTGTCTGCAGATCATTCCATTTCCTTTCCCATAGCATCAAAGCAAAATTTGTACAAAAAGTCTTTTTTTAGATTAATTGACATGGTTGGAAAAAGAACGGGGAAGCTTTCAGGCAGAGTCCTATTCTGGTTACATCCTCAGGACTTTTTTCAGGTGACTTGAACAAGGGCTTAGATGCCAAAACTTGCCTGATTATCTCCAATTAAACTGGGTCGTTTAATGAAGTATATTATCTCGCCATGTAAATCTTGTTTTGCTTGTATCTTTTAATGGTCTCGGCTACAGCATTTGTCTATCACCTTCAGTCCTCAAGCTGTGGTCCCCTCAGTTCTGTCCCTTATCTCTTCAGCTGTCCTCTTGGATTGGAAATGTACAGAAATTCAAACAATTGCTCTGATAAGAAAAGTAGGTATTTCAAATAGAGTGCTCTTAAGTACATGCTTATGTCTGATTAAGTGGTAGTAAGTGTTTTTCCTGAAATCAGGTCATATATTTGCCTAGTTAAGGAAAGCTTTAGGTATGAAATCAAATATTTTCGCTAAATGATGTCTCTTATGAAAGAAACACATAGAAAAAGAAGTAAATACAGAACTTGAGAGGACAGGAAATGGACGGTACACCATTACTCACGGAAGCCTAAATCAATGTCTTTTCCTTCAGCAGTTCAGTTTAATGAGCTCCTAATAACCAAGCAGAATCTTTTTCAATAAACAAACCATTATATAGAGGTCACTTTGGCTATAAATTGCGTCACTGATTTAATTGAGAAGGATGCTTACACAAAAACACAGCGTTTGCTCCGTGGAAGTAATGTGCTTTTAAGGTTCATCTTTCCTCTGAACTTAGAGTTTTCCACACGAAACCCTTCTGGGAACACACATGCTCGTTTCAGATAGCTGTGCTAGTTGATTAATTACCAGTCCTTTGCAGGAGATCCCTGCTCCACCTCTCAGGTGGCTGGAGGGATTATGCCTAATGCACTTCCAGCGGAGCCAGGTGGGTTTGTTTAAATATCCCATGAAGAGTGATTTCAGCTGAACAAAGTGGGTTTGCCTGAAAGGAAAAGGGAAAACTCAAGTGATCCTTCCTACTGATACAGCTGTGGGGCCAGTAATGCCTCGTGGTGGATAGCAGTGAGCAAAAGGAGCAGTAATGTCGTCACTCGCATCAGCTAGATGTAGTTGTTCAGCTTTAAAACCTGGCTGCCTGTGGACACGCTCCATGGAGGAAGGAGCACACCTTTCAGACCCTGGAACACGTACTTGGAGGATGCCTGTGCTAAACCATGAGCAGAACATCTCACTGGGTTACTACATCCCATTCTTGCAGTAATTAAAAACAGAAAATAGAAAAATATTAAATATACCTCTCTTGTAAGACTAAATAACAAAACAGTTCGGGCCAACTCAACCACTGAATTCCACTGAAGCTTGTGCAGTTGTACTAAGGAGCGCTTTAGAAGCTTCTGAACTTTTCAATGCTGTATCAGCACAGCTGTTTATCAGCAGTTATTAAACACGGCAAAAAAGCTCCTGAAAACTATTTCTTGTGAAATCAGCTTGAAAGAGAGCTTCATTTTCTCAAGTGCAAGAAGGGAGTTTTAATCCCTATGCCTCATCTTGTTAGGTTTTTTTCAGAAAAGTTAAAATTTAGATCTGTTCCCATAAAGACCTCTGGGTGGAAAACCTGATCACTGTAACATACCTAAGTTTAGAAAGAATTAATTTTCCTAATTAATTTTAAATTAAATTTTTCTTGTGTTTGTTCAGTCGTTAATCATATAAAAAGGCAATCTGTTCTTCTGGAGTTCTTTATTCACTAAGTACTTTTGTGCATATTGCTATTTCAGTCAGTCAAATTTGATTTCTTCAGAGTGTTGAATCTCAGTGTCCTTCATCAAATTACGGTTCTCTTTCAGACAGAATCATGTAGATTCTCTTCCTTTTGTTACACAGCAGTTACACCATTGTTTACTGCACAATTCACTAGGTACTTTTTTCTAGTATGTAATTCAGATTCCTTTAGCAACTGCTACAGTGCACAAAGGGTACAGACAACTTTCTGCTGTAATCTAAATAATGATTGCTTTCATTCAGTGTATGATTTATCTTCATGTGAAGGAAATCCATATCCTTTAAGTTACGGCAGAATAACGGCTTGGCCTGCTCAAAAAATACAAAAACCTGTCAGGGGAAAAAAAAGCCTTGTGACAAAACTGTGAGTGCACGTTTTTCTTCTCAGCAAGATGAAAGATTCATCTGGTGTTGACCATGACTAGTATATGAATTTCAAACAAGCCTGTAAGTAGAGAAAGTAGCGGTTGATGTCTTGAACTATTATGTGAATTTTCATCCTAATTAGAAAACAAGTGCTGTGATCGGGAATCCCTATATTGACATAAGTCCTTGTTATATGGCAGAGAGCATGTTTGCTACCCTCTTACTTTACCAATATGCCTAACACTATAATGTCAAATAATTTTAAAATAACTTCTTACACCATCTATTTTCAATTTTTCTGGACACATTTATGGGAAAGAATCTGCTCTATGGATGTTCACATACTGTGTTAGTAATGTCTGATTCACACGAGAGGAGATAAAAACACTGGCAAAAGAGAGTTATCCCACGAGCCTGCTCATTCACAGCACTTGTGTTTTGCAGCATTGCAAGTGGTTGTATCCATGGAACAAGACATTTTAGTGCAATATATTCTCTAAAATTGTTTGAAGAGCTCCTGTTCCCTCACCAATCGTAATAATTCCTGCAAGTATCACAAAAGCAATTCCCACGTGCAGTCAATTTTTTAATTGAAGTAATTAGCAAAAACACACCAAACACTTCAGAGAGTATATTGTTCCAGAAAGAAGACTCCATGTCATAACTAGATAATTAAAACATGCCTGACAGAAATCAGGAGAAAACTCAGCATTGGCATTACCTCACTGAAGCCAAAGGGGTAATATCAGACTAAATGTCAAATGAACCAGTCCCAGTGCTCTTACCTGATGTGGTCGACCCAGCAGAGTGTGCTAGCAAAGACAGTACAATATCGGGTATACCTCAAAATCAACATTATCTAAGTAAACAAACCAATAAAGTAATAAAGTGTTATTCTAGATTTTATACTGCATGCAGGGTTGTGGCTTTTTGTGAGACTCTTAATGGAGTCCTAATTTCTTCTGTTTGGTTTTGCTTATTATTTTTGAAAGAAAACATAGCGCTTCTCTGTACTCTGCCTACTGCCTCCATCTCCTCTCTTCTCTTTTAGACCTCTCTAATGATGTCTCTAGACCACTAGCATAATCTCACTTCATTATTTTAAACAAGCAAGCAGGTGTACCTGTTACATTTAATAAAAGTATTTTTAAGAAACACTGTTGCTTAGTGTGTTAGTGCATTCCTCTCAGAAAACAGCTCTAGCACAGTAAACATCTGCCTCCGTACATAATGCTTTAAAATGTGTTTTTAAGGTACCAAATTAGTATATAATAATATTAATTTCAGGGGGGTTTTCAGTCACCACAACTAAACCAAGTTAATTATGCTGTTGTATTTTTCCATTTATTCACAGTTTTGAAAATAATTCAATGCCCCAACACATAATAAACTAATCAAATTATTAGAATGACTTATATTACATTATACCATGGTCAACAATTTACCCACTAATGCATTATTATATAAATAATTATATATAGTAAGCAATCGTGGCTCCTTCTTCATTTGCATCAGTTTTTGCTAGTGTGGGCTCAGGCTGGTCAGTACCAAACAGACCTGAAAACCACAGTGTTTACAATTGCCCATGGAAAGCAAAATCCACAGACAGTTCTGTTTCAGATCGAATCAAAACATCTCCATTCTTTTTTTCCATAAACAAAATGGAGCAGCTAACTTAGTCGATACCCAGGAAAGTCCCCTGCTGTGGTCGATAGCGCTCGGAAACCCCAGCAGCGCCAGGAGAGGCAGGGCTCTCAGGTGTGCCTGGACTCCCAGCTGCAAAGCCTGGGGTTTAAGCTCTGAAACCACCTACCACAAGGCTCCTGGGCTCGAGGTCTGCAGTCCAGCTCTGGGCTTCCAGCAGCTTGTTGAGATGGCTACTAGAAAACTTTAGTTTTGCTGTCTGCCTGCACGCATTTGGACAAAAGTTTATCAAGAATCAGTGCAGTGGAACATTTTAGTCAATTAAAATGAATAATAGTATTCTGTGACCATAAAACTTTCCGCTGATAGATATCTAGCTAGCCCAACTGTCAGTGAAATATAGGAGAGGGCTGGGTTGATAGATATCCTGAGAGGGACACCAAGTATGATAAACTAATGCTATGTGCATATGCAAACATCTCCTGTATTTTAGAATAAAAGTTGCACTGCATTGATGTATTCCCTGCTCTGGTTTCCCACCCTCCTTCACTATTAACATAAAAATTAACTTCTTGGTACCAAGAGTTGTTTTTATATCCAATTAAAACCATCCAAAAGGGAGGGTATTATGACATTTATAAAAAAATCTAATTATCTTCCTAAAAGTGCTCTTCTAAGAACTAGTGCAATACACTTCTTTTTTGGTAAGAGACTTACGTTGGCTATCACAAGCACAACAGTACAATGCAGGCAAGGACGGAAGGCAGAATAAGGAAGCGTACATGAGAGCTGCAGAAACCACAAAAGCGAAGCTGTTCCAGTGGCAGCATTGATGAACCATACCCAAGTGCACACCGCCTCCGTATCTTATATAATTCACACAACAGGTCTGAGAAGAGCAGTAACCTTCCTGAAGAGTGGGTGTTCAATATATATGCCTTTCCGAGGCTGTTCGGCAAAGACCAAGTATTAACAATGTGGGTGAGGTGCAGAGAGTAAAAGAAAACAAAGATAATTAGAATCACACCGCAGAAAAAAAAGTCTGCGGACATTCTCCGAACTTAGTTTTTCAAAGGTAAGGTTAAAGAGTAACTGAAGAACCTGCCCTTGGGAAGTTGTTTGTCTTAGTGGCTTATTCATACAATTCATCCAGCTCTTAGTCATGCTGGTATCTAACTGATCCTGTCATGCACTTTTTAAAAGTAGAACAGTACAAATCTCCTTCACATTCCTCCTGGAAACTTCTCTCTCCTGTGATGCGTAAAAAAGCTCTTCATAGCATCAAGGATGCTGGTGCCCTGTGACTGCTACTTATTATACCAAGCATGATGGATTGTTTCGCTGTTACTTTGCCCTCACCTCCCTTATTTGTTTGCTGCATTCACCTGTTGCCTTTTATTATATGCCAAGACAACAACATCTTTGAGGCAGCAGCTGCCTTTTTAAATAGATGAGTACAGGACCTTGCACAGTAACAGCACTACAGCTCCCACAATTAACAGTGTTTGCGAGGGAGACGAGACAGCTGCTGCAGGTCCCACATTTATCTATTATATCCTCCGCGCATCGCCACCGCAGAAAGTTAGCATGACAAAAGGCAGTCAAAACTTCTGCAAAATGTTGTGTAGAACAGTTACAGTGTGCTTTTGTGGGGACCAGCATTCCAAGAAAACATCTTTGGAATACTGGAATATCAGCAGGAAGTCCTGTCATTCGCAGGTGTGCTTAAGGATACTCCATAAGCATCATCAGAGGTGCCAAGCAGCCAAACAAGACTATGCCACAGTAAGGCGATTGGGAATAGCCAGCATGGCTTCACCAAGGGGAAGCTATGCTTGACCAACCTGATGACCTTCTACAGTGAAATGATTAGCTTGGTGGATGAGGGAGACCAATGGATATTGTCTACCTGGACTTCAGTAGAACCTTTGACATGGTCTCACAGAAGATCCTCATAGAGAAGCTGTTGACACAGGGGCTGGGTAAGCATGCAGAGAGATGGATTGCGAACTGGCTGAACGACCAGGCCAGAGGGTGGTGATCGGTGGCACGAAGTCTAGCTGGAAGTCAGCAACGAGCGGTGTACCCCAGGGGCCAATACTGGGTCCAGTCCTGTTTAACATCTGCATTAATGATCCCGATGATGGGGCAGAGTGTACCTTTGGGAAGTCTGCAGATGACACAAAACTGGTAGGGTGCGAGAGGGGTGTGAGCGAATGTGGGTGTGAGGGTGTGTGAGGAGGTGTGAGGGTGTGGGAAAGAGTGAGGTGGTGGGTGGGTGTAAGGGTGTGTAAGTGTGTGGGGTGTATGGGTGTGAGGAGGTGTGGGTTTGAGGGGACGTGAGTGTGGATTTAGGGGTCTGTGTGGGTGTGAAGTGGTGGGGGGCTGCGGTTGTGAGGGGGGTGTGGGAGTGTGCTTGAGGGGGTGTGAAGGGAGGCATGTGGGGTGGGTGGGTGTGTGAAGTGGTGTGGGGGCGGTTGTGAGGAGTGGGGGGGGGTGCGGCGTGAGGGGGTGTGGCGGCCGGCGAGGGGGCGGGCGTGCGGGAGTGTGAGGGGGAGCGGGTGTGGCAGCCGCCCAGCTCCGCTCCCGCCCGCGCCCCTCCCCGCCGCCCGCAGGCGCTGGGGTCCGCCGCCGCGCTGCCCGCCCCGCCCGCGCCCCGCAGGTGAGCTCCGGGCGGCGGCCGCTGCTCGCCTCCCCTCAGCGCCGCCCGGGGCGGGAGGGACCGGCGGGGAGCCCGCTCCTTCTCGCCGTCTCCCTCAGAGTGCGCGCTCCCGCCGCCGCGCCGGTGCCTCCTGGGCGGATCGGCCGCGGGGTGTTGCCGAAGGCCGGTCAGGGGACGGCACGGACTCTGTGGGAATGCCGTGCGGGCTGGCACACCGCTCCTCTCGCCGAGCGCTGCCGAGGAGCTGCAGGCGCGTCCCTTCCCGCCCGGCGGGCCGTGATGAGGGAGGAGCAGACGCTGCCGACGGCGACAGGTAAAAAGGCTCCCCTCGCCCTCCCCCGGACGCCTCTGCCCGGTGCAGTGTCGCCTGGCCTTCGCCTTTCCCCACACGAAGGGGGACGGAGCGGTTTTTTAACGTTGTATAGCAGGTAGGGTGGCCAGGGTGCTGAGGAAGGGTTCAGGTCGCTGCCTGAGGGGCTGTACGTGGGGTGTTTGTCTTGCAGACCGATTCTGTCAGGCTCCTCTCAGTTCGAACACCAGTCCCTTCCTTCTCGGTGAATTTTTAAGGGAAAAGCCTTTAACATGCTTACTCTTCTAGCCTGCGTTTACATTTTTCAGGTGTGGTCTCTGTAACTTCTTTGTAGAGAAGTTGCCTGTCCCTGTTTTTTCCAGCTCTCCTTCAGGAAAAACTTTAGAGCTGTTAGGTTCCAAGTCAGGATGCTGTGAAACAGGAGTGAGCAACGACATTGACCTTAATGTAGAGCCCCAGTGAAAACTTTACTCCTCTGGTGCCCTCCACCATGCTCCAGCCACTCTCTGGCGGTACTTATTACCATAGGAAACACCTCCAAATGAGAAAGAGTACTCAGAAAGATGATAAATGCTGTGACAGGGAAAAGGTAGTTAATGAGCTGGCTGGACCTCTCCAAACTATCTTCAAAAGTGCAAACATGGTAGATCCTGAGTGTGAAGACAGGTGAAAAATGTACAGATCCTGGCCATCCTGCATTTAACCTTGGAAAACAGCAAGGCTGAAGAGACAGAGACTTTGCTATGGAAAGTTGCACTTTACAGGCTAGGTTTCCGAAACTGGACTTGATTCTGGCAACTTTGGAGAGAGGAGTGTTGACTGTGTTAGAACGGTATTTTTTTAATCAAAAGTTGCTTTCGCATGTGATACATTTCAACATGTTTATAACAGTGTAGGAAATCAGAGTTCTTGTTATACTGAGAGAATTTATAGGGTTAATGTGGATATGAAGAATCTAAAGAATATTTAAAGGCTTGTGTCCTCAAAGTGTGTAAGCACATCTTCTTTCAGAGATGAGAATCGCTGACTTAATTTTACTGGAATGATTTTAGACTCTCTAAACACTACTGTGAAAGCTTGTTTGTGTAACTCTAAGAGTGCTGTGGCAGAGAGGGCAGAAAATTTGGCTTTCACATTGAAAAAGTGAGGAATATCTTGCAAGAATATTGATTCATAGCATTCCTTTACTTAGTGAAAAAGTTGTTTATACGTTATAACATTGATGAGCTTTTTACCCCTCAATTTTGTGATTATTTACACTGTTAGATGCAACAAAACACAGTGGGAGTTTCTCGTAGTAAGTAAATGCTGTTTACAAATCCAGAAGCAAGGGTTGGAGGAAGAAGTGCTACAACTTTTTAAGTTTTAGTGGCTTTTCCCACTACAATGGCAGCAGAACCTGTGTTAGAATAGGACTCTGGGTTGTCACTCTTACATTTGCCAGCCTGACCTCAGAACAGGACCCAGCACGAATCCACAACAGCAGCTATATCTACTTCTTGGAAACAAACCATCATCAGCTTCAAAAATTGATTTTCATACTACAAGGTGCTTTGTGCTACTTCATCTCAGAGCACTTTCCAGGACGATACTGCTTTTTGAAAATAAAATTAAGCTCTTCCTAGACAGAAGGAGTGTTCCAGGAATATTGTTTGTACAAGAACGCCAGAAGTTTGTGGATAATCTGAAAGAACAGTTCATGATTCAGTGTCACACACTAGGTTGCATAGTTCCACATTCTTTAAACTGCTTTCCTGGCACAAGTTACCTCCACAGCTGAAAGGCAGCTGTGTCACTCCTGACATCTCAGTAACACATGTAGTGGTTCTGATATCGCAGTTAATTAGATTTAGGAATGTTTTATAATCCGAGTCTGTCTAGCATCAATGTGTGATGAATTATGAAATAAATTACTTTTATAGGGAATCTGCTTGAACTGTGGTCTTTCACTTCAAAATAGCAAGCTGTGGGTTTTTTTGGAGCAGGTTGTACCCAGTCCAGGTGTGGCACGTGTATTTCCACTGAGCTGATGGCAGTGTGGGTCTTACAAAAGTCCAGCTGCACTTTGTTCCCACAGTGGCAGTTTTAGGATGACACAGCTCCAAGCGCATTCTCCTGTAATTAACAGATTCTCCAGATGCAATCATGGTTATCTTCATCCAGCATTTAAGAATGTATTCTACGTTAGGTTGTTCCAGTTGCAAATCTGTAACACTTCCTTTTAATCGTATAGTTTCTGATTCTGAAGTATTTGTGGATTTTTATTCCCTGCTTTGTATTTCTTTCTCCACTTTCCTTTGCCCCCATGCTGTCCCCTTTTCCTTTGCAGTGCAAAGTGTAGATCAACCTATAAATAACATGGCTGAACCTTAGCAGCAGTGGTTCTTGTGCTCCTTCTTTCAGGGATTAACCAGCCTGCTTTGCAAACCTGACAGTCCCAGCCTGCAGATGTAATGATTTGTTGGGTTTCTGAAATGAAATTTGTTAGTACCTAAAAGCCTTGGTGAGATCTCGGGCACACTGGAACTGCTGACCTGCACAAAAACATCTTGGGCTTTCTCCAGGCCAGGTTCAAACAACATCCTGGCTACACAGTCAGCTCCAAACATTAACTACTGGTTTAGCCTTGTCTTCCTCCACCCTCACGCACGTTAACAGTCCTGGTAAAGTCTGCGGAGACAGTGAGTTTAAGCAATTGGAGGCATTAGATCAGATAATGTCAGAAAACCAGTCTCATTTTAGCATTGACCTGCTGCATGACTTCAAGTCGCATTCTCCCCTTTCTGTGTCCATTAATATTTAATGTTCTTCTGGCCATAAAAGGTATTTCTACAGACAAAAAGACTTGTGTAAGAAGTGCTATATGCCATCACTTAAGTAAAGCAAGCAGTCAAGTATCAGAAGAGGTTTAGATAAATATGAAAGAAATGTAAAATCACCAATGACTTCCAGGTAGGTCAAAAATAAGGGAGAACACAACTAGAATTCCAGCACATGTGCTGTCTAAAAGATATTCTCTTTAGTTTGTTTCTGAAAACCTAAATGCACAAATTAATTGGATATTTTTATAAAAGACTTGATAATAATCTTGAATATATTACTTGTCAAAAATATGCATTTCATAATAATGATTTGCACATCAATGAACGCTGAGCTAGACACTACTGACTCATGTACTTTCAGTATAATGGAATGAATTCTTAAAGTATTTTCAACACAATTACTTTTTAAAAATGTTTCATCAAGACAGATGGGGAAAAAAAAAATGAACCAGCTGGTGAAAAGAAGATGATAGTACCACAGCAGTGTCCCCACTCTCAGCAGTGATCAGAAGTGGGATGTTTACTCTCATGAGGACGGACAGAGAAGTTCTGGCCCTCGTCCATCCTCCTTAATTTCTCAGAACAGGACTGCAGTCGTAGATATACAATGAACAGTCTTTGTGAGGGCTGTAAGCCCAGAAATAAATGCTACCAGCGGTGAACTGGTTCATCTCATGTGTTTGTCTCCTATTTTTTTTCCTGACGTACCAAATATTGTGAGGTGTCTTACCCAAAAACATGCTATGCATGACCATTATTACACCATGTCACCAAACAACAACTATATTAAATAATAGTTAAATACTTAATTAGCATGTTGGATGTATGAAGCCTTGTAACTCACTGTTTTTATTGTGACTGATAAGCTAGTTAATGTCACTGCTTAGCGAAAGCACCTGCAGCTGCGGAGCATGATGCTATGGAGTGAAATAAACAGGGGACAGAGAGGGAAGAATCCATGATAAAAAGTCGTGTGTATTTCAACTGACTTGTTTTGTTTGTTTGTTGGTCTTTTGGAACAAACTACATTGATATCATTCTTTGATTTTGGAATTAAAACTCCAATATTGAAGAAAAATAGAGCAAAATTACTGCTCTTCAGTTATTCACCAGAACATTACTAGTGCTTTCAATGGTAAATAAAAATGAGTCTCTGTTACTTTCCTTTGCAGTTAAACTAATTAAACATTTTTATTTCTCTAGAAAGATACTGTAAACAAATGTAATTTTCATATCCATGTCTAATTTTGTCTTGGAATTATATTGCTCTGCCAACTGTTAAATATTGATTTTTTTTTTTTAATTTAAAGATTTTCCCTACACATGGGTAAGCAAGCACATGAAAGACAAAAATAGAAGTAATTTAATTGTATTACTTGCATGTATGCAGGTGTACATTCATACAAGACCTTTCATTGTTTATACCACATAAAGCTCTTAATTTTTTTGTGTGAAACTTCCAGATTTTCTTTGATGCTATCAAATATTTCTTTTGTTTTAGAGCCAATACTGTCGGCCCAAGTACCGGACTCCTCTCGGCCCACTGATCCCCATGATGAGTGGGACAGGCTGTGTATCGCTTCGTTTATGCTGTTTCACTCAGACTAGTACGTTTTCAAAGCAGCATAAGGAAGGTAGTGTACTTCCACAATATAATTACTTTTATAAAAGGCGTTAACATTTATTTTCCAGCCATTTAACAGTTTCTTCTTAGATAAAAAAATATTTTACTACACTTGCTTTTCTTATTTATTAAGACACATGAACCTTCTTTTTCTCATTAATTTCTAGATGTTTAGCATTGTCGTTTTATGAGAATAAGTGAATGTGACACAGTATCTCACATCAATGAAAATGCTGCGGGGTTCGTTCAGTTCTTGTTTCTAGCACTGATGCAAATCAGGAGTGGTACAACTGTAGCGCAGCCACATGGGTGTAGTCAGTATAAAGCCATTACAGTGTGGAGAATTAAACTTTTTTTGCAGCTTATTTGGCAGAGTGTGACAAAAGAGAGAGCAGTCCAGAACAAAAAAAAAAAGTGTCAGCGATACTTTAAGCATCTGTAAATGTTACAATTATATCCAAATATTATTTTAATTTTTGAATGCATTTGTTGAAGTCTAGGGGGTGGGAATACCTTTTCTTTTTTTCCCTTCATACTCTTTTCACAAAGTACTGGGGTATTTACAGGAGCAATTCATACAGTTAAATCCTCTTTTTTTTCTTTTTTTTTTTGGGGGGGGGAGGCGCTTTTTACCTTCTCTGAAAACCAGGTGTTCTTTGCAGCCACTAGGAAGGTGTGAGTGAGACAAGTGCGATGGCCGAAATGGTGGAGCTGCCAGGGGAGGGGAATTCCCTGATAAGAGCCGTCTATCAAAGCCGCCTTCGCCTCACCAGGCTGTTACTAGAGGGTGGCGCCTACATCAACGAGAGCAATGACAGAGGTGAAACCCCTTTAATGATTGCTTGTAGGACAAAGCATGTGGACTCCCAGAGTGTCAGCAAGGAGAAAATGGTTAAATACCTCCTGGAAAACAAGGCCGATCCAAATATACAGGACAAATCTGGAAAGACAGCCTTGATGCACGCTTGTCTGGAAAAAGCAGGCCCTGAAGTGGTATCTCTCCTTCTGAAAAGTGGAGCTGACCCAAGCCTGCAAGATCACTCCAACTGCTCTGCACTTGTGTATGCAATAAACTCTGAAGACAGAGAGACCCTGAAAGTTCTTCTTAATGCCTGCAGGGCGCGAGGGAAAGAAGTCATCATCATCACAACGGACAAGTCCCTGTTGGGAACGCAGAAAACAAAGCAGTACTTAAATGTCCCTCCTGCAGACCTTGAGGAATGCCATTCCCCAACTGCTTGCACTTCCCCATCGGAAATAGAACTGAAAACATCTCCATCCCCACTTTCAAGTTCAAATGAAACTAAAAAAGCACTCTTCAGCTTTAAAGAGCTGGATCATCCAAGAAGCATGGACAACTCATCTCAAACAGTTTCACCGACGAGAAAATCCAGCTCAACAAAAGTTGGGTCCAAGCTGGCACAAGTGCAGTGGCTACAGTCTGAGCCTTGGATAAAGAGCTCTCCGTCACTGTTTCACCAGAATAAAATTGCCTCTTTACAAGAAGAACTTCAGGATATTACTCCAGAAGAGGAGCTCTCTTTTAAAGTCAATGGCCTTGCCTTATCAAAGAGATTCATCACCAGGCACCAAAGTATTGACATAAAAGACACCGCTCATTTATTGAAAACCTTTGATCAAACTGGATCAAGGAAATTATCATATGATGAGATAAACTCTCAGACTCCTTATGCTGAAGAGAAACATAACCCCAGTGGGATTCCTGTGGGTAAGGATGCCAGTTTGGGACAAATCGGCTTTATTTCAAACCTCAGTAGCGTTATCCAGAAAAGATATTTAGGAGCAAATCACTACAGCTCTGATTCTCAGTTAACTACTAGTCTAAGTCCTGCTGCTGCAGAAGACAGTAAGTCAGCGATAGGAAAGAAAAAGATCCTTTCTCCATCTCACTCTTTGTTATCAAGTTCTAGAGAAGTACTGGAGAACATGCGTCCTGTTACCCTGAGCAGGAGAAATCAAGCTTTTCTAGAAAGACGGGGTTCAGGAGCCTTGTTGTTGGATCATATTGCTCAAACAAGACCAGGTTTTCTTCCACCACTGAATGTGAATCCTCACCCCCCAATTCCAGATATTACTTTCATAAACAGGGTTTCTGGGATGATTTCCCATGGACAAAAACACTTAATACCAGCAGCACCTGCTTTCCCTAGAGAGACCAAAACCACGAAAATGCTGCTAAGGAGACAGTCATTACAGACTGAGCAGATTAAGCAATTAGTGAATTTTTAACAGGGAATTAAAGGGTTACAAAATCTTTGGAATATGTACATATTCACTGCGCTATCTGATTGCAATGATACATATCACAAGAGATAGCAGGTCTGTGATGTAAGGCGCTCTGCTTTGGAATGAGTTAAATAGCTTAGAGACTACATGAAAAGACATGCTTAACTAATGATGCTGCTTTCTGCAAACTGAGGAATATTTATTATACTGTTTTCTTAATGTTTTCAACTTCAGCACTGAAATCTTACCCGTGACAGGCTGAACCTGCAAAGGGTCTTAGGCACTGCAGGTCTCATTTTAGGTTGGAAATACTACCACTCCATGGTTTCCCCAAATGTGTACTCTTTCTCCACCCAGAAGGGTGGTACACGGGGAATTTGGGAACTTGAAACATTTGACTGTGATGCTGGACGTCAGCCTGACTCTGTCCAAGTTGTGCAATATCCAGAAATCCCAGGCACAACCAGTGTGCACAAAGGGTGGGCAGTGGCAAGCGTACATAGGCAGCGTCTTCTGGCTTCAATGGCTTCACTGCAGGTAAACGGACGAGACACAGAGTCAATGACACTCGTGTTGCAGAGCTGTGTTGCACGCATAGCTACGCCCGGGAAACCCCAGCTGAAGACTGGGAGCCTGTTTTAGATGCCTTGCTGCCCGATGGAAGTCCGTCTGATAGGCAGAGCACTGGAGAGCCCAAGTTCAGCACACGACACCTGGGAGAGTCAAGAAGCCAGCACAGTGAGCAAGAAGTCCTGAATAATCTCATGTAAAATGACTAAACCCTGCTCGCACTGTCCATTAGGCATGTCAATCAGCGTTGGCTTCTCAAACTATGGGACTGCTGGAATCTGCTCATTTGAAAAGAGGAAGGGTGTGGGGAGGCAGAGGCTGTATCTAAACTAGGGTCCATTACTTTCTGTAGTTCCTAACTCCCCCAAAAAGGAGACCTCCACATCATGCAGGAGCTCCTTCTGCCTAGTCACAGGCCTGGGTTTCTTTTCAAGACAGGATACAGATGGTGGGACACATCCAGATGTTGTCTTGATCAGTGAGGACATGTCATACACACGCTTGGGAGCAAGGAAGAGCTCTGTCCTCCTGCTCAGACCTAAAAAAACCCTGACAGCTATGACGCTCACCTGGGAGATGGAAGTCCTCATTTTGCCTAATTTTAAGCAGAGGACTGAATTTCTTACAGATGAGAAATGCTCCTTTGCCTCCGAGCTATTGCATATTTTTAAGTATCTCAATCTAAAAATCTATTTTTCCTTCCCATTCAGTGTTCTGTGATTCCAACCATCTATCCTGTCTTTGTGCGTATTCCACAGATGCTTGATTTCTGGTATTGCATTTAGCATTTTATAACTCATCTTCTAAAAGATTGAGAAATATTGAATGTGTTCTGTTTTGTCATAAATTACAGAAATTAATTGTATTGAAATTGTGTATGTATAATGTGAATTTCTGTATACTGACATACTTTTTTTCTGAAAATACATAGTGGGTACTATCTGCCTTCTTGCAGCTTCAGTCAAAATTCACCCAGTCTGACACTGCCTAACAAATAACTGTAATGTTATTTAGCTTTGCCCTTAGTATAAGACAATTTCAAGTGGGTGATAAACATACAGTCTCTGTAAATACCTTTTTATGTAAAAATATAAAAATGTCCAAAAGTTCCTAATATGCATATTTTAAAGAAGGGAAGATTTGACATCTGGAAAGTAAACGAGTATGGTTTACATCTCTACACAACAGAGTTGTATATCAAGCGCTGATCTGAAACTACAGATTTAAATCTTGAAATAAATTTTGTGACCGAGTCTCTCCCATCTATAGCGATGATGGCTAGAAGGCAGATGATCTTACCACTGATGCTCTGGGCAAGCTCTCAAAGGTAGCTAGAATAAGCAAAGATGCAAATCTGTATCACAGTTGTCAAAATTAATTCTTCCCCACAAAATACAGGTCTTAAAAGCCGTGCTGTCCTTTGTTCTCAGTTACAGCTCTGCTGACTTGGGATGCGCAGCATTCTGGCGACAGCTGGGAAGGCTCATGGTGAGCTGCGCTGCGCTATCGTGTTTGACTTACTCGCAGATGACTGTCACGCTTCTTTAGTTTCTTACCCCTCAAGAGCAATCAGTACCAGTCACAAAAACGTTGGGTTTTTTTTTTAATTACAGATGGGCTATTCAGCCACTGAGACTCTTGGTCATTTATGGACTGGCTGGCAAACTCTGGTCTCTGCACATACACAAACAATAAGTGTTCACTATGTTAAAAAAAAAAAACCAAACACCACCTGAGTTTGAACATTAAGCATCCAAAAATGAGGAAGTTACAAAAGTGAAGTTACGTACATTTTAAGAGCTCTTACGTACTGGTGGAAACATGGTGAAGCTGATGGAGTATTTGGTTCCATGCAGGTTCTGCCTCTTACTTCAGGAGATGTTGGATCAGCACCCGCATATACCAGGTAGAAACAAGGTCTATGTGGAAATATTTTTATGGCAGAAAAATTATGTGGAACAGCATATGTCAATATGAAATTATTAACTGGGTATAAACTGGTCCCTACAAACACCATGTACAGACACAATATACTTTTCAAATGTTTTCATGATATTATAAATGGAAACGGCAATTTATAGTCTGTTCATCTCATAATGAAGTTAAATATTTGAAGCCAAAAATATATCTTTAAAAAAATACAAATACTTTGTTAGAAAAAATCAGCTAACAGATCAGATGATCTAACTGGTATCATTGCTGAAGGTATAAAGCCTGACTTGTGCTGTATTGATTTTATAAAATTACCTATATGGGATTACTGCTCCCTCAACTGAAACAGTGATTTTTTTACAAAATGCTCAATGGAGGAAAATGGCAAATGATGCAGAAGTAATATGAAAGGTTAACATTAGTGTTTGTTGTTGCATCAATGTTACAAGTGACCTTCAAAGGAAAAACAATTCAGTTTTGTTCTCTTGATGTTGTTATGGTGCATAAATAAAAGTTATTTTTTCCCTCCATTCAGGCAATATGGAAATAGACACATCCTTTTATTCACCACTGAGGAGATGCTGAGTCACTACCAAGGTAACTCACTCCTAAGTCTTTCTCAGGCTGTGTCTATGCAGGAAAATTGGAAGTTAATTAGATTTAATCCAACATAGCCAAATTTGTACAAAGTATTGTGTGAGAGAGGCTCTTTCAGTCTGTCGGTAGCTTACTGTGGTTCCACTTCGGTGGAGATACACTTCTGCCATCTCTGAAGTCTTAATTCTCGTCATTTTCCAGTCATCCATAATGTCTTTTAAGCAAAGAATGGGAAGCAAGACCTGAATTTATAACGTTAAATCACCCCCCGCTCCCCAAAACACTGAAGTTTACAAACAACAAAATAGCTTTCTGGTGTTTCTATGCATCTTAATAAAGAAAACACGACAAGATGAAACGATTTTGTTGGTAGTTTTAAGAGCTGTGGCTTCCCATCCAGAGAGAACCATCCGGACTAGTTCTCACACACTACAGTGAAAAATTAGTGAAGCTCATCCACTTTAACTTAGAGAAAGATTAATGACATAAACCCTTAAACATTCGTATTTTAAACTATATAAAATGGAAGTGGCATTTCTGTGAGCAAGCATTCCTGTCAACACATGCTACAGCTTTCAGTAAAATACACTACCTATGAGATAACTGATTTTGAATCTATGTGATAAGGTTAGAAAGGTGAAAAACATTTTTCTTTTGGTTTTCACTTTCTCTGCACAATGCTGTGAAACCACACAATGAAAGTAACTTCTAGACAAATAGTGGTGGCCTCACAAAAAACAGTGATCATCTAAACCACTTCATATTTTGGTTTAAGAAATCTAATAACAGTAAGTCACTACACAAGAATGCTGTAAAAAAGCTAAGGCGTGGTGGTCAAATCAGAGTTTTCAAAATATCCTTCCCTGCACTTTTTGTTTGTTTTTGCTTTAACAAGAAAGGTATTTGGAGTTGCTTTGTTTTGATTTTTGTCTTTCACAATTATGCAGCACTTCCAAAAGAATACTGCCATAATTTGATGCAGCTACACAAGAGAAATAGTAAACTAAACCAGTCACTAAATTCCTTTTTTTCCTCAACAATCCTTAATAGGACCTTCATCATTCTGCATCTGTTATGCAGTACAACTAATTAATTTTCCAACTAAAATCAGGTATTTATAAATAAATGGATTCTTACATTAGTAAACCATTATTCCATTAGTTGGCTATTTTGTTCATGTAACAAGACCATGGCTTGTTCTAGAAGGACCAACATTAGTCACAACCAACCATCCTACTAAAAACATTAACACTGTATTCATAAAAGGGGCAAGTTGTTTTTTTTAAATTAATGTTGAAATCCAGAATTAGAGGGAAGAATGCCTGTTTTAAAATAATTCCAGAAGTCACACATTTTCACCTTGAAGTATCACTGGCACTACAATACCTTCAAGGAGATCAGGTTTGATAAGGCTACATCTTAAAACTCAGTTGTTTGGTTTTTTTTTCAGAGTAAAAGGGATAAAATTCTTTTTTTTTTTTTTTTTTGACTAATTGTTCTGATAAAATACCCAGCTATTAATCCTTTTTAAAAGACAATAGGTCTTATACTCCTTTACACGAGTTAAACTTATTTTTATATATATAAAAAATTCCTGCAGAATTCCTGTTCTTCACAGGAGGACACCTGTTACCTGAGACAGGCGTCTCCTTGGCCGATGAAGGGTGTAGCTGGTTGAAAGAAAGCACAGACCTCCTAGGAACATCCTTGGCTTTAGCATTTCACACAACTGAAACCAAAGCCAGCTTCTTTTACTGGTACAGAAGGGACAACAGCACCCGAGGACTTAGATTAGGGACCAGGGCACTCTGGTGATATGAGCAGTTACTTTGTACAAATCCTTTACTTCAACAAATTCCTTGCACGTATCTGTTAAAGCTCGACAATGATGAAAATAAGTTTGTAATAACCAAACTATAGGAATTACAGAAGAATTACTTAAAACTCTTTTTGCATCCGTATTAATCCTCTGCGGTAGTATGTATTATGTAGCAGGTGAAATGTGTCCTTAAATCATAAAAAAAAAATCCAGGCTGAAAGGAACCTCTGGAGGTCTCGTCCAACCCCCAGCTCAAAGCAGGGCTTGCTTCAGCCATACTGCCCGTCTAAACTGGGATTTGGGAAGCCAAGGTATCAACAGTTCAACACTCAAGGAAGCACCAGAAGACTCAGAGTTATCAGCGTGAAGTCAAAACCACCATTTCCAATTTAACCATAAAGATGGCACCTCCTGTTCTGGCACCACACTGTAGATCATCTAGTGTTAATTCAGAGGTTCTGCCCCAAGCAGGGAAAAAAGTTAATTTATGTTCAGCCATTTAAAAAACATGCTAAGATCTTAAAATGAACAGTGAAGGTATTTTTTGAGAGTTGTATACAGTCCGGTTTATTCCCAGATTCCTGAAATCCAGATGCAGATGCATGCTGATGAACTGTAATTAATTCCTGTATTTCTTCCCTGAAGACATCAGCTAACAATTCTGAGCACTTCCACAAGCTGCCACAGGTGCACGAGTTACAGCCTTCTCTCTCAAAAGCCAGTCCATTTGAAAATACAAACTTGACCTGTACGCAGATTTTAAAAACCCAATAATGAGAACACCTTTCTAAAAGACATTTTAATTCGGCTTGGACAGATCCCCATTGAGATTATGAATTTGCATATGCAATTTTTTTCTGCTACCGCAATAGGGGGAATCACAATTAGGTGGTGAAGGCAACAGCTGTAATGGCAGAAGGATCGCTGAAAAATTCAAGGGAACCAAGCCAAAGTATAAGGATATTAAAAAACAACATACAATTGCCCCCAAAATGTAGATGTTCGAAATTCAGAGGACAACAGAGTAAAATACCTTGAATTTTACTGGAAGTACAATAAAAAAACCCTTCTTTATTATGGGTTTTTAATGAATAAGCTCTGCTGTGGCAGTCCAAGATGTTTTCCCCAGATGCTTATTGCACCGATCTGCCAGAAGTTACTGCTCCTGCATAAGGGAACATGGACCTTAATGCCACAGTGCAATTCGGAGTTACTGCAGTGTGGAGCGAGTATTTTCTTCAACTGTGCTAGTAAAAGGGTAATAACACAATAATTACAGTAATTTGCAGTAAAACAATATATCAGAAGTAATAGCAGCTACAAGAACCTAGTAACATCTCACTTCACTGCAAAGACATACGCCAAAACCCATCCGTCAAAGCCCTGCAAGAGAGGCAGAGCTAAAGGCTTGGATGTTACCTAGCAGCCCTTACTTTTGCACATAGGTTAGTACAAGATTTATACATAAAACTCTTGGTAAAACTGACAGTAAATGTAACAAGTTAATTGATAGAAGATAAGCCTAGGCATCAGGGAATCACACCGCATAGGCAAATAGGTATTCCTGCAACAAAAAATTAACTAAAGAATAAATGTCTGTGAGCATCAAAACACAGCAACAACAAAAAAATTGGTCGTCTTTTAATCACCAGTTACAAAAGTTCCTGATGGTGGGCTGCAGAAGTGGAGGTTTATGTAAACCTGATTCTGCACAAGGGAACCGGGAAGGTTCAGATACAGCTTCCTGGGGCTGTTGCACAAACACTGCTGATATAAAAAAGATGGCATGCGCCAGGTGCTGGAATCAAATTCTTCAGTATCCAAACAAAGCACAATAAAAACCACAAGTGAAAGCTTTACAGTGCTCGGACTCAAACATTAAATAGGGTTTAATGGACAGTGCAGAAATAAATCTGTAGTAACATTAGCAAATGGCCTGATCATAGACAGCTGGCTGATAAAGAAAACATAAAAGTCTTTAATTTGAAGGTTTTAATTGAACAAAAAGTCTGGGTTTGTTTCCAGTCAGAGTAGGCCAAAACTGAATAATTCTTCAGATGATGCTGAAGATGGAAGATGGGGAGAACTACTTTTGAAAATGTGTCTTTGGGGGCGTTTTCTTCAATTCCACAGCACATTTAAACAATACAAACCTCAGAATATCAGCTTCTGTTTTGCTTTCATCATTATACTTGCATGTTACTGCAGGATATTACTGAGTAGTTGTGCAGGACTAATGATGTCAGTTCTCTTCTGTAACATGTTATTTTATCTATTTAGTAAGTTCCATCAAGTTCACAGAAAAATACAAAGCTTGAACTACACTTGCAGTAAATTAGAAATGTTTTATTAATCAATTAACTCACCTGGACATCCTGAACAATACCTAATTCTATTAAAGTCAACAAGATTTTTCATGTAAAAAGGACAATTAAGTCTAAAAACCTGGCTGAAAGATATAAACAGACATGAAGCAACACCAATAGAGAAAATGATTCCACAAAGAGGTGTCAGAATTTACAGCTCCCAAATAAAGTTTTAAGTACAAAGAATAGATCACTGACAGAAGGTTTAAAAAAAAACAAAAAACGACAGCAACAGCTAGAGTAACATAGAACTGCCACAGATCCCTGTTTCCAACAGAAAAAATAACTGGCTTAATTTCACCTTTATTATCTCACTGCCAGCCCCACAGTTAACACATCTTATTTTAGGAGAATATTTGTATGAAGACTGGCGTGAAAACAGAGAAACAAATTCAAATGAATTTATTTATGTGCATGTCAGACCAGACTGACATAAACAACATAAATGACTTCACAGGAAATGAAGAGATCCAGGGGTAAAAAAGAATACGTACAGAAATTCAGATATATAGGACAATCCATATAGAATAAACAAATTCCCCATACAGTCAAACCCTTCCATCACTGCAAGAATGCTTCACAGAATTCATTTCTATCATTTTCTTAAATCTAGTTTTACATGTCTTGTTACCTTAATTAACTTCTCTGGTAAACCAGATCATATCTTTTAATTTTATCCGAATTTCCCTGTGAATATACGTGCCATATCCACATATATTGCTCAGTGATACTTCTTCCATGATGTCTGCACCCTTAAAAATACTTCTGGCAGTTGCTGATAATGTTTTTTACTTAATAGTTAAACCAGTTTTAACAAATCCTAATACTTCAGGTGGTTATTGGTAAGTGGGAAAAAGGTTTCTAAATAGCAGAAAAGTCTGCTGGTGTAGACGCAAAAAGGCCTAACCAACTGAAAGGCGAAATCCCTCAAATCAATAAATGTAACTGCCTGCAACAAGGAGCTGAAACAAGATCTAGGAGTCCATGCTAGTCCTAAACATTTATACAAATTGTGGAACAAAAGGACAACAAGATACTTATGTCTTTAAATCTATTAGAAATAAATGTATGGCTAGAAGGTATTGCTGCTTCTGAATGACCAGCAATGTCTTGAAAAGAAATCTAAACTAAGTCTAGAACTAGTAAGGTGTTCAATAAGAATAATATAAAAAACTCAGTGCTCTTTAATGGCAACTTTCATTCAAAAAATGAACATGGCTACAGCAATGTGTCCTGAAGCTATTTGCTTTATGTCCCTCAAAAGCAAATTCTGTTATTCAGACACCCGCCTGACTCATTTTGGCTAATGCAGCTATGTTGCATTTGATTCCAAAAGCTGGCTGATGTCCCCTAAGTGCTTCTTGTTCAATGGTGTATCCCAGAAAATAAAAACCTCTAACTATACTATTTCCTCCTAGTTTACTGTACATACTGTAGATTCAAAGCAATGCTTGTAACTTCGGTTTAACTGGTGCTTTGGTCAGTCACGTATCCTGTTCTCCCTGAAGGGGCGTTAGGTGAAAGGCTCATCACCCAGAAGAGGATACTGCATGATCCGATCTGCTAGCGCGCCTGTTCACGCAACAGCTCCGGAGCCTGTTTTAGTCAAAATGATCTGAGTCAGAAAAGGGTCTCTGAAGTACTGAAAATATTTTCCATAGTTATGATCAGTTAGGAAACTTCCTCCCATGGTATAGCAAAGTATGCGTGCAAAGCACAAAGAAACAGATGCTATAAAGAATTGAGAGGTTAAATCTGTTCAGATCAGATCACGTTGTCACAGTGAACTAAAAAATAAATCATTTCTCCAATTCATTAAAAGGAATCACACTGCCAAACTGGACCTTCTGGTGGTTACTGCCTTTCACATTGCCTGATTGTGTAAATTAATTTAAGTAAGTACTCTGTTTAACTATTCCAAGTACAGCTAGATAGTTTTCTTCCTTATTTGGAAAAGTATTGCCTAATTTTACCCAAATATATCTTAGTATGTGATAAAAATGATGAAAGCTCTACCCCTCAATAATGTAAAACGATTACTAGATAAACCTGGTAAAGGAGCTGTAGGTAACAACAAGGAATCCTGAATTATAATGACTGCATAAAATAATCATATTTCAAGATTCAGGATTAATAAATATAACTAACTTTTCTATCACAGTTCTATTAATACTATAAAAAAAAGTCATAAGAACCAAAAATTGCTGTATTTAACTCTTTAGTATACAGCCTGTCCGGTGTTGCGTAAAACATCAAAGTTAAAAAAATTCATACATGTGAGAGGAATAGGAAGAGGAGGGTAGGAAGATGCCAGAGTAACATCTCTTCACAGAATCAGCTTTCATTTAGAAATCACAATCTCCTCTGTCATTGTGAAAAAAAAAAAAAATCTGTAATATTTGGCAAAAGACAACAATACACAGCTTGTGTTTCAATCTGCACAGATTTCAGTATCTGTGTCCATTTTAAGGGATGCAGAAGCAAGAGAGCCAAAAAATGCTTAAAATTAAATAGGTCGGACTTTTCCTGCAGGTGGTAAGGGTTGCAATTTTAGTTTTTCTCAATGGGAAGTTCAACTTTTGAAAATTTTTGAAATCATATTCTGAGAGTTAAAAAGATGCAAAATCCAGGAGAATGTAGAAAATAACTACTATCACATAAATGTATAATTTTTGCTGTAAGCACTAATCGCTGTACAGCTATTTCATTCTTAGACCCTCAGAAAGGCTTTCACAAAGACTGCAGGAGAACATTTTACAGAACTCCTGTTATACTTAAAATTTAGTTTAAAGCTCCTGAAAGAACCACCAGCACTTCTCTATCTTATAAACCACTCTAGCTCTTTTAATGCTGCCTCTGATGTGTACCTCACTGTAATCCCTCTTTGTGCTTTATGTACCAGACATGATTATTCTTCATTTTGGGGGTTCTGTTTGCCCCAGCACCTCCTGCAGTGCAGCTACAACTCCAATTCAGCCTTCTCACAACCCAAGGACAATGCTGCTGATGGCTCAGAGAGCACGGAGGCAAGCCATGGCGTGGAATGCACAATTACCACATTGCAGAGAACCCAATTAGTTTTAATTCGGGAAAAATAACCATTCTTTCTCCCTGGAATGTGTAGCATGATGGATCCCACTCTTCAGATCTAGCAAACATAATCTTCTATTGACTATGAGCAAGAACATTCTCAATTGCACTGGCATTAAAAACAGAGTGTATCAAGATGAGCTACAAAATAACCCCTTTGGGAATTGCACATTTCTGTACTTAATACAGTCTTGACTCTTGTCCTCCCCTATAAAAAGCAAAAACAGGCTTTAGTAGAGATTGAGTGTCCCATAGACTTTGGCTTACACAAAAGCAGTTAGCAGCAAATTATCTTGGTCCACAACTATCAGATGGGGCCATTCTGGCCTTTATATGCTTGCAGGGAAGAAGTACTAGGAATACTTGGGTAACACGAGTAGCCTTTACCACGCACCACTGAGTGAATGAGATGGAACATGCATATAATGAGTAAGTAACAATTAAGCCTGTCAATAAAGTGTTATACAAAAACTCCTCCAATAACCACAGGTGTGTTCTGTACAATTCTTTTGGTAAGGAAATGCATTTCTCTGAACAAGAAATCTTCATGTTTAAAGAAGCTAATTATTATGAGGTCAGACATTGCCTGCTTTGTATTTACTATTCTACTCCTATGGCTTTTTTGAATTCAGAATTTTTTGGCTCTAAAATGTCATAATAAATCCTACTTTTATCAAACTTTTCTCGGATGTAAAGCAAATCTTCTACAGAATACACATCTTCCTTTCCTGTCCAAACAGTGAGGCTGTATCTATATCCAAAAAAAAGGGGGGGGAGGGGGAGAGAAAGAGAAAAACGAGAAAAAAAAAAAAAGAAAAAAGAATATGTTACTATTTTAAGATAAAGCATGTAAGACAGAAAGACATTGCACTAATAAACTGCTAAAAATATTCAGGACTATGGTATCTTAATTTTAGGAATGTAATTAAATACCGAAAACTTAATCTCCTTTAGATTTCAAAGTTAAGCAACCGCAATTTATGAACTATCAGAATTAACAGTTTTATATGTACCTGCCCTCCTCACCCCTCTACATCAAGGCAAGTCACCACTCTCTACCCTCCATTTGTGCTACAACCGAGAGTACCGAGAGTGCCTCCGATCTTCTTGTTATCACAATGGCTTCAAGTTACTGGGAAAAGCAATTGCTGGATCAAAATGCTACCCCAGAAACAGGCGTGCTCAAACACACCCTAGTTTGCACACAGGGTGCACCGAATGCTTGGTACAGACAGACTAGCTGAAGAATATGACGGACAGTCTTTAAATAAACTTCTATTTGACATCTGCAAACTAAAATTTGCAGAGGTCTATTCCTTTGCCACGTTTTTTTTTTCCTCATTGCGGAGGTAAGTCACACAATTTGGCTCCAGTCAAACTTCAATTTCTTGCTCCTAAAGCTAAACTTGCAAGAACTTCCCAAGGAGGACTGGGAATTTTTTAAGATGGACAGTCCTACACTACCCAGGACAATCTGTCTGTAGCCTGGTCCTTGTGAAAACAGTTCTGCCAAACCTAGCAAGGAGTGAAATAAAAAACCTTAAGCAGATAGCCAGCAAAGAAATTTACCAGACTGAGCATTTAAAGTTTGACAAAGTAATAAATAGTTACAAGCAGAGCATTAGAACAGAAAATATGAGGCTATCTCAGTCATAGGTGATTTTCATACTCCATGTTTTGTCACCTCAGTGATGTGTAGTGATGCCATCTGATTAACTGAATGTTCTTCTGTATCACATACACTTTTCTCATTAATTGCACAGACTTCATTACAACTTTTCAAAAAAACGGAAGAACTTCGAAGTATCATTTAAAGTCAAAAGCATTACCCTCTGTCCTGGTTTCAGCTGGGATCGAGTTAATTTTCTTCCTAGTAGCTGGAATAGTGCTGTGTTTTGGGTTTAGGATGAGAATAATGTTGAGAACACACTGATATTTTGGTTCTTGCTGAGTAGAGTTTACACCAGTCAAGGACTTTTCAGCTTCCCCTGCTCTGCCAGGTGCACAAGAAGTTGGGAGGGGGCACAGCCAGGACAGCTGACCCAGACTGGCCAGAGGGCTATGCCATACCGTATGGCGTCATGCTCAGTACATAAACTGGGGGAGTTGGCCGGGGGATGGTGAGCAATTGTATCATTTATCACTTGCTTTGTATATTATTATTGTATATTATTATTATTATTATTATTACTACTACTACTACTACTACTACTATTATTATTATTCTATTTCATTTTATTCAATTATTAAACTGTTCTTATCTCAACCCACGAGTTTTCTGACTGTCACCCTCCCAATTCGCTCCCCCATCCCACTGGGGTGGGGGTGTGAGCGAGCGGCTGCGTGGTGCTTAGTTGCTGGCTGGGGTTAAACCACGACACCCTCCACAATCTCCACATGACAAATACTTCATTTTTCCATTTGTTTATTAAAACTGCATTACTCTAAAATACAGGTGAATCAGAATTTAGTTGTATGGCAGCAAAACTGGCTCAGGAATTTCTGTCTTCTAATCATGCCACTAAAAAGTCAGGATTTTTATGCTGAGGTAAAAGAGAAAAGTAGGAACAATGCTTGTATCCAGTGAGGATGTATTTGAGAATGGCACAATTCACAAGACATATTCTTAACATAACAATATTCTGAAATTAATTTCCTAGTTTAAAATGATTAATTCTAATTTCTCTCTTGATTCTCCGGTGTAAACAAGAGTAACAGCACTTTATTTGTCCATCCTGTTGTTTCTAATTACTTAGAAATTTTCCAGACAAGTGACTGTCTTAAATTTTCTGTCTTGGGCTTTGACCTTGGCTGGTGCTTAAGGAACAACTCTACTAAAGTGTAGGTAGGCAGAGTAGGTGAAAAAGATGAGTAAATGACAATATGTATGAAGCAGGTTTTATTCGCATTCTATTACATGTAAATAATTTTTTAAATGAAATTGTTATGTGTTTGTAAGAACAATTTTAAAAGGAAAATATAAGTCAGCATTTGGAAACCACTGAATGTGTTTCAAGTACCTAAGCAAAATTAATTAGCTTTGTAGCAAACTCACTGACTTCCAATCTAAAAATCACTTTTGATGTTTTTAAGTGACATTATTACCGAAGATATAAATACTGAATCCAATAAAAAGTATATATAAAATCTAAGTATTTAAATTGAATTAATTCCAAATTGCAACATCAAAATATTTAGTCTATTTAACTATATTAGTCTTATGAAATGTTTATAATGGAACTGGATTACAAACCTACACAAGATTTAAAATTACTTATTACAGGTAACGAAAGAGGCTTTTGGAATATTATTATTTTGAAGAAATGAATAGTGACCACTTCTGTATGACGAAACAATTTAAGAACTGAAGAAATTAAAGGACAAAGTAAAAGAAAAAATATTTTCAATGTAATTGGGATAAGTATGTACACATAAATGTGCTATATTTAATATAAACAAATATGTGCCTTTATAATAAAGACATCAAAAAATAAAGGCCCTCAAACTTACCTATCTGACTGCTGGATTAACCAACACAGCTCAGATACTGACTGTCGTACTAATGCTGCTCTTACAGGGAAAGTTACAGGCTGGGAAAGCGTATTGCATATCTGAGCCATTTCTTTCACCATCATCCAATCATAGCCTACAGTAAAGACCATTTGATTAAAAAGAATTCTTCACAAACACAATCTCTATCAAAATAAAGACACAATGATTTATAGAATGGTTAGGTTGTAAGACAAAACAAGAGCAAAGATGGGTTTTGTGAAAATCACATAATTCTAAATGAAAATGCCAAATGACTATAAATAAAAAATGTCATCGTCCCAGAGGAGAAAAGCAATACTGACATGGAAAAATAAACTTATTCTGAGAATCTTTATTTCCAGTAACTGCTTTGTTATTCTACATATAGCTATAGAATGTGACATTTTTTAATGTCCAGGAGATTGTATCTTTGCCCTTTCTCTAAAAAACATTGCTGCCACTGACTTCAATACGGACTAGTTTTAACTTGACAGTGATCCTTTTAAAACAAAAATATTATGAAAAATATATAAAAAAAATTAAATTAATTCAGCAGGACTGTAGTTACACACAAATGAAGCACGTAAAACATTTTGTGCTTAAAAATGCTAATATCAAGCAATCTAAAACACTTGAAGTGCCTGCTGTTGAGATTTTTACAAGCACTGGAGCTATTTAAAATGGTATTTAACTGTTCTTTTATTTCTACAGGCTATGAAAATCTTAACTTCAGTAACAACAGTGAATCATTTTCTTCTCAATTACTCATATGCAATATAGTGACTGGAAAGACTAAAAAAGCACCAAATCTTAAAAAAAAGGTTTTGTTTGGCAAACAGCAACTCTGAGTTGAAATCAGTCAAATAAGCTGTTTTTCTCCTGTCTTACAGTATACCCTTAATTAGCATCACCATAAGCTGAAATTTAGACTGGAGATAAAGTTACATTTATTAAGAAAGGTTACTCAGTACAGTGTTTCTAATACACATTTCCAGCAACTCTTTACTGCACTGAAAATACTTTGGAGAAAGTACTATACAGTTTAATAAAATTGCTGTATAACATACAATAAAATCCCCACAATACTAAATCTTGATAATGAGTAATTAGCAATTGGAATGGTGTATAATTTTGCCATTGTGGTCACAGACGATATCAGTGGGGACTATGCTACTGCACACAAATGCATGGGCACTGGAGTAAAACACCCTAACAAAGCAGCTATGAGAATTATGAGAGGAAGCCTGTGAAAAGGACCCTAAAGTAATGGCTAACTGGAAAATCTACGGCAAAAATTCAGTTATTCAACAGAAACGAAATGTTATAAACAATGCTGACCTAAAACTTTATTTCAGTTATCTATTGCAAAAGCACACTGATAGGGTTTGAAATTTCCAGCTAATCTATTTTTCTTCAGGAAACGTGCCAGAATTACGATTAGGAAACCAATCTTCCTAGAATTCAGGGAGCAGACTACCTGAAACAGGACTTGAGCAATTTGTCCTCCAAAATTCCTTAGTATGTGAGAATGAGTTGAAGAACAAAATAGTTTATTTTAACAAATAAAATATCAGATTTTTTATACAGTTCTGTTGCAACTCAAACACTGAACTAACTGCTATACAACACACTATCAAACATACATCAACAAAGAAAACAATTCTTCTTACTTTGACTATTATTTTCAAACTGAGAAGATGGCATATAGTTTATTTTAAACCAATTATGAAATGAATTTGAAGAAAACAGGCTATGCAGTCTAAGCATGAAATTTTCTGTCTTTACCTTTATTGTGTTTGTCAGGGTGCCAGCCAGTTGTCCATCCCAGCGATAAGGTTACATTTGGGAAAAATGAAGTGACAGTGTCGAGGAACACTTTTGCATCTACTACAGCATTACTTCCGTTAGGTCCCGGTAGGATGTCTGCATTGATCCAAACGGGTCGCCTCAAATGCTGCTTCACATGTTCAAGAAGCTCCAAGGAAGGCTGTACGGCTTCTATGCTGTACCAAGAACACATGGGTGAGATGAGACACCTCAATCTGATTGAAGATGGGAAATGTACAGTATATATATAGATGGATATGTTAAAGAAGCTCTCCCTGTATGCCAGAGAGCAAATGCTGAAGACCCTTTCTACCATAAGGCGACTGTTACTGCTGGTGTAAAGTAGCATAAGCCTCTCGTCTCCCTGCTGCCCAATATGAACTACTTCACGGCTTTTATCTCATGGCTCTTCTAACTCCTGACCTGGGTTGGTCAGGACTTGGACGTCAAGACTTGGATGTTATTGAACTCTTAGGAAGGATTTTAATTAAGGAAGCCATGGCAGGCTCTAACACTTTTGTAGTGGTTGTTCCCACAGCTCAAAAGTGTGGCATAATAGTGGCAGCATGAAGAAGTCTGTCCATCAGACATTCATCCTAGAGCTAATTATTAAGTATGGGATGTAGTCACTTGAGCAACCAATGTAGCACCACTTGTAAGCATTTTACAAAATATTTTAAGTCACATACTCTCACTGTTCTCTCAAATCAAAAGAAAAAGCATACCTAGAAGGCAAACAATAACCTTTCTCTATCCTACCAAAACATTCAAGACAGCAGCACTGTGGAAGGAAAGGAAATGTGGAATAATGGGAAAAAGGAATGAATGCCAAGAAAACATGTATTTTTTTCTCTCACAGCAAATTAATTAACAATCTATATAACATTCAAAAATTTAAAATCATTATGGTCAGAGTTGGGATTTCCTTACTAATAGCAAGGACCTGTGTTTCCTCCTGTGAGTCTTGAAAAGCTCGGAATAAGTCATCTTCTAGCTTTTCCTCAAAATCTTGCAGTGACCCGATACAGAGCTGAGCCAACAGAAAATTCTTCATGTTGTTCTGCAGCGTTAGTTTCCCTGTTCAGCCTCCTAAATTGGTCCCTCTGGGTGTCACAAGAGGACGAGGAAAAGCAAGGGGAAGAGAAGGCACTGTGAAGAGCAAGGAGAGGATTCACAACTGCTCCAGCTTACAGATATAAACCACAGGCTACATGCTCCACAGGTGCCTGTTTGAAGAACACAGATGATGATTAACTGCTACCGTGTCTGCCCGGTTCCCAATTCCAGCTGTATCTCCAGCCTCTTAAACCAGTGCTGACGCTTGCCTTAGCAGCAGTGTGTGAGCTTAGGGACACAAAGTGGTAAACTACTATTCTCATTGTTTTGTAGGGATGGTTCTGTACCAAGTTATTCCCTAACCTGGCTCATGACGAGGTGAGATGAATTGTGTCAGGATTCGACGCCAAAAATGGGAATGGCAGCCAGCTGTTACACTAGGTTAGCTCTAAAGCCAAAAATTGTCCCCTGAGCTGCCTTTGTTCTTTCCCGTAAAAAGTTGTTTTGTACATTTCAACTTTTGTACTGTTGAGAAAGCTGCGTAGTGGCAGGAATTCCACTCAACGCTTTCAGTTAGTATTAGCTCAAGACTTAGAGAAAAGCTAGTAATGGCTTGAGTTAATATTATTAGCTTAAGTATTTCTCACATTGTCTGAGGCCAGAAGAGTTCACATTTTCCCATATACAAGTAATTGTCAAAGCCAGTGCAATGCCTTCCTTTTTACTACAAAATACAATGTAATGTAAAGAGAAAAAAGCCCAAAGCAGCATCTCTTGAAACAAACAAAAAAAGCCCCAGACAGCACTGTTTTTATTGCACAGCATTTGGAAAATTCAAACGTATTGCTGACTCCACACTGAATGATTCTGGCATTTTTGAAGTGGGACTCTGAATTCCGTTTGCACAACACATTCACTCCTGTAGATAAAGCCAGCAGGAAATGTGATTATGTGGTCAATCAAGCTGACAGAGTAGAAATATACAAAATACTTATTTTTAAGTGCTGTTGAAATAATCTCCAAAACTTCAGCAATGGTATCCAAAGAAATATTATTCAAAAGAATGCCATAATGTGTATCACTCATTTGACTGTATCTGCACTTTATGCTTGTATTTTTTAAATGCTTTTATACAATTAGACTTTTATAATGCAACATCATTTTAAGTTTTTTTAAATCACTGCACTTGCCTGGAAATTCCTTGCAGAAAAATAAGAGGTAGATGTTTTTAAATTAATTTAAACAATAATTAAAATGAAAAAAAAAAACCACAAAACCCAAAAACAACCCAACCACCAACAAACCCAAAGAAATGTCTACTTCTCACTGTCCTTCCCCTTCTCTGTTGAGGCAGACATTTACAGATTCTGTTAAAAATAAAATTATTTAGCCTGCCCACATTTTTTGTATTTTTTGTATTATGAACTTTGACAGGAAAACTGTGATTGCATTACACAGAACAAAGGTATAAATCACATTTTACAACTACCTAGCTTTTTTTTTTGCATTTCCACAGCATAGTTAGGCATTGATGAGGCTCTTTTTAATATGGAGGTGGATTCTCCATCTGCTGCAAAAATAGACATTGCAAATCTAGACAAAGCTAAAGTTACAAGTTGCAGAGGTGTATATCTGCAAATTACAGCTCACTTTGAAACCCATTTCAAACCTTTCAAGGCAATCTCATGGGGTTTTCAGGTATATTTTCCATTAAACACAATGAAACAGCTAAATTCACAATGGTTAAAATTCTAAATGAACCTCTGAAAATTTAATTAAGAAGTTAGGTCAAAGAAACTGAATTTACTTCAATATACACACACCTTACTACACAATAAGCAGGACAACATTTTTGTATTACAAACAATGCTGAAGAAATCTACCACCTCATCATATGTGGTATGAGATCAGATATTCAAAGGAGTACACCTAATTCTTGAATTGAGACATCCCCAATAGATTGTTAGTATTGGAGCTGATCAGGAAACAGAATTCCTCTCCTTGGGGGGGGGGGTGGGAGGTGGGGGGAAGCTCTGGGAAAATAAACATATTCATGCTGGTATGGGCTGACGTTTCTAAATTATTATGAACTTCACCAGACCTGGAACAGAAGCTGGCTTTACAGCAAGCTTTTCAGACGCTCACTGAAAAACCTTGACACTTTCATTCCCCTTCCACGGTAGAGAATGACACCGAGAAAGCTGGATGACAGCCTGTGCGCTGGCAGGCAGAGAGACCCAGGGGGCTCAGCCCCGTCTGCAGCCTGGGAGTCACTGTCTGACTTTCCAGTCAGAAGGTTGTCTTGTCTTTCCCAATTTCCTTGCACAAGCAGAAAACTTATAGGAGCTTCCCAGATAGGCACTATCATTTCAGTTTTCCCAATCAGAAAACTTTGCTCAGGTAACAATTTCATTGAATATGAAATCATTATTTGTAGTTCAAAACACTTTCAAAGCTTTTATTCTTGCAATGCATTTAGTAATAGTGATTACGTTTCACTGCATTTTCTGTTTCAGAAGGAATGCATTACATTAAATTGCACAATAAGAAAAAGTTTGGTCTACTGTTGCCAAAGGACAGTTAGCAGTACCTGTAAAATTGTTAATTGGTCAGAATGCAAAGAATATACAAATCTTTTTGTCTTGAGATACCTCTTGAAATCCAGCTTGATGCCTTTATTTGTATTGACAATCTCTTCTAGCCATTCCTGCAATGTGTTGTCACTGTCCGTTTCAGGTGGATGAGCCATGATAGGGTCTCCATTTCCTCCCTTGCCACCACGAAGAAGAACATCTGCTTCTATCATGTGAACATCACCTGTTGATTTAAAAAATGAATGCTCTTAACAGAAGCAAATCCAATAGTTCCAGTGTCTGCTTCAGAGTAACAATTACAGGGCAAGTCTCTCTACACTGCACTGTGCACACTTACTCCACAAAGATCACCCAGTATGAGTTGCTGCCTGTGAAGCAACAGAGATGCATTTCTTTGGGTACTTCAGTCACTAAACTCTTTAGAAATCTATAAGCACATGAAAATTTATTTTTGTAGATACATTTGGCCAAGTAATCATGTTTTTTTCAGAGGAACAACAAAATGAATATCCCAAATGTGAATCTACTCTTGCTAAACTACAAATCTTTTCCTCTTAAAACAGGGGTCCAGACAGAGGCTTTTAGAGAAAAGGTAACTGGAAGATTTTACCACTGGCAGAGACTGAGTACTCCCCTTGTCTCATTCTCAAAACTGACCAACCCACCTCAGCCAAAACTTGTTTTGCTCCACTGCCTACTGGCCTCTACTGGCCTTTTAACAGCACTGATACCAAACCTCACTGGATGGAGGGATGGAGGGAAGGAGGGATAGAGGGATGGAGGGATGGACGGACTTTTAATCAGCTCATTTCCATTTTCTGTTTTCCAGAGCAGATCCACAAACAGAAGTGTCAGCATAATGGAAAAGATGACCTACCATGAGATCAAACAGGAAAGAATAGAGACAACGTGACCACCGCTGCGTGGGCTGGCTATCAGGGAGCTGCGGTCTATCAGTATGTAAGACCACATCAGAGAAACCAGTTTTACCTGCAGCAGGAGCTTTTGCATTCTGCAGTGCAAACACAGAAACCGAACACCGCCCCAGACAAGTTTCGCTCGAGTGCGTGAAACCAGGCGACTCCTTAACCATGGCTCCAGTCTGCTAGGAGGTGATGAAGGGCTTTGTTAACTTGAAGGTCTGGCCTGACAGAGCCTGCGCACCTGGAAGCTGGTTGTCCTTTCTCAACTACGTGAGCTTGTCCAGTAACCGGGTACCACCTCCACACCTTGTCCTGCCGGCCTTCGCGATGCCGGTTCGCAGGAGCAGCGGCCATCCTGGGACGGGCCCTGCCTGGAGGACAAAGCGGGGGCGCCTCACGGCACGGCCAGGCCCCCTCCGCCCGTCACCCCGGGCCGTCACAGCCGAGGCGGCCGCCCGGCGTCAGGGCAGGCCGGCAGCGGCTCGCACTTACTTCTCGCCGCCTCCCGGGCTCGGGCCTTGCTGTTCGCGGCGTGGAACCACCTGATGGCCGCCCCATCTCTCGCTCGGATGCGCTGCGCCCTCAGGAAGTGATCCACCGCCTCCTCGCTCCAGGCGCCTGCGGCGGCGCGGAGGGAGAGCTCCCTTCAGCACCGCCGCTCGGCGGGACCGGCCCCAGGCCACCCCCGCCGCGGCACCGGGAGGGGAGAGGCGGCGGCGGCCCGGTCCCCGCCGCCCAGTTCTTACCCTGCGCCTCGTCCGCCATCGCCTCGCCGGGGCCCGCCCCGCCGCTGCGGCGGGGGTGCGCTCCTCCGCCTCCTGAGGCGGGGGGGAGCGCCGCGGGCTGCCGGCGCTCTCCGGCCCGGGGAAGCGCAGCCACGGCCGCCGGCTCCGGCCGCCGACAGCGGGGACCGCGGGCAGCGTTTCCGCAGGAAGCGGAAGGGGCGGCGACAGCCCCCAACGAGCCGCGAAGGCAAGAGCCGTCCCCCCAAAAGTTGTCTTTATTTATTTATTTTAATAATAGAGAAAAATACCAAGCATTTCAGTTAACTTTATTGATCATTACTGAAAATGAGTCAGAGTACAGCGTGAGCGCCAAGAGTTAGCTGTTCTTCAGTTACCCCTACAACCAGACGTGGGCACAGCTGGTTCGCCCAGGCAGTACGAGGTACCGGTGGCAACAGCCACCCTCCGACCCTGGCACAGTCGTTCACTACTGTTCAACCTTTCACTGTTGCTTCCCCCACTGTCCAGTTGCAGCTTGTTTGCAAGCAAGGACATGTTTTGCTCATACTGTGGTCTTCAGCTCTTCTCCAAAACTGCAGTTTCTCTGAAGAAGTAATGGTAATTAGCTTAAATGCAGCCTCAGTTTCCTCCAGGGTAAGATCTTGAAGCCTGAACCCTCCTGGAACTGGTATTTTGAAGCATAGGTAACAGCAGAGCAAGTGAAGTTAAGTTACAAATTGTTTTTGATACAAAAACATAAAATATCCCCTATTAGCATCAAGAAGGCATCAAAGTTAATAGTCTCATTATAAAATTGTACCAGCATTTTTACTGAAAACAATATAGATCTTGTATATATTTAGTTTTGGTTCTGTTCTTCATGAACCGTTGTGTGACAGTTACCAAACCCCAGTTACGGTTCGCTGAACCTCAGTACAAATCACATGCATCACAAATACATAAATAGATCTTAATGACCCAATATCAAAAATACGTACTATACAAGAACCTCAGGTATACTAAAAATCAATCTGTTCATGAAAATTCACACTTAATACATCTGTTCTCCCTGAAAGTAAAGGTGGCTACTAAGAGGTGGCAAAAGCACTAGAGAGGAGCAGAAAAGATATTGCAGAATTCTTGTCTGACTTATTGCTACATGTAGATTACACAAGGGTAATCACATTTTTTATTAATCCTTGAAAGATCAAATTGTATCAGGACTTCTGAACACAGACTAAAGAAAAAAATAGCAGTGTTTATAAAAATAGCATCCATTTAAGATAAATCCTTATAAATACAAGAAAGAAATCAGTTATTCTATCAAAAAAAAAATTAATTCGGAGCATATGTTCCTGAAGCACCAGCGTAACATCCTAACACTAAGGACTTCAACTACAAAGTCTTCATAAACATACGTGCAAAATTCTTCCTCATGCTGGCCATAAACAAGTGTCAGAAGGTGCACACTTGTATTTTGCATTGACATATGACGTTTGCAGTCAGCTACAGAAGATCTCATATTTGAATCTCAAATGGCAAGAAAAGTGTTGTGCCAGCTTCTACTTCAGTGTTCAGCTCATTTGCACATGGAAAGCACATGCTTCAGTGAGAGATCAGATCTCACCATAGCAATTTTTAGTAACATTTATCTGAGGTTACGAGGGAAGATAGTATGGCTTAAAGTTACACTACATATAGTAAATGCTACAACTGTGTAAAGAGGTAACAAAACCTGCCCTCTTCTGCACCTGTATTAAGTGTAAACTTTCGGAACTTTAGGAAACATTACAAACTACAATTCTTTTGTGGTAAAGTAACCGGAGAAGATTTGAGGGTTTTAAAAAACAGTCTGAAAACTCTATTAAAACATAACAGGTTTAGAAACTTTAACATTTTTAGTGTCTGTAGCATTATAACTTTGGTGTTCAGATCTAGCAAATCAGTATATTGCCCATAATCAGCCTCATCAAAACAGATGTTCTATAATGGAAAATATTAATTCCATTTTCAATGGTAGACTTGTAGGATCTGACATCCCACCATGAATCACAGGAATGAGAGCACTGTCCAATTCATTCAGATAGTTCTGTGGAAGAAGGTGACCTCCAGATCCAGCTAAGTACTCAACCTAGAAGAAAAGCATATTAATGTTTATATTAACCCTTTTTATATTAAAAAGGCAAGACAAAAGTGTAGTATCTTGGTAAAAGAGTATTTCAGCTAGCATGAAGTGACAAAATAGCATTCAAACACTGGCAACTGGATGGGTTTTGAGGTGAATCATGAACGATTAGGCTTGCCATTGAGAAGCATGCAACATTCCCCCTGGGTTTGCAGGGCCACACATCCTCTGCGTCCCAGACTGCTTCAGTCTGATGCTCAAGAGTGATGTGATTATATCCTAGCATCACAGTTACCATTAGATTAATTTCAAAGCATACTACTGAAAACTAGGTTATCGGGACTGTATTCCAGCTTCTCTCAAAGAAGATATGGAAGTGTAACACAACACCTTCAGAGGCAAGGAACTGAACTGTTCTATAGTTTCATGATCTTCTGAGGGACATCACACGCCAGATAGCCTTGCCTTCCCTCTCTTGCACCCTGAGCTGGGCAGACCTGTCCTTTTCTGCTGTACAGACTTTTGGTGCAAGTATTCCTTTACTGAACCACATCAGGGAGCAAAACCAGCAGAAAACTACATAATTCGAAAAAAGCATTGGAAAATTAGCTCCATGATTCTCCAAACTGATTCACCTTGGTGGCAGATGGGTGCCAGAGCGAGTTTGAACTAGGGAAGGACTGATAGCTTACTGCAAGGAGCTATTAAGGAATTTGGCCATAATAAGGAAATGGGACTACTCCTTTCAAGAAAAACTAGTCATTAAGACAGTTCTTCATGAAATTTCATCCTCAGTCTGGATCTGGGTAGGGCAAAAAACTAAAACCACTTAGAAAAAGATCCAACGTCTTTACAAAAAAGAGATTTGAGTTGAAATGGAGTGTCTGCAATAAAAGTTGAAAGATTACCATATCTGAGTCAATAGAAATTCTTAGGCCTATCTTATTCATCCCATTATTTTTCAAGGTTTTAAGGTGTGGGCAAAGAGCAATACTGCAGGCAATAGCAATCTCTTTAGCAAACTGGTGAGGAACAGGACTGGATAGTTCATGGTCCTTTAGGAAATAGTATACCTGAAATTATAGGAAGGATAAGGACAGTCAGCAGCCTGATTATGTTAAAGTAAGGAAAAGAGTAATTCAGTATACACATAATGCAGAACAGAGCAAGCTATAATGCTTGTTTGATGACAAAGTATTTTAGTATTTCATTTATTCAATCAAAATACTTAAGTGAAATATCCAGTGAAAAATGCAGTGAAATATCTGGATTACATATTTATAAAGTTATCAATGCTAACAGGCTTTTAGTCTTTTTCAGAGGAGAAAAATGAAAAGTATGTAAACTTATCAGAGGGCTACAGAGAACATTGCGCCTATCAGTACAAGTATGCATCAAATAAGTTAGTAAATTACATTGTTCTTGAGCCTTTTTGCTACTTTTTAGAATAGTTAAGTGGTAGAGTGATCACACTAAGTGGTATTACTAAAGAAACTAACCTTGGTACACTTCATAACTTTTCCCTCTCTTTCAAAGTCTCTGCCTTGTGGTACTTTTTCACTCTGAGTTCCTTCCATTGATTTTCCATCCACTGGGCTTAAAATTCTATAGAAGATAATAGTATGGTTAATAATTTAAACAACATTTTATGATTTATATTGAATAACTTGTATGAAATAATGTTTAGCCATCCTTAAAAGGCTATTTAAACAGCTTTACAACAAAATGTGATACAGCACTTGCATCATGAAAATACAGATCCTACAAAAAGAAATATCCTAAACAGGAAACAAGCAACACTTAATAAAAACCTAATCTTACAAGTTTAAGAACCTATAAACCATCTTAGGTAAAGCCACTCTTTGTTCTAATTGGTCAGAGAAGCCACAGAAAAAGGCATACCAACGCAAGCCTGTGGCCTGAGAAACAACTTAAGATGAGACAAATTTTGAGTTACTGATGTATAATTAAAGTTTGAAGCTACATAAACAAGCATTCAAATCACATCCAATAAAAGTGTCTTACATCTTATTTTGCTTTGTTGAATGCTGGCATTCCAAGCAGTGAATGGCCAAGGACAGTACTATGCACTTCTAAGCCCCCCCAAACAAGGAAGCGTAAGGGGATTAATTGCATCCCCACACAAACTGATTACTGATTTGTTAGAGGACTCTCAAAGGAAACTGAGGGTTCACAGACTTTTTCTGTCAACTCCCTGAACAGAGAAAATGGTATTGAATTTTGGTGAACTACAAGCAAAATTGTTCTGTTAGTGACATCTAGAGGACTTTACCATTCTATCCCCTTTCAGGCTTTACTATCAAGTACTTTCTTTCAATAAAAATACCTTAGATTAATTTCAAGAAATTGCTTTGGTAATACATTTACCCTTTGTATGTTTTTTCTTCATTTTCTACCCAGCAAATATCTACATATTCTTTTATGTCTCCTGTATCCGTTTTGCCACAAGTTATTTTAAAGTCCTTCTTGTCTCTTAACGCCTGACGGAGGCTTTCCATCGTTTCTGGCGTTATTTGTACCATTAGTCCATCTAGAAGAAAAACAGTTAAAATTCCAACTTATCAACAGAAAGAGTAGCACAGCTTTTTAGTAGAATCTTCGCTTAAATTCTAGTGGGACCAACCCTCTCCTACAGCTCGTTAATAAATGCACATCCAATGGACTCCATCCCCCAGCTACAGCATTAAATGTTACATGAAAGAATGAAAACCTTTCTTGTCAACAGAACTAAGGCTAAAAGATCAATCTTAGAGGGTTTTTGCAGTTACATGTCAATATATGTATTTCATCAATACATCAATGAAAATAGTTCCAGATATAGGCAGCCGTAAAGGAAAGACTTGCACTGACTAAAGCAAAAAGAGTTAAAACTTAGTACGTTTTAAAACAAGTAGGTGAACCAGCATGTATTTTTTATACAGCATTTGTTTGCAATAGGTTTTCTACAAAGTTAAAAATCCTGAAAAGAAAGAGTTTAGCTTACTGAGGAATAAAGATCTTGCACAAGACTTCTGCTATTTTTTTTTTTAAAGTTCTCTTAAGAAGAAACCACATAGGACAAAATTCTTACCTTCAACTATACTGGATTTAGCTAAAAATCCTGAAGATGTTTTTAAGGCTCCATTAAACACCACAAAGCTTGCACCTGTAACTAGAAAAAGTAGGAACAAAGTGAGTACCACTTCATACCACTCAAGTTTGTCATTACTAACATTTAACTTGCACCCCTTTTTAAAAAGCCAGGTAAAAAAAGATACTGCTGTGCTAATGGAAATCCCTTCCTGACAGAATGATATGAAGCATAACTCTGTAAAGAGAGGAGAATTTTTTCCAATCAGACCTTGGCAAAACAGACCAACTTTGTTAACTTATTTTGTGAGTTCATACAGTAACCTTTTAAGATACTGGCAGCAAGCCTAACACAGGCAAGCTAAAAAAACCTTTGTACAAAAAGAGGAGACATAGTTGAAGAAACAGTGGTGCATTTTTTTTTGTTTGTTTGGGTTTTTTTGTCCTTTAAAACAGACATGCCACTCAACTTTTAAATTTAATTTATTTACAGAAGATATTCCTGAAGTGTAGATAATTTTCAGTGGTACTAAAAGCAATTGAAAGAAGAGGAGAACATAAGTGAATTTCCATGCTACAAACCTTTGCATAAATTTGTTAGTTACACACATTGCTTGAAACAAAACCACACTAGCTATGCTTAACGAAGCACAGAACAACATTTCAGGTTGACACTGGAGATGGTAGGAGTACAGCCCTATCAATCTGGAATTCCTCCCCAACTACCGGGCCTGGTTAAAAAGCACGACTCATCAGCCCAGATGCACTGCCATGCTGCATAGCTGTATGACTTTCAGAACCTAAAAGGTACCTCTGCACTCTTCCCTGTACAGGTGGTTGTATCAGTTTGCTAGGTGCTGTATAGAGGTACTGATTGTTACTGTATTTCCATACACTCAGTTATTGAGATCATTTGTTTACATTTGTAAATATATTGCCCAATTAACACTAATATTACATTTAGAGTTTGAAATACGTAAAGAATCTGATTATGTCTGAAAATGTAAGCTATATTAATAACATTCTGGAAACAAAGACAAAAAAGTAGTAATCTCCATTTAATATAACATTTGTAAAAGGTAGCTAAGTGTTGATATAAACCAGCAACATTTTATTTTGCATTTAAATTACTTTGCTGCTTGAATGCTGAACTTTTTGCCTAAGCAACTTACTGAGAATACATTATTTTCCTTGCAGCCTAAAAGTGAACTTACATTTCTGCGCTAGAAATGTTATTTTTCTCCACAAGCCAAATTAGATGGCTTACCTTTCCTAGGATGTCCAGTAGCGCTAATTGCTTGTGTGTGATAGAGGCCATGCTTATTCTGCACGCACACTAAGTGAGAATCTGCTTCAGTATTAAAACTTGCTCCAATACTAATTACATGTTCATTAGAAGAATTTACCACCTTCATTACCTGTCAATACAAAATTTGTCATTAAACTGACAAATCTCAGTATGCAGTACTCATTTTAAATACAAGACATTAGAAAAATCCGACTTTCAAAACAAATCCCAAGAATTATTCACTTAGTCAATTCCAGAGAGTTTAAACAACACAATCTGCCATGACTAGCTGGAAGAACACTAAGCATGATCAAAAATCCTACTTCAGTAGAGAGGAATGAGTAAGTCTGAGTACCTCTGGACAATGCAGAATATCAGCGTTGGGGTTTTGTTGGTCTTAAGGCTAAAATATGCATTAAGCCTTGTGCAGATTACTATTCAGGGCTTTTTGGTTGAAGCTGAAGTAAACAAACTGTAATAAAAACTACACTGGCAAATTTATTTTTTTTTAAGTTTTAAGCAAAACACCACCATCAGGAAATATGTAGGAGATAATCCTTGAAAATACATGCTAAAAGATTCTGAAGAAACTGTTGATTTTTCAGCATTTAATAATTATCTTAAGCTCAACTTTCCACTCATCATTATCCACCTTCCAACATATCCAGGAAGAAGGAAATGTGTACTCAGATAATTTCATGCCCTTCCCTCCTACCACCACATGCTTACATCAGTTTAAAGTTCAAAGACTCTACCACACAGCAAATAGCAAAGTAATCTAGAGAGCTGCTAACAAAGTGGAGGATTCACTTGCAGAACTGCCCAGAAACCGATTACAGAATAAAAACATTACAGCCTCTAGGAACCACCCCCTTTTGCCCTCCCCCCCCCCTTTTTTTTTTTAAAGAGCTCATGTTAAAGATGTGACTGGTATTATACGAAAAATAAAGATTAAAGCAGTTTGGATTAGAAAGCTAATCTAGATGGTTTTACTCACCTCATTATACTTCCTTAGGGGTATTTTAATACAGCTTCTACCCATTTCCACATGAACAAACAGGTCGTCTATGGTATGCAAAGTATACTGATAATTTCTAAGATCCTATAATAGAAGTTTTTACTTTAGCAGACAATTAAGTATAGTTTTCTTACCTTTTGTAATAAATATTACCAAAAGTACTTTACTTACATCCCTAAGACTTCTAAAGAGTAATGACATTAAGGGTGGCTAAAGACTCACTGATCACTTTTTTCCTAGTGTGATGGATGTGAAGGGTACCTTAGTGAATATATTAACAAATTTATAGCACTGACAAGGTAGCTCTAACTACTTAACAGTGGGTTATTTAGACTATGGCTACTTTATGCACATTAGGATCTTACAGTGTTTTAGATAACAAAATACTTCAACACCTTGCCTCTCTGAAATAAAAGCAAAGCATGGAAGCCACCACCTAGGTTAGTTTGTTTCCAGGCTCACACCCTGTCCCCTACAGCTCTAACTTCTTGAGTTATAGCTTGAATACTGCACTGTTTCTTATACCTTTCTCTGACAGAAGTTACCATCCATCATCTCAGCCACTTCTGCAAGATTTCCTTATTCTGTTTTATTCCAGAAGAACAACGTTAGGTATAACATGATCTCATTTGCCTTTACTAGCTCAGCTCAAAAAACATAGAAAAGGCTTTGTCACCAGCTGAGCCAGGTAATCAGTATCTTCCTCAATCAGCAGAGCTGTAGTGAGAAGGGTATTTATGAACACATATCACTGCATTATAAGTTTCAACTGAACTGGCATTGTTTTAGAAATATTAAGGATATACATGACAGACACCCTTTGCCTCCAACATTTACCACTACCTCGGTCACTTATGCGGTGCTAGATTTTATAGGATCTTTACTTGAGGATTTGCGCCACAGGTAGTTAAAAACGTAACATCAAGAGAACAATTTTGCAGTCATCTTACAACGATTAAAACTCCTGCTGCATCAAAAGACCTTGGCCTGCCAAGAACCATATATTCCCACTGCCTGCTTCAAGCTGACACTACAAACACAGCTATGAAGGAGAACCAGAGTCACTCTAATCCAGCTGAAAATAAACTCTATAGAAGCCTGCTTCATCAGCAGCACAACATTAAGACTACTCAAAGTCTGAAGATGCAATTACACATTGGTACCAGCACTTCACCAATCAAGCAGGGAGCTGGCTCACGGAATTAAAATATTTTTTTCTTAATGGAGGAATCTTACTGTTTTTCAGATGGTGCAACTCCTGATTGATTCCTAATGTAATGGCATGGACATCAACAGTGACGAAAAGGAAAGAGGGGCCAAAGACTGCAGTTTCATCTCGCTGTAATGGTCTCTAGACTCTTAAAAGAGGATTTAGTGATCACCTAAGCAATATGTGCAATTCTCTCTACAACCTTACAGCACTTTTCATCACAGCATTAAGGATAAGTTCTATCGAAGTATTAGAAGGTGGTTACTGGTCAGGAATACAGGCTTACTGAATTTTAAATCAAATTATTTGAGTAACAGAGGAAAAACTTCCTCAGAGAATGGCATAAATGCAGACTTGACTTACTCTGATTTTGCCAAAACCTGAAGTTCTTCACATAGGACAGACTGGTTAATCGTGGTAAGGTTAAGTTTGTGTGACAAAGTAATTGTTGTTAGACCACAGCATCTGCCTGTCAAGCCTTTTCATCAGATTCAAAAAATGTCAGATTTAAAACTAGAATTCTTGCACCACACCAATGCTTGGAAGAGAAAAATGCAACTGAACAATGATTACTACCAGCTTAAATGTGAATGTCAACATTTTTCTCATTCATTTAAAGCCATTTCTTACTACCAGAACTAATGTGTAACAATGTAACACAAAAGATACAGCTTTCCTAATTCACATATAAAGACTCTTTGGTAAGAAAATTTCAAGTCAAGTATGAAGAACAAAAATATTAGCCCTTTGCCAAAAATAACCCTGCTTTCAAGAATCAGAGTCTAGAGGGCATTTTACACCATTGAAATTACAACAGGAAAGGAAGAGAATAAAACATTTACTCACAACAAGCAGATTCATAATTGTGTGTCCAATTTCTCCAAAGAGTGGCTTCCGGTGCCTGAAACTTACTACAGGAGTTGGGTATGCTAGGGTGGGGGAAGAAAGAAAAAGGTTATGTTTACCTATCAAAACTGTAAGCCTGGCCAATCCAAGTAGTTATTTTTATTTTCAGCTATAGCCTATGTTTCTTAATCTCAATACCTGACCAGCCAAAGGAACAAGAGCCCCTATCTGATTCTCTGTCACAGAGTGTCCTTCAGCCTACTGCATGGTTTCCCCCACCCACAGTTAAATCCTACTGCAATGTTACTGCATGGAGTCACTCTCCTAGTGGCAGTACTTTTGTGGCAGAGACTTGTTGCTGCTTTCAAATGCTTTGGCAGCTGTTTCTTGCAATAGGTGATCTGGATGGAAACATCCTGGGTTCAGTCTTTGGGTCACCAAATGCGAGAGGGGTTGCAAGTCTTCATAGTTGCTTGATTAAGAATACCATACAGGTTATCTGCTTCTACATTAATGCTATAATACAAAGTGAAGTACCACTTAGTATTGATAAGCAAGAACAGAGTGAGTGAGGATGTTCATACAAAGTAACATACTCTGAAGTCCAATGGCTGCAATGGGAAACACAGGCAAACGGAAATTAGGGAAGGCAATGAGATGCAGGAGACCACAGACCACCATATGAAGCCATTTGAAAACAAAAGAAGCAGCATAGCAAAGTCAGGATTGTGAGGTCAAAGATACAAAATTGATGAAAAAAAAAAAGACAAGTAGTTTGGTAAGAGGAAGAAGAATGACAAAGAAGCTACCACCCTTATCAACACACAGACAGAAGCCTGGCCAGTAGAAATCCACTGTTGACTCAAGAAATCCATAAACAAGCGAGTGATACGTATTTATGGACTTGGAGCTTCTAGAATGGTAGGCTTATTTATCAAAAATGCATTCAGGTCAGGAAAGTTGTGTATGATACATTTTTGAAATATATTCTACTTAAGCAACAGCTGCATGCTGCACCTTATCTGAACTCCAGCTCTCTAAATCATAAGCAGCAGTGAAACAAGAAATAAAACAGCACCTGTATCACCAAATTGAATGTCTGTGTTATTCAAGCAAGTACACAAGCAACTCCAGAAGGCATTTAGGACAGTATCTCTTTCAGGTCTTGCTCAAGATAGCTTTATCTGTTCTTCGACACAATGGAAATCTGCGTAAACACTTTCCTTTGGTGAGCCTGGAGCAGAGTCAATGTAAGTCTCATTGGGAGAGCAGAAAATGCTCACATTAGCCTACAACAGACTGTACAATAATTCCCACACGGAGGTTGTGTCACTGCGAAACCTCTGGTGGTGCACATTTACATGCTCTCCATCCACCTCACTTTGAAAGTATGCCTCCTGCATTTTTACAAGCCTAAATATTTCAAATGTATTTATTAGTAAGTTATCCTTATAAGTAATGAATACCTTTATTCATTTTATGAAGCAGTAATATGTTGCCAATATACTCAATTTCAGTAATTCAATTTAAAAAAAACAATTTGTCAGAGTTGTAAATTGGGCTTGTGAACTTGCCTTCACACCTTTCTCCTATGACAACAAAAATCCGACATTTTGATACTTTACTACTGTCAGCTTTGGTTTCTTAGCTTTCTCACCAGCTAAGAACAGAAAAAAGAGATCGAGGGTGTCTAGCAGGACAATGTAAATTCCCAAGTGTCTCAACAGGTAGCTTCCCATGCATGAAATATCAGTCTTACACAAGTGTAATGTAAAATACTGCAAAGATGATTTTAAAAATTTTGCTTATCTAAAAAACTTGTATTTTCCAAAGGAAATTTTATATTTATATAGCTATTTAAAGTCTTAAAACTTACCCCCATATTCTGCTCCCAATCTCAACATTAAACGGATTGGAAAAACTTTTGCCCAGGGTATTTCCAGCTTATGGATCAGAATGCCACAAAGAAAAGGGTTATCTGGTAGAATTTGATCATCAAGGTTCTGAAAAGTTGGTGAAACAAACAGGAATCCTCCATGCTCTTTGTTACTGAGAAAGTTTTCAGTAAAAGTAATGTTTTCCATGTTTCTTATTAACCTTCCTGTAGAAAGAGGGACAGAGACTCTGCACATCTGGAGAAGTAATACATTAGTGTCAAGGAAACTATTCTAACCAGTGGTCTCCTACAGACTTGCAAGCCATACGGTGTATCCCACATCTTCCTGAAAGTCTGACAGACACCTAAACCCATAGACTAACTGCTCTATATTTACTAACTAAATGATCTTGAATAAGAAACTAGGTTTTTCCAAACAAATGCCAAACACCCTAAAGTGTACAATGTTCCAGCACACACCAATTGATGAACTTCTGATTAACAGACCTCAAGTATTTACACACGAGTATTGTACTTCTACAAATGAAGTTCCAGATGTCCTAAACCATAGACTCAAGGACTTATACCCAGAATCTCCAACACAATATGACTAAACAACAACAAAAAAAACCTGCAAACAGGATGTTTACAGAAGTATATGAAACAAAAACTTAAATTCTTTTCTTCCTGTTGATTGTTTAGAACCCAAGGCTAACACTGCAAGGTTTTTCAACAGAATCATTAGATACTTACAAATACTTCAAGAAAAATTACTTATCAACTTCCAGCTTTAAAGATCAGCAAGAAGATATAATAAAAAGTTAGACATTAAAATGACATACCTTTCATTGCATCCTTATAGATGTCAATAAATAATTTGAATATTTCACTAGGAAAAATCTCTTCATCTGGCAAACACTGCAACAGAATGACAATTTCTGCCTGACCCAAACCATGTAGTCCATTTGTTGAGAAGTACCAGCACTTTTCCGAAGAATCTTTCATTAAAAAGAGAGAGATACCACAGTAATGCTGTTTTACAGTCAGAAAAAGAAAGCGGGATTTAACAGAAAAGAAAGTGTGCACTACTTACAAGTTATTAGCTTGACATTCACAAGCAAGTTTGCATTTAGGATAAAAGTTAATGGATTAGGACCTCCTTCCACAAGAAGCAAGGTGACCTGTTGCTGAGATGGATGTTCTTCCACTAGAGGATCTAAATAAATTAACACCCGATTTAGCTCAACATGTCAGTCAACTACCTAAAATAAGAATTTACAGATCATAGCATATGAAAGACTGTCCCATTCACCTGTCTTAAGAGGGTGGTAATTATTCTCAAACTTAGAATAGCTACAGATCAACCAATGAATAGCTTACCCTGAGATTCAAGGAAAACAAAAATAAAGCAGTAACTTGTAACAGAGGTGCAAATTAGGGCTATCATTCATTTGGTAATTACTGACTAATTGTGTATGCTATCTCCTCACCCATACACTGGTACTGTTAGTTACCATCAATGAGCACAGTGACTACTATAATGCATTTCAGCGATGAAGTATTCTTTTCATAGCATATCGATCTTGTTAATAATGCATGTTCAATTATCCAACAATCCCATGTGCAGCAAATAAGAGAGATTAGAATTGTATTACAATACAAATTACATACACACAAGTTCATATTTAGAAATCTTGCTTCAGGTGATTAAATATTAACAATTTTCTCAAATTTTACCTTTTCCTTTTTCACCCACTGCAAGCAAAAGTGGTGGCAGTTTATCACCATCAGGAACAAGGCTGATCTCTTTACGAACACAGTTTTCAACACCACATAGTGCTCTGTAACTTGAAGGACTAACAGGCATATCATGTGTAGTCTGATCAACTGAACTGGAACTAGTCTTCTCAGCTTCTGCAGTAGGAGAACACTCTTTAGTTTCTGGAGTTACAGATTTGTAACTATGTACCACCCCACTCTGGCCTGGAACGGCCTGCTGTGCATCATCTGAAGAAACAGAAGGACATAATTCCTCTGTTCTTGTAATAATATCAATTTCTTCCTTAGGTTTTGGATTTACGTCAGCTAATATGTCATCTTCCTCTGGGTTTGCAGCCTGTGAAGAAAAAAAAATAAATATCTACACTCTTGTCTCACAACAAGCTAAACTTTCACTACTAGCATTCTAGAAGCAAAAAGAAAGAAATCTATCACAAATACTGAGAATGCATTTCCTCTAAAAAGAAGAAAGCCACCAAATCTCTCCTGTACCTTCCTTTTCAGTTTTTCATCTTTAGGAGTGGCATTAGGTGAAGATGCATCATTCATTTATTTGTTCGGTAACACAAAATTCATATCAGAGCGCTGCAGATTAGTCATTTTAGCATACAACAGTCAGATGTAGCACAATCAACAATAAAAAAGTACCCCTCCAGGAATCTGTTTCATATTATTGTTTCCCCACTCACAGCTACTAAACATTGTCATCATTGTAATTTGCCATCATTGGGATCAGCAGTTCAGTACTGCAAATGCGTTTCTATTTCTACACTATGTGCTAATAGCTGAGTCTAGCAGTTTACAGTCTGATTCATTTCTAGTTTGGAGTCACACCTATGCTGCTCCCCCAGCAAAATGGATATGACAAGCTATAAGCATAGGCATATTAGGATATGAGCTGTCATCAAAAAAAACAAACAAATCAAGAGATGCACCACCATCTTTCAAGTATGTTAGACTTGCATCCTATCACTTTATACTTTTGACCTTCATAGCATCCACTGGCAGCATGTTCAGGATTATGTGTTACCTACTAAAGTACATCCTTTGCTTTAGAGCTGCAGTACAGTGTTCTGTTTGAGCTTCTGAAGCTGCTTACAAGAGCCATCAACTAACTGTTTCCTACTCACTTTGTCCATGCTGCTTTTAATTTTAGGCATTGCTCATCTTTTGCAAGTGAAAATATCCTACTCTTTCCCCAAAATGGAAGACAGGCTATATGTTTTGATTACTGCAACTTATTGGAGTCCCTCCTTGTTCAAATGAAGTCACATTTACTATTATCCATTCTTCATGAATTAAGGCTGATTTACGCACTATACACCTGGTAACTGTTCAGATCCTCCATATACAAATAATAATGATCTGGTCTGGCCATTAGCTTTACTAATTTGTTTTAAAAACTCTTGAACACTGTTAGGATCATAGAATTTATGTTATCACTTGAGACAGCACTTCGGAGACACATTTTTAAAAGGCTCCAGCTGAGGACTCTCCAAATCTCACAGCAAACTTATACCACTTCTTTGAACTAGTTGCACTTGACAAGAAAAGTCCAACACCATTAATATGACATGACCTATTATAAAAAAGCCAATCCCCCCCCTCAGTTCAGTATTAGTTCACATTAGAAGCAATACATAGATTTTGCTACATCCTATAATGCAGTATTCCAGGGCATTAAGCAACTTCTGGTTAGTTTAATCCAACAGGAAAACTGTAGCAAGGCACTGAAAAAAACCCCACAAACTTCTACTGTAAGCATGTTGTTAATGACAGGTTTCAGAACTATGGCTGATGTTACCTTCATAAAAGTAGTTAATCAAAGGCTTTGTATGAAAAAACCCCACACCTTGGAAAATTTTCTGCCGTACCATTTTTAAAGTTCACATAATCCCCCAAAACAAATATGGTTTCCTTTGAAGTATGGTCTACAGAATACTTCAATCCAAGAACTCCACAGGCACCCCCAAAAAAATAATCAAATATTGGTTCAGATTCCAAAAGCTGTGAAGCGAAAGTTGTATTATAGTATGTAAGGGGCTCCATCAACAGCAAGCAAAGGTATTTCAAGAGGTTATTCATGCACCTGCACACACTTCTTAGTTCATACCATATGCATCTCTGGCAAGTCAGGGTTTACTGGACTGAAGTCCTGTGACGACCTCTTCGCTCCAGATGAAAGTTTTGTTGTATCTGCCACTTCACCATTTGGCAAAATACCATCTGCAAACCAAACTCTCCTCTGCTCTTTGGGGCACAGCCCTAGGACAGGTTAAGAAAACAACACTGACTTCGTATTATTGTACTGTTCTAACAGCTGAAAGGGATAAAAATTAAGACCCTTCTCCCCCCAAATGTATAGAGAATCTGTTTACTGGAACCAAGCACAGGTAGACAGTTTGACATCAGCCAGTCTCCAGTCAGGCAAATACACGCAAAAAAAAATCTCATACTTGCAGAGGAAGCTACCATGCTATAGTTAAATCTATCAGTTCCTATATAAGGAAGCTTACTTCTGCAATCATCCCTCCATAGTAAGATAAGAATGAAGTGATTATCACAACTAAAAGATTAAATACACTCTAAAAAAGTTAGCCTATTGCTCTGTTTAAAAATTTATTTTCATTGAAGATGATCAGATGTTTAATAAAAATGGAACAAAGACACTACTTAGCCACTAACCATTTGTATTTACACAGAGGATTAACCCCTACTGCTCCCTAGCAACTTTTTGCTAAACAACTACTTTTTGTTTTTATTGTAAGACTGGCAGTCACAACACAAGGCAGAGATCTCACAAGCTACATAAAAATGATGAAAGTAGTATCTACACAAAACAATCACAATATAAACGGAGAGGACAATGGAAAAAGTAACATCCACATTTCACAAATGAAGACTTAAGACAGACTTGGTCAAGCTCATACATGGCATCAAAACTGGGAACTAAAAGTAACTTTCCAGTCTCAGTTCACAGAGTTTCCATTTCCCACAAAAAAAAAATATCACTATACCACATATGCATCCATGATGCAATAAACAACTCTTTCCAAAGAGATCCTGAAAGTGTTAGATATATTACATTATATTTAGCATACCTTCAATACCAGGTTGTTTAAGTACCGAGATAGGTAACAATGCAGAAGGTGAAGGAGAGCTAGCACTACCAGATATCTGGGCTTCCTCCAAAGGTGGAACAGGAGAAGAATATTCAGATGAGATACTGGAATTGGGGACAGGACCAGTTGGGCTCATCATCCTTTCAAATGCCTGTGCTAAAAAAATGTGGTTAGTTTTTAAGATCTCACAACTGATTAAACTTCATATGCAGTGCAGTATTACAGGAGGGTTTTTTTTTTTTGCAAGAGCAGTACACAGTTTGAGCTAGTTATGAAAAATGAACGCTCAAGCTATTGTACAGAAGAAAATTTAGATTTCTTGATTTTCTACCTGCACATTTGCCTCCTTCGTTCCTAACAGAAACAGACCTCCTTGTACATCCTGCTGCTGTTGCAGTGACTACATTGAACCACATGGCCCATGTACTTTGGTGCAAATACATATACCACCTTTATCAAGTCAAATTCCATTCAGGAGGCATATTGAAAATCTGGTATGTTTTCAACTTGTTATTTAAATATTAATAATCAGGACCTCAATTTTTCCTCCCAATGTTTCCAAAAGCATCATGCTTAGCTTTCATTTAGAAAAAGGTAATATTATGATTCAATTACTGTAGTACTGTTAAGTGACTTGTAAAAATATCAGGACAGAAAGCTACATAAAATGGGCAAATAACATGTGAGAACAAGCAGCAGTACAACCTTTAAACACATAGAAGGGTACTGTGGAGGGAGGATCACTTTTGCTAGACTCCTGCCACAGATGACCCAATAGCATAACTTTATATTTAGTCCTACGGAGTTCAAACCTACTTTTTTTTTTAATAAAAAATAACCAGCTTGCTACTCAAAGTTTAAAATAAGAACTGAAATCCCACTAAGAGGTACAATTATCCTCTTCCTCTCTCCATCTCAGAAATAGGAAAACATACACCAATTGAAGTAGTGAAGCTCCCCAAAAAGAACAAAGGTTAAAGACATGCTAGCTGTATCTATTCTTCTTTAATGATTACTTCAATTACTCAAAAAAAACCTTTTTACCTTTATTAATATCATCATAACAGCCAGTACAGACTCTTGCTTCCTTCTCCATGTACTGTAGTTTACATTTCCGTTTGCAACAGCCACCACAAAAAACCTGAACGAGAAAAAGATTGAATTAAATATTATAGACAAAAATCACAGTATTTCCTGAATTAAGTTCCTGTTATTATTAACTCCTTTTACTAAACCAGATTGCATTATATAAAGCACGCATACACGTTTTTGGAAGTAGGGAAGGGAAAAGGAGCTTTAGCACATATATCTTACAATACATTTCTGTTTGGGGAAAAGGGGAAGTACTAGACTAAGAAGGCTTTTATTAAAAAGGCCTTTACTGCACCCAGCTCTGGGGTCCCCAGCACAAGACAGACATGGACCTGTTCGAGTGCGTCCAGAGGAGGGACACAAAAATGGTCAGAGGGTTGGAGCACCTCTCCTATGAAGAAAGGCTGAAAGAGTTGACGTTGTTCGGCCTGGGGAAGAGAAGGCTCTGGGCAGACATTATCGTGGCTTTTCAATATATAAAAGGGGCTTATAAGAGAGATGGAGAGAGACTTTCTACCAGGGCCTCTAGTGACAGGACATGGGGAAACAGTTTTAAACTGAAAGAGGGTAGATTTCAAATGGATATAAGGAAGAAATTTTTTACAATGAGGGTGGTGAGACAGAGAACAGGTTGCCCAGAGAAGTTGTGGACGCCCCATCATTGGAAGTGCTCAAGGTAAGGATGGACAGGGCTCTGAGCAACCTGACCTAGTGAGAGATGTCCCTGCTCACAGCAGGAAGGTTGGATGAGGTAATTTTTAAAGGCCCCTTCCAACCCAAACCATTCTATGATGCTATGATTAAGAATCTCAAAAGCTCCACAATTTGGGCCAAACTACAAAATTTGCCAAGTCTGCTTTTGATCAGGTGTTCTTCCTATCCTGTTTCCCAGAACTACCCCACAACCTATCTACACATAAGCTTTTGAAGTTTGTCAGGTATTTCTGTTGGACCAAAGCAATCTTCAGATGTCTACAAACCAACCTTCCACACGTGGCCAGGAACATCCACATTACACAGCTAAGGATTCAGTTCTGGCCAATGCTCTCTGATTCACCTATGAAACAGAGCAGCACCTAAAATTTCTTGCTGTGAGCGGATCTAATCACATAAGGCCAGGTGCCCACAAAATAGCTGAAATCGGATTTAAATTTTTTTTTTTTTTTAAGATCACAGCTCAAAGCAGCTGGTATACACTTGCACAGCAATTAGAAAACTCTTCCAAGAAATCATATGCACTTGTTTGATTCTAAACCCTCTGCAGCCTAATATTCAAGCCTGTATCTTAATCTCTCATGAAGAAACCTTCAGGGGGGAAAAAAAAAACCAAAACCCACAATACGTAGACAAAGAGTAGCAACAAGGAGGACAGAAGTGATGATATATTGAAATTCTTATCTGGAGCAATGAAAAGAATTCCACGTTGCACCACCTATTCCCAAATTCACTCCTACTTCTGTTTATCCCATAACTATTTTACATTAAACAGTGATAGGAACAAGAACTGAACCCCAGAATTGGGTCAGATTTGCTTTACTGCTTTAGTATTATCTCTGAAGGTAACTTGCAATCTCCCATTAGGAATCAGGTAATGGTTACAACAACCTAGTCTCATCGCAGCAAAGAGCCATTCCCCATCCACTGATCTTGCAGCACTATGCGCTGCACCAACTCTCTCCATAACAAGTGTTATCAGTTTGTCATGGAATTCCAAGCTGCCTCTTCTACCTCACGGACAACCATCTAAGCCAGAGCTCACTGCTTCCCTAGCTATTTACTAATGCTGGCTCAGGAACTATATTGGCTAACTAGGCTCTCAAACTCTGTCAGAAAGAATAAGCATAGTTGTCTTCATGTTACTAGCTCCCTTCAGCAAACTATTTTAAAAGCTTGCTGAAAACTGCTTTGAAAGACTAGAAAATGCTTTTCTACACCAACAGGATATGTATCCTGTCTAAATGTGTCTCTTTAGCCTGGACTATACCTGCACAATGCCATTCAAAGAATTATGTCTCTAGTAAAGCTGTTTTCTGCAAGAGTTCCCGTAAGTACCTGGTGCTTTTCTCACTTTTCACTTATGTTCTTTCAAGGGTGATTTGCAAGTTTTCAGAGAGTCCCACCATTTTTGGCTCTAGAGTCTGCATATAGCTAGTATTAGCCTTTACAAAAGGCATCCTCTGAAACCTCGGTCTGACAGGAGCCTTCTACCACGGACCAGAGTTAAGTAAGTGGAAAGAACACAAAGTCTTCTGCTACTCCTAGTTATCTCTAGGAAAACAAAGTGGATTAAGGGAAAAAAACCCAAACAGTAGTGACAGAGGAAAAAATTAAGTTGTTACAAGTGAACTCCCTTAAGTAGGAAAAGTCACTGTAAAAACAGTAATACTTGATCGGTGCAATATGAGAAAAAAAAGAAACTATTCCAATTGCTTCTGCATTCACGTCACAGGTAATTTACCTCAACTGAAAATGCACATGCTCAGTAAAGATATTAAGAATGTAACCGGTGAAGATTAATTGCTAATCAGTTACTAACCACCTTAGGGCTTCAAATGGTAAGCAGTACAATCCTTTGCAATTGGTATTTTACTCTTACACTTGGTGCCACTGGGACCCACAACAGAGGATGCAGCTTAATCCTAATGCACAGGAGACAAGAGGTGAAGACAAGCTAAGGGACTGGTAATGTAACAGGGGAAAGGAGATTAAGGTGAGGCTGCTGAGAAAAGAAATTGATTCTGCTTGAGCTAGGAAGAAGACACAAGACACAAACATCTAAATAAAGGAACTGCAAAGTTGTTTGACTTCACAAGTACTGCAAACAAGAGAAAGCAGGGACCACTAACCTCATGCTTCCTTCCAGCACAGAATTCATAAGTGTTGCCGTTTTCATTGATAAAAAACTGTAGGACCACATGAAAACTATACAATTGTCTTCCAGAACAGTCCACAGAGTACAACTGTGAATTCCTACCAGTTTCTGCTTACGTGTAAGTGGTTGAAAACACAACCACCCACAATATGTCCACAAAGAATGTTTTGGGTTTGTTGTTTTTTTTTTTTTTAAAAAAAAAAAGACAAGAAGTTGCTATTAAAAAGACAAAAAGTCTTACAAGGCAGAAAGTTAAGCTGTTGCACATTCAGAAAAGCTGTGAGAGTTACAACTGCATAGCACTCCCGTATCCTTAAAGTTCAGATACTCTGTTCTGCCTTCACTCATTCTCCCAACAAGCATGCATTGTGATGCTCCCTCTAATTACACTGTTATTCTGTCAGCCCCCCTCCTCCCCCAGTAACACACAAGATTAGCAACGTTAAGAGCTGATGGTTGTAAACAGGACTGTGTAGCGAAGGGTGTTTTTATCCCCATCTCTAGACAAAGTGCAAGAAACTTCACAGCAAATGTAAACAGGAACTTGAAGTCAGTCTTATGACTAAAACGAAACCTGCTCTAAAGAACTGTGTTTTAAACTGTTACAAAACTTATACAGGATATTCTGCCAAATGATTAAGTTCAACAACTTCCAGGTTGTCATAATGAGTTCTTAAGTCTTCTTGGCACCCAAATTCAGACCTACATTTTAGTTCACACTTACTGCACCTGAAGTGAACAGGTACTATGCTTTGAATACAGAGTGATAGAAGAGGTATCCTGGGAAAAAATTACCAAGCCTGTCCCGATGCCTCTCAATACTGCGGATGCAAAAAGTTAGTAAGTACTGACATTAGTCTTTGCTCTATCTCCTCATCCATAAAGCTTACAGAAGAACACTGAAAAATCAGTTCATTAGTACTGTATTTCCATTTACACACTAGTACAAGTGTAAGCCACAGCAACTCACGTGGGAATTCTGGATTAAGAATAAGCTTTGACATTATTTACTCACTGCAGAAGACAGGCTGAAAAATGTTCTACAGATCACTTGCTCTGTTGGCGAGTACCATTCACCCCACAAAAGTAGCATACTTTTCCCCTGAGATAACTCCCCAGGAAAATTATATATCTAGACACACAGGAGGACAGATTTAGGCTGTAAATCTTTTGCATTGGTACTGCTATTACAGCTCCTGAAAGAATGCAATTCTTCCAGATTCATGGACGGTGTTTTACAGCTAGTATAACCACTTACCTGAATTGCAGACATCATCATCCATGGTTTTTTTTAAGCTTAAATACTTAAGCTTAATTTAAAAGCTGAGGGAAAAGCTGATTCACTATGACTACTATGAAGTAGTGTCTCATCTTCCTTGTTCTATGCAAAACACATGAGTCTAGCCAGTAATGGGAAGATAAAATAAGAACATTCTCTCTACTTCCCTTTAATTATTTTCACAAAAAAGGCCATATGTTTCTTAACTAATATCAGTCTTTTCCAACTGTCTTTACATTTCTATAAAGGAAAAAAATTTTTTTAAAAATAAAATACTTCAAGCCTAGAAAAATTCTGTCAATATTCTTTCCCTTCTGTATTTTGGTTATCCCTAAATCAGAATTCATTTGCTTTCAGTAACACAGGACCCCCTTCCCATAACTTACCTTTCCACATGCACGACAGTGGTGTCGTCTTTTTGTAAAAGTGAACTTGATTTGGCAATTCATGCAGTTGGGTGCCTCTGAATCAGGAACCCACAATGGCTGTTTCCGTGAGAGAGCTGCAGGTATTTTAAGTGAGTCTACATTTTCAGATGTTTGACTTCCTCCAGCTTCAGAGCTGCTTTCCCCAGAGTGTGCAGGGTCAGAGTTTTTACCAACATTTACGCTGGTGCCTGAGAGAGGAGCTTCTGGGGTAACACAACCAGCTTCCTGGTTTTCTCTCTCAAGTACATCGGTTCTATTCAGTTGTCTCTGACCAACAGCTCCTTGGGAAAGGCCAAGCAACTGCTTTGGTCTTGCACCTTCGGTATGAACATTAGAAACTAGTGCTTCACTACCACTCTCAGTCATGTCCTGAATACAAGACATACTCTCTTCTGCTGCAAACTCGGATTCATTGGCAGTAAAAGATACTTTAAGATTACTATTACTACTCGTTATCTCCTCCAGTTTTGCTTGCACGTGTTCTTCAGTGACCTCTGTGAAATCCAGGTTGTTCACATTTGTTAAATTCCCTTCATCTGCATCAGCTTCCATTAAGTTACTATCATTGTCTGAAGACTTCAACACATTGGACTGAAGACCTTGTCCATACAAGAAATCATCAAGCTCAGCATCGCTTATTAGAGTATCACTTTTAATAACATTCTCCTCAACAGTAAAGTCAGCCATACCTGGGCTCATACTTTCATTATAGTAAGAGTCTATACCAATACCATATGGCTCAGCATCGTATTCTAGAAAAGCAGAAGCAAAAGCTTTGATTTGCTGAGAATCACTGTCATCAACTACATTCTCAGTATCATACTTCTCTCCATCTGTCCTTTTTTCCACAACACTTTCGTTGATTTTAGCTACATATCCTTCCTGTTCATGCAAGTCAGTGTTTTTGCAGGATTCCCTGCTGGAGAGATCAGTTTTAGACTTTCCAAAATGAACAGTTAAAATATCACCAATAACCTCCTCCACTTCATTCTGAGGTAGAGGATTAACTTTTTCTTCTGTTGCAACTAGTGAACCACATATAGATACAGGAAGTGGAAGACATGACAGCGAGGTCTGGACATCCTCAACTGAAATAGATGAAGTTGAAACACTGTTTAGAATTTCATTGGTATTAAATTCTTCACCACGTACATTCTCTTCTGTGATTTTCTTTTCCAATTCTACTTCAGCTCCTGTTTCATATGAAGAGCCTGGTAAAACACAATTTGCAGGTAATGTTGCATGGCTTTTGTGCAACTGAGGCCTCTTTGGCAGATCTGAAGGCATGGATTCAACATTACTGTCATCTTTTGAGTCTACCATTTCTATGGCACTTCTTCCATACATCTCTCTGCTTACTGCACTTTCATCTTGTGGTTCACAAGGCAATTTTTCATATGCTTTCTCATCTTTGGGATTGTATGCATTTGAATTCTCTGATGTTACAGGGACATGTGCAGTATTGAGGCGAGCAGTTTGTTCAGGCTGATCAAATATTTCACTGCACTTTACAGATTCTGTCCTGTGTTGATCATCACATGGATCTGAGATCTTTGTTGTAGCATAACTGTCAGATTTTAAAGCTAAGTGATTAATCTCCTCTGTTTTAAGATGTCCTGATTCTTGTAGCATTGAGTCCCCATCACTCTGCTCTGTACTTGAAACACCACTGCAACCAGCTGATGACACACAAGTAGGAACAGGTATGCAAGATATGCCAAAGCCAACCAAACCTTCACTGTACTGGAAGTCATCTGGCTGCAACTTTTGAGTATCTTCGTGAGCAGCCACTGAATGGATTAAGTTACCTGTGTCACTAACAAGATCACACACAGGTATACTACACCTTCCCAGGGTTGAAGCCTGAATTTCATTTAAGGAACCACTGTCCACAGTGGACAAAAGATCAGGTCCGGCAATGCTCTTCTCATTTTGTGGTGAATAACTCAGAAGCGCTTCACTTGTTCCAATGTGGCTAGCTAGAGAGATTTCTTCTGATGAAGTACAATTGTCAGCATCCTCTTGCAGTTCTGGTGTTGGGCATACATGTTGTAAGCAATCCAGAACTGAAGAAAGCGAATGATGTTTTGAGTCATATGGATTTTGAGGTGTTCTGTAGCAGTCATATTCATCTATTTTAAGCAAAGAGAGATCAAAAGCGAAGTTTATAAAACTTCTCCCTTTTCACAGTCCACTCCCTCTAAATCCCATCTATTCATCAATACAAGCTTTTATTTAGCATATGTTACTTTCAAATTCCATGGTAACAGTCATTTGAGCAATATTATTATGCTGGAGAACAAGGCAGCACAGGAACTAACCTGTATTCTGTTCAAATTCATCAAGTAGTTTGTCCAAGTCACAGACCGCAGCTTTAAAGTAACTGTCCATTCTAGTTACAGTTCTAGTGAAGCTTTAGCCTTCTTAAACCTAAAAAGAGATACAGCATTTCATCCACAGCATTTTGCTGTTTACAAAGTCAAAGTATTATTATTAGAAGATAACTTCTATGAAGTATTTTTTTCTTTTTAATAACACTGTCTTCTCTCTCCCTGTAAACAAAATATAAGTACAAACAAGGCTGCAGATTGTCAGGCTCTCTGTACTCTGAATACGCTCTACAGTATACTCAGTACACTGTGCACAATATGCTCAAAAATCCACCTTAAATCAGGAAACTGAGGCTGCCTTATTAAAACCAAATGCATCTGAAAGCACATACTATGGCATTATAATGTCAGGAAGTTTAAAAGCCGAAGGGATACTAGGGTCTTCTAGTTTGACCGCCTATACATTTTACACCATGCAGTTCACAGGCAAAAAAACCAAAACAGGCTATCATTACCCTTGCAACACAAGTGAACTGTTTAAATAAATGATGCCCACATAATCCCAGATATTTCACACTTTAAACTGCAGTAGGAAGCACAAAAAAGTATCCTTCTGTCAGCAGAAGTGCCAGCAAGAAAAAAAGCTGCCTTTAGGAGTTCAAACCTGACCACCAGTTCAACACTGAGCATGTGAAAACGACACTTAAAGAAACAGATTCTCTTAGTTCCCAAGCTATCCAACCAATTGACCTCAATTTACTTTCAGCTATGACCAAATGTTTCAGATAAGACTAAACACAGGCTAAAACCTAAAATATATCAGGACCATAAAGTAGATAACCAGTTGAAGCACTGAAGTGTGACACAGTTCTCTTAACGTGGAGCTGCAGTGTGTTTAAGCAGGTTGAGGTCAGTACTCCTCCCCCATGATGACCAACAAGCTGCCTTTAAATCCTCTTCTTAAACCTTCCTCCAAGGCCAGGAAAAAAAAATGCAACATGGTAATTCAGCTCATCATCGCTATTCTACTCAAAACACAAAAACCGTTAACTCTAACTTTCTCCAAGACTCAAACAAAATCTCTTTTTTTTTTAAATCTCTTTTTAGAGACTTACCAGCTTATCAGAAAGCTATTTATTAATCACATTCCCTATCGCAAAACATCCCATTTCATTTGTTTAATGAAGATTTCCAGCCACTCAATGTTATGCCTTTTTGGTCATTCTGAAGTGCTTTTAATGCCACATCTTTTTCATGTCTGAACACCCATACTGTGCAATTACCTTTAACATCTTTAAAATCAAGATGTTATTTACACTTCCCTTAAGTAAACTGAAGCAACTCAGATACCTTTAGTCTATGTCTGGAAACTAGACCTGCGGAGGTCTGTGTAGTTTTCTTTCTACTCTTATCAGTGCATTTAGTCTCTGCACTGGCTGACTTCACAGGCTACCCTGTCCAATGCCCTTTGACCATCTAGTATTGCCTCTTCTCAATGCTTAGAGCTCCAAGAAATACTTAAATCCTCTCATATCACTTCAGCCACACTGCAGCTACAGGTCTAGATGCTAGGCCCTACTTATTCCACTGAAGTGTAAGGTTTCCTCTCACTGAATGGTTCAGATCAGGTGCATTCACTTACTACCACATAAGTATGCATGTGACAAGAATACTTTTTTAAGCTAATATATAGTTCAACTAGAGACTTGCAAAGCACAAGGAAGGTGAAACAAACAGTAACTTAATGCAGTACTTTGTGCCCATATATAAGCAAAAAATAAACAATCTGAATACACCACTGTATTGATATCCATGGCCATGAATTAGTCACTCCAACAGTCTTCAGCATGCTGCACCGTACTTTAAGTCTCACACAGCTATCTAATGAGCATCGAATAGCAATAAGTTCATACTTAATGCCATTTCTCTTACACTCATGTGAATGCAGTTCTTGCCTGTAACAACTCATTTCCCAACCTCATGGCAAGTGGGAGATTGCAACTTGAAATGGAAGTTGTTTCAGTTAAGAGTCATCCAAGGTTAACAGCTTTTGGTGATTCATCAAGAGACATTGAAGTCCAGATCCCATCCTTAAAGCATATATTTATGGACAGCAACAAAACTGATGGTCAAAAATTAGTCTAACAGACCACATAAGCTAGAAATATTGAAGGATTATGAGAAAAACTGGGGATCAAGAAATACATAATGTTGATTTTTACTCTCTGTAGGGATATATTATACAACCTTACCACTCAAGTACAACTTAAGTGACAACTGATGTGCAGGCTAACAGCTGTGACTGAAAGGGGGGGTGGTCACAGGCCTCTCACCACTCTCCAGCCACACATTCCCCAAGCCTTCGTTTTTACTGGCACCCACTCTCACCTCATCTCACAAGAAGCGAGGCCAAAGAGCTAAAAAGATAGACAGTCATGTACTTTAGAGGGAGAACAAAGTTGGTTTTTTGCTTGTTTCTCCACCAAAACAGGCCTCCAAAGTGAAACAAATGCTAACCTAGCACAAAGTCCTGGCAAGGATCTGTAGATGTGGCTGCTTCACTCTGTTTGCAGAGTTACAGCCCTGCAAGTTAAGCTCCCTATTTACTGCAATCAGAATGTTGATTATTTGTTAAATCAGTAATAAATGTTTTTTAGAAAAAACTAATTGTTAACAAAGGAAACAAACATCTATCACCAATAAAATAGACTTAAAGACGTCCTCTGAAATGAACTTTGTTCAGGTATCTCAATGACAACAGAAGCTGTTACAAAAAATCTTTCATATTTAGTTTGAGAGAGATACTTTCACAGATTACTGTGCTGAACTGAGCTAATTAGGTCTGTTATTTCCTTAAGACATCCTACTGTCTACTGTAGAAGTAAACTACAAGGCCTGATGTCAAGAGAAGTGCTGGGGTGCTCACTTACTACTTCTTCAGCCAGAAATACACCAAAGATGACATATTAATAGATAGACACAGGTCACATTCTACACATTACAGGTGTAATTCTCACCACACCATTTGTCCTTATGTACATCTCACTTCCCTAAGCAGCAGCTAATCTCACTTGAAGAGCAGCACACACCCAACCCAAGTACACACACTGGCAAAGATACATTCTTTTTTTTTCCCCAGTTAAGAGTCAACTCTTGTTTTGCTGATTAAGTATTCTTCAGCTTCAAGACAGAACAACACTTTTTGTTGATGTACCACAAAAAAGCAGACTAAGAGTACTTGCTACTTCTCTAGGTAAACATTTGGTATGTTTCTAAACAAGCTCACCCTAAATCTCTTATCTTTCAAAGCTTTCACTTTTGCCCTGATTTCAAGACCAGCATTCTTCATTACCTTACCCAGGTTTATTTAATGGAAAACTAACAACACTCAACTGCTATGCCAGGCAGCAGTCACCATGGTGAACCCAGGAAGCCAGTACCTGGAACAGCTGGTGTGAACAGTGCTGAAGCGAGCTTTTCTGTGGCAGCCTCGGGAAGGATTCTGAACAGCTCATATGTACATCACATTGACACCTAGTCAAATGCCCTTCTTTACCTTCTGAGGCCTCCAAGAGGCAAGCTTAAATGCAACAAAAGAGAAGAGCAGAGGTTTGCTTACGTTATTTGCCCAGACGAGGCTTGGTCTCTGGCAAACTCCTAATACCACACTTTAAATTACATAAAGACTGTATCTTAAGAAACATAGCCAATAATTCTACTACATAAAAACTGTTACCTAAGGGAAGCAAATACTGTGATCTGGATGACTGTGCAACGAGTGCAAGTGTGTCAGTGCATTTAAAAACACTTTATAGGCCACTTCTTTTACACCCCTTATAAATCACTTCTAATATAATAGGCACGTATTCCAGAGTTCAAAACCAACATTCCACTAGGGACTTCTCAAGACAGTCTTAGTTAAAGGAGAAGATAACACAAGTCTGCTAGGATAGAGAATGGCCAAGTTACAGGATGGACTGTCGTTTTTTTTTTTTTTTTCAAATTCAGTCTCTCTAAATGGCGGTGGTTAGTAGTTTTCAGTGGCGATAACTTGTAAAATAAAATGGACAAGTTAATTGTTACCAGCTAACTAGTTTAATGTCTGATTACAAGCTGCCTTTTGATGTTTAAGAATCCCTGAAAAACACTCTCTGTCGTGTTAATATATATAGGCATTACCAGATCTCCAGCTAGTCACAGCTAATTACCACTGCAGCATCCAGGCCTGCTTTTATATGGAGCATGCTAAAACAACCCAAGATCAGATTTAGAGGTAAAGAAACACACACATATATGCACATAGGTCTTCACTCCTGAAAGCTGACTGCAGTAGCCATCTTAATGTCAGGTTACCAGGAAAGTCTTTTTGCTCATAGCACAGTTACATTATCTGGACTCCATCATTGTGTTTAATCATTACATTTAGTCTGAGCAGACAGCTATATTGGAGCTTTTATCCTCACAACAGGATTTAAGTATTTTTTTCCAGCTTACCACCCAGCAACTACTAATTAGAACAAAGCCTCTGACAGAAACACAACCATTAAGAACTATCTAAGTTCGCAGCGCTATAGAAGTGAAGTGCTGGATCAAGCACAGTATGCTCTTTTCCCACCTTAAGGGGTAATTAAGTAATTATCAGCTTTCTCTTTCTCACCCCCCTCCAATATCCCTACGCCATACACCTAGCCATAAGCTTAAGGCCCTACAAACAAAAAGAAATTTAAGGGTACAACTGCACATGGAGTTCATCAGCAATCAACTTAACAGGAAAGTTCATTAGAAGTGAGCAAATGCTTTGTGAAAAACTTAAATGTTGTCAAATAAAAACTAAAATGATTGTTGCTGAGCAAGGCAACATATTATCCAACCCAAAAACTGCAGCGGCTGCTGCCACTGCAGATTTACTAGCTGAATCAGGGGTTGAAGACAAAAGTTACAGAAGTTTTCAGACACGTAAGGAAAAGCTTATGTGGCATGCTGCAAAAAAATTAAGCTGCCCTGCTTAAAGAACAAAATTTTATTAGCTCAACACAATTTCTTCAGAAAAACAAAACTCTATCAACAACATTACGGCATTATCACCAACACCAACCAGACAACTCTATCCTGACATCTTCAGCTCCTGAAGATTTTCTTTCGTTCATCCACAGTAATTTGTTACAGCTCTTCTGCACAGAAAAGAGCATCATTGACACCACACAGAAAAAAATGTCTGTCAACAATTACTGATTTTCAGCAGTGTTCCAACACATCAGCAGTACCATCAGCAGCCAGGCCCACAGCTGAAGAATCCACTTGCTCGACTGAACAAATGCATCTTTCACATACTGCCCACAGTGCCATCATCATTAGTCGTATCAGCATTAGAAAATGAGTATGAGAATATGATTACTACATCAAGTCTAAAAGGTCTTTCCTCAACGGAAACCAGTGTTCCCTCAATTTTCTCATCTTCTCTGATTTGCATTATTAATAACCAGATATTCATATTAGACAACCTCAGCAATACAGCACTAGACGCCAACAGCACCCAGTACTGGCAGTCAACTGGATCCTCTTCTGTGCTCTACACGTCTCCAGTAACCAGTTCTCTGCCATTATAGCTTATAGTTAAATACAGACTAAGAACGTTTCCCAGTTTACCCAGAAGCATGTCTTAAAACATTTAATGCCTGTAAGTGCATGGTGTAAGCATGTCCATTATACTCTGTACCCTGTATCAAGATAAATGGAACATGGAACAGAAGTAAGCAAAAACATCACTAATATCTCTAAACCACTAGGGGCAATTCATCCACCTAAGCCATCTAATATGTGCGACACAGCATTAAGTGCTGTAATAGTGCTACGCAGTCAGCTGCTACAGTGTGCAAGTAGCAAAATGTACCCTAAGAACCCACATGGGTCTGTTTTTGTGTCATTACCATTCTCCATTTCCAAAGAGCGCATTCACTGGTGCTACTGAGACTGCACGAAGTTTCCCTGACTAATGACAGACTTATCAGTTGTGAAGTGCCCAAGCTCTTCCTCAGGCCTGGAATAAACTTCAGCGCTCGATGCCGCCAGCTCAGGACGCTCTCCTCAACCGAGACACGCATCTGCGCCAGGCCGGGTAAGACAAAGGCAGTCAGCACCCGCAAAACGAGCTGGCCGCGGCGAGGGCAGCGCTAACGCCAGGCCGCTGCCAGCCCCGGGGGCAGGACACACGCAGCCGGCTGAGAGCCGCGCCGAGCGCCTCCGAAGACCCCATCCCTTCGTGCGGCGCCCGCGGCCCACAGCGGCTCCTGCCTCTGCCCCGGCGCAGGCCCCCCGACCCCGGCCGGGAGCCTCGGGAAGCGCCGGCAGACGGCGGCCAGCCGCCCCCCGCCCCGCCCAGGCTCCCCGTCAGGAAGAGCGGCCCGGCAGGCCGCGGCTACCGGCGTGGGGAGGCCGTCCGGCGGCAAGACACCCGTGACCGCCGCGGGGCTGCGCGTCCCGCTCCGCGTCCCGCTCCGCGCCTCGCTCGGCGCCCCGGCCCCGCCGCGGCTCCCGCCGGCCCCGTCCCCACATCCTCACCCCCAGGCGGCGGGGCAGGGCTGCTCTCCCGGGCCGCCGGGCGAGGGGGACGCGCTCCCGCTCCTGCTGTGGGGCGGCAGGCGACACCCCCGCCGCCAGCGCTTCCCCTCCAGGCCGCCCCTTGTTTGTGCGCCCAGCCGCCGCTCCGCGCGTGCGCGGCAGCGCCCCGCCCTCCCGGCCGCCGCGGCCCCGCCCACCCGCGGCCCCGCGCCTGCGCAGAGCAGCACTCCGCCCAGCCGGCGGAGGGGGCGGAGCCGACGGTGTGATTGACGCGGCCCCGCCCCGCCGGCAGAGGGCGCCGCCCCCCTCGTCCACGCGCAGGGCGGCGGGCGTGCGCGGCGCGTGCCCTGGCCCCCGCCCTTTGACGTCACCCTCCGCGGTGACGTGACTCTTGCTCCGTCAGTCTCGTCACCAGATCATGTGGAGTCAGGGAAGGGGTGGGCAAAAGCGAGGGTTCGGACAACTGAGAGCTGCCTCATCTTGTCTGGAAATTAGTGTTATTTAAATCGGGCTGTTTCGCCAAAGCAATAGTTACTGCGCTATTACCGTACCATTAAAGATGGTATCGGCTAATGCATTGTCCCAGCTTGGCCCCCAGTGATGTAACCACAGGACGTTTTTAGGCATTTCCACAAGATCTTTTTAAAAAATAAATTTATTCCAGCAGATGGCTATATAGAGATGACTACAGTTTCGTCTGCTTTTCCACACGGATAATTTTCTTCGCAGTGCGTAGTCTCTGATGGCCAGGAGTGTGACTTTTGAAGCACTTTTACCGGATTTTCAAATATTTTTGCACTGGGAACTGAAGAAATACTGTTTTGAGAACGGAGGTTTTGGCAGCAGGCGTGTACAGGGCCCGATGACCCCTGGGCTTCATACTGACGACTCCCCAGCGTGCCATTTCCTTTATCCTGTTCCAAAACATCCTCTTTCGTCTCCATTGCGCGAGCTAGCATGTAACTAACCTTTCTCTGATGAGCCAGAGCCTCCTCTTTGTCATTTACCTGGGTATTTATTTAAAAGAGAAAGAAAAGAAACTAGTTCATAAGCTAAGAACAAGGCAGACTATGTAAATGGACAGCTATATTTGCTCCCCTAGGGACTCACGATGGATAGTTCAACAAAATACTAACCAAATCTATTAACAGCTTCAGGATTTCATGAGGATTGTCAAGCTCTTCAACTCTCCTGCAGTCCACATCTGATGACAGCAGGCCAGATAGTTTTCGTCCCAGACTGTTCTTGTTCCCTTCTAACTTGACACATCCTAAGGAAAACAGAAGTACATGAACTGTGGAACTCAGGAAGAGAAAAACTACTTTGGGATAAAATGGGCATGCATAAAACTCAATTCTGAACGATCTCCTCTAAAAGGGCAATGCAAGCTACAGCTTCTCCCACTGTACATAACAGCAGATTACTTGCACGCAGCACCACCCTTAGCATCACTTAAAGGCTAAATAGACCTTTCATCGTATTTATGAGCAAATTGAAAATAAAATTATTTTCGCTGTATGGAAAATATACTTTAACACTTTAGTTAAACAACAATTTGTGGTAATTTGTTTTTAAACAGTAGGTAGCCTGAAAAAAAAGGGTTGACACAAGCTGTTTAAAAGTTTCTAAGATTTCTAAAAAGATTAAAATACATTAAAATTATGAAACTTATGTATCAGGGTATAGAGCTGGGAAACAATGACATTGGTATAGGGGGAACAGATATTCAAGATGTATGCTGTTTTAGTATTACATGCTGATGCTGCTCAAGAAATCTAGAAGACCCACCAAACTTCTATGCCTGGCACGTCCAGGTCAATGGCTAACACAAATAAATCTTGAAGTGCCAGTCCTAAATTCTGCTATGCTTTTGACCATGACATACACACTTAAATACTTCTCCTTAGCCTTTTTCTTAAAGAAGAAAAGGGTAGTAAGAATTCTGCCTCTTTTACGGAGTGCTTTGTAACTCACAGATGACCACATGAAGTATAAGAAGAGTAATAAATACTGATGTAGATACACATACATAATAAAAAAATGTATTGTATTTAGTATTTCAGTGAAAGCTCAGTATATATTTTTTTGCATTTCTCCTCCTTCCCTAAGTCTTATACAGACATCATTTGAAAAAAACCCAGCCCATTAAATTGCTAAAATGGCCAGGCTAAACTTGCCAGATATTAGCTTTTTTGTGCTGTTTTCATAATAAGCATCTTTAATATCCAGAATGTTATTGTCATCCTGGATAACAGCTTATTTATTCTAGCATGTTCTTACTCAGATAATATAGTTCATGAACGTGTAATAAGAAAAGGTTACATTAAAAGCCTAGACTGGTAGCTCCAATGACCTACAGTAGTATTTATATAGTCCACTTATACACAGACACCCTACATGATACATGCTAAACTTCTACTGGAAGTTCTTCAGCTACATGACATGCTATTTAACGTATTTACAGTTTTGACACAACTTCGTTCCTTTTTTCTCAACTCTTCAGAAACCTCAGTCAGCAATTAAACCACAGATATACATTTAATACAGGAAGAAAGCCTGCTTGTGCCACTTGTCAGCTAACTTCTTTTCTATTCAACCATTACAGATATATAGCATGCCCAGTTACCATCGTCTTTCAGACGTCTCCAGTTCATAAATTTCGTTTCCTTCTTAATCTTTATCACTTCTGCAAGCTTCAGGGCATGGTCCTTCCTCTGCATCAGCTGCTGCTCAAATGCAATTCTGAAGGCATCTGCCATTATATAAGCCTCATCTTTACTCTTCTTCAGATGTTCAATCTAGTTTTAATTCAGAAAAAATTTGAAGTATATTAAGTAATTTGGAAGCAATAGCAGATTTAAAATTTATATTAAGAGACAGACTGAAGCTATTAACATGGACAACTTTTAAATAAATATAATCAAGGAAGTAGTAGAAACCAAACGAAGTGCTTTCTCGCCACATTAAGAAACACATTTTGAAATGTGCATTGAAGTCCTTACCCTTCCTCTTCTATGCATGCACACATCACCACCCATCTACACAGAGAAGCTGCCAGCAGTGCCCATTGATCTCTGCGCATGCAGAAGAGCTTAAGGAGGCCATTAATGTCCCATGCCAGCCGGGCCAGGAGCAACAGAATGGTATCCCCATCAGGGGTAATAACTTTGGTACAAAAGGGACACACCCGTACTTCTTTTCAAAACCTCTAAGTCAGCTGGAACTTCTGCAGTGGGACCACGAGGACGGTTACCACATTTGCAGAGTCAAATACAAATTAGAATACAAATTCTAAAATTACAGAATTTCACTAAATTAAAAACCTGAAGAGCTTGAAAATCACGTTATTGATTTAAGCATGATGTAAGTACAGAGTTTTCAGCACAATCAGCTTCCTGACCTCGCTGGGTGAGTGGGCTTGTGAGTGCTGATGTCAACGTGAGGGAGGGGTGGAATGCACTGCCAGGAAGGAAGGTAAAGGCTCAGTCCTAGTTTGTGCTCACACTCTGTATACATTTAGAGAGTGCATACACTTAAGAGTGTTTTTTCCTTCTTTTAGATTAAAAAATATGTGTGGAAGGAAAAAGAATGAGATTTTTTTTTTTACTAGTAAAGCTGACTGAGATCATAATTACAGTTTTATATTAGCAAAAGTTAGGGCATTACAAGCATTACAAACAAACATTACATTATTTCTGAGAAGCATTCTTCTTTTAAGACATCTTAGTTTGTGTAAGCTGCAGTAGAGAGTTTCTGGTTTTATTTGGTTTTGAGCACAAGCACCCCTCTGCTTGCTCCTGTCTAAGCCAAGCAGCATTACCTCTTGCTTGAGATGCAGAAGTTGCTTCCGAGTTACAGCTGCCATTTTAGCACAGGGACAAGGCTGCCCCCCAGAAGTACTGCAGGTGCAGGCTCCAAGAACTGCCAGCTTAAAATCCAAAACAGACCACCAGTTAAGTATCTATCTGCATACACACGCAATCCAAGAGATGCCACACGACTAGCAAAAAACCATCCTGAAACTAGAAAAGGAGCATAAGGGTCAGGGGAAGTAAGCTACAAGAGATTTAGGCATGATTTCTTTTGACTCACAACCACATGCGTGAAATGTATTTTTCTGCAAGATAACCTAAAGGCAAAAGTTGTCAGCGTTTGTATGCCACTCCCTGCAGACCTCATAATTTTTTTTTCACTCAGTAAAGTAAAGCAGTAGACATAGGAGTTAAGAATTAAGATATTAGGAAGAAAAAAATAAGCATGCTGGCTTGTGAAAGATGGCCTGATGCTCCTTCTGTCTATTCTTTCTTTGCAAGATAGGAATCATGATGCACCACAAATTAGAAAACAAATTAACAGGCATGCAAGGGCATATTGTCATTAGCTAAAAATGGGTCCAAAGAAACAGCTAAACAATCCGTAAGCAAAATTTATCTATATATTTTGAATATAAACATACCTTTGAACCAGCCATTTTAAAAAACATGTAAGTCATACTTACTTCAAGACCCGTGAAATCTGTAATGTCACTTTTATTCAAGGACATGTTTTCCTGAACAACCTTCTGTTGTTTTACATCTAGCATTGCAAGAAATTCCAAGCACTGCTGATTCAGGACTATGAAATAAAATAAGGAAAGTGATTAAAAAGTCTGCTGCTCTGATCTCTTAATTTCTGGGTTTAACTACACCCAAATTAAGCGGTTCTGTAGTTTAAGCATCAGTTTGGGAATGTCATGAGACTACACAGATCCAGAAACTGAGATCCCAGTTGTCTTTCCTTTTGTGTTTTCCCAGAGGTGATGGCCCACTTACTGCCTCAGTACTAAGTGTTCATCTCTTTCTACACTTACAACTAAGGCAGCGGCTCTTTTAGAATAGCACAATATTGGGAAAATAATGACGTATGTCAGCTATTTTAAAGCTTTTTGGAAACCCAAAACAAGGGAAAGGGTCTGGAGCCATCTGACCCAGCCAGACGCCTGCACAGCCTGCAGTTCGAAAACCTCCCCTGTAAAACCAACACGCTGAATAGCTCAAAGTTTGTGCTATGGGAATCTTTAAGCGGGTATGTTAAAAGTGAACGTCTCTGACACAGATTGTCATTGTAGCAGGAGCACTCAGTGGCTCTCCTGGCTGCTGTTGCCTCCTTCCAGGACAGGAGTGAGAGCATGGACCGGTTGTTTCCCTCCACGCCCAGCATGTCACCAGGCCAGTGAGATAAGATAGGTATACTTCTTTCACACCCGATCTACTCTTTAAGCTATGCATACCTGACTTTTCCTATCATTTCATGTTTTTTTTTCAGTTCAAGTGACAATGTGAGATGAAAAACAAACACAACTTGTCTGTTTAAAGAGGGTTTCTGCGTATCCACTAATATCAGCTGCCAGTAACAAGAGACTTGTCCTGACAGAAAGCTTTCTTCATAGCTAAATCCTGAATTATTCCTGAGAAACAGTATGTGATGAGGAATAGCTGTTGGTGGCTTACTTGCATTTTCAGCTCTAAGAGTTTTAACTTCTTCTGTTCTCAGTTTCAATGCTTCCTTAAGAGCTGCATTTTCACAATATATCCTGTAGAAGTTAGAAAAAGGCTGTATTATCTTTTAAAAAAATATTTTAAAATGGACACCCAAATTAAAAAAAATATTAGCCTGTTAAAACACTGTATCTAATATGTCTGCAAATTAAAATTAGGATTACTGAGAAGATTGAAGAAAAAAAGCAAAACTGAAAAGAGTCGAGTATTCGGTTTGACAAGATATTATCCATGCAGCATTATACAAGCAGTTTCCTCACTTGTAAATTTGTTAATGGAAAATATTGTAAAATTTTTCCATTACAATACCTGTACCAATAATAAGTAGTATGCTGTTAGATCCAAATCTGCTAGCCAGGGGCCAATAAGCAACCTAAAACTACTCCTAACTAACTCTCTGAAGAAAAGTTCTGTGTGTAGGCTTAGTCTGACTGGCACAGAACCAAGGCTAAGCAAGCAGGCTATGCCAGGTTGGCTGCTGTGGAGTCAGTCCTCCTTATCCAGGCTGCAGGTGGCTCTGCAGGGAGCAATACCAAGAATCTCTGCACTCATACAGAGTGCAGATAGCATGCGCTGTTCAAACAGGCTCACCTTGTTCATGAAACCACACCCTCACACAACCAATTTAAATGCGTCCAAGTACACTAAAGTGAATATTAAAAAAGAAAATTAAAAAAATCATTCACATCTAAGTAGATGGTGCCAACGACATCAGAGTTAAAGAAGGGGTGATTTTAAGTACCACATTACCATTAGAAACTCAAAGAAATTTGTGATTATGAACACTTAGAAATCTCCTACTTCCTTGAAAGAATAAAATTGTTATTGGACATGTGACAACATGGCTATGGTCTTAATTTTAGAAAGCAAACTTCCTGTATTCTTAATACTGTTCTCAAGAACAGCTGTACTTTCAAGCGTTGCAACCTGAGAATGTACAATATGCATTTATAATGCATTTTTTCCTTGAAGTTTTTAAGTATTTCCTTCTTGAATAGAAAAGTGGCAATCTAAAGTCCTAAATGTTAAAGCAATATAATTTTTTGGTGCATCTCTTCAGCTGTCAGGAAATGCAGCATACTGTAAAGTCATGGTTTTGTTTAAAACTAAATAGTAACCAGAATTCCTTCACTTGAGTAAACAAAGGGAAATACACAATGCTTCTCATCCTGCTGTCTCAGATATCAGAAAACCTTTTTGCAAAGCGGACTGAGCTCATGGCTTGCAGTTTTCTGAAGCCACGTCTCTAGCTTTCAACAGTTAACAGTAGTTCTGTTGCTCCAAACTACCTGGCTACACTTCCTCCTCTCTTAAGTGAGGAAAGCCAAAGGGTTTTCCAAGAGGTATTCCTTAACAAGTGTAACTAAGTTAACTGTTGAACAAGATACAATATCATAATAAAACTACTCTTACAAATGAATAGTTTGTAAACTTTTGGCTTATTCTTTGATTCAAAGTTCGAAAATTTTAAATAAAAATCTCTGCTGAAATAATTGTAAATCTGATGGGTAGACATCAGAGATATCTTCTCTATATTTAAATAAGTGAGCCTGCTGGTCACATTTTTCAAGGTCTGTTATTGCATTATTAGTTTAGTGCCTCTGGCATCTTCTGCTTGCCTAACCACACCTGTTCTCCATCCAGAGTAACTCTTATTTAAACAAAGAACCAGTTGATCAGCCTCTCTCAAAAGCATTCCATTTTACCTGTACGTATGCTCATACCTACAATGCAAGAAAATAAAACAATGATTAACCAGCAAATGATATTTCCACACGCATGCACATACCATTATTTTCTATGCCTCATTTACATCTAAAGTAAATAAGGACAGTCTGGCTCCAGCTGGCCAACATAAAAACTAATAGGATGAAAATGAAAACTCAGCCTAGCAAAGCTAGCCTATATACACACTAAAGAATTGAGACTTAATAATTTTAGTAGTTTTAATTGAAAAATACAAATATGACTAGCATGAAAGTTAAATAAATCTTCCCAAATCTGGAAGGAAATTAGGAAAACACAAAAACCCCAGAAAACCCAATGAAGCAAACTTGGAACACAAGAAAGAAGACATATAGCATTCAATGCAATTAAAAAAAAAACCAAACCCGAAGATACACAATGTAAGTCAAATACCTGTCATATTTTTCTGTCCATGTGTCTTCTATGTTTTTAAATCTGTCCTGATCAAATTCAATTTCCCATTGCAAAATATTTATTTCCTGTGGAAACAAAACAAACCTGCAGCAGTTCCTTACAAGCCTCCCATTGAAAAGAAGAAGAGGAACTGCTGGTGCTGAGTTTGGCACTGGCAGAGATCTAAGTGACCAACGATGATGACAATCTGTGATACTGTTACAATACATTTGGTGCCAGACACCAAAAAGTTTCTGCATCCCTCATCTATGAATTCCAGACCATGTGGCATGAACTAATGCTTGTAGTAGCTTATGACAAAAACAAACACGCGCTGCCACATTTCCCTGTCCCCTTACTGTTCTGTGGAAAGGTCACACAGGAAGAGAAACAGAGCATAAAACGCGGTTTAACAAGGTAGCTCAATGCCACCTTCCTCCTCCCCATCCACCCTATGAAAACTGGGCACCCATTTCTTAGACTCGTTGTGCAGTTCCAGCTTAATAACTAAGAAATAGTGCAACTCACTATGACTGACTGTGAAACTCACAACAAAGACCAACTGAAAGTACAGAGAGAACTCTAACAACTTTCAGGTATTATTTATACACACTACAGCATGAAAACATTTAGATCAAAAGAGTGATGCACTAACATTTTCCCTTTCTATTAAAAAGGAATAAGAATACTTTAAAAAAAAATATGGAACTAATGGCAGATTTGTACTGATTTAAATAAACAGTCTGATAACCCCTTATTAATAGCAATGGACTTGTATGTTTTTGCACAGGTGTGAAGGAAACATGCACCCTTACCTTTTCTAAAGTTCTCTTTTCTTCCTCAGTTTTTTGAAGCATTGCTTTTGTATGACTAGTAGCTTTATTGAATACTGCCTGCAAAAAAAGGTGTAAGTCTGTCGAATACTGTAATTAAGTTTACTTAATTTGGCTTTAGCCAAATTTCCAGTTTTACATCAAGAGACGTTCACATTCTAAGTTAAACAGGAGTGTGCAGAACTACAAACACTAGCAACTCGCTTGTAAGTCCCAGTGGCTTGTAATTTCAAGTCACTAAATAGCTATGTTGCATAACAAACTTGTGTTTCAATCCCATAATCTTTTCTATTGAAAAATGTAGCATCATTTAAAATGACATCACATCTTCTTCAGGGCTTGTCCACAAAATCAGCTCTTAAAAAAAATGGTTACAACATACTTATACTTTGATCCAGGTGTAACTTAGTAAGAATGTCTGAGGGTAGAAACTGCAGAACTATAAATGGGTTATGCAAGTAGGCTGAAAAACAGGAACTGATTTCAACATAATTCATTGTGATAGCGAGTAAAAATATTACAAACTGTGAACAAAAGACTGACCTAACATTTAACGCATACTGTCCTCTAAGACAACAGATGGATTAGTCAACGGAAAGTATCTGTACTTTGCAGCAGAATTTCAAGCACTGTAATTGAAAGTGTAATCTGTAATTTAAAGGGCTGGAAAGAAGGCCTTTAAGTTAAATAGCTAGATCTTCAAGGAGAATTTGCTACAACAGTAAAGTCATCTTAAATAACCGCGATGGCTCCATGCAGAAAAAGTAGTAAATCGTAGAAGCCAAGTCTGTAGACACTTTCAGACTCAATGCTTTAAATTATAGCCCTGGGAAGAACTTAAGGTTTGGGGGGTTTTGATGAGGAACGGCAGGAAAATTTCTTCTGTTTCCTTTCCTTTACCACTAAGTACCTAAATGATTTCTGAACAACTCCTACCATGCTCTGCAGAATTCTTAGGGCTTCATCTTTTCCTTCAAGCTGTCTTTGTGATGCTTCAAGCTCAACTTTCAAAATTTCAACTTCCTGAAGCAAAATAAAAGAGGTACACTGAATAAAAGCCAAGGTAATCCTGCTAAAACTTGACTGTAACAGCAATGTAAATTTGCCCTCTTCAAAAAACAAATATGATTCTTTTCTGACTAATAGCTTGCTTGTGATGGAGAAATGTTAACAGTGCACGTTAGCACAAAATCCTTAAAGAAGACAACTTGTAATTATTATTCCTTCTGTTCTCTTCCACTGCATTTGGAAAATAAACCATTAAATACTGCAGTTCTTCCTTGCTAAAAAAGTTGTAAATACCAACACAGATCTGGAGCTTAAAAATAAGTAAGCAAAACAGAATAGCAGATATACATGCATGCAAATACATGCAGCAGACACAAAATACAGTAAATATTACTATATATATTGTATAAACACTACATTAACATAATGTACTATATATTATACAAAATATCCATACTCTATAGCACAGATATCATGTTAGGGTTGTTAGATCAAAACCACTACTTGCACAGAACAAAACAACAACAAAACATATTCCTGCTCCAGGTACATGCCAATCACGTCTTTGTGTAACATTCTCTCCTTCAGAAGAAAGCAGTTTTTCAATTTCCAAGCATTAACAGAAAATTTACTGCTTTGTACATTTATCTTTCCTTAACCCCTATGTAGGTCAATCAGTGTTAACTTGTGCTAATACAAAACTTTTTTCATAGTTCTTCCACTTCTGTTACTTCAGTGATTGATACTGAAATTGTATCTGGGAGCAGTGGCAATTTGTCAGTTTTGTCTAATTGAAAATTAGTAGAGCTCCTTGACATTTTAACTTGCTGTGCACTGAAGGTTCTTCATGCTAAGACAGCTTGAAAATGATCTACCATGGGCTATCCTGAGGTTAAGAACACAGGCCAGATGAAGTGTATATTTTCACAGCTGAGATCACCCTGCTTTTTCTGCCTGGGCTGATGCTAACACATCAACACATGTAACCACAGTAAAATTAAAATGTAAGAGTTAACTACCTTTCAACAAAAATACAGTAAAAACCTAAAGACTTTTCTCTTTACACTGCAGATTTTCAGGATGCAAGCTTAATAAAAAAACTGCTAGAAAAGGAGTACAATCCTTTTAATATTCTCTACACCTTTAAAAATACTTGTCCTTCTCCCCCCTCCCCCAAAATAACAAGAGTATAAACTGCATCTCACGCTGTGATTTCCTGACATAAAATTTAATGAGGCTTCCAACTAGCACTCTAATTTTAAGAACCTGAATCCATCCAAGATTCTGGACATGCCATGATCTTCAGCTAAACCAACCAACGCTAGCTTTACTTTGCTACATTAAAAGAAAATGCAGATTTCAAGAGCAGCACACTTGGCACGGTTACTAACCTCTAGAGTGTCCTGAAGTTGTTGCTTTAGTTCTTCATTTGACACTTCAGTATTAGATTCTGTGAGATTGACAGAAGATACTAAACGGTGAGATACTAAAATATTTACAAAAGAAAACATGAGAATTTGCTTTACCCTGAACACAGGTAACATGCAGAGGTGAATTTTCATCTTTTTGTTTTTTTCTTCTGGAGCTAATACACAGATTTAAGAAATACGTAAGTAACTGAGCTCAAACACATTGTTTCCCAGTTCAATAACTGAAATGGGAAAAAAAGATCAGTTGTAAAGAGACCTGAAATAAGGACAATTATTTTAAAATTTCCTTTAAAAAAAAAAAACAACAAAATTGCCATCTTGATTCAAAAAATAATTTCATTTTTTAGATTCTTTTTAGATTGTAACTTTTGAAGACCCATACTCAACACAAAGGTAGCTAGGACTATTTAGAAGTAGGGACGATTTTCAAGAAACCATGATGAAGTACAGTATTCCACAAGATCCAATATTCCTCTAAACAAGTGGTTACTACTGGTACCGTTTTTCTTAAACTGAGCATCACAGAGAGATTTTAAGATGCAGCCTCCTACTAAATTGAAGTCGGGTTCACATGGACTTTAGTCATGCTTTCACGGATATTGCTCTGTCAAAGACCTGGACCTAAGATCAAGCATTATACACAGACCGTCAGAAGGACAGTGAAACCAATTGGAATTATGCTCCTCTTATAACATCTCTCTGACGCTGCTGAAACCAGTAATTACATGGTTTAGCTTACTGCAGTGTGTAGAGAGGATAGTGGGGACTTGCTCTATAGGAGAGAAATAAGCAAGTTATATGGAAATACTTCAGTCAAAATACTAAAAATGGCTAAAAATGTACAGCAAGGCAGCTTAAGTGTAATGAACAGCGCTGCCTTAATTTGGTATTATTCACAGCAGTGTTTTCTTCACAAAAACAACTGAATGCCAATGCCAGGAGAGCGGAGAGGTGCTGGTTCCAAAAACAACCGCCTAACCTCAAAACTATGCAAATTCACAAATTTCAACTAAATAGCAAACAGGATTTTGAAGATTTAGCCATAAGCTTTAGATACAATCTCTGGGAGGACACACTTAAACAAACCAGGAACCCAAGCAATTCCATTCAACTTCATGTATGTATTTAGAGAAAACAAGGCTGTCCCCCACCACAGGATGCTCTTTGCTAACACGTGACTTTCAAATGCAAAACTAAACCCTTTAAAAATGGTCATTCTGCACTAAGAAGGGCCACAGCCTCATTCACCGAAATGTTTTGGGAGGCAGGTGTCGGAACGGAGGCTGCTCTGCTGCCTCAGTGGCACTGAGCATCCCCTCTTGGGATGCCGACAGCAGGCCGGCAGGCCGCAGAACCCAACGCGCCAGGCTGCGCTGGGTGCGGGCAGGCCCGCGGCGCAGACGCGCTCCTCGGCATCCTCCAGAGACCGCACGGTGTTCTGGAGCACGGTTCGAACTGAACTGGATGACTCCTTGTGAAGCCGCTGAACGGCTCAGTTTTGCTAACAGGGATTTTTCTGATGGTGAATAATTAATTTCCAAATTACTCTTACCGCAGTTATTTTGTCGGGTTGAACTCGCAACAGGTTTTTTGAATGATTCATCGTAAAAACTGCTTCGTTTTGAACCGGGAAGAGCTGCAGCATCGCTTTCTTCCACTCTCTTTGCTGACAAGAGAGAATTACAAACCTTTCCAGTTCCCTTCCTAGATCTAAACAAATAGGAGTTTTGTAGATTTTCCCCTTCATAAACACCTCCAGGTCGTCTCCCAAGTCCGTTTCCCAAGTCTCCACATCTCATGTCATCCTCTTCTGCTTCCTCCATCTTCTCCTCCTGGTTGTTTTTTTTTTTTTTCTTTTTCCTGATTGAGGGCACTTCACTTACTGGCAATGTGAACAGTGCCTCCCGCAAAATCAATAGGTATTTTATCTAGAAAAACAGAAATACTCCATAATTAAAGCAGCAAAACAACATTAAAGTGAAAAATATGAGCCTGTTGGTGCGTAGCCACTTCCAACACGGCTTCGGGCTGACAGAAAACATCGCTCCCGCCGCACGGTCAAACACGCAAGCGGTGAAACCCCCCGCTGCCGCCGGCTCTGCCGGTCCCGCTGCCCCCCGCCGCCCCTCCTGGCCCCGGCTCCCCCGGCCCCGGCTCCCCCGGCCCCGGCCCGGCTCCCCCGGCTCCCCCGGCCCACCTGCCCGCCCGGCCGCCGCGCTGCCGGTCCCGCCCCGGGGCGGGCTGGAGCCTCGGCGGGGGCGGCGGGAGCAGGGTGTCCCGCTGCCGCAGGCCCACGGCTCCCCGGGAGCTGCTTGGAGCAACAAGTGGCGTTAATGGTTCGGATTTTTTAATAGAGGTCTATATTCTGCCTGCAACAGCACTTACAACAATCCCAAGCAGCTTTTAGAAACATGATTTTTACTTTACAAGAATCCCGCGTTCAGTTTTGGGCCCCTCATTACAAGAAGGACGTCGAGGTGCTGGAGCGTGTCCAAAGAAGGGCAACGAAGCTGGTGAAGGGTCTGGAGCACAAGTCTTGTGAGGAGCGGCTGAGGGAGCTGGGGTTGTTTAGCCTGGAGAAGAGGAGGCTGAGGGGAGACCTTATTGCTGTCTACAACTACCTGAAAGGAGGTTGTAGCGAGGTGGGGGTCGGTCTCTTCTCCCAAGTAACAAGCGACAGGACAAGAGGAAACGGCCTCAAGCTGCGCCAGGGGAGGTTTAGTTTGGATATTAGGAAAAACTTCTTCACCAAAAGGGTAGTTAGGCACTGGCACAGGCTGCCCAGGGAAGTGGTTGAGTCCCTATCCCTGGAGGTATTTAAAAGATGGGTAGATGTGGTGCTTAGGGACATGGTTTAGTGGTGGACTTGGCAGTGGGCAGTTAACGGTTGGACTCGATCTTAAGGGTCTTTTCCAACCTTCATGATTCTATAATTCTACGGTCATTCAAAGCACTCTCAAGAATTGGTGGTGTCCTGACGCTTCCACACCAGAGATCGCCCTCCACCTGGTTTCCCATTTGAGCAACAACCCTGAAAGCAGCTGTTCCAGGGCGACACGCATAGGCGTGTGCTTCAACAGCTTGCGGTCCCAATTCTGCAATTTTTCACCATTCTGGTTTACACAAGGGTCAAACCGCTGATGCAGCATTCCTCTGTAAATCTCACAAGAAGTCTATGCCATATTTGGAATAAAAAAAAAAGAATCCTAAATACGTAACCATAATACTCTTTACAACAGAAATTTTCAAGCAAATAGTTTTACTCTTCAAACTCATGTATGCAAAGTTTATTAGCAAGCACTTTCTACCAAATCTTTCACAAGGCTTTACAAGCCACCTTTTCAACGAAGAAAGGTTATTTCTGCTTTGCATGGCCATGCCTTCCTGGGACCCAGGCTTTACAAGCAATTAGAACAAATGGCTGCCAGTATTTTAAGTGTAACCATGTTTTGGATTGCTGCAGGTTTGTTATCCTGCCAAATGATGTATTTCCTTGATAAACTTGCAGTGATAAATATGTTCCATGATTGGGATGGGTGATGGAGAATAATGAAAGAAAAAGGAGAAAGAAAACTTACTAGTATTCCACACCAATGCAGATATAGCCAATGTTTCCTTACACCACGAGTAATTCCCAAAGATCTCTGTAATCATTTTAAAACAGCCCTCTTAGCACATCACTTCTCCTCCCTCCAAAACAAAGCACCCTCCTTAAACTATATCATACATCCCTCACTATACATTAGCCTCCACACATTCAAGAATACAGTAGAGTATAACAGGTTTTAGTCTAAAAATTCAGATACAGACCAACTCCTTTTCAGGACACTGTTTTACCCTTTAGAAATCAAAAGCTCCCAAAGTGCCATCAGTTACCAGGATTTTACAGTTTTCTTGGGGGCGCAGGGGAGAAGGTTTGGTTTTAATTGCAAGCTCCAAAAAATTCTCAATTATTGAACCTAGTTCCTGCTACTAAGGACAACCGTGTCATTTTCATCCTTTCATTCACTGCTGAATTTTCACTTCTGTCAGTTCTCCTGTGTACCTCTCCCAGAGTGCTTCAGAGGCTGTTCCAAAGCCTTACCACCTGGCTATTCTGAACCTTCTTCTAGTCCCCAAATTGTAATTTATCGTACAAGAATTATTAATGTCATTTATTAAACCCTCCCAGGAAGCGATCCAGCAGAGTTCCTTTTTCACCAAATGTCAATTGTTGTCCTTCATCCATTGCTCAATCCATTGCAAAATCTGATCCAAATTCTGCTCTAGGTCTTCTGGAGTGTTGCTGGGTAACTGGTGTACAATTTCCTCTCGATATGACAACACAGCTTCCTCATAAAGTGTCTGAAAAATTTCACACTGAATGTTGTCTTGCAGCTTTTTCCCTTTGTAGCCTCTAGAAAACAAGAACAACACCGAGAGACAGTCTTAGATATGCAGAGATCTATAAAGAGTATTCTATAGAGCATCAGTAATTTATACCCTAGAAAAATCAAGTCACACACAGTACTTTACTCCTTATTTACTCCACTGACATACCTGCTTTCAAGTCTGTCATACAGAAATGAATTTTCTGTACGAAGTACAAATACTATATGAAACCACCGTTCAGGGAAAAAATCACAGCCGTGATAATCGATAATAACTCCACCCTCACTCATTTTATCTTCTAGTTCATCAATTACCTACAAAAGAAAGAAAGATAGGCAAGCTTATCTGAAATTACAGAAAGTCAAAATACAAAAATGCTAGGTTTTGAAGTTGGACTTACCCTGTCTTCATCCAAAATCGGACAATCATATTCCTCATCAAAACCTTCATACAGTTCTCCTGCAGCAAAAATAATTTGTGGAATTTTGTGAAGTAACAGCAGCTGTTAAAATTATTTATATTGTTATGTTTATTTCAGGAGGATACAAACAAAAGATAGTGTTCAGAGCAAGAAACACTTTGTTTACAAATCCATGCAAGGATAACTGTGTTATTTATTACTTACTACAAAGTATGCTACTCTTACATAAATATTTTTTTAAGTCATACCACCAAAAATATTTATGTTGAAGCAAATTCATTGCGTTTTCATTTAATATATAATACGTGCACTATAAGCATGTAGTTCCACAAATCAAAAATATCCAAAGTACTTTGATGGACTGCTTTGTTAACATGGCCTACCTTCTTTTGCCATGTCACCCACATTAATATAGGTCATCCCAGCTCTTGACGCAAGTTCTTTTCCGAGCGTGGTTTTCCCAACGCCTGGAGTACCTAAAGACAAAAACCCATATAAAACGGTAAGAGAACAGTATGCAAGTCTTCTTCAAATCACCTTCTAAGGAGTAAAAATGGAAGCGTTTCTCAATGTTGCTAAGTTTGTGTAAGACAAAGGGGGCAAAAAACTGCACGACAAGGAAAAACAAATAGAAGCAATGTCTAGAGATAAAAAAACCCAACCAACCAAACAACAAAAACTACGAAGAAAACTCTCATTTCGTGCAGAAACGTTATTCTAACCGGGATGATGCAAAAGTAAACCTTGCTTCATTTAAAAGCCCTACCTAATACGGAAAACCCCCAAGTTTTCAAGCAGAGCATCCCGGCACCGCCTCCACGGGGACCTCACCCCCCCAGGCACCCCGGCTGTAAGCACGGCTGGGGCCTGCCCGCGCAGGCCCAGCCCGAGCCCCGCCGCGCTCCCCGCCCGCAGCCCCGCCGGGGCCAAGCGGGCCCCGGACACCACCGCCATCCTCCCGCGTCGAACCGGCCCGAGACCCGGCCCGCCGCTCCCACCGGTGAGCAAAATGTTGGGCCGCCTCATCCCGCCGCTCCCCGCCGCCGGCGGCGGCCGCTGGTCGCCTAGGAGACACGTGCGCGGGGGCCTCCACCGCCGCCGCCGCACGCCGATGGCGTCACCCGCCCTGCCGGCGGGCGGCCGGGCGGGCAGGCGCGCCGCGGACAGCTAAGAGCCGGCGGAGGAGAAGGACCCGGCGGGAGCTCGGCCGTCCGGGGTGAGGGGGCTCGGCCCGGCTGACGGGGCCCCACTGCAGCCTCGGCCCGCCCGCCTGCTGCCTCCCTCCGTCTCTTCCTCCCTCCCTCCCTCCCTCCCCAGCCGGGCTCTCCCCTTAGGCCCGGTTGTCGCAGTGGGGGCCGCACGGCGGATGGGCCCCGCGCCGGGCTGAGGATGTCTGGAAGCTCCTCGGGAAGGCAGGCGGCGTCGGCGGAGGTAGGCCGCGGAGGGGGAGATAGGGGCTGGGTGTGAGGGGTTCCCGGGGCCCACAGTTGCCCTGAGGAAGCTTTTTTCAGCTTCCGGGAAGAGGCCGGCGGCTCCGATTAGCAATATTTTTAGGCTCGGTAATTAGTCCTTGGTCGCTGTGTTGGCAGTTCCTTTTCAGTTGCGGTTTTTTCTATGTGTAAGATGTTTATTTTCGTACTTGCTAGTGCAATGTGTAAAAAGGAAACCTCCTCACACGGTGCTATCCGGTGCCCTGGTAAATATGCAAATTCAACTAAAAATAGTTTTTGTGAGAGTAATGTTAAAAGTAAACCGTGCAGAGACAAATCCCCTTTCCCAGTTGCGAATGCCTCTGACTCTCAGATAACCTCTTGTCTGGTAATGGTCTGTTGCATTAATTTATGAGACATATAAACTGTGGAGTATTCGTGGAGCTTTTCGGAGATGAGGTATCTATTCTGTTACTCCTGTTTTCGTGGAACTGTGTTTTGGTATGTAGCCCGTTATGGTTCCTATGCTAAAAGGTTATTGTGCAGCTGTTAGCAGGTTTTGGGGTCCTGTCCTGCCTTCCCCGTCTGTCCACTGACGGCAGCTGCTGGGGAAAGAAGCTCTTTCCCTGATGCCCTTTGCGGGCTAGGTGCTAGCTAAGTCTAAGTTTGTACACCTGTCCTAGCAGGGTATTTCTCAAATCCAAAATTAAATATTGACGCTATTACTAGTTTCGTTCTGTGTCACAGTCAGACAGACTTCTGGTACATGTGACAGTCTGATTCTGCATCAGTCCAAGCTTCCTCATGCAGCAAACAAATAATACCCGTTTACTGTGCTGCCTAAATAGTTTTTCTCCGTTGCTTAGTTCTAATTTTTAAACACAAAAGGCTGCATTGTAAATGTTAAAAAAGTAAAAAAAAAAAGCCACATGCTGAAAACCATGTAGAGGCAACATGAACATGACCTTAATGCCAAAATGCTATAAATAAGCTTATGCTATTTTTTCATTCTTATCTCTCTTTTAATTTTACTTTTTTAGTTTGAATGTGTGTTTGTAGAATCTTTAACTTGTTCTGATTTGCCAATTTGCTGCACAATACTCTGTCACAACATGTGAAGTGTAGCTTTATCTTAATACTGAAGAAGAATGTAATTGATACGTTCAAAAAGCGTAAGTCCCCCTGTTTGTTGCTAACTGGTAGTATGCCTTTCAATGCTAATGAAGTTCTTTACATCTATGAGATATTCTTATATACACTTGATAAAAATCTCCAATTTTCTAAAGATAACTGTACCCAATTAAGGGGAGGAGAGTGCTACACTAATAGCAAAACATTTGTGTTTTACCAGGCAACAGATTGGTTGGCACGTTCATTTGATGACTTCTTTGGAAACACAAATATTTCTTCTAGTGCAGTTCCTGTGAAGTCACTAGAAGGCAACTCTGGAAGAAACCGGAGCAAAAAGAAGAAAGAACTGTCTTCTGTGCCAGACAGTAGCAAAACTAAAGTTCTGCCCAGAAAAAGAGCAAAGTTGTCTTCAGTAGATCTGCCTTGTAACAAGCCCAGACAAAACTGGAGCCAATCTCAAGATGAGCCGTGGGTAGATAGATACAAACCTGAGACTCAGGTGTGAGAGTTATTCTAAGTGCTAATGTAGTAGTAACATTATAGTGTAGCATGTTGTGCTTCTGTTTGTGATCTGGATTGGTCGGGTTCTAAGTATATCCTATTTTATAAGGGCAGTGAAGTACTGGTTCAATTTATTTATGGTCTGTAGTTAAGATTTTAATGAGCTATTTTTTGCGTAGGAAATGCATTTTTTCCTCAGGCTTCCTGAGCAGATAAAGCTACTGATGAGCTGTTGTTTCCTGTCCATCCACTCCTAAACTTTTGAACCTGTTACTGAGTTTCAGCCAGATCTGACAGCTCCAAGTACTAAAGAAAGGAGAGAGAACTGACTTAGTGCACTCATTATGGGAAACAACAGGAATTACCTTGCATGTTTCTGGACAGCAGTTAGCTGGTCTGTTAGTATGTTCAGACTACTTGACTAACTGCAGTTTGCACTCTCTCTTGCTCGCTTGATACATCTTAAGCATGACTTTGCGGGTGGGGGATACTATGGTAGCTTAGGGCTTCGAGGGGAAAGGGCTCAAATCTGTAGTAAACCTGTCTTTGCTGGTTCTGCTCGTGGAACAGCTTTTTCACAGTGTGCTTCAAAAGTGTCAGCACGTGTGTTAGCTGTCTCCTAGCTTGTCGATGTAAGTGAGTGTAGTACCTGTATTTTATATTTAAATATTTGATAGCTCATCCATGGAGAGGAATTGAGTTACAAGGCTAGAAGGTGAGTAAGCTGCATGAGATTTGTGGAAGTTCCACAAATCTATGTAGTATTAGATTCAGTAGAGCCTAAAAAGTGCCAGCGATAGCTATAAAGCATACTGACACAAACAGGCAAGATTGTAATGTTGTTACTTTAGGGATAATAAATAATTCATTCTTTTCCAACAGCAAGCAATGGAAAATTGGCTGTTTGAGGAAACAGGCTGAAATTATTATCCTTGATTGTTGTGCTTACTTCTACATAGCATAAACATATGTAACTGGAATATACATGTGCATGTCTGTTAAAGTTATAGTCAGCATGTATTCTGTTCTTGAATCTTGTCATCACAGTCTTAGAAACCAAGAGGTGCATATATGCATTTCACGTATTTTAACTTTGTTTTAGAATGACCTTGCTGTGCAAAAGAAGAAAATTGAAGAAGTTGAAACCTGGTTAAAAATGCACATATTTCAGAGGCAGCCAAAGCAGGTAATCTTGCTAAAATTAGCAGCTAGAGATATAGAACCATACAAATGAGCTGGATTCAATTTTATTTTAACTTCAAGGAAAAACCTGAACTTAAAAGTAGGGATTATATATCTATTGCATTATACGAAACCTGTTAAGAACATGGATTAGAGCTTGTACATTTGTTTAGGGCTTATGCTGCTAAGAGGTGGATTCTGGTTTTGCTTAGAAATACCGTTTTCTAGCATCCAGTCAGTTCATACGTCTTCAGTGTGTGCTTATAACTGCATTTTATCTCCCACAGGTTAATTTTAAGTATCTTAGCAAATTTCCAGTTGCACTGACTTGACGTAATAGGATGTTTTTAACCTCTTGATTGCTAAGAGGCATTCTTATGCATAATTTATCAGTCTTGGCTAGTGTTTTTTAGAGCCGGTTCTCCAGTTCAGTATGTATTATGTTGTTAGTATACATGGTGTGCAGTTGACTGAACAGATACATTAAAAACTGAGAGCAAGGCTTTCAGAGTTCTGGTCTAGCTCTTTTTATTTGAATACTCAACAGGTAAATTAATAACACAAAATATTTAAGTCAGTTTTTATTGGGAAAAGAGAATCATTACCAGAGAAACTATAGAACTTCAACCAATATTCATCTTCAGCCAACTTTCAGTCTTTATTTATCATGTTTGGAATTTTTCTTTTTTTTTTTTTTTTTCTTTTTTTCCTTGTGGCAGAGTGGCTCTGTTTTACTGCTGACTGGTCCTCCTGGTTGTGGAAAGACTGCAACTATACAAGTATTAGCAAAAGATCTTGGCGTTCAGGTGCAAGAATGGACCAATCCAATACCTTTAGACTTTACGAAAGAAGACTTAAGAAATATGCTTGGCCATGGTAAGTATTTTGATTTTTTTCTTTTCTTTTTTTCTTCCAGTTACTTTTGTGATTTTTGTATTCTGTATTTTTTTTATTCTATTTATTTGTTTTATTTTATTCTCTGTCACATATGAAGTCAGACCCACATCCATGTAAGTCAGATCCTTAGTGTTTAATAAGAATCTTTTGCTTTTATCTGAAAAGGGATTTAGTTTTTTTACAGTGTTTAGTCCAAGATAATTTGCAATTGAAATCAGTATAGAGAGCTATGCAATAGCCTGGATGTCATTTGAGCCAATTCAATAAAAATAGGTGAGCGTGTCTTGGTCTGGGTCCTCAATTGAATTCTACCTTTTAAAAATTCCCTTGTATTTGCAATGTGTTTGCCAAACGGCTTGACTGCTGGTGTTGAATGGCTACTGTCAGAAAATAGCATGGGTGGGTATCAGTTCTGGCTATTTATATTCTATGTGGTATAATATAGACTACGTATTTTTAATTAGTTTTCTTTTTCAGACTCAAATTTTCATACGTTTCCGAGTCAGGCTCAAGCAGCTCTCTTTCAAGATTTTCTATTAAGAGCAAATAAGTATAACAAACTTCAGATGCTTGGGGAGTCCTCAGAAAATGATAAAAAGCTTATTCTTATTGAAGTAAGTGAAAACTTGTGAAATCTTGTTGTGAAAGCAATGCCTTTTATTGTAATATGGACATGCTAACTAGCTTCAGCTGTTGGACTGGTATTGCCAAAAGTTAGTCTGCTGTACTGCAGATGCGTTCTTTATTGCTTTTTTAGTCTCTACAGCAGGCTAGAACCAGGTTCTACCTGTAGTTAAACTATGTAAGCTGATAATCAGGCAGAAATTGGAGACTAGTTTATGTACAGAAATAAGTAATAGAGTATCAAAAAGTAGATCAAAACAATATTGAAAAGTCATACCCATGTTTCTGTATGATTAGCTTTTTAGAAATATACATGTGTATAAACAGGAAGAGGGGAAAAAACCCCCACTCTTCTTGTTACTTAAGGATGCACCAGAGTGTAGGAGATAAATTAATACAATCAGAAAGCATTTGAAATTTAGCATTCCCTGGTCTTATGCGGGGGGAGGGGAGTGTGTGGTATTTAGAGCAGAGATGTGAACTCTGAGATTTTGTGAGCTGTAACGGGAGGTAGAGGAGAAGACTTTATTTTTACTTACTCAGGAGTGTGTTTCAATACCATTTTCTGAGCTTTCCATTTTTTCTGACAGAGGAATTTTGTAAGTTATGATAGTCAAGTTGTCTGTAAACTTTCAAGAAAAAGAATAGATGAGATAAAAATTCTAGCTGAGTAATGTGATGAACTGTAGAATTTATGAAGCATAGTTTTCTGTGACTTCTCTTCATGAAGTCACTTCCTTGTGTAGGTCCTCTCATATCTCAAATAGTATATCCTGCCCTCTTCCTCAGTGGAGCTGCTACCTTGAGTGTTTATCCTCTGAGTAAAACCCGTTCTAGTAGGCAATGTAATCACCCAAGGCTGTTTCTTGGGAAACAAGGACAGAAATAAAATGTTTCTTTTTAGATAATTTTTTTCCATAATAAAAGAAAAAAATACTGTGCTTTGGGGTTTTTTCTTCATTTGTTTTCCCCTGGTTATCTTCACTATTAGCAGCATTCAAATTTAGTTGAAAGCAAGCTAACTAGGAAGAAGAAATGTGTAGCAACGTAGTGTGCCATAACAGTCAGTCTGTGGGAGAGAGTATATACATCTGAATGCAATGACAGCATTTCATTTGTTTTGAACAGGACATACCTAACCAATTCTATCGAGACCCTAGCAGTCTACATGAAATTCTCAGGTCAGTTGCAAATAAGTTTTTAATGATTAGCTTTAGCCACTTGCAGTAAACTGGAATTTGATTCTTGTTATACTTGCTTATTTTTCAATTTAGGAGATTTGTTTGTACAAGTAGATGTCCCCTTATATTTATAATCTCGGATAACTTCAGTGGAGACAGCAACCAGAGGTTACTATTCCCAATGGAAATTCTAGAGGAGTTGTGTATATCCAATATTAGGTAAGATCTTTTGTCTCAGTAAAACTTGATTGAAATAAATGAGAAGTCAGAAACTAATTAATTTTTTTTTTAAATGAAATTTAACAGTTTCAAGCCTGTTGCACCAACAAATATGATGAAAGTTCTTAATCGAATAGCTGCAACAGAAGCTAGTATGGTAAGTTGTCAAAACTGATAACTTCTGTGCAGTGCCAAGATGAAAAGATTTCAGACTTTTACATCTGAAATATGTTATTTGTATTTGTTACTGTATTTGTTTGATCTTTGATAGCAGACCCCCACACCCCCCAAAAAAAACCACCAATCCCCCCCCAACACAAAAAAAAAGGAACCAACTGGAAAGGTGTCTTGTTTTTAAGATTAGTTCCACGTGATCCTTGTTGTAAATCTTCAAAGTTACTTCTGAAAATTCTTCTGCCTGTTACAGAAACTATATATATGAAACAAATAATAGGAATAGATGTAATTTTCATTGTATCCCGCAAGGCCAGAAGAGCTAACGAACCTAAATCCTATGTTATTCCTGAACTGTTTTGATTACAACCAAGTCTAATATTGAGTGACACCTTGCAAAGAATTATGTGCATTATTCTCTTTAATATTGCTATATAAAACATGGCAATATGCTTAAATGGATTAAATGTTTTAAAGTTAGCAGTATTACATGGTTTGAGCACATGGTGGGTGCTCATGAGGTCTGTTTATGGTGTGTATCAGAGGTGGGTCCTCACAGCCAGAATAGTGTTCAAGTACTCCTTTTCCTACTTTTTCTTATTACTTTGAATGTTGCTTTTCCTTGTAGAACAGAGAAAAGAATTATGCTCTTGATAGAACTTCTTTGGAGTTGCTTTGCAGAGGTTGTTCAGGTGATATAAGAAGTGCAATAAACAGTCTTCAGTTTTATTCCATGAAAGGTAAATACCTATGATTTTGGTAAGTGAATGACATTTTGACCATTTCTGCTGTAAAGGTATTCTGTTCACTGTGCAGCACAGCTAGGTGAGCTGTGTAAAACATTTTTGACATGCTGCTCTGGAGCAAGAATAAAAGACACAAAGTTTGTCTTTGGGTTTTTTTTTTTTTTGTTGTGGTGTTTTTTCTAAGCAGAAAATGTTCCATCTCATGACTGTTACCTGTAGTCTTAAAACTGAGTAATATCTGCTACTTATGTGTTGATGTAATTTAATGAAATGTACTCTTTTCTTCTTGATATCTTTGCTATTGGTATGTGTTCACTGATCAAAGCTTTTATGATGCAACCTTAATTTGAAAGGGATATTTTCATTGCTTGCTTTTTCTCCATGTCCTTATCTCCGCCCTTAAAGCATTTCTGAAATAGCCCGTTGACTTTGTATGCAGCATTTCTGTAATGATTGATTTTGTTTTGGAGTTCCTACAGCTGTTGGTAAATTGAAAAGCTGTGAAGTGGCATGACCTACTGTGAAGCTATTGAGTGTATTATAGAATAACTTTGAAGTTCAGTGTTTTAGTAGTCTTCAAAGTACTTGGTTGGATAATGCTCAAATCAGACTTAGTTTGGATTATTTTAAATGTTCCAACAACAAAAGAAAACAGGAGACTTACTGTCATGTCTCTTATAAGCCTTGGAAGTCAATAACTGTTAAGAAACCAACGTATGCAAGTTACATAATCTATGATTTCTAAAAGCCAGTACTCTGGCACGTGTAGTTCATTCTAAGAACTGTTAGATGGTGCCAGCATTTATATTTAACCTAGAAATAAAGTAGTGAATTGAACAGTTGTCTTCTGCAGTATGTTGTAAAGCTAGCAATGATCTTGTTGCTTTTACTCATTTTCTGTCCCATCCACCTTGCAAATAGAAAATGTGCTCATGGAATACAGGATTAAATGTAGTTTCAAGTCCTTGTGGTAGGAGGGAGTGTTCTAGTTTGAGTTTTAAAGTGTATTGAAATTAGCTTAGCTGTGTTGGTTAAATTACATGAGGGAGAGAGTCAAGTTTCTAGGTTTAATTAGCAAATGTGGAAACTAAATTCTTCTGATGTTGTCTTCTAGTATGCTAAGGTCGTATTGTTCTGTGTTAATGACAAAAATATAAAATTCCTCTCAGTAAACCCATTGTGATGATAATGCCATTGAGTTAATAAATGGTAGGTTGGTGATAGCTGAGAATAGTTTGCAGTAGCTCACTGCTGGATGTTAAGTAGCTTCTACATACTGTAGAAAATCTAAATGCTCTTAAAATGACCAGTTTGTGTAATTTTTAATAAATTACCTTGGAAATGTAAAAACATGAGAGTTATAAAGGGAACTTGGGAGAAAACAAAGGCATATGGCTTGACAGCTTCTGTACGTGACATCTCAGAATCGTGTACTCAAGTCATACTACACTGAACATCCTCCTCTCACATTTTGTGTAACAGATTGAGAAGAGCTGCCTTTGTGTGCGGTTGAAATACCTGAACAACTAAAAAATTTCTGTTAGATAAATGATTGGCAGCCAGTGATATTTTGTAAATTTTGGAGACCCCTCACCTCCTTGTTGATCTTCTGAGAACACAGTATTAGTTTTTACATGTATATAATTTATTTCTTCACTTGTGTATACGTGTAAACACAAGCGATAATTCACTTTATAGTAGTATTAATGGGTAAAATGGATCCATGGTAATCGTGGGAGAAAAGAAACACAAATACTTAAAGGATAAATTCTCTTAGCTTGATAAGGAACATTCACCCGCCACTAAATCATATTGTGAACATTTTTGAATTTTAAATTAGAGTAGAAGAAGGGTTTTATTCCTTGGAGCTCAAAACATTGTGGAAATTGGCTGTTGGAAGAATCACCTAAATGAAAGATTTTCTTTGCCACCTTATATTTCAGTGAGTGTATTATACAGATAATGCAAATAGAAGAGAAATTGATAAGTGAACAGAACGTAACAAATATAATTTACATATATTTGCACTTGTACTTTATAAAGAATAAATTTTTAAGAAAGGCAAGTTGGGGATGCATCAGAACTAGAATGAATAAACAAGAATGCTAGCTTTTTTTAAAGACACATTTATTATTCTAAAAAGTATTTGGCACCTTAGCTGTGGCTTAAGGGACAGAAGTGGAATGAAGCATGCTAGTTTAGCTGACTGGGTTGTCTTCCTAAGAAATGAGTTTTCTCTTACTGCCCCTATTTATATAACCTTTTCTGTTGTTTTTTTTTTTAATTTCTTTTTTTAGAATATTAGCAGTGGCAATATAATAGAAAACTTTTTTGGATTCATGTACTTTATCCTGATCCTATTTTTGCTTTTATTGATAGACTGCTCATTGGAGAAAGAGTTTTGGTCAAGGAAGAAAAGGAGCTCTGCACCAAAATGTGAAGCAGCAGCAGTATCTAAAGTAAGAAAGAAAAGTAAATCTGATACTTCAGAAGACCAGGAGATACAAGCTATTGGTGGCAAAGATGCTTCCATCTTTCTTTTCCATGCTCTGGGGAAAATAATTTACTGCAAAAGTAAGAAAACTTTGACTCATTCTTCCTTTTAATGGGCAAAGCATGTCAGCTGCCAATAGCTAGATTTACTAAAGTAAGGCTTAGTGTGAGCTCTAATTTCATAGAATCATAGAATCGTTAAGGTTGGAAAAGACCCTTAAGATCATCGAGTCCAATGTTAACCTATCACTGCCAAGTCCATCACTATACCATGTCTTCGAGCACCGTATCTATCCATTCTTTAAATACCTTCAGGGATGGAGACTCAACCACTTCCCTGGGCAGCCTGTTCCAATGCCTGACTACCCTTTCGGTGAAGAAGTTTCTCCTAATATCTAACCTAAACCACCCCTGGCGCAGCTTGAGGCCGTTTACTCTCATCCTATCTTGTCCTAATTTGCAGGTTTGGTCATTAATGACAGTATAAAAACAGTAATAAAAGTTTGTGGTAACTGAGATTGCAGCTGTCTGTATCTATTAGGTAAATAAATGTTTCATTAAGATGTACTACATTTATGTAATAAAATTATATAACTCTAGTTGCATTTGGTCCATGTGCTTCATGCATACAAAGCTAGATAGATAGTCACCACATTTGTCGCTTTTTACAGAAGCAAATTTTGCTTTTGTGCAGAATTATACATTGTTGTGCGCTTATGTTCTATACTCGTCTGTATTCCTAAAGGTTACAGAACAGCCTCATTGCTTCTGTCTCCCTTATTTGTATATATGGGTTTGACTCCTGGTGTCTTTTCCTCCCTACTGTTTATCTCAACTCTTTGTTTCCCTTTAACAGACATATGTGCTCTCTCCTTTCTGACCTGAAAACCTCGTCCACTTCTCTGTCATACCCTGTCTCCCTTTCCACCTTACTACTACCGAAAGTTCTACTTTTTATATGCTCAGGTTCTGTAAATTTACAGAACCTATCTCCTCCCTCTGTGTGGTTACAGTACTGTTTTTTTAACATTTAAGAACTATATTTCATAAGCATTTTATACTTACTAAACTAGTACTATCTGCACTCAGCTAAATCAGGATCCATAATGCCATTGGCTGTCCACATTTCAGGAATAAATTCACAATATCAGTTCCAAAATCAACTGAGAAATAGTGAGATGAGGGAATATGAAAATAACTTGATGAAATTTGTTATATGAAGTGTAATGTAACTAATTACGTGTTGTTGACTATGTAATATTGACTATATAATTAAGCACTTACGCCTGCATCAAGAGCTTTCTGGGAACTGAAAATGGTGTAATCTAGTTGCTGGTAGAGATGACAGTTGCTAAAAATTATGCTCAATATATGTGAAAACTACTATTCATGCAGTTACACATCTCTGTTCTTGCTCCTATCTAATTTTTATTCTAATTTTGAATATATAATCTGAAATGTGTGTCATCTTCTGGCTTTTTTGATTATGTGCAGAAATGTAATAACATTTCTGATACTAAAACTAAAGATTGCAAAATCCTTTGTAGGAGAACCAGTGTCAGAATCAGAATTTCCTCAGCTGCCTGCGCACTTATCAGAATACCATCGAGACACCTTGCTTATTCAGCCTGAGGTACATCTGCAATAACTACTTGATTCCAGTTTGGTTTGAAAAAAAACCAAAACAAACTCTAAGAGATTGATGCAAATTCTCAAGCACAGTGGTTTTGTCACCGATCTTAATATATGTGTACTCAATCTGTCTAAGTTACAGAATAATTAATCTGGAAGGGACCTCTGGAGGCTAACTTTGAAGGTACCTTAGGTTCCCAGGGTCTTGATCTGTGGAGTTTTGAGTATCTCCAGGAACAGAGATTCTCTCACCTCACTGACGGACTTGTAGTGGAAGGTGGACTTTCCCTTGCTGCAGCCTTTGATTGTTACTTCTCATCCTTTCACTGTGCATTGCCAAGAGGAGTCTGAATTCACCCTGCCGTGACCACCCATTAAGAGAGTTCAAGACAGCAATGGCTTCTGCCCCTCCATCCCCACCATTAGCCTTCTCAGGGAGCAAACCAACCTCCCTTCTGTACATAAGCATCACTTCGTAGATCATGTGTGCCAGCTCCCTAACCATCTAAATGTATCATAACTTTTATAGGATGCTTTTCCTTATACACTGTGTAAAACTTGAACTTTTTTTTTTTTTTTCCCTAATAGGATATTGTGGAAAAATCACATATGTCTGGAAGCATGTTTAATTTATACCTTCACCAGAACTATGTAGACTTTTTTTCTGATATAGATGATGTAGTGAGAGCCAGTGAATATTTGAGCACTGCTGATGTCCTTTGTAGTGCTTGGAGTGTAAGTGTCATCTTTTTATACACACATACTTTTTAATACTCTGACATCGAGCTTCTAAATTTTTCTCTAAGAAAGCAATTTTCCTACAGGTCAATAAGAATTAAGCTATATCACTTCAAACGTACAGTGTAGCTGACAGTGAATTGTTAATGAATGCTACAGTACACCAACTACAGAAGAGATGCAGGTCCAACTTTTTGTCCAGCTTCTGTCAGTATTTTATTATAGTGCATTATAGTGTTTGTAAAATACTCTACAAAGTAGTTTTAAGTGGAACATATTAATGCTAAAAATGTGTTGGAGTCTATGCCTTTTCCCTTCAGTAATTGACCTAGCTTTTTCATTCAGTTGCTTTGAGTCAAAGTTTCACAGTAATCTAACTGCATTCTGGGCACGTCATGTCACTGCAATTACAGAGTGTGTTTTAGTTCAAATGAAATGCACTGTACCGAGACCTTGGGGCTCACATAATGCCTGATTTCTCTCTTAGACACGGTTTGTGATGGAAGAATACAGTGCATCTGTGGCTACTCGAGGGGTGATACATTCAAATACGTCCAGAGCCTTTGCTCACCACCAAGGAGGGATGGGGTTCCGGCCTTTACATAAACCCCAGTGGTTCTTTATCAATAAAAAGGTAAATGCTTGGGTTTTTTTTTTTTTTTGTAATTATTCTTTTTTTTGCTAAGATATGACAGTTGAATAGTATAGATGAGATTTGCTCACAGTGCTAAACTTGTCAAATATCCTATTTTGATATAACCTACTTCTAAAAAGCACTTGCTTGAAGAGTTACATTTGTTTTATTCCTTTAATGGAAAAATAAATTGGAGACCTCTGACAAAGTCTCATTCCTGTATCTAAGTTGGCATACTGCTGGGAGTCTTAATCGTAAGTCAATAGAGACGCAATTAGTGTTGAAATACTATAAAGTATTCCTAAAAGTAAGTATAAGTTTTTGTGCAGTTCAAATCACATTAAACTGTTGTGTAAGTTTAACAAATTACTGCTGCTACATTTTATGTATATCTGAAATAGCTTGTTCATGAGATACCAAAGATACCAATTTTTTACATTTTAACTAATACTTATCTTGCTGTATCTGGCAAAAAATATTGGCCTGGATGGGTGGGGAATTCTATAATCAAGGGATAAATATTTTCTGGAAATTTTAATGCTAAGCAAAAGGCAAAAATGAAGGAATTTACCATTTTTATGATCTGTATATGTTAACTCTAACTGCTTATCTTTTTTTCTGGTCTCATTTTTCAGTAGCTTGTGTGTAGTGATCCAGCAGGCAAGAAGAAAGTCTGTCTTTTATGGTACAGAACATCTACATTAATAATCATTTACCACTTTTTTTTTACTTGTGTTTCTTTTTCCCCCAACTCCTTCAGTATCAAGAAAACTGCCTTGCTGCAAAATCTCTCTTTTCAAGTTTCTGTTTACCACCCGAGTGTCTTCAGACAGAGCTATTGCCTTATCTTGCTATGTTAGCAAATCCAATGAGAAACCAAGGTAAGAAGGGTGTAACTCTTGATCTTGGACTCTTTTTTTGTAATTAAAGCATACTGAAAAATTCTGTAGCCCAAAATGCTGATACTATCTGTGCTTTTGCCTCGGAAAAAAAAAAAATACTTATGGTAAATGCATATAGCCGATGTCCAAAAATGTTTGTAGTAACATAGCCAAAATTAAAGGTGTCCTGTTAGGTTTGAAACAACAACAAGAACTTTTTAAAAACTTTTGTAACTGAAAGAATTAAAATAAGTATCTCTCTTGGCAGAAGTGAGGCTTATATGATGCTTTATAAGTGTGTAAGATGGGGTCCTCATGTTGGAGTATTTGAAATCATTTTCCCCTTTTTTTACTGAATGGGTTTCTGGCATCTGTGTACTTTTGAATTTCATCATGTTGCCCTCTCACTCAGTCTCTTAAGGTCCTTGCACAGTTTCTGTCTGTCCGCATCCTTACTAGCTTGTCTAACTGGGTTGCACCAGCAAACTTGCTCATCTTGCCCTTCAGCCCATTTTTTCACAGGGTTATGTTTAAGAATGTATTGGATAGCCCAGGTCCTAGCACAGATCTTTGCAGAACTGTATTGGCAACTTTATTCCATTGCAAGAGTTAAACTATTACCTCATACCCCTCTTCCCATTTCCTACTCATTAATTATTTATCAAACTTTAGTAATTAAGTTGTTCTCTTAGGCTTAGGGCTTCTTTTTAATCTACTAGAGGATTTGGTGAGAAGACATTTGGAAATGTAGTAGGCAATATTAACTAAATCTTCATTGCCTACTGATCCCTTTCCAGTACCATCAACAGACTTAAAAGGCTTTAAAAAGCCTGTCCCAGATAAAGTAAACAAAATCCAAGTTTGCAGTGCCTTAAAAAAATGTGTAACCTGAGATAATACAATAGCAGACAGTTCATGTGGAAAAATGTACTTGGTATGGTACATAATCCAAAAATTATTGTTTAGACAGCTGGGTTGCTTATGCTATGTTAATTACTTCTAATAAAAGGCTTAATGTCTTAACTAAGGCATTGACATCAGGGCGAATTCATTTTGCAGGCTATGGAATAATAACTACATCATAAATACACAATTGATGAATGTCAGGAATTTTTTTTTATGTGTAGGCAATCCTGTAAATATGTTATGGTAATGTGGTAAACAGTTTGGGGAAAAAAAAAACATACACATGTGCAGTGTTTTGGTATCTAAAATGTTGCAAATATATATAGGAATATTGACTAAACATATTAATTATTTATTTTCCAGTATGTTTAATTGTATGTGTGTTATGATCTACTCAGTATGATACTGGTGATTCTTTGTTCTCAGCTCAGATTGCTTTTATCCAAGACGTTGGGAGGCTACCACTGAAAAGACATTTTGGGAGGTAATCTTGACTTCTGTCTTTTCTTAAAGAAATTAAGACTTTCTTTCTTTCTTAATATATTGAGGAAAAGAACCCTGTCATAGAGAAACATCTTCACTGTACATCTACGATGTGACATTTTCCCTCACTTGCAGCATGATAATTTTATATTTTGCCTGTTAAACTTTTTCTAGTTCAAATCTATTTATCATTACAATGTTAGTAGCAACATTTTAACTGTAATTTTGCTTTTTATCCTTGTTTAGCTTTCTTTTCCATTATATCAAAGGTTAGCTCTATCCTAGACGTATCTATGTTTCTCCAGCGCATGATCTGAATAAAATATTTTTTTACAATCAAAAAACATTTATGTGAGAATAAAACTGAATTGATGCAGAGTATAGTGTGCTTTGCCTATTGTTTATCATGACATAAAACATTAATCTGGAAGTTTGATAGAACATTCTGTGTTCACATGCATGTTAGAGGTGTAAGAAAGAAAGTATAATGGGGAATTATTTCTTTTGAAGCAGTTGTATATCTATGGAACTATGAAATATTTTAATGAGTGCTTCCACTGAAATTGAATAGCAGCACTAATTTTTATTTTGTGGACTTTTTGCCTATCAGACTACTTAGAGTAAACCTTTGTTTAGAATGCATTTTTTAAATAAAACTATAACTACAGAAGTTCCTCTGTCTTAGATGTTAAATACTGAAAAAATACTGTTTATTTCAACTGTGAGACTGTAGTGCTCTACCTACAGATTGTGTAGCAGTCATGGGGTGACATGGCATGGCATGGCATATTGTGACTCTAGTGAGCCTTCTGAATCATAGGCATCATTTATGCTAGTAGAGCCTCAGTTACATTTCTATAACTTTGATATCTCTGAAATAAAAAAAAAAAGAGTTTTAATTGTGGTGGTCTTTTTCTAATAAAGGATCGTGATCACAGTTAGCTGGAACGAGACCAACTCTTTCGTCTCTTAACCGAGACACAGTTTGTTAGGGCATTCGACAAAGCATCTCATGTTTATCACTGTGGTATTGCTGTCTGAGTTTAACTATGAAATACTGGCCTGTAAGGTAAAGGCTGTATTACCCAAGAACCACCCTGTTCCCCAACAGTGTTATTAAAAGCCGTTTTGGTTGCTAGTCAGGAAGAAGGGAAAGTGTCCCTAACGGGTGTTTCTTTGCAATCTCCCTAGTCTAAGCCAAAATGTTTGTAACTTTATGAATGAATTGTAGACTTCCTTATGCCATTAATTTTGCCTGCAGCATACCTTTAAATACTGATAAATGTTTGGTATCTGCATTAATAAGTTGGGTGTGTGTCATTTAGAGTTTTATCTGAGGAGTAACTTTGTCCTGAAAACATGGTAATCCTTTTTCATTTGTTCACTATTTTGGAAAGGAAGTATAGAGAAACGTAGATATTTCAGTAAGCATTTGCTTCCTTCAGCATTTTATTTATTCAGCAATTTATTTATTTTGTGTTATTAAGCAGTCCTTAAAATAACTTACGTGCAGCTGTTTCAATGGAAATAAGAATATTTTATTTATTTTCCATTATATTTATTAATGGAATGGGAATGGTACTGTAGTAAGAAAATGGGCATTGAGGAGAGTACATAGTATTTGATCAGCTGGAGTTGGTGTCAGGATGAGGTTTTTTTCAGTAGCTGTGTAAGTTTTTATTATTACCATGTAAAGTGGGAAAAATAATAAAGGAACATTGGTAACATACTGATACAGAGATGCTAGAAAGACTGAGATGTCCAAATAGTAAAAGAAATTATAAAATACAAAAAGATTTCCTTTACACTCCTTTTTTTTTTTTTTTTTTTTTTTTTTTAATTTGCCTGTTTCAAGTTAAATTGCTTCCTGTCCCAAAAGAATTTTGGTTTTGCTTGGAAAGGGTCTAATGTACCTTGGGCTGTTGTCAGTAGCTTAACTGTTAGCAGTTCAACTGAGCATGAGGAAAGCTAAGCAAAACCACTGTCACCATAAGGAGGAAACTTCAAGCAACAACGGGTACTGGGAAAGTGACGGAGCACAAACAGGACTGGGTGTCTTGCTGTTGCTGTGGTTTGAGGCTATGTAGGGAAGTCCTTTCCCCGAGAGGAACTCCTGTGTCTTCTGTAGGCTGTCGTGTAAGCTGTATGGTGTTGAGTTCTGGGCGCAAGTATCTATACCTGGAAGATGTGCGCAGAGCTGTAAAAACGTAATACTGAATGTAGTGATGTAAGCACAGAATGTGTATAGCTTGAATTAACTGTGATCGATGGAGGGTATTACTGCCAGAAAATGTGAAAGCTGTTGAGCATCAGTGAAGGGGGGGTGACTTGTGTGGTACACGGGCAGTCTTTTCTATCGCAGCTTCTGTGTGAGAGAGCAGGAGGTGTGGAATTTTTTTTGTGGTGACTTACTGTTGCGATGATAATTTTACAGATTAAAGCTTGAAACACTTACTGACAAAGATCCTGGGATACCAGACTTATTTGTTAGCTCTGAGGGGGACCGTGCCGATGTGGTTGCTATGGAGACGGCTATACAGATGGAGAAAAACAGAACAAATGAGAATGAATCGGATGGATTCCCTCTCTCTTCTAGCCAGTGCAGTGGAAGTGAACTCCCTTCCAGTCAGCCTCAGCCTGTTGCAGCTCAAGCAATCATGGAGGAAGACGAATTAAAAATAGAGGAATATGATAGTGACTGAGTACAACAAAATATCAACCACCAACTTGCCTGAATAGATTAATATGCTACAAAGGCCTTTGCTAAAGGGAGTATGGTCTGCACAAAAGTACTGCTTTAGCCACTTAGGTGGGCCAGGAGGCCAAGTCTAAACATGCTGTGTCAGCATTGAGACACCTCTCCTCAGCTTCCTCTTAAGTTTGCAGGATCAGACCTGAGCTGAATACCGAATTACAAACTATTCCCTGCTTCTTCTGAGCCATGAAGTAATCTATATTGATAAAAAGAGAATAAGAAATGATGACGGAAATTAGTTTGAAAGACTGTAGATAAGCAGTGTTACTCTTTAAGTTATTTTTATTTTTTACTCATTTTAATTTACTTTGCAATTGTACAGTGTGTTTCCTGAGTAAACATTTGATAAGTTGTTGGCATTTGAAGGTTTTATTAAAATTCATACCTTCAAAAAAATAGCTGTTTAGAAGCTTGGACCTCCTGAAAGAAGAAACTGAAGTGTACGTGTAAAACGTTTGATATCCTGTACTGATGATGTAAATAAAACTCCTACTGTGTTAATACTGTTTTGTACTCTGACACAGATTTTTATGTGTTTGTAAGTTGAACAGATGTTGTACAACGAATTATTTTGCATTCTTTTTTGAAAGACATTTTCGTAACTTATAGAGGGGAAAATATAACAATCGAGCATAAGTCCTCATCCTTTGTATTCTGTAGGAAGTTAATGGTGTAGTGTGCAGTTTTTCTCCTTAAATTGCAGTTGTGCTGGGGGAAAGAATAATCCTGTGTTTGGTAACTCAGACGTGGGAAGTGCATTGTGGCTGTCTGAACAGACTGTTTAATACTTCGGTGTTTCTCTTTAACTGGGATTGGTCCATGCAAATCAATGTAACACGTTGCTGTGGTTAGTGGTACCATAGGAATAAGAAAAAAACCCCAAACACACGACTTCAAATGTGTAATGTATGTTTGCATTTCTGTATTGCTTACATCCAAAGTTGAGCAGAAGAAAATACGTGTTTATACACCATAACCTCAGAATCAATGCTGCTATTAAAAAGTCCAGATTTGTCTTCTCTCAAGGGACAGGTGTAGTTTTTACATCTATAACTATTGTTTGATTTTGAAGAGGGAAATTTCTCCATTAATTCTTAAATTCTGTTACAGCTGTACTTACTAGAGCAAAGTCAAAATGGTTTTGTCTGTTGATGCCCCTTAACACCTTTCCCCCTTTCCAGGGTGCTTTGGAGGGGGTGACCCCTGCCCAGCTTAGGTGGTTGCTCACTTCCCTCGGGCCTCCTGCAGTTGCGTAGCACTGAAACGCCGCCTGACCCCTCCTGTGCTCCCCGTGCGGGGGGACATCTAGTGCAAATGACAGCAAGGCATGAAATACTGATTTTTACTTTGCAAGCAAAACTCCAAGCTGCTTCTTCATATCTTTTCAGCTTTTCCTACAGTAGTATCACATAATAATAGTAGTAACAGAATTACTTTCGCATCCCCTACTTTGCGTTACTGTTGGCCTTGCCCTTACTAGGGCAGTATTCAATACTCACCTGGTTAATTATAATAGTAGAGACTTATCACTATCAACTACTGTGTTCATAGTAATTTGTGTAAAACCTCTTTCACATGAAAGCACCACACAAAAAAATGCATTATTCTCTTTAATAATCTCTTGTGCTCTAATGTGTGTGCTCTTGCCTCTGAATTTCAGTGGCGTGCAAAATGTGTGATGAGGATGGAAGCCCCAAATTATTGAAGGGTGAGTGAGCACCCAATTAAAGCTGATGCCAAATTAGCATTAAATCAATCCCCAGGTAAGCCAAAGGGAAGTGCTGACAGCTGTTAAGCTTGTGTAGCCGCAAGCAGGCACAAGAATGGGTGTCAGTGCTACAGCCCACCCTCCTACCCATGCCTAGGGAGTGGAAGAGCCCACTTCAGCTCCCTCAGCAATGTTATCCCAATTACAAGGCAGAAGAAAGAAGAGAACTGCCCTTCAAACAGGAGTGATGGGAGTCATTTAGGAGCATTCCAAGAAGGAAAGATGTGTGTTTTTTTGTTGCGGTCAAAGAATTTCAATAGCTATGACAGCCTTTGGGAAACCCCCGTGGCTCATGCTTGAACCCATCCAACACACCCTCTCTTAAGTGTAGTTGTAATTCAAGGTGTGTTCCGCGCAGACAATACAACGGTAACGTGTGAGGCAGACAGAGTAAGCACAGTGCTGGATGCACCTGCCTACTGCCTATGCCAAAATCAGCCCTTGCCCAGCTGGGAAGACACATCTTTGGTTGTCATGGCCTACTCAGGCTTCCCCTCCTCTGAGGAACAGTTATTCAGAAGAACATTTTCCACCTTATCTAACAGCAAAGTGCTCCAGAGATGAACTGAAAAATTCTGCAAAGTGTGGGCCTGAATAGGAAAGCTTGCTCTTGGCAGCAAATGCCACTGTTTCACGTCATGGGGCATTCAAGAGGAATCACCTCTTGGTCTTGATCCAGTTTACCATGAGCAGCTCTCTTCTCCCCCCACCGCCACCTGCCAACAAAACCAGTTACTAACACCAATTGCCCAACATCCTCACCTTTGTGCAGTCCCCATTTCAAATGGATGCCAGAGGGGAGCCAGCCTGGTGAGACGCGCTCCTCCAGCTGCAGAAGTACGTGTTTTGTATGTTTTGTGTTAGCCTTCAGGTTGCATGATAGCATCTCACAGGGCGGTAGTTCTCTCACTAGAATGCAGTGAATTGGAGTTGGATCCAATGTGCATTTACACAGAAGAGGTCTTGGACATAAACATGCACATTGTCTCCCTTCCTAGGCAAATATACAGGGAACTTCCTGCCCGTGTATTAGAAAAAGAGCTCGTGGAACCACTGGTAGTATCAGATACTAGAAAAATGGCTACAAACTACAACAAAAAAAAAAAAATCCTAGTACTTTGGCAAAGTTTTCAAGAGTTGTTATCAGAAGTTACCAGATAGGAAGAATTGATTCTGTTCTGTCTTCTAGTACCTCCTTTGGGGATATTGCAATTAAAATCATGCCAATTAGGCAAATCACTCCACTTGGGTTTTTTGTTGACATTTTAGCCCCTTCTCCTCTTTTGTGTCTGGAGCGAGGACCTACTGTGAATATGGGTGTGCAGAGCATCTGACATGATGAGATCTAGGACGCAGCTTTGACCTCTGTGTCCTGGCAGCAGCTACCCCAGCACCCACGAGGAGCATGCACCCAACTTGGCAGCCTTGGAGCAGAGTTACAGGCCATCAGCCCTCACCCTTCTGCTACAGACTTTTTGTTACTGTCTGTACGTTGGCTGCATCCAAGTGCTGTTGGGAAGATCAGGTACTTTCTGTCCCCTTTTACAATGAACAAGAGACAGTCGCTGAGCTTAAAGACGCAATTAGATACAGTCCACTGCTATAATCAGAGCAACTGTGACAAACACACGTACAACTCAGGAAAAATCCTCATCCACTAATAGAAAACAATTTCCATGCCAGCCAGAGGTGGTGGATAATACTATGTACAGTGGTTGTTGTGGGGAACTTAGGTAAGCAAATATACCAGAGGCAATGAACTGGCACTTTATGTGCTTATGTATGTTTATTTGTTTATGTATACTTTTATTTATGCTTATTTATTTATCTATATTCTATCTATCTATCTATCTATCTATCTATTTATTTATCTATTTATCTATCTATTTATCTATCTATTTATTTATCTACATTCACATCAGCTTTTCTCTGCCTATCAGTGCAATGCCTGTCAAAGCATTTTGGAATCAAGGCAAGCTCTCAGCGCAGCTCCATATTGCTTTTATTCATCCCCTGGACATAGCTTTCTTTAGACATTCCCATTGTCCCTGAAATGAACAACTCTTCCACTACAGCAAATGTCAGCAGAACTGGGCTTGTTATAAATGGCTGAGATTTCTTTGGAGACAGAGTTGATAAACACGACAGCACTACGCTAAGATTGAAGAGTGCCAAATTGATTAAAAAGTTGCTTCAACAGTTTTGCATATTTTACACAGCAAGATGAGGCATAACTTTGTTCTCATCTTCCTGACTCATTAATCTGTTCACAAAGCATAAGCAGTTTTCATATACGCACTCCTAAGGAGATGCAGCTCCAGGTACATTTGAACTTACAGGAAGGATCAGGTATTTCTCCTGCTCCTGACATGGCTTTCTTTTCTGAACGAAAGTAACAACAAAACAGTGGTATATGCGCATGAACTAATGAGCATAAACATTTGCCGCTAAATGCTGAGCTGTGATGGTTCAGGGGGAAAGTTCCAGCTTTCACTGTGAGTCTAATTCTACTCACTCTGACACTGATATCAAAGCAACAAAAATCGGCCTGATGATGAGTACTTCTGAAAAAAAATATTCAAGAGATCATTTTAATGTTATTTGACCCTCTCATTGATATGGATCCTGCGCCAGAAGGATCAAGTAATCCTGAACATAAAAATCACATAGTCTCATGGCTTGAAAGAAATTAATCACGTATTTAAAGGCAGCAGAAGACCACTGCCCCCTATTCACCAACAATAAAAGGGAAAGCAGCAAAGTATATGCGATATCTTTCCCATTTCCAGGTAAAAATCTTGTTTCTTCCCAAAACTATGTATTTATTAATGTGTTAGGCCAAAAAAGTAAAACAGTATTCTTTTCTTTTTATGGAGTATAAATGTGTGTGTACATTTGTATTCCAGCAGAGAAGTCTAAACTGTGATTAATTCAACAGGGTATACTAAACAAATCACTGTCTGTGTAAAAAGAAAGTAAACAAAACTAGTAGGGGTTTCTAAATAAATGCACAGGTAAAAGGCTGCGGACACCAGACAGAGACGTGGCACTTTACACACCAGCATGACAACAAATTCAATATACGTACATTGCTACCGCTTGCCCCACAGCTGCCTATGTCCTGGATGTGATGGGGAGTCCAGCGTTCCTGGGTGCCTGTCTCCATCCCCTGAGGTCTCCCCCAGCAGCCGGGAGCTGTGGAGCATGCAGCTGTGCCGGGGAGCTGGGGACACGGCCTTGTCACAGGAGCACAGTCTGTGCTTGTCCTGCACTTGGCTGGGGACACAGTGCTCACGTTGGTTTGGGGAACTATTAAACTGCCAGTGTTTTTGAGACAGCTGTTCGACTACAATTCAGCTTAATCTTCAGAGAGTGGCCTTTGCCAGCGCTGGCGCTGAGTTGGGAGTCAGGCTCCCAGCTGTGTAACCCAGCTCCCGTTCAGACAGCTGGCTCCTCCTGGGGTGGGGAAGGGTTAGTTTTGTCCACAAAGTTACAGACCTGTGGAAACTGAGAGCTAAAACAGAAACAGTAGTCAAAGGCAATTATATCATCTTCTAAAACAGATTAGGACTTGCGGAAGGACAAAACTCCTGGCGTTCTCTAATGCATCCTATCTTTTTCTTATTCAACAAAGGAAAAAATCTGCCACAGCAGGATGGCATTGTGCATAAGAACTGACATTTCACACCCCTATAATTCTGAAATTAAAACTTGTCTCACAGGTCAATAAGTGCAGTTATCTCTGGCAGATTAATTTCTCCTGCCTTTTCCTTTCCTCTCTGCTACCATGACACTCTTCTATCCAGTTGTATTTGCTATTACAATCAGCTTTACACTGACGAAGAGATAACTGGCTGCAGTGGTATTATGGCCAAAGCTGGAGTTTGCCTTTAAACTGAGAGAAAAATCTCAGATAGGTCTAGGATACAATCACTTATTTTTGATAACTAACTGTTTACTAATACTGCTTAGAATGCGATGCAGAGCTTAGTTCAGATGCCAGTGTGGAATTCTGCAAGAAACCATGCTGACCAGAGAAAGAGAAAATCCTGCAGTCATCTTGTAGAATCTGGAGAAACTGATTTTTACTCAAACATCCCACTTCTGCACTCTGCTTTCTCTAAAACAGCAGCCTGGGGTTCGGGCAGCCTCAGTGTCAAGGAGAACAGGGTTCTTCCTTGCCGTGCTAAATGTGTTGCCGAGCGTTGCTCACACATCTCGAAGTGCGGTGTCCGACCTCCTCCGCACATCCTAGTGTGGTGTGCTGGAGGACTTTTGCAGGGGTCTCCCCCATCCTCATGTAAAGTGCTCTGCTGACACCTCGGACACCCATTTGAAGGGGAACGAGAAAACACTGGTTTCTTTCCCCCGTGTCCTCCGCTTAAGCAGTTCTTGCCCTTCTGTCAGGCTCTACCCTCTTTTTAATGCTTCCACATCTGGGTTTAGAGTAGCACGTGTGTTTTTTCCTGAGCCAGCCCTTTTTAAAAATGTTACTTGACTCAGGTCTCTGTACAGTGACCTGAGCAGCTGAGGTTGTATCTGTTATCTACTGAATGGTGAGCATACTGCAGAGATCGTTACAGCTGACAAGGAGCAGCCCCACTGTGGGACTGTCTCCTTCAAATTCACGTTAGGAGCTGGATACGAACTGGCACTGTTCCAGGGACTTAATAGTTACTCGTAGATTTTCGGGCCAGAAGGAGCCATGCTTGCGATCAGCACGCCTGGCTTCCCGTGTGAAATAAAGCTCAGGATTTCACCATGTGGCTCCTGTGTCAAGTCCAATGACGTTTACTGGAACTGGAGCCTATGTTACAGAAAAATACCTGCCCTTGGCTGTTAAAAGGTCAGGCAATGGGATATTCTCCCCGTTCATTGCACCTAGCTGGCTGTTCTCGTGGTTAAGAGGCTTCTCTGTTACAAGCTGTCTGTGATAGGCAATTTCAATTTTCCTCACTTGCAGGGATTGTTTCCCGTGTGCTTTTGTCAGCCACGTAGGCGTCCCAAGGTTTCTTACGGTGAAGAACTTGGACTCAGGACTGGAGCCTGGGGCACGCAGTCAGGAGAGACGCAGTGCTGAAGGGCACAAGGCTTGTGGCAGAGGGGAGGTTTCTTTCCCGGTGTGGCTTGGGAAGGGGCAGGTTTACTTGCTGCAGGAAAAGGGAGCCTTGGGGCCTGGATGGCTTGATGAAAACTAGAGGGGAGTGAATTCGGCAAGAAACTTGGGGGTTTCGTCAGGCAGCTGACTGGTGGCTCCCGAGGCAGAAGTAGCTCTTTGTGTAAGCAGCTAGAGGGCGTCAGACCCCAGAAAGCAAGAGAACGGAGGGTGGGAGGCTGTGACAGGTACGCTTCGCTTCGCCCCCCCGCCCCCGAGGACCGGGGCTTTTAACATGGCGATCACCGGCTTTTCGCGGCTTTTGCGCTCTCCCCCGCCCCCAGGTACGCGCCCGCCTCGGCGGGGGAGCAGGAAGGGCGGGGCCTCTCGGTCCCAGGCTGGTCCGCAGCCAATGAGGTGCCTCGGCTCAGAGAAGCTTCTGGATCATGACCAATTAGGACCACAGCGCAGCTCCGACCGAGGGTATAAGTAGGGCTCCGCCCGACAGCCCCGCCCCCCCGCCCCGTGTCGCGGTGTCCTCAGAGCGGCGGGTCTGTGTTCGAGGCGTCTCCCGTGGGGTTGGGACGCTGCCTGAGGAAACTTGGCGGGCTTGAGTGCCCTCACCTCCTTCTGGTGAGTGATTTCTTCTGGATAGATCCTTGTGTGAGGGTGACCCCCCCCGCCCCGGGTGAGCGATGACATCGTGGGGTACCCAGGGGAGGAGAGGGTTCCCCCCGTTGTGAGTGAGTGTGTGTGCGCGCTTTGGATCATCGTTGTTGTGTGTATTGACGTGTAGTAACAACACCCCGACTGATGCTTCGTGCCTGTTACGTGTTAAACGTTACCGGAGTGTTGAGTGATTTTGGCTTACGACAATTTGTCATTAGTTTCTGTTGTGTGGCTTCGGTTGTTTTGTGAAATGAATTTGTTTGAGCTTGTCCATCGTTTGCGTTGGTTTTAGTATACCTCCATGACAGTACCAACGATGATGATGTGCTGTTTTGTTGCTTCCAGCTTGCAGCGAGTGTGCTGGATGTGATACAAAAATTCACGGATGCTTCTCTTCACAGTCTGAATCCCCCCAAGGGAGAAGCGGAGTATTCAGAGAGTCCCTGAAGTGAAACTCAATAGCAACGAAGTTACTGTTAAGCAGGTATTCTTTATTGCAGCGCTGGGCAGCACTGGGCATTCTCCACCATAAGCGCTCCACCGATTTGGTGGACTTTCAGAGATTATATGCTATAAAATCCTACATATTCACAGGATTTCCAAGAAATCATTTACATAAACATGAGATTTCCTGGAACTTACTAACATATGCAAATGTCCGATCCGCATGCGCAGTCGTCTCCTGTGGTGATCTTCAGGTGGTCTTTGGGGGTCTTCAGATGAAGGCTCCTAGTCTTCTTCACTGTGTTCGCTGATTGACCTTTGCTTCTGTGCAAACTTTGTCCTAGGATCACGTAAAGGGTGTCCTTCAAGGCTGTTGTCATTCTTTTGTGCCTTCCTATCTTCCATGTGTTTGTTCTCCCAAGGCTGAGTTGTCTGAGATGGGATTATCCCAGAGCCCCCTTACCTTAGAACCATTCGAACTACTCCCTAAATCACAAAGGCCTTTCTTTTGTTTAGTTAAGTGACTAAGATATTTAAATATACTCCTTGCCCCTAGGCTTTTCAGGAGGCATTTTGATGCAGTGGCTTTATCTATCTTGGCTTTAACCCTTTCAGATGCAGGGTTCCCTGAAGTGTTTTTCTAGTCAGGCAGCTGGCAAAGAAAGACAGGGTAAAGCCAAGGAAGCAGGTGGAGGCAGGTGAGCCTCTTGGAGTAGCAGTGTGGCTGGGGGTGCGGGGACACACGGTACATTGCTGTCCTGTGAGCGAGCTGTTTCCCTTGGGTGGAGGGGTGCCTGTGCCTCAGTTTCTTGGCATAGGCCTTTCTCAGGAGGTGGGGAGGGTGATAGGGATCCTCAAATTCCTCAGACTAGGAATGAGGCTGTGGAGAGAGGATTATTTAGTCTGCATTTGGACAAAGTCCCATCCAAAACTGTGCTTTTGACAAAGGTCTTTTTTGGGATGCAGTCATGAGTGGCCGGAGATGATAAATCCTGTCTAAATCACAACAAGGACCTGTCAGCCTTCTGCTTCTAACAAAGCTATGTGGCAAAGCTTTACGCTTTCAGCACAGCACAGCTCCCCAGCATAGACTTCACTGCAGGAATAAGATTCAGTTTACTCAGATTGTCTGGAGAAGGAGCTATTAATTCACCACCGGTTATCTCATCTTTATTCTCACCTTATACCTGTATGCCTTGTTTCCAACTATTTTTCTTTTCTCTTTCCAGAAGTTGGTTAGAAATGCATGTTTCTCTCTCTCCTCCCACTTTTTGTCTAAATCCATCGCAGTAATTTGACCCATAAATCTAATCTAAAGCCTGCTGGAGTTAATAGGAAAGATTTTTGTGGTTTTCTCTATTTCTTCTGTAAACATCAGCAGTTTTTCTCTTTTCCACAGTATTATTTAGATTTCCTTATTCCTCAATGTGATGCTCTCATCCTTAGTTTGCAAAAACAAACAAACAAACGAGAGAAGTTATTTCTAAATAAAGGCAAGGGAACAAACCATCTCTGGATGTATTTTCAGTTGAAGTTCAACAACTTCAACTTTATGGAACTCCTGTGTTGAATAATAGCTCTTTGCATTTTGCAATATCCAACATTTTTATCTAGATATACTTCCTTGCGTTTCTCCCTGAATTTGAGCTTTCCCTTTTAAAAATTAGCATCTTTCTAAAGTGTATCTCAAAGCCTTCTTTTCTCCTTTCTCTTCTTCCCTATGGGTCCCGGTTTCAGCTGGGATAGAGCTAATTTTCTTCCCAGTAGCTGGTATAGTGCTGTGTTTTGGATTTAGGATGAGAGTAATGTTGAGAACACACTGCTGTTTTAGTTACTGCTAGTAAGTGCTTACACTGGTCAAGGACTTTTCAGCTTCCTGTGCTCTGCCAAGTGCACAAGAAGCTGGGAGGGAGCACAGCCAGGACAGCTGACCCAGACTGGCCAAAGAGCTATTCCATACTATACGATGTCATGCTCAGTACATAAACTGGGGGAAGTTGGCCAGGGGGCAGCAATCACAGCTTGGGGACAGGCTGGGCAGCAGTCAGCAAGTGGTGAGCAATTTCCCTGTGCATCACTCATTTTGTATGTTATCATCTTCTCTTCCTCTGCTGTTCTTTAAACTGTCTTTATCTCAGCCCATGGGTTTTACTTATCCCCGCCTGATTCTCTCCGCCATCCCACTGCGGGCAGGGGGAGGAAGGTGAGCGCGCTGCTCTGTGGTGCTTAGTTACCGACTAGGGTTAAACCGCAACACTTATATTACATGGAGCGTCACACAGCTGAATAGATGTAACTAGCTGGAACAACAGCAATATTTTCTTTTGAAAATGTTTTCTTTCTCTCCCCCCCCCCTTCCATCTAGGGAGACTTGCAATGCAAAATCGCTCCTACATCAAAGACTTCCAATCTGTGAAGCAAGAAAGCCAACAGGGATGCAAATCTAGCAATGAATTGTGTCTAGCATCAGAAATAATTCTAAATTGTCCCTGAATCTGTAAACACTTCCATTAAAAACAGCTCCTCCTCCACCTTCCGTCCTGCAGGAGGCTCAAGTGTCTCAGACAGCCTCCTTGGCTTTAGCCGCCCACCTTGCTTCAGCAGGTGCCCCCTTTTTGTCTCCTTGGCCGCAGAGAAACACAGTGCAGCGTGGTCACTCAAACAGGCACCAGCATGTGGGCACTGAGCCCTTGACTGTACCTCTTTGGATGCGACCGTCCCGCCACTTCCTTATCCATCTACTAGTCCATCTATCCAATCCAATCCAGTCCAATCCAATCCAATCCAATGCAGTCCAGTCCAATCCAATCCAGTCCAATCGAATCGAATTCAATCCAATCCAGTCCAGTCCAATCCAACCCAATCCAATGCAGACCAATCCAATCCAATGCAGTCCAATCCAATCCAATCCAGTCCAGTCCAGTCCAATCCAATCCAATCCAGTCCAATCCAATCCAATCCAATCCAATCCAATCCAATGCAGTCCAGTCCAATCCAATCGAATCCAATGCAGTCCAGTTCAATCCAATCCATTCCAATCCAATGCAGTCCAGTCCAATCCAATCCAATCCAATCCAATCCAATGCAGTCCAATCCAATCCAATCCCATCCCATCCCATCCCATCCCATCCCATCCAATCTAATCCAATGCAGTCCAGTCCAATCCAATCCAATCCAATCCAGTCCAATCCAATCCAATGCAGTCCAGTCTAATGCAATCCAATCCAAAGCACTCCAATCCAATCCAATGCAGTCCAATCCAATCCAATCCAATCCAATCCAATCCAATCCAATCCAATCCAGTCCAGTCCAATCCAATCCAATCCCATCCCATCCAATCCAATGCAGTCCAGTCCAACCGAATCCAATCCAATCCAATCCAATCCCATCCCATCCAATCCAATGCAGTCCAGTCCAATCCAATCCAATCCAATGCAGTCCACTCCAATCGAATCCAATCCAGTCCAATCCATTCCAGTCCAATCCAGTCCAGTCCAGTCCAGTCCAATCGAGTCCAATGCAATCCAATCCCTATCTCTCCAATGTAGAGATGAGAATGTTGTGGGGGACCATGCCAAAGGCCTTCGAGAAGTCCAGCTAGATGACCTCCATTGCTCTTCCCTTGTCCACTGATGCAGCCACCTCCCTTCCGTGCGGCTGGTTTGAGCTCCAAATCTTCTCCCTTTCTAAAATGACTGAAGTGTCTACCAAGAAGGCCATTGGACAGCTCCTGAGGGTCAGCCAGGGGCTCAACTAAGGAGTGTCTTCAACAAAGCACGTTTCTCCACGTGAGCGTAGCTCTTCAAGGAGCATGAAGCCCCCCGTTTTCTTTGGCCAGTGCAAATGTGCTCTGAGAGAGTGCTGTGCCCAGGCATGGAGCTCTGCTGCTCCCTACAGAGCGGTGTTTGGATGCAGACAAGCCGTGCTCTGAAGCCCCCGTGCTGTGTGCCCTGGAAGGGACACCGCTCTTTGGGTGGCGTGGCCTGTTGTGACTGGCTGGCAGTCCCCGCGGCCCGTTTGCCCGGAAACCCCTCCGGCTGCAGGACCCCCCTTTCTGTCCCCTTGGCCGCAGAGAAACACAGTGCAGCGTGGTCACTCAAACAGGCACCAGCAGCCACCTTTATTTGGCATGTTCCCCTTTGCAAAGGCACTCCTGGCCCCCGCCACCCGGTGCTGACAGCTCTCCTGCAGAAGAGGGTGGCTGCCACGCCGGCTAAGGCCCCTGCCGCTGGGCTCTCCGGGGCTGCTCGCAGCTGCTTGGGGTGGCTGCCAGTCCCTGGGCCTTCCAGCGGCGCTCCAACAGCCTCGTCTTCTCCCCTCTGCTAAAGGAGACAGAAGAAAGGGCCTCAGCTCTGTGGTCGGAGAGGAGGGCCCGCAACGCCCCAAAGCCTGGCTCAGGCCGGTAGTTCTGGGAGGTGCTGCCGAGGGCAGCCTGCTGCTCTGCGTGGCGGCTCGTGGCCCCTCGTGCCGCGAGCAACGTGCAGCGCGAAGGCTCTCCTGAGCGCCCAGCGGGTGGGAATGCAGCCACGTGGATGGACAAGGCGCCTGGTTCGAGGCCGGACTGCGGAGCTGTCTGCGAGGCCGCAAGCGCCACCAGGGAAAGAGCTGCTTTCCCCAGGAGCTGCCATCAGTGGACACACGGGCAGGGCAGGGCAGGGCAGGGCAGGGCAGGGCAGGGCAGGGGCACCCCACGCATATGGTTCTGTCGTGCTTTGGCTGGGATGCTGCCTGCCTCTTCCAGCACCCCGTGCCTGCACGCGCACGTGCACGTGCAGACGCGGGCAGTCACGCACACGGCCCCCATTGCCTTTTGTACCCAAAGCCTTGCCGTGGGGAGAAGCGTCCTGCGTTGGCCTGGGGCCGCAGAGAGGCCCCCGGAGGTGGCCTCTAAGGCCGGTCATTCCTGCATCGCGAGGAGCTGGGGGATGCCAAGCTGCGTAGCCTCAGAAAGCCTGGACAGCGCCAGGGCTTGGATGCCCCCCAAGCTTTCCCTGGCCCCTGCAGGAGCCGGCACACACTTACTCTTGCCGGGCTCTCCCCGGGAGGTGCAGCTCTGCGCGCCCCTCTGATGCCCTCTGCCTTGCAGGGCTTTGGCATCTCTCCTGCTGCTGTAGCCCCTCCTTCATCAGCTTCTCGGCGTAGGCCTTTCTCAGGAGGTGCGGAGGGCGATGGGGATCCTCAAAGAGATGGCGGCAGGGGCTCTGCGAAGGCAGAAGAGACTCTCCTGAAGCACTACCTCCAACAGCTGGGGCTGCTCGCAAGGCTTCAGCCGAGGCGTGTGACTTGCGCAGGCTTGCCTTAGTCTTCCGGGCAGAGTGGTGCTGACCCCTCGCAGGGAGGTCCAGGCACTAAACAGACTGCCCGTGCCACAGCCAACTGCACGCTTTGGCCTGGGGCCTTAGGGACAGCTCCTCTGTCAGGGCAACGGGCAGGGCAGCGGGCAGAGAGAAGAGCCCTGCCTGGCCAATTGGCCACAAGCAGCGCTGCTGTGCCTGCTCCCCAGGGAGCAGGGAGGGAAAATGCCCTTTTCCTGGGGGCTGTGAAGCGCATGCCACACCTGGCCTTGCTCCGTGTTCCGTCCCCTTCTGTTGGCATGGTATTGGCGCCACGCTTCCGCTTCCAGCTCTTGGCGCTTGGATGCCATGAGCAGCCGGAGCCGTTTCCCTTCCCTCTCGGTGCGGAGGGACCTCGTTCCCTGGAGGCCACGCACACACGACACAGGCAGCGTTAGTCTCCTCGGGCTTGGGCTGGGCAGGAGGGCAGGGACGGTGGGCAGCTCTTGCCGCCTCTTCTGCCCCGGCCCAGAGCCCAAAGTGTGACGCAGGGCTGGCAAATCCCGAGGGCGTACCGTTCCTGAGGGCTGCGGAACACATGCAGGGAGCTGCAAGCGCGGCTGAGCTGGAGGTCTGGGCTGCTTCAGCTCCTCCTGGGGCTTCTGGATTTCTGGCAGGACTCTAAAGAGGCACGGCAGGCTGAGCTTGTGGGAGCCCAGACTGAGCCAGTTGCTGCAGGCTGGGCTCGCAGCCTGCCCCCGGCTCCGTCAGCACCAGGCGGGTCGAGAGGAGGGCCACGTGACCAGCAGGACAGCATCTCCGGGGCCTTTCGGCATCAGCACAGGCAACCCCCCGGCCAAGGGAAACAGCTCCCTGGCCCGACAGCAAGGGCGCACTGTGCCCCCGCGCCCCCAGCCACGTCGCTCCTCCAGGAGGCTCACCTGTCTGGGCCGGCTTCTGTGGCCTTAGCGTGGTCGCCTTCCTTCGCCAGCTGCCTGGCGAGAGAAACCCTCCGCTGAGCCAGGAACACGGGATCCAGCACGCTCACTGCAAGCGGGAGGCAAGAGAACAGCACAAGAGCGTCTTTGGGACCCTGCGGGCCAGAGCGGAGTGCCCACAGCCCCCTGCCAGCACCCAGCTGGGACATTACCTCTGCGGGTACCCCCGCCCCAAGGCGCCGGCTCTCTCTGGGGCTTCAGAGAAATCACAGGGGCCGCTGCTTGGTGTGGGGTCTCAGCTGCAAGCCTGGGAAGAAGAAGGCGGCAGCTGGGGAAAAGGGCTCGACGCTCCCTCGGGGGCTGACGCTAATAAGCAGGCGGACCGGGAAGCTCTCCTGGGAAAGAGCTGCTCTTGCCCAGGTTTGGCAGGAGAGGAGCCTCGGCAGGGGCCTGCCCCCACAGCAGGAGCTGAGAGCTGCTCCCTTGACCAGCCGGGGGCTGCACAAGCCATCGTGCTCACCTTGGCAGCGTGACGACCCCGTCTCGACTGAGCCGAGCGAAATCGGTTTTGCCCGGGAAGGCGACGATAGCCCTCATCTTGGCATCCTGCAAGGGGACAGAGACACGTCAGCAGACGCCCAGGACACATGCTGGTTGCTCACAAAGGCGGCAAACCGCCTCGCTGCTCAAAGGCCCAAAGGCTGCTTCTCAGAAAGCCGCGCACCGCCGTCTCCCTTGATGTCATTAGCCCCTCCCTCGAAGGGGCCGAGGCGCTGCCGAGAGCCGGCCTGGCTCATCGAGAGCTTGTGTAGGCCAGGTGGCGAGGCAGGTGGTGGCAGCCAAGAGAAAGGCGCTGGGGAGAGCTTTGGCAGCATTGCCAAAGAGGCACGAGGAGGAGCCCCGGAGAAATGCCAAGCTCACCCCGATGAGAGCCGCCAGCATGTTCCCGGTCGCATCCAGCTGCAGGAGGCAGTCATCAAAGAAGGTCATGCTGACTGCTTTTCTTCGCACAGCTAGGATGCCAATGCCCTTGAAGGAGAATTCCACCTCCTTGTTGTCTCGGAGGGCTCCAGCGAAGAAGAGCAGGGTCTCGTGTATGCACTGCTCCACGATGTCTTGGCGGAAGCGGATGTCCGCAGCAATCTGCTCAAAGTCCAGTGGAACGGCTGGTGTGTCGTCTAGGACAGAAGCGCAAAGCAAGCAAGTCACCCCACCGCAGTTCAGCTGACTCCGAGACCGGGTAGCGCTGCCCCTTTCAGCTTCGGCCACGTCTCCAGCACGGACGCGATGGCCAAGAGAAGGCAAAGAGAAGCTTTGCCTCCTGCTGCGGGTAAGCAGCTGGAGCGTAGGGCGAGCTGGGGAGATGGGGCTGGCTCCCTGGGGAGGGGCAGGGTGCTGGGCTGCCGTCGGCATGCCCACGCTCAGCGCTCTCCAGGTTGGAAGAGCCTTTGCTCGGCCGTGTCGCAGAGGTGTGGGCGCCAAGTCAAATGCAAGGGCTGTGCAGGGGAAGCACCCCTCTTCTTACCGGGCATTTTGGTCTTCGCACACTTGAGCTTGTAAAATTTCTTCAGAAACCTGCACGGCTGGAACACAGGTCTCTCCACAGGCAAAACCTCGTCCTCTCCCACTGTGGCCCACGCTGGGACAACTGCAAATGTCCCAACTCCGATGTCGACCGCCTGAAAAGGTAAGCAAGAAGAGGGAGCATTGGCAGTGCTGCGCAGGGGGAAGGCTGCCGCATGGCTGGCGTGGCCCTGGGGATGCTGCTTTGCGCCCTGCCCGCTCCGGAGCTCCAGAGGGGCAGGATGGGCCATGAGCAGGAGGCAAGGCTCACCCTCTTCTGCAAGAGCTGTCTCCGGATGTACTTGGATGCGGCAGCCCAGACTTTGCAGATTTCTGGAAAGCAAAGGCAAGGCACGCCATGCTCTGAGTCAGCAACGCCCAACCGTCCAGCAGCCCCCTACCCACGGAGGCGACAGTGGAGGGCGCTCAAGCCCCCCCTCGCCCTGAGCAAAGACTCGCACCGCCGGGGCTGCCCAGCTGCGTTCTTGAGCGCCCCTAGGCTCCAAGAAGCCCGCCCTGGGCCCCGGAAAGGCAGGCATCCGTCGTGTTTTGGGGAAGGGGATCCATCCCTTTGACACCGGCAGCGGCAGGAGGCCTGGCCTGCCAAAGGCACCCCCGAGCCCCAAGGCGCCAGCAGGCAGGGCTCTCCTTGCGGCCGCCAGTCCCTGCCAGAAGAGCCCCGCTACAGCCCCAGCCCCAGCCCCAGCCCCAGGGTTTCCACAGCCCATCTCCACTCCTCGTGGCTCCGAGAGCACTCCTGCGAGGGCTCCCCAGGGCCTTACCGCTGGTGGTGAGCTCCTTGAGGGTTGGAAGCTTCTCAGGCCCCAAGGGGTTAAAGAGCAGGTACTTGGTCATCTTTGCCCCCTGCACTGCAGCAGCTGGGAGAGAGGTGCTGGTCCTGCTACAAAGCCCCTCTGCTCCTCTCCTCCTCCTCCTCCTCCTTCTCCTCGTCCCCTCCTCCTTGCCACTTCCCCAAGCGGCGTCTCCAACGCTCTCCCGCGGCTTCCCCTGACCTCCTGCTGGCGGCAGGGCAGCTCCTGCAGAGCAGAGCGCTGGCGAGAGCAGCGCTGGCGAGAGCAGCCCTGGCGTCGCCCAGGCCTCGCCGCGGAGTGTGGCTGGAGGCACGGTGGGGAGAGAGAGCTGTTGCTGTGATGCACGTGTCCCACTGTGACACGGCGCCGTGTCACACAGGGCTGCGGGGACCCGCCACCTCGCAGCCCCACCCACGTTTGGCCCCAGCACGGGAAGGGCAGCCCCACTGGGCACCTGAGGCTGACACTCCCGCTGGCTATCTCAGCTCAGCCGCCCTCGGCTGGCAACGGAGAAAAAATTGGAAGCCGGGAAGGGACGCGCATTAATGCTGAAGGGGCTTTGTGCACTCGGAAGGGGGCTGGAGAGGGCCCGCGAAGTCGAGCCCGGGCCACAAGGGGAAGCAACGCGGAGCTCTGGTTGATGAGAGGACACTCAGCCCCTCCTGTCCCCTAGGGCCACTGGGATAGACTTCTTTCACCACCCCAGGAGGCACCCAGGAGGACCGCAAGAGCACATGGCGCATGGGCTGCTGCAAAGCCACGACGAGCCTTGCAAATGCATCCTCCCAGGCACACTCGCCATCCTGGAAGACTTCACTAGGCACGACTATTGGCTTCCCAACCGCTTCGCTCCACCCCCGGGGGCCCCACTGTCCCGTGGGGACCATGAGCACAGCTCCAGGAGCAAGAGATACGCTAAGAGCGGTGCCAGGAGAAAGCCCTGCAGGCAGAGGGAAAGAGGAGCCCGTTACCCGAGTGAGGCGCAAAGGCCCCATCAGCCCAAGCCCCAACACCAGAGCAAGAAGGAGGCCCCGAAGGACTGCAGCTCCCCGCAAAAAGCCTCTCAGTGAGCCATCCAGAAAGGCAGGACACAGTGGAGCGCAGGTGCCAGCGCCCTGGGCAGCGTCACAGAGCAGCCTGTCCTGGCATTGCCCTGGGCAAGACACACACTATGGAAAGGAAGAGCACCAGCAGCATGCAAAGAGATGGGAATCTTACCCCTGTGGGTCCCGCCGGAGCTGGACCCTGTACTGGAAAAAGAAACTCCACATTCCAAGCACTGGGCTTGGTGGCATCTGCAAGCTTTCTGAGGGTGCACTCAATCCCACTAGCTCTGTCCTTGAGGAAGATAGTCCACAGTATTGGTCCCAGTATGGACCCTTGAGGGACACCCCACCACTCCTTACTGCTTTCCATGTGGGCATTGAGCCCTTGACTGTACCTCTTTGGATGCGACCATCCCGCCACTTCCTTATCCATCTACTAGTCCATCTCTCCAATCCAATCCAATCCAATCCAATCCAATCCAATCCAATCCAATCCAATCCAATCCAATCCAATCCAATGCAATGCAATCCAATCCAATCCAATCCAATGCAATGCAATCCAATCCAATCCAATGCAATGCAATCCAATGCAATGCAATGCAATGCAATGCAATGCAATCCAATCCAATCCAATCCAATCCAATCCCATCCCATCCAATCCAATCCAATGCAGTCCAGTCCAATCCAATCCAATCCAATGCAGTCCAGTCCAATCCAATCCAATCCAATGCAGTCCAATCCAATCCAATCCAATCCCATCCCATCCCATCCCATCCTATCCCATCCAATCCAATCCAATGCAGTCCAATCCAATCCAATCCAATGCAGTCCAGTCCAATCGAATCCAATCCAATCCAGTCCAATCCAATCCAATCCAATCCAATCCAATCCAATCCAATCCAGTCCAGTCCAGTCTAATGCAATCCAATCCAAAGCACTCCAATCCAATCCAATCCAATCCAATCCAATCCAATCCAATCCAATCCAGTCCAGTCCAATCCAATCCAATCCCATCCAGTCCAATGCAGTCCAGTCCAACCGAATCCAATCCAATCCAGTCCAATGGAATCCAATCCAGTCCAATCCATTCCAGTCCAATCCAGTCCAGTCCAGTCCAGTCCAATCGAGTCCAATGCAATCCAATCCCTATCTCTCCAATGTAGAGATGAGAATGTTGTGGGGGACCATGCCAAAGGCCTTCGAGAAGTCCAGCTAGATGACCTCCATTGCTCTTCCCTTGTCCACTGATGCAGCCACCTCCCTTCCGTGCCGCTGGTTTGAGCTCCAAATCTTCTCCCTTTCTAAAATGACTGAAGTGTCTACCAAGAAGGCCATTGGACAGCTCCTGAGGGTCAGCCAGGGGCTCAACTAAGGAGTGTCTTCAACAAAGCACGTTTCTCCACGTGAGCGTAGCTCTTCAAGGAGCATGAAGCCCCCCGTTTTCTTTGGCCAGTGCAAATGTGCTCTGAGAGAGTGCTGTGCCCAGGCATGGAGCTCTGCTGCTCCCTACAGAGCGGTGTTTGGATGCAGACAAGCCGTGCTCTGAAGCCCCCGTGCTGTGTGCCCTGGAAGGGACACCGCTCTTTGGGTGGCGTGGCCTGTTGTGACTGGCTGGCAGTCCCCGCGGCCCGTTTGCCCGGAAACCCCTCCGGCTGCAGGACCCCCCTTTCTGTCCCCTTGGCCGCAGAGAAACACAGTGCAGCGTGGTCACTCAAACAGGCACCAGCAGCCACCTTTATTTGGCATGTTCCCCTTTGCAAAGGCACTCCTGGCCCCCGCCACCCGGTGCTGACAGCTCTCCTGCAGAAGAGGGTGGCTGCCACGCCGGCTAAGGCCCCTGCCGCTGGGCTCTCCGGGGCTGCTCACAGCTGCTTGGGGTGGCTGCCAGTCCCTGGGCCTTCCAGCGGCGCTCCAACAGCCTCGTCTTCTCCCCTCTGCTAAAGGAGACAGAAGAAAGGGCCTCAGCTCTGTGGTCGGAGAGGAGGGCCCGCAACGCCCCAAAGCCTGGCTCAGGCCGGTAGTTCTGGGAGGTGCTGCCAAGGGCAGCCTGCTGCTCTGCGTGGCGGCTCGTGGCCCCTCGTGCCGCGAGCAACGTGCAGCGCGAAGGCTCTCCTGAGCGCCCAGCGGGTGGGAACGCAGCCACGTGGATGGACAAGGCGCCTGGTTCGAGGCCGGACTGCGGAGCTGTCTGCGAGGCCGCAAGCGCCACCAGGGAAAGAGCTGCTTTCCCCAGGAGCTGCCATCAGTGGACACACGGGCAGGGCAGGGCAGGGCAGGGCAGGGCAGGGCAGGGCAGGGGCACCCCACGCATATGGTTCTGTCGTGCTTTGGCTGGGATGCTGCCTGCCTCTTCCAGCACCCCGTGCCTGCACGCGCACGTGCACGTGCAGACGCGGGCAGTCACGCACACGGCCCCCATTGCCTTTTGTACCCAAAGCCTTGCCGTGGGGAGAAGCGTCCTGCGTTGGCCTGGGGCCGCAGAGAGGCCCCCGGAGGTGGCCTCTAAGGCCGGTCATTCCTGCATCGCGAGGAGCTGGGGGATGCCAAGCTGCGTAGCCTCAGAAAGCCTGGACAGCGCCAGGGCTTGGAGCCCCCCCAAGCTTTCCCTGGCCCCTGCAGGAGCCGGCACACACTTACTCTTGCCGGGCTCTCCCCGGGAGGTGCAGCTCTGCGCGCCCCTCTGATGCCCTCTGCCTTGCAGGGCTTTGGCATCTCTCCTGCTGCTGTAGCCCCTCCTTCATCAGCTTCTCGGCGTAGGCCTTTCTCAGGAGGTGCGGAGGGCGATGGGGATCCTCAAAGAGATGGCGGCAGGGGCTCTGCGAAGGCAGAAGAGACTCTCCTGAAGCACTACCTCCAACAGCTGGGGCTGCTCGCAAGGCTTCAGCCGAGGCGTGTGACTTGCGCAGGCTTGCCTTAGTCTTCCGGGCAGAGTGGTGCTGACCCCTCGCAGGGAGGTCCAGGCACTAAACAGACTGCCCGTGCCACAGCCAACTGCACGCTTTGGCCTGGGGCCTTAGGGACAGCTCCTCTGTCAGGGCAACGGGCAGGGCAGCGGGCAGAGAGAAGAGCCCTGCCTGGCCAATTGGCCACAAGCAGCGCTGCTGTGCCTGCTCCCCAGGGAGCAGGGAGGGAAAATGCCCTTTTCCTGGGGGCTGTGAAGCGCATGCCACACCTGGCCTTGCTCCGTGTTCCGTCCCCTTCTGTTGGCATGGTATTGGCGCCACGCTTCCGCTTCCAGCTCTTGGCGCTTGGATGCCATGAGCAGCCGGAGCCGTTTCCCTTCCCTCTCGGTGCGGAGGGACCTCGTTCCCTGGAGGCCACGCACACACGACACAGGCAGCGTTAGTCTCCTCGGGCTTGGGCTGGGCAGGAGGGCAGGGACGGTGGGCAGCTCTTGCCGCCTCTTCTGCCCCGGCCCAGAGCCCAAAGTGTGACGCAGGGCTGGCAAATCCCGAGGGCGTACCGTTCCTGAGGGCTGCGGAACACATGCAGGGAGCTGCAAGCGCGGCTGAGCTGGAGGTCTGGGCTGCTTCAGCTCCTCCTGGGGCTTCTGGATTTCTGGCAGGACTCTAAAGAGGCACGGCAGGCTGAGCTTGTGGGAGCCCAGACTGAGCCAGTTGCTGCAGGCTGGGCTCGCAGCCTGCCCCCGGCTCCGTCAGCACCAGGCGGTTCGAGAGGAGGGCCACGTGTCCAGCAGGACAGCGTCTCCGGGGCCTTTCGGCATCAGCACAGGCACCCCCCGGCCAAGGGAAACAGCTCCCTGGCCCGACAGCAAGGGCGCACTGTGCCCCCGCGCCCCCAGCCACGTCGCTCCTCCAGGAGGCTCACCTGTCTGGGCCGGCTTCTGTGGCCTTAGCGTGGTCGCCTTCCTTCGCCAGCTGCCTGGCGAGAGAAACCCTCCGCTGAGCCAGGAACACGGGATCCAGCACGCTCACTGCAAGCGGGAGGCAAGAGAACAGCACAAGAGCGTCTTTGGGACCCTGCGGGCCAGAGCGGAGTGCCCACAGCCCCCTGCCAGCACCCAGCTGGGACATTACCTCTGCGGGTACCCCCGCCCCAAGGCGCCGGCTCTCTCTGGGGCTTCAGAGAAATCACAGGGGCCGCTGCTTGGTGTGGGGTCTCAGCTGCAAGCCTGGGAAGAAGAAGGCGGCAGCTGGGGAAAAGGGCTCGACGCTCCCTCGGGGGCTGACGCTAATAAGCAGGCGGACCGGGAAGCTCTCCTGGGAAAGAGCTGCTCTTGCCCAGGTTTGGCAGGAGAGGAGCCTCGGCAGGGGCCTGCCCCCACAGCAGGAGCTGAGAGCTGCTCCCTTGACCAGCCGGGGGCTGCACAAGCCATCGTGCTCACCTTGGCAGCGTGACGACCCCGTCTCGACTGAGCCGAGCGAAATCGGTTTTGCCCGGGAAGGCGACGATAGCCCTCATCTTGGCATCCTGCAAGGGGACAGAGACACGTCAGCAGACGCCCAGGACACATGCTGGTTGCTCACAAAGGCGGCAAACCGCCTCGCTGCTCAAAGGCCCAAAGGCTGCTTCTCAGAAAGCCGCGCACCGCCGTCTCCCTTGATGTCATTAGCCCCTCCCTCGAAGGGGCCGAGGCGCTGCCGAGAGCCGGCCTGGCTCATCGAGAGCTTGTGTAGGCCAGGTGGCGAGGCAGGTGGTGGCAGCCAAGAGAAAGGCGCTGGGGAGAGCTTTGGCAGCATTGCCAAAGAGGCACGAGGAGGAGCCCCGGAGAAATGCCAAGCTCACCCCGATGAGAGCCGCCAGCATGTTCCCGGTCGCATCCAGCTGCAGGAGGCAGTCATCAAAGAAGGTCATGCTGACTGCTTTTCTTCGCACAGCTAGGATGCCAATGCCCTTGAAGGAGAATTCCACCTCCTTGTTGTCTCGGAGGGCTCCAGCGAAGAAGAGCAGGGTCTCGTGTATGCACTGCTCCACGATGTCTTGGCGGAAGCGGATGTCCGCAGCAATCTGCTCAAAGTCCAGTGGAACGGCTGGTGTGTCGTCTAGGACAGAAGCGCAAAGCAAGCAAGTCACCCCACCGCAGTTCAGCTGACTCCGAGACCGGGTAGCGCTGCCCCTTTCAGCTTCGGCCACGTCTCCAGCACGGACGCGATGGCCAAGAGAAGGCAAAGAGAAGCTTTGCCTCCTGCTGCGGGTAAGCAGCTGGAGCGTAGGGCGAGCTGGGGAGATGGGGCTGGCTCCCTGGGGAGGGGCAGGGTGCTGGGCTGCCGTCGGCATGCCCACGCTCAGCGCTCTCCAGGTTGGAAGAGCCTTTGCTCGGCCGTGTCGCAGAGGTGTGGGCGCCAAGTCAAATGCAAGGGCTGTGCAGGGGAAGCACCCCTCTTCTTACCGGGCATTTTGGTCTTCGCACACTTGAGCTTGTAAAATTTCTTCAGAAACCTGCACGGCTGGAACACAGGTCTCTCCACAGGCAAAACCTCGTCCTCTCCCACTGTGGCCCACGCTGGGACAACTGCAAATGTCCCAACTCCGATGTCGACCGCCTGAAAAGGCAAGCAAGAAGAGGGAGCATTGGCAGTGCTGCGCAGGGGGAAGGCTGCCGCATGGCTGGCGTGGCCCTGGGGATGCTGCTTTGCGCCCTGCCCGCTCCGGAGCTCCAGAGGGGCAGGATGGGCCATGAGCAGGAGGCAAGGCTCACCCTCTTCTGCAAGAGCTGTCTCCGGATGTACTTGGATGCGGCAGCCCAGACTTTGCAGATTTCTGGAAAGCAAAGGCAAGGCACGCCATGCTCTGAGTCAGCAACGCCCAACCGTCCAGCAGCCCCCTACCCACGGAGGCGACAGTGGAGGGCGCTCAAGCCCCCCCTCGCCCTGAGCAAAGACTCGCACCGCCGGGGCTGCCCAGCTGCGTTCTTGAGCGCCCCTAGGCTCCAAGAAGCCCGCCCTGGGCCCCGGAAAGGCAGGCATCCGTCGTGTTTTGGGGAAGGGGATCCATCCCTTTGACACCGGCAGCGGCAGGAGGCCTGGCCTGCCAAAGGCACCCCCGAGCCCCAAGGCGCCAGCAGGCAGGGCTCTCCTTGCGGCCGCCAGTCCCTGCCAGAAGAGCCCCGCTACAGCCCCAGCCCCAGCCCCAGCCCCAGCCCCAGCCCCAGCCCCAGGGTTTCCACAGCCCATCTCCACTCCTCGTGGCTCCGAGAGCACTCCTGCGAGGGCTCCCCAGGGCCTTACCGCTGGTGGTGAGCTCCTTGAGGGTTGGAAGCTTCTCAGGCCCCAAGGGGTTAAAGAGCAGGTACTTGGTCATCTTTGCCCCCCTGCACTGCAGCAGCTGGGAGAGAGGTGCTGGTCCTGCTACAAAGCCCCTCTGCTCCTCTCCTCCTCCTCCTCCTCCTTCTCCTCGTCCCCTCCTCCTTGCCACTTCCCCAAGCGGCGTCTCCAACGCTCTCCCGCGGCTTCCCCTGACCTCCTGCTGGCGGCAGGGCAGCTCCTGCAGAGCAGAGCGCTGGCGAGAGCAGCGCTGGCGAGAGCAGCCCTGGCGTCGCCCAGGCCTCGCCGCGGAGTGTGGCTGGAGGCACGGTGGGGAGAGAGAGCTGTTGCTGTGATGCACGTGTCCCACTGTGACACGGCGCCGTGTCACACAGGGCTGCGGGGACCCGCCACCTCGCAGCCCCACCCACGTTTGGCCCCAGCACGGGAAGGGCAGCCCCACTGGGCACCTGAGGCTGACACTCCCGCTGGCTATCTCAGCTCAGCCGCCCTCGGCTGGCAACGGAGAAAAAATTGGAAGCCGGGAAGGGACGCGCATTAATGCTGAAGGGGCTTTGCGCACTCGGAAGGGGGCTGGAGAGGGCCCGCTAAGTCGAGCCCGGGCCACAAGGGGAAGCAACGCGGAGCTCTGGTTGATGAGAGGACACTCAGCCCCTCCTGTCCCCTAGGGCCACTGGGATAGACTTCTTTCACCACCCCAGGAGGCACCCAGGAGGACCGCAAGAGCACATGGCGCATGGGCTGCTGCAAAGCCACGACGAGCCTTGCAAATGCATCCTCCCAGGCACACTCGCCATCCTGGAAGACTTCACTAGGCACGACTATTGGCTTCCCAACCGCTTCGCTCCACCCCCGGGGGCCCCACTGTCCCGTGGGGACCATGAGCACAGCTCCAGGAGCAAGAGATACGCTAAGAGCGGTGCCAGGAGAAAGCCCTGCAGGCAGAGGGAAAGAGGAGCCCGTTACCCGAGTGAGGCGCAAAGGCCCCATCAGCCCAAGCCCCAACACCAGAGCAAGAAGGAGGCCCCGAAGGACTGCAGCTCCCCGCAAAAAGCCTCTCAGTGAGCCATCCAGAAAGGCAGGACACAGTGGAGCGCAGGTGCCAGCGCCCTGGGCAGCGTCACAGAGCAGCCTGTCCTGGCATTGCCCTGGGCAAGACACACACTATGGAAAGGAAGAGCACCAGCAGCATGCAAAGAGATGGGAATCTTACCCCTGTGGGTCCCGCCGGAGCTGGACCCTGTACTGGAAAAAGAAACTCCACATTCCAAGCACTCGGCTTGGTGGCATCTGCAAGCTTTCTGAGGGTGCACTCAATCCCACTAGCTCTGTCCTTGAGGAAGATAGTCCACAGTATTGGTCCCAGTATGGACCCTTGAGGGACACCCCACCACTCCTTACTGCTTTCCATGTGGGCATTGAGCCCTTGACTGTACCTCTTTGGATGCGACCATCCCGCCACTTCCTTATCCATCTACTAGTCCATCTCTCCAATCCAATCCAATCCAATCCAATCCAATCCAATCCAATCCAATCCAATCCAATCCAATCCAATCCAATCCAATGCAATGCAATCCAATCCAATCCAATCCAATGCAATGCAATCCAATCCAATCCAATGCAATGCAATCCAATGCAATGCAATGCAATGCAATGCAATGCAATCCAATCCAATCCAATCCAATCCAATCCAATCCCATCCCATCCAATCCAATCCAATGCAGTCCAGTCCAATCCAATCCAATCCAATGCAGTCCAATCCAATCCAATCCAATCCAATGCAGTCCAATCCAATCCAATCCAATCCCATCCCATCCCATCCCATCCTATCCCATCCAATCCAATCCAATGCAGTCCAATCCAATCCAATCCAATGCAGTCCAGTCCAATCGAATCCAATCCAATCCAGTCCAATCCAATCCAATCCAATCCAATCCAATCCAATCCAATCCAGTCCAGTCCAGTCTAATGCAATCCAATCCAAAGCACTCCAATCCAATCCAATCCAATCCAATCCAATCCAATCCAATCCAATCCAATCCAGTCCAGTCCAATCCAATCCAATCCCATCCAGTCCAATGCAGTCCAGTCCAACCGAATCCAATCCAATCCAGTCCAATGGAATCCAATCCAGTCCAATCCATTCCAGTCCAATCCAGTCCAGTCCAGTCCAGTCCAATCGAGTCCAATGCAATCCAATCCCTATCTCTCCAATGTAGAGATGAGAATGTTGTGGGGGACCATGCCAAAGGCCTTCGAGAAGTCCAGCTAGATGACCTCCATTGCTCTTCCCTTGTCCACTGATGCAGCCACCTCCCTTCCGTGCCGCTGGTTTGAGCTCCAAATCTTCTCCCTTTCTAAAATGACTGAAGTGTCTACCAAGAAGGCCATTGGACAGCTCCTGAGGGTCAGCCAGGGGCTCAACTAAGGAGTGTCTTCAACAAAGCACGTTTCTCCACGTGAGCGTAGCTCTTCAAGGAGCATGAACGCCCCCGTTTTCTTTGGCCAGTGCAAATGTGCTCTGAGAGAGTGCTGTGCCCAGGCATGGAGCTCTGCTGCTCCCTACAGAGCGGTGTTTGGATGCAGACAAGCCGTGCTCTGAAGCCCCCGTGCTGTGTGCCCTGGAAGGGACACCGCTCTTTGGGTGGCGTGGCCTGTTGTGACTGGCTGGCAGTCCCCGCGGCCCGTTTGCCCGGAAACCCCTCCGGCTGCAGGACCCCCCTTTCTGTCCCCTTGGCCGCAGAGAAACACAGTGCAGCGTGGTCACTCAAACAGGCACCAGCAGCCACCTTTATTTGGCATGTTCCCCTTTGCAAAGGCACTCCTGGCCCCCGCCACCCGGTGCTGACAGCTCTCCTGCAGAAGAGGGTGGCTGCCACGCCGGCTAAGGCCCCTGCCGCTGGGCTCTCCGGGGCTGCTCACAGCTGCTTGGGGTGGCTGCCAGTCCCTGGGCCTTCCAGCGGCGCTCCAACAGCCTCGTCTTCTCCCCTCTGCTAAAGGAGACAGAAGAAAGGGCCTCAGCTCTGTGGTCGGAGAGGAGGGCCCGCAACGCCCCAAAGCCTGGCTCAGGCCGGTAGTTCTGGGAGGTGCTGCCGAGGGCAGCCTGCTGCTCTGCGTGGCGGCTCGTGGCCCCTCGTGCCGCGAGCAACGTGCAGCGCGAAGGCTCTCCTGAGCGCCCAGCGGGTGGGAACGCAGCCACGTGGATGGACAAGGCGCCTGGTTCGAGGCCGGACTGCGGAGCTGTCTGCGAGGCCGCAAGCGCCACCAGGGAAAGAGCTGCTTTCCCCAGGAGCTGCCATCAGTGGACACACGGGCAGGGCAGGGCAGGGCAGGGCAGGGCAGGGCAGGGCAGGGGCACCCCACGCATATGGTTCTGTCGTGCTTTGGCTGGGATGCTGCCTGCCTCTTCCAGCACCCCGTGCCTGCACGCGCACGTGCACGTGCAGACGCGGGCAGTCACGCACACGGCCCCCATTGCCTTTTGTACCCAAAGCCTTGCCGTGGGGAGAAGCGTCCTGCGTTGGCCTGGGGCCGCAGAGAGGCCCCCGGAGGTGGCCTCTAAGGCCGGTCATTCCTGCATCGCGAGGAGCTGGGGGATGCCAAGCTGCGTAGCCTCAGAAAGCCTGGACAGCGCCAGGGCTTGGAGCCCCCCCAAGCTTTCCCTGGCCCCTGCAGGAGCCGGCACACACTTACTCTTGCCGGGCTCTCCCCGGGAGGTGCAGCTCTGCGCGCCCCTCTGATGCCCTCTGCCTTGCAGGGCTTTGGCATCTCTCCTGCTGCTGTAGCCCCTCCTTCATCAGCTTCTCGGCGTAGGCCTTTCTCAGGAGGTGCGGAGGGCGATGGGGATCCTCAAAGAGATGGCGGCAGGGGCTCTGCGAAGGCAGAAGAGACTCTCCTGAAGCACTACCTCCAACAGCTGGGGCTGCTCGCAAGGCTTCAGCCGAGGCGTGTGACTTGCGCAGGCTTGCCTTAGTCTTCCGGGCAGAGTGGTGCTGACCCCTCGCAGGGAGGTCCAGGCACTAAACAGACTGCCCGTGCCACAGCCAACTGCACGCTTTGGCCTGGGGCCTTAGGGACAGCTCCTCTGTCAGGGCAACGGGCAGGGCAGCGGGCAGAGAGAAGAGCCCTGCCTGGCCAATTGGCCACAAGCAGCGCTGCTGTGCCTGCTCCCCAGGGAGCAGGGAGGGAAAATGCCCTTTTCCTGGGGGCTGTGAAGCGCATGCCACACCTGGCCTTGCTCCGTGTTCCGTCCCCTTCTGTTGGCATGGTATTGGCGCCACGCTTCCGCTTCCAGCTCTTGGCGCTTGGATGCCATGAGCAGCCGGAGCCGTTTCCCTTCCCTCTCGGTGCGGAGGGACCTCGTTCCCTGGAGGCCACGCACACACGACACAGGCAGCGTTAGTCTCCTCGGGCTTGGGCTGGGCAGGAGGGCAGGGACGGTGGGCAGCTCTTGCCGCCTCTTCTGCCCCGGCCCAGAGCCCAAAGTGTGACGCAGGGCTGGCAAATCCCGAGGGCGTACCGTTCCTGAGGGCTGCGGAACACATGCAGGGAGCTGCAAGCGCGGCTGAGCTGGAGGTCTGGGCTGCTTCAGCTCCTCCTGGGGCTTCTGGATTTCTGGCAGGACTCTAAAGAGGCACGGCAGGCTGAGCTTGTGGGAGCCCAGACTGAGCCAGTTGCTGCAGGCTGGGCTCGCAGCCTGCCCCCCGGCTCCGTCAGCACCAGGCGGTTCGAGAGGAGGGCCACGTGTCCAGCAGGACAGCGTCTCCGGGGCCTTTCGGCATCAGCACAGGCACCCCCCGGCCAAGGGAAACAGCTCCCTGGCCCGACAGCAAGGGCGCACTGTGCCCCCGCGCCCCCAGCCACGTCGCTCCTCCAGGAGGCTCACCTGTCTGGGCCGGCTTCTGTGGCCTTAGCGTGGTCGCCTTCCTTCGCCAGCTGCCTGGCGAGAGAAACCCTCCGCTGAGCCAGGAACACGGGATCCAGCACGCTCACTGCAAGCGGGAGGCAAGAGAACAGCACAAGAGCGTCTTTGGGACCCTGCGGGCCAGAGCGGAGTGCCCACAGCCCCCTGCCAGCACCCAGCTGGGACATTACCTCTGCGGGTACCCCCGCCCCAAGGCGCCGGCTCTCTCTGGGGCTTCAGAGAAATCACAGGGGCCGCTGCTTGGTGTGGGGTCTCAGCTGCAAGCCTGGGAAGAAGAAGGCGGCAGCTGGGGAAAAGGGCTCGACGCTCCCTCGGGGGCTGACGCTAATAAGCAGGCGGACCGGGAAGCTCTCCTGGGAAAGAGCTGCTCTTGCCCAGGTTTGGCAGGAGAGGAGCCTCGGCAGGGGCCTGCCCCCACAGCAGGAGCTGAGAGCTGCTCCCTTGACCAGCCAGGGGCTGCACAAGCCATCGTGCTCACCTTGGCAGCGTGACGACCCCGTCTCGACTGAGCCGAGCGAAATCGGTTTTGCCCGGGAAGGCGACGATAGCCCTCATCTTGGCATCCTGCAAGGGGACAGAGACACGTCAGCAGACGCCCAGGACACGTGCTGGTTGCTCACAAAGGCGGCAAACCGCCTCGCCGCTCAAAGGCCCAAAGGCTGCTTCTCAGAAAGCCGCGCACCGCCGTCTCCCTTGATGTCATTAGCCCCTCCCTCGAAGGGGCCGAGGCGCTGCCGAGAGCCGGCCTGGCTCATCGAGAGCTTGTGTAGGCCAGGTGGCGAGGCAGGTGGTGGCAGCCAAGAGAAAGGCGCTGGGGAGAGCTTTGGCAGCATTGCCAAAGAGGCACGAGGAGGAGCCCCGGAGAAATGCCAAGCTCACCCCGATGAGAGCCGCCAGCATGTTCCCGGTCGCATCCAGCTGCAGGAGGCAGTCATCAAAGAAGGTCATGCTGACTGCTTTTCTTCGCACAGCTAGGATGCCAATGCCCTTGAAGGAGAATTCCACCTCCTTGTTGTCTTGGAGGGCTCCAGCGAAGAAGAGCAGGGTCTCGTGTATGCACTGCTCCACGATGTCTTGGCGGAAGCGGATGTCCGCAGCAATCTGCTCAAAGTCCAGTGGAACGGCTGGTGTGTCGTCTAGGACAGAAGCGCAAAGCAAGCAAGTCACCCCACCGCAGTTCAGCTGACTCCGAGACCGGGTAGCGCTGCCCCTTTCAGCTTCGGCCACGTCTCCAGCACGGACGCGATGGCCAAGAGAAGGCAAAGAGAAGCTTTGCCTCCTGCTGCGGGTAAGCAGCTGGAGCGTAGGGCGAGCTGGGGAGATGGGGCTGGCTCCCTGGGGAGGGGCAGGGTGCTGGGCTGCCGTCGGCATGCCCACGCTCAGCGCTCTCCAGGTTGGAAGAGCCTTTGCTCGGCCGTGTCGCAGAGGTGTGGGCGCCAAGTCAAATGCAAGGGCTGTGCAGGGGAAGCACCCCTCTTCTTACCGGGCATTTTGGTCTTCGCACACTTGAGCTTGTAAAATTTCTTCAGAAACCTGCACGGCTGGAACACAGGTCTCTCCACAGGCAAAACCTCGTCCTCTCCCACTGTGGCCCACGCTGGGACAACTGCAAATGTCCCAACTCCGATGTCCACCGCCTGAAAAGGCAAGCAAGAAGAGGGAGCATTGGCAGTGCTGCGCAGGGGGAAGGCTGCCGCATGGCTGGCGTGGCCCTGGGGATGCTGCTTTGCGCCCTGCCCGCTCCGGAGCTCCAGAGGGGCAGGATGGGCCATGAGCAGGAGGCAAGGCTCACCCTCTTCTGCAAGAGCTGTCTCCGGATGTACTTGGATGCGGCAGCCCAGACTTTGCAGATTTCTGGAAAGCAAAGGCAAGGCACGCCATGCTCTGAGTCAGCAACGCCCAACCGTCCAGCAGCCCCCTACCCACGGAGGCGACAGTGGAGGGCGCTCAAGCCCCCCCTCGCCCTGAGCAAAGACTCGCACCGCCGGGGCTGCCCAGCTGCGTTCTTGAGCGCCCCTAGGCTCCAAGAAGCCCGCCCTGGGCCCCGGAAAGGCAGGCATCCGTCGTGTTTTGGGGAAGGGGATCCATCCCTTTGACACCGGCAGCGGCAGGAGGCCTGGCCTGCCAAAGGCACCCCCGAGCCCCAAGGCGCCAGCAGGCAGGGCTCTCCTTGCGGCCGCCAGTCCCTGCCAGAAGAGCCCCGCTACAGCCCCAGCCCCAGCCCCAGCCCCAGCCCCAGCCCCAGGGTTTCCACAGCCCATCTCCACTCCTCGTGGCTCCGAGAGCACTCCTGCGAGGGCTCCCCAGGGCCTTACCGCTGGTGGTGAGCTCCTTGAGGGTTGGAAGCTTCTCGGGCCCCAAGGGGTTAAAGAGCAGGTACTTGGTCATCTTTGCCCCCCTGCACTGCAGCAGCTGGGAGAGAGGTGCTGGTCCTGCTACAAAGCCCCTCTGCTCCTCTCCTCCTCCTCCTCCTCCTTCTCCTCGTCCCCTCCTCCTTGCCACTTCCCCAAGCGGCGTCTCCAACGCTCTCCCGCGGCTTCCCCTGACCTCCTGCTGGCGGCAGGGCAGCTCCTGCAGAGCAGAGCGCTGGCGAGAGCAGCGCTGGCGAGAGCAGCCCTGGCGTCGCCCAGGCCTCGCCGCGGAGTGTGGCTGGAGGCACGGTGGGGAGAGAGAGCTGTTGCTGTGATGCACGTGTCCCACTGTGACACGGCGCCGTGTCACACAGGGCTGCGGGGACCCGCCACCTCGCAGCCCCACCCACGTTTGGCCCCAGCACGGGAAGGGCAGCCCCACTGGGCACCTGAGGCTGACACTCCCGCTGGCTATCTCAGCTCAGCCGCCCTCGGCTGGCAACGGAGAAAAAATTGGAAGCCGGGAAGGGACGCGCATTAATGCTGAAGGGGCTTTGCGCACTCGGAAGGGGGCTGGAGAGGGCCCGCGAAGTCGAGCCCGGGCCACAAGGGGAAGCAACGCGGAGCTCTGGTTGATGAGAGGACACTCAGCCCCTCCTGTCCCCTAGGGCCACTGGGATAGACTTCTTTCACCACCCCAGGAGGCACCCAGGAGGACCGCAAGAGCACATGGCGCATGGGCTGCTGCAAAGCCACGACGAGCCTTGCAAATGCATCCTCCCAGGCACACTCGCCATCCTGGAAGACTTCACTAGGCACGACTATTGGCTTCCCAACCGCTTCGCTCCACCCCCGGGGGCCCCACTGTCCCGTGGGGACCATGAGCACAGCTCCAGGAGCAAGAGATACGCTAAGAGCGGTGCCAGGAGAAAGCCCTGCAGGCAGAGGGAAAGAGGAGCCCGTTACCCGAGTGAGGCGCAAAGGCCCCATCAGCCCAAGCCCCAACACCAGAGCAAGAAGGAGGCCCCGAAGGACTGCAGCTCCCCGCAAAAAGCCTCTCAGTGAGCCATCCAGAAAGGCAGGACACAGTGGAGCGCAGGTGCCAGCGCCCTGGGCAGCGTCACAGAGCAGCCTGTCCTGGCATTGCCCTGGGCAAGACACACACTATGGAAAGGAAGAGCACCAGCAGCATGCAAAGAGATGGGAATCTCACCCCTGCAGGTCCCGCCGGAGCTGGACCCTGTACTGGAAAAAGAAACTCCACATTCCAAGCACTGGGCTTGGTGGCATCTGCAAGCTTTCTGAGGGTGCACTCAATCCCACTAGCTCTGTCCTTGAGGAAGATAGTCCACAGTATTGGTCCCAGTATGGACCCTTGAGGGACACCCCACCACTCCTTACTGCTTTCCATGTGGGCATTGAGCCCTTGACTGTACCTCTTTGGATGCGACCATCCCGCCACTTCCTTATCCATCTACTAGTCCATCTCTCCAATCCAATCCAATCCAATCCAATCCAATCCAATCCAATCCAATCCAATCCAATCCAATCCAATCCAATCCAATCCAATCCAATGCAATCCAATCCAATCCAATCCAATCCAATCCAATCCAATCCAATCCAATCCAATCCAATCCAATCCAATCCAATCCCATCCCATCCAATCCAATCCAATCCAATGCAGTCCAGTCCAATCCAATCGAATCCAATGCAGTCCAGTCCAATCCAATCCAATCCAATCCAATCCAATCCAATCCAATCCAATCCAATGCAGTCCAGTCCAATCCAATCCAATCCAATCCAGTCCAATCCAATCCAATCCAATGCAATGCAGTCCAATCCAATCCAATCCAATCCCATCCCATCCCATCCAATCCAATCCAATGCTGTCCAATCCAATCCAATCCAATGCAGTCCAATCCAATCCAATCCAATGCAGTCCAGTCCAATCGAATCCAATCCAATCCAGTCCAATCCAATCCAATCCAATCCAATCCAATCCAATCCAATCCAGTCCAATCCAGTCTAATGCAATCCAATCCAAAGCACTCCAATCCAATCCAATCCAATCCAATCCAATCCAATCCAATCCAATCCAATCCAGTCCAGTCCAATCCAATCCAATCCCATCCCATCCAATCCAATGCAGTCCAGTCCAACCGAATCCAATCCAATCCAGTCCAATCGAATCCAATCCAGTCCAATCCATTCCAGTCCAATCCAGTCCAGTCCAGTCCAGTCCAATCGAGTCCAATGCAATCCAATCCCTATTTCTCCAATGTAGAGATGAGAATGTTGTGGGGGACCATGCCAAAGGCCTTCGAGAAGTCCAGCTAGATGACCTCCATTGCTCTTCCCTTGTCCACTGATGCAGCCACCTCCCTTCCGTGCGGCTGGTTTGAGCTCCAAATCTTCTCTCTTTCTAAAATGACTGAAGTGTCTACCAAGAAGGCCATTGGACAGCTCCTGAGGGTCAGCCAGGGGCTCAACTAAGGAGTGTCTTCAACAAAGCACGTTTCTCCACGTGAGCATAGCTCTTCAAGGAGCATGAAGCCCCCCGTTTTCTTTGGCCAGTGCAAATGTGCTCTGAGAGAGTGCTGTGCCCAGGCATGGAGCTCTGCTGCTCCCTACAGAGCGGTGTTTGGATGCAGACAAGCCGTGCTCTGAAGCCCCCGTGCTGTGTGCCCTGGAAGGGACACCGCTCTTTGGGTGGCGTGGCCTGTTGTGACTGGCTGGCAGTCCCCGCGGCCCGTTTGCCCGGAAACCCCTCCGGCTGCAGGACCCCCCTTTCTGTCCCCTTGGCCGCAGAGAAACACAGTGCAGCGTGGTCACTCAAACAGGCACCAGCAGCCACCTTTATTTGGCATGTTCCCCTTTGCAAAGGCACTCCTGGCCCCCGCCACCCGGTGCTGACAGCTCTCCTGCAGAAGAGGGTGGCTGCCACGCCGGCTAAGGCCCCTGCCGCTGGGCTCTCCGGGGCTGCTCACAGCTGCTTGGGGTGGCTGCCAGTCCCTGGGCCTTCCAGCGGCGCTCCAACAGCCTCGTCTTCTCCCCTCTGCTAAAGGAGACAGAAGAAAGGGCCTCAGCTCTGTGGTCGGAGAGGAGGGCCCGCAACGCCCCAAAGCCTGGCTCAGGCCGGTAGTTCTGGGAGGTGCTGCCGAGGGCAGCCTGCTGCTCTGCGTGGCGGCTCGTGGCCCCTCGTGCCGCGAGCAACGTGCAGCGCGAAGGCTCTCCTGAGCGCCCAGCGGGTGGGAACGCAGCCACGTGGATGGACAAGGCGCCTGGTTCGAGGCCGGACTGCGGAGCTGTCTGCGAGGCCGCAAGCGCCACCAGGGAAAGAGCTGCTTTCCCCAGGAGCTGCCATCAGTGGACACACGGGCAGGGCAGGGCAGGGCAGGGCAGGGCAGGGCAGGGCAGGGGCACCCCACGCATATGGTTCTGTCGTGCTTTGGCTGGGATGCTGCCTGCCTCTTCCAGCACCCCGTGCCTGCACGCGCACGTGCACGTGCAGACGCGGGCAGTCACGCACACGGCCCCCATTGCCTTTTGTACCCAAAGCCTTGCCGTGGGGAGAAGCGTCCTGCGTTGGCCTGGGGCCGCAGAGAGGCCCCCGGAGGTGGCCTCTAAGGCCGGTCATTCCTGCATCGCGAGGAGCTGGGGGATGCCAAGCTGCGTAGCCTCAGAAAGCCTGGACAGCGCCAGGGCTTGGAGCCCCCCCAAGCTTTCCCTGGCCCCTGCAGGAGCCGGCACACACTTACTCTTGCCGGGCTCTCCCCGGGAGGTGCAGCTCTGCGCGCCCCTCTGATGCCCTCTGCCTTGCAGGGCTTTGGCATCTCTCCTGCTGCTGTAGCCCCTCCTTCATCAGCTTCTCGGCGTAGGCCTTTCTCAGGAGGTGCGGAGGGCGATGGGGATCCTCAAAGAGATGGCGGCAGGGGCTCTGCGAAGGCAGAAGAGACTCTCCTGAAGCACTACCTCCAACAGCTGGGGCTGCTCGCAAGGCTTCAGCCGAGGCGTGTGACTTGCGCAGGCTTGCCTTAGTCTTCCGGGCAGAGTGGTGCTGACCCCTCGCAGGGAGGTCCAGGCACTAAACAGACTGCCCGTGCCACAGCCAACTGCACGCTTTGGCCTGGGGCCTTAGGGACAGCTCCTCTGTCAGGGCAACGGGCAGGGCAGCGGGCAGAGAGAAGAGCCCTGCCTGGCCAATTGGCCACAAGCAGCGCTGCTGTGCCTGCTCCCCAGGGAGCAGGGAGGGAAAATGCCCTTTTCCTGGGGGCTGTGAAGCGCATGCCACACCTGGCCTTGCTCCGTGTTCCGTCCCCTTCTGTTGGCATGGTATTGGCGCCACGCTTCCGCTTCCAGCTCTTGGCGCTTGGATGCCATGAGCAGCCGGAGCCGTTTCCCTTCCCTCTCGGTGCGGAGGGACCTCGTTCCCTGGAGGCCACGCACACACGACACAGGCAGCGTTAGTCTCCTCGGGCTTGGGCTGGGCAGGAGGGCAGGGACGGTGGGCAGCTCTTGCCGCCTCTTCTGCCCCGGCCCAGAGCCCAAAGTGTGACGCAGGGCTGGCAAATCCCGAGGGCGTACCGTTCCTGAGGGCTGCGGAACACATGCAGGGAGCTGCAAGCGCGGCTGAGCTGGAGGTCTGGGCTGCTTCAGCTCCTCCTGGGGCTTCTGGATTTCTGGCAGGACTCTAAAGAGGCACGGCAGGCTGAGCTTGTGGGAGCCCAGACTGAGCCAGTTGCTGCAGGCTGGGCTCGCAGCCTGCCCCCCGGCTCCGTCAGCACCAGGCGGTTCGAGAGGAGGGCCACGTGTCCAGCAGGACAGCGTCTCCGGGGCCTTTCGGCATCAGCACAGGCACCCCCCCGGCCAAGGGAAACAGCTCCCTGGCCCGACAGCAAGGGCGCACTGTGCCCCCGCGCCCCCAGCCACGTCGCTCCTCCAGGAGGCTCACCTGTCTGGGCCGGCTTCTGTGGCCTTAGCGTGGTCGCCTTCCTTCGCCAGCTGCCTGGCGAGAGAAACCCTCCGCTGAGCCAGGAACACGGGATCCAGCACGCTCACTGCAAGCGGGAGGCAAGAGAACAGCACAAGAGCGTCTTTGGGACCCTGCGGGCCAGAGCGGAGTGCCCACAGCCCCCTGCCAGCACCCAGCTGGGACATTACCTCTGCGGGTACCCCCGCCCCAAGGCGCCGGCTCTCTCTGGGGCTTCAGAGAAATCACAGGGGCCGCTGCTTGGTGTGGGGTCTCAGCTGCAAGCCTGGGAAGAAGAAGGCGGCAGCTGGGGAAAAGGGCTCGACGCTCCCTCGGGGGCTGACGCTAATAAGCAGGCGGACCGGGAAGCTCTCCTGGGAAAGAGCTGCTCTTGCCCAGGTTTGGCAGGAGAGGAGCCTCGGCAGGGGCCTGCCCCCACAGCAGGAGCTGAGAGCTGCTCCCTTGACCAGCCAGGGGCTGCACAAGCCATCGTGCTCACCTTGGCAGCGTGACGACCCCGTCTCGACTGAGCCGAGCGAAATCGGTTTTGCCCGGGAAGGCGACGATAGCCCTCATCTTGGCATCCTGCAAGGGGACAGAGACACGTCAGCAGACGCCCAGGACACGTGCTGGTTGCTCACAAAGGCGGCAAACCGCCTCGCCGCTCAAAGGCCCAAAGGCTGCTTCTCAGAAAGCCGCGCACCGCCGTCTCCCTTGATGTCATTAGCCCCTCCCTCGAAGGGGCCGAGGCGCTGCCGAGAGCCGGCCTGGCTCATCGAGAGCTTGTGTAGGCCAGGTGGCGAGGCAGGTGGTGGCAGCCAAGAGAAAGGCGCTGGGGAGAGCTTTGGCAGCATTGCCAAAGAGGCACGAGGAGGAGCCCCGGAGAAATGCCAAGCTCACCCCGATGAGAGCCGCCAGCATGTTCCCGGTCGCATCCAGCTGCAGGAGGCAGTCATCAAAGAAGGTCATGCTGACTGCTTTTCTTCGCACAGCTAGGATGCCAATGCCCTTGAAGGAGAATTCCACCTCCTTGTTGTCTCGGAGGGCTCCAGCGAAGAAGAGCAGGGTCTCGTGTATGCACTGCTCCACGATGTCTTGGCGGAAGCGGATGTCCGCAGCAATCTGCTCAAAGTCCAGTGGAACGGCTGGTGTGTCGTCTAGGACAGAAGCGCAAAGCAAGCAAGTCACCCCACCGCAGTTCAGCTGACTCCGAGACCGGGTAGCGCTGCCCCTTTCAGCTTCGGCCACGTCTCCAGCACGGACGCGATGGCCAAGAGAAGGCAAAGAGAAGCTTTGCCTCCTGCTGCGGGTAAGCAGCTGGAGCGTAGGGCGAGCTGGGGAGATGGGGCTGGCTCCCTGGGGAGGGGCAGGGTGCTGGGCTGCCGTCGGCGTGCCCACGCTCAGCGCTCTCCAGGTTGGAAGAGCCTTTGCTCGGCCGTGTCGCAGAGGTGTGGGCGCCAAGTCAAATGCAAGGGCTGTGCAGGGGAAGCACCCCTCTTCTTACCGGGCATTTTGGTCTTCGCGCACTTGAGCTTGTAAAATTTCTTCAGAAACCTGCACGGCTGGAACACAGGTCTCTCCACAGGCAAAACCTCGTCCTCTCCCACTGTGGCCCACGCTGGGACAACTGCAAATGTCCCAACTCCGATGTCCACCGCCTGAAAAGGCAAGCAAGAAGAGGGAGCATTGGCAGTGCTGCGCAGGGGGAAGGCTGCCGCATGGCTGGCGTGGCCCTGGGGATGCTGCTTTGCGCCCTGCCCGCTCCGGAGCTCCAGAGGGGCAGGATGGGCCATGAGCAGGAGGCAAGGCTCACCCTCTTCTGCAAGAGCTGTCTCCGGATGTACTTGGATGCGGCAGCCCAGACTTTGCAGATTTCTGGAAAGCAAAGGCAAGGCACGCCATGCTCTGAGTCAGCAACGCCCAACCGTCCAGCAGCCCCCTACCCACGGAGGCGACAGTGGAGGGCGCTCAAGCCCCCCCTCGCCCTGAGCAAAGACTCGCACCGCCGGGGCTGCCCAGCTGCGTTCTTGAGCGCCCCTAGGCTCCAAGAAGCCCGCCCTGGGCCCCGGAAAGGCAGGCATCCGTCGTGTTTTGGGGAAGGGGATCCATCCCTTTGACACCGGCAGCGGCAGGAGGCCTGGCCTGCCAAAGGCACCCCCGAGCCCCAAGGCGCCAGCAGGCAGGGCTCTCCTTGCGGCCGCCAGTCCCTGCCAGAAGAGCCCCGCTACAGCCCCAGCCCCAGCCCCAGCCCCAGCCCCAGGGTTTCCACAGCCCATCTCCACTCCTCGTGGCTCCGAGAGCACTCCTGCGAGGGCTCCCCAGGGCCTTACCGCTGGTGGTGAGCTCCTTGAGGGTTGGAAGCTTCTCAGGCCCCAAGGGGTTAAAGAGCAGGTACTTGGTCATCTTTGCCCCCCTGCACTGCAGCAGCTGGGAGAGAGGTGCTGGTCCTGCTACAAAGCCCCTCTGCTCCTCTCCTCCTCCTCCTCCTCCTTCTCCTCGTCCCCTCCTCCTTGCCACTTCCCCAAGCGGCGTCTCCAACGCTCTCCCGCGGCTTCCCCTGACCTCCTGCTGGCGGCAGGGCAGCTCCTGCAGAGCAGAGCGCTGGCGAGAGCAGCGCTGGCGAGAGCAGCCCTGGCGTCGCCCAGGCCTCGCCGCGGAGTGTGGCTGGAGGCACGGTGGGGAGAGAGAGCTGTTGCTGTGATGCACGTGTCCCACTGTGACACGGCGCCGTGTCACACAGGGCTGCGGGGACCCGCCACCTCGCAGCCCCACCCACATTTGGCCCCAGCACGGGAAGGGCAGCCCCACTGGGCACCTGAGGCTGACACTCCCGCTGGCTATCTCAGCTCAGCCGCCCTCGGCTGGCAACGGAGAAAAATCTGGAAGCCGGGAAGGGACGCGCATTAATGCTGAAGGGGCTTTGCGCACTCGGAAGGGGGCTGGAGAGGGCCCGCTAAGTCGAGCCCGGGCCACAAGGGGAAGCAACGCGGAGCTCTGGTTGATGAGAGGACACTCAGCCCCTCCTGTCCCCTAGGGCCACTGGGATAGACTTCTTTCACCACCCCAGGAGGCACCCAGGAGGACCGCAAGAGCACATGGCGCATGGGCTGCTGCAAAGCCACGACGAGCCTTGCAAATGCATCCTCCCAGGCACACTCGCCATCCTGGAAGACTTCACTAGGCACGACTATTGGCTTCCCAACCGCTTCGCTCCACCCCCGGGGGCCCCACTGTCCCGTGGGGACCATGAGCACAGCTCCAGGAGCAAGAGATACGCTAAGAGCGGTGCCAGGAGAAAGCCCTGCAGGCAGAGGGAAAGAGGAGCCCGTTACCCGAGTGAGGCGCAAAGGCCCCATCAGCCCAAGCCCCAACACCAGAGCAAGAAGGAGGCCCCGAAGGGCTGCAGCTCCCCGCAAAAAGCCTCTCAGTGAGCCATCCAGAAAGGCAGGACACAGTGGAGCGCAGGTGCCAGCGCCCTGGGCAGCGTCACAGAGCAGCCTGTCCTGGCATTGCCCTGGGCAAGACACACACTATGGAAAGGAAGAGCACCAGCAGCATGCAAAGAGATGGGAATCTCACCCCTGCAGGTCCCGCCGGAGCTGGACCCTGTACTGGAAAAAGAAACTCCACATTCCAAGCACTGGGCTTGGTGGCATCTGCAAGCTTTCTGAGGGTGCACTCAATCCCACTAGCTCTGTCCTTGAGGAAGATAGTCCACAGTATTGGTCCCAGTATGGACCCTTGAGGGACACCCCACCACTCCTTACTGCTTTCCATGTGGGCATTGAGCCCTTGACTGTACCTCTTTGGATGCGACCATCCCGCCACTTCCTTATCCATCTACTAGTCCATCTCTCCAATCCAATCCAGTCCAATCCAATCCAATCCAATCCAATCCAATCCAATCCAATGCAATCCAATGCAATCCAATCCAATCCAATCCAATCCAATGCAATCCAATCCAATCCAATGCAGTCCAGTCCAATCCAATCGAATCCAATGCAGTCCAGTCCAATCCAATCCAATCCAATCCAATCCAATCCAATCCAATCCAATCCAATCCAATCCCATCCCATCCAATCCAATCCAATCCAATGCAGTCCAGTCCAATCCAATCGAATCCAATGCAGTCCAGTCCAATCCAATCCAATCCAATCCAATCCAATCCAATCCAATCCAATCCAATCCAATCCAATCCAGTCCAGTCCAATCCAATCCAATGCAATGCAGTCCAATCCAATCCAATGCAATCCCATCCCATCCCATCCAATCCAATCCAATGCTGTCCAATCCAATCCAATCCAATGCAGTCCAGTCCAATCGAATCCAATCCAATCCAGTCCAATCCAATCCAATCCAATCCAATCCAATCCAGTCCAGTCCAGTCTAATGCAATCCAATCCAAAGCACTCCAATCCAATCCAATCCAATCCAATCCAATCCAATCCAATCCAATCCAATCCAATCCAATCCAATCCAATCCAATCCAATCCAATCCAGTCCAATCCAATCCAATCCAATCCAATCCAATCCAATCCAGTCCAGTCCAATCCAATCCAATCCCATCCCATCCAATCCAATGCAGTCCAGTCCAACCGAATCCAATCCAATCCAGTCCAATCGAATCCAATCCAGTCCAATCCATTCCAGTCCAATCCAGTCCAGTCCAGTCCAGTCCAATCGAGTCCAATGCAATCCAATCCCTATTTCTCCAATGTAGAGATGAGAATGTTGTGGGGGACCATGCCAAAGGCCTTCGAGAAGTCCAGCTAGATGACCTCCATTGCTCTTCCCTTGTCCACTGATGCAGCCACCTCCCTTCCGTGCCGCTGGTTTGAGCTCCAAATCTTCTCTCTTTCTAAAATGACTGAAGTGTCTACCAAGAAGGCCATTGGACAGCTCCTGAGGGTCAGCCAGGGGCTCAACTAAGGAGTGTCTTCAACAAAGCACGTTTCTCCACGTGAGCGTAGCTCTTCAAGGAGCATGAAGCCCCCCGTTTTCTTTGGCCAGTGCAAATGTGCTCTGAGAGAGTGCTGTGCCCAGGCATGGAGCTCTGCTGCTCCCTACAGAGCGGTGTTTGGATGCAGACAAGCCGTGCTCTGAAGCCCCCGTGCTGTGTGCCCTGGAAGGGACACCGCTCTTTGGGTGGCGTGGCCTGTTGTGACTGGCTGGCAGTCCCCGCGGCCCGTTTGCCCGGAAACCCCTCCGGCTGCAGGACCCCCCTTTCTGTCCCCTTGGCCGCAGAGAAACACAGTGCAGCGTGGTCACTCAAACAGGCACCAGCAGCCACCTTTATTTGGCATGTTCCCCTTTGCAAAGGCACTCCTGGCCCCCGCCACCCGGTGCTGACAGCTCTCCTGCAGAAGAGGGTGGCTGCCACGCCGGCTAAGGCCCCTGCCGCTGGGCTCTCCGGGGCTGCTCACAGCTGCTTGGGGTGGCTGCCAGTCCCTGGGCCTTCCAGCGGCGCTCCAACAGCCTCGTCTTCTCCCCTCTGCTAAAGGAGACAGAAGAAAGGGCCTCAGCTCTGTGGTCGGAGAGGAGGGCCCGCAACGCCCCAAAGCCTGGCTCAGGCCGGTAGTTCTGGGAGGTGCTGCCGAGGGCAGCCTGCTGCTCTGCGTGGCGGCTCGTGGCCCCTCGTGCCGCGAGCAACGTGCAGCGCGAAGGCTCTCCTGAGCGCCCAGCGGGTGGGAACGCAGCCACGTGGATGGACAAGGCGCCTGGTTCGAGGCCGGACTGCGGAGCTGTCTGCGAGGCCGCAAGCGCCACCAGGGAAAGAGCTGCTTTCCCCAGGAGCTGCCATCAGTGGACACACGGGCAGGGCAGGGCAGGGCAGGGCAGGGCAGGGCAGGGCAGGGCAGGGGCACCCCACGCATATGGTTCTGTCGTGCTTTGGCTGGGATGCTGCCTGCCTCTTCCAGCACCCCGTGCCTGCACGCGCACGTGCACGTGCAGACGCGGGCAGTCACGCACACGGCCCCCATTGCCTTTTGTACCCAAAGCCTTGCCGTGGGGAGAAGCGTCCTGCGTTGGCCTGGGGCCGCAGAGAGGCCCCCGGAGGTGGCCTCTAAGGCCGGTCATTCCTGCATCGCGAGGAGCTGGGGGATGCCAAGCTGCGTAGCCTCAGAAAGCCTGGACAGCGCCAGGGCTTGGAGCCCCCCCAAGCTTTCCCTGGCCCCTGCAGGAGCCGGCACACACTTACTCTTGCCGGGCTCTCCCCGGGAGGTGCAGCTCTGCGCGCCCCTCTGATGCCCTCTGCCTTGCAGGGCTTTGGCATCTCTCCTGCTGCTGTAGCCCCTCCTTCATCAGCTTCTCGGCGTAGGCCTTTCTCAGGAGGTGCGGAGGGCGATGGGGATCCTCAAAGAGATGGCGGCAGGGGCTCTGCGAAGGCAGAAGAGACTCTCCTGAAGCACTACCTCCAACAGCTGGGGCTGCTCGCAAGGCTTCAGCCGAGGCGTGTGACTTGCGCAGGCTTGCCTTAGTCTTCCGGGCAGAGTGGTGCTGACCCCTCGCAGGGAGGTCCAGGCACTAAACAGACTGCCCGTGCCACAGCCAACTGCACGCTTTGGCCTGGGGCCTTAGGGACAGCTCCTCTGTCAGGGCAACGGGCAGGGCAGCGGGCAGAGAGAAGAGCCCTGCCTGGCCAATTGGCCACAAGCAGCGCTGCTGTGCCTGCTCCCCAGGGAGCAGGGAGGGAAAATGCCCTTTTCCTGGGGGCTGTGAAGCGCATGCCACACCTGGCCTTGCTCCGTGTTCCGTCCCCTTCTGTTGGCATGGTATTGGCGCCACGCTTCCGCTTCCAGCTCTTGGCGCTTGGATGCCATGAGCAGCCGGAGCCGTTTCCCTTCCCTCTCGGTGCGGAGGGACCTCGTTCCCTGGAGGCCACGCACACACGACACAGGCAGCGTTAGTCTCCTCGGGCTTGGGCTGGGCAGGAGGGCAGGGACGGTGGGCAGCTCTTGCCGCCTCTTCTGCCCCGGCCCAGAGCCCAAAGTGTGACGCAGGGCTGGCAAATCCCGAGGGCGTACCGTTCCTGAGGGCTGCGGAACACATGCAGGGAGCTGCAAGCGCGGCTGAGCTGGAGGTCTGGGCTGCTTCAGCTCCTCCTGGGGCTTCTGGATTTCTGGCAGGACTCTAAAGAGGCACGGCAGGCTGAGCTTGTGGGAGCCCAGACTGAGCCAGTTGCTGCAGGCTGGGCTCGCAGCCTGCCCCCCGGCTCCGTCAGCACCAGGCGGTTCGAGAGGAGGGCCACGTGTCCAGCAGGACAGCGTCTCCGGGGCCTTTCGGCATCAGCACAGGCACCCCCCGGCCAAGGGAAACAGCTCCCTGGCCCGACAGCAAGGGCGCACTGTGCCCCCGCGCCCCCAGCCACGTCGCTCCTCCAGGAGGCTCACCTGTCTGGGCCGGCTTCTGTGGCCTTAGCGTGGTCGCCTTCCTTCGCCAGCTGCCTGGCGAGAGAAACCCTCCGCTGAGCCAGGAACACGGGATCCAGCACGCTCACTGCAAGCGGGAGGCAAGAGAACAGCACAAGAGCGTCTTTGGGACCCTGCGGGCCAGAGCGGAGTGCCCACAGCCCCCTGCCAGCACCCAGCTGGGACATTACCTCTGCGGGTACCCCCGCCCCAAGGCGCCGGCTCTCTCTGGGGCTTCAGAGAAATCACAGGGGCCGCTGCTTGGTGTGGGGTCTCAGCTGCAAGCCTGGGAAGAAGAAGGCGGCAGCTGGGGAAAAGGGCTCGACGCTCCCTCGGGGGCTGACGCTAATAAGCAGGCGGACCGGGAAGCTCTCCTGGGAAAGAGCTGCTCTTGCCCAGGTTTGGCAGGAGAGGAGCCTCGGCAGGGGCCTGCCCCCACAGCAGGAGCTGAGAGCTGCTCCCTTGACCAGCCAGGGGCTGCACAAGCCATCGTGCTCACCTTGGCAGCGTGACGACCCCGTCTCGACTGAGCCGAGCGAAATCGGTTTTGCCCGGGAAGGCGACGATAGCCCTCATCTTGGCATCCTGCAAGGGGACAGAGACACGTCAGCAGACGCCCAGGACACGTGCTGGTTGCTCACAAAGGCGGCAAACCGCCTCGCCGCTCAAAGGCCCAAAGGCTGCTTCTCAGAAAGCCGCGCACCGCCGTCTCCCTTGATGTCATTAGCCCCTCCCTCGAAGGGGCCGAGGCGCTGCCGAGAGCCGGCCTGGCTCATCGAGAGCTTGTGTAGGCCAGGTGGCGAGGCAGGTGGTGGCAGCCAAGAGAAAGGCGCTGGGGAGAGCTTTGGCAGCATTGCCAAAGAGGCACGAGGAGGAGCCCCGGAGAAATGCCAAGCTCACCCCGATGAGAGCCGCCAGCATGTTCCCGGTCGCATCCAGCTGCAGGAGGCAGTCATCAAAGAAGGTCATGCTGACTGCTTTTCTTCGCACAGCTAGGATGCCAATGCCCTTGAAGGAGAATTCCACCTCCTTGTTGTCTCGGAGGGCTCCAGCGAAGAAGAGCAGGGTCTCGTGTATGCACTGCTCCACGATGTCTTGGCGGAAGCGGATGTCCGCAGCAATCTGCTCAAAGTCCAGTGGAACGGCTGGTGTGTCGTCTAGGACAGAAGCGCAAAGCAAGCAAGTCACCCCACCGCAGTTCAGCTGACTCCGAGACCGGGTAGCGCTGCCCCTTTCAGCTTCGGCCACGTCTCCAGCACGGACGCGATGGCCAAGAGAAGGCAAAGAGAAGCTTTGCCTCCTGCTGCGGGTAAGCAGCTGGAGCGTAGGGCGAGCTGGGGAGATGGGGCTGGCTCCCTGGGGAGGGGCAGGGTGCTGGGCTGCCGTCGGCGTGCCCACGCTCAGCGCTCTCCAGGTTGGAAGAGCCTTTGCTCGGCCGTGTCGCAGAGGTGTGGGCGCCAAGTCAAATGCAAGGGCTGTGCAGGGGAAGCACCCCTCTTCTTACCGGGCATTTTGGTCTTCGCGCACTTGAGCTTGTAAAATTTCTTCAGAAACCTGCACGGCTGGAACACAGGTCTCTCCACAGGCAAAACCTCGTCCTCTCCCACTGTGGCCCACGCTGGGACAACTGCAAATGTCCCAACTCCGATGTCCACCGCCTGAAAAGGCAAGCAAGAAGAGGGAGCATTGGCAGTGCTGCGCAGGGGGAAGGCTGCCGCATGGCTGGCGTGGCCCTGGGGATGCTGCTTTGCGCCCTGCCCGCTCCGGAGCTCCAGAGGGGCAGGATGGGCCATGAGCAGGAGGCAAGGCTCACCCTCTTCTGCAAGAGCTGTCTCCGGATGTACTTGGATGCGGCAGCCCAGACTTTGCAGATTTCTGGAAAGCAAAGGCAAGGCACGCCATGCTCTGAGTCAGCAACGCCCAACCGTCCAGCAGCCCCCTACCCACGGAGGCGACAGTGGAGGGCGCTCAAGCCCCCCCTCGCCCTGAGCAAAGACTCGCACCGCCGGGGCTGCCCAGCTGCGTTCTTGAGCGCCCCTAGGCTCCAAGAAGCCCGCCCTGGGCCCCGGAAAGGCAGGCATCCGTCGTGTTTTGGGGAAGGGGATCCATCCCTTTGACACCGGCAGCGGCAGGAGGCCTGGCCTGCCAAAGGCACCCCCGAGCCCCAAGGCGCCAGCAGGCAGGGCTCTCCTTGCGGCCGCCAGTCCCTGCCAGAAGAGCCCCGCTACAGCCCCAGCCCCAGCCCCAGCCCCAGGGTTTCCACAGCCCATCTCCACTCCTCGTGGCTCCGAGAGCACTCCTGCGAGGGCTCCCCAGGGCCTTACCGCTGGTGGTGAGCTCCTTGAGGGTTGGAAGCTTCTCAGGCCCCAAGGGGTTAAAGAGCAGGTACTTGGTCATCTTTGCCCCCCTGCACTGCAGCAGCTGGGAGAGAGGTGCTGGTCCTGCTACAAAGCCCCTCTGCTCCTCTCCTCCTCCTCCTCCTCCTTCTCCTCGTCCCCTCCTCCTTGCCACTTCCCCAAGCGGCGTCTCCAACGCTCTCCCGCGGCTTCCCCTGACCTCCTGCTGGCGGCAGGGCAGCTCCTGCAGAGCAGAGCGCTGGCGAGAGCAGCGCTGGCGAGAGCAGCCCTGGCGTCGCCCAGGCCTCGCCGCGGAGTGTGGCTGGAGGCACGGTGGGGAGAGAGAGCTGTTGCTGTGATGCACGTGTCCCACTGTGACACGGCGCCGTGTCACACAGGGCTGCGGGGACCCGCCACCTCGCAGCCCCACCCACATTTGGCCCCAGCACGGGAAGGGCAGCCCCACTGGGCACCTGAGGCTGACACTCCCGCTGGCTATCTCAGCTCAGCCGCCCTCGGCTGGCAACGGAGAAAAAATTGGAAGCCGGGAAGGGACGCGCATTAATGCTGAAGGGGCTTTGCGCACTCGGAAGGGGGCTGGAGAGGGCCCGCTAAGTCGAGCCCGGGCCACAAGGGGAAGCAACGCGGAGCTCTGGTTGATGAGAGGACACTCAGCCCCTCCTGTCCCCTAGGGCCACTGGGATAGACTTCTTTCACCACCCCAGGAGGCACCCAGGAGGACCGCAAGAGCACATGGCGCATGGGCTGCTGCAAAGCCACGACGAGCCTTGCAAATGCATCCTCCCAGGCACACTCGCCATCCTGGAAGACTTCACTAGGCACGACTATTGGCTTCCCAACCGCTTCGCTCCACCCCCAGGGGCCCCACTGTCCCGTGGGGACCATGAGCACAGCTCCAGGAGCAAGAGATACGCTAAGAGCGGTGCCAGGAGAAAGCCCTGCAGGCAGAGGGAAAGAGGAGCCCGTTACCCGAGTGAGGCGCAAAGGCCCCATCAGCCCAAGCCCCAACACCAGAGCAAGAAGGAGGCTCCGAAGGGCTGCAGCTCCCCGCAAAAAGCCTCTCAGTGAGCCATCCAGAAAGGCAGGACACAGTGGAGCGCAGGTGCCAGCGCCCTGGGCAGCGTCACAGAGCAGCCTGTCCTGGCATTGCCCTGGGCAAGACACACACTATGGAAAGGAAGAGCACCAGCAGCATGCAAAGAGATGGGAATCTCACCCCTGCAGGTCCCGCCGGAGCTGGACCCTGTACTGGAAAAAGAAACTCCACATTCCAAGCACTCGGCTTGGTGGCATCTGCAAGCTTTCTGAGGGTGCACTCAATCCCACTAGCTCTGTCCTTGAGGAAGATAGTCCACAGTATTGGTCCCAGTATGGACCCTTGAGGGACACCCCACCACTCCTTACTGCTTTCCATGTGGGCATTGAGCCCTTGACTGTACCTCTTTGGATGCGACCATCCCGCCACTTCCTTATCCATCTACTAGTCCATCTCTCCAATCCAATCCAATCCAATCCAATGCAATCCAATCCAATCCAATCCAATCCAATCCAATCCAATCCAATCCAATCCAATCCAATCCAATCCAATGCAATCCAATCCAATCCAATCCAATCCAATCCAATCCAATCCAATCCAATCCAATCCAATCCCATCCCATCCAATCCAATCCAATCCAATGCAGTCCAGTCCAATCCAATCGAATCCAATGCAGTCCAGTCCAATCCAATCCAATCCAATCCAATCCAATGCAGTCCAGTCCAATCCAATCCAATCCAATCCAATCCAATCCAGTCCAATCCAATCCAATCCAATGCAATGCAGTCCAATCCAATCCAATGCAATCCCATCCCATCCCATCCAATCCAATCCAATGCTGTCCAATCCAATCCAATCCAATGCAGTCCAGTCCAATCGAATCCAATCCAATCCAGTCCAATCCAATCCAATCCAATCCAATCCAATCCAATCCAATCCAATCCAGTCCAATCCAGTCTAATGCAATCCAATCCAAAGCACTCCAATCCAATCCAATCCAATCCAATCCAATCCAATCCAATCCAATGCAGTCCAATCCAATCCAATCCAATCCAGTCCAATCCAATCCAATCCAATCCAATCCAATCCAATCCAGTCCAGTCCAATCCAATCCAATCCCATCCCATCCAATCCAATGCAGTCCAGTCCAACCGAATCCAATCCAATCCAGTCCAATCGAATCCAATCCAGTCCAATCCATTCCAGTCCAATCCAGTCCAGTCCAGTCCAGTCCAATCGAGTCCAATGCAATCCAATCCCTATTTCTCCAATGTAGAGATGAGAATGTTGTGGGGGACCATGCCAAAGGCCTTCGAGAAGTCCAGCTAGATGACCTCCATTGCTCTTCCCTTGTCCACTGATGCAGCCACCTCCCTTCCGTGCCGCTGGTTTGAGCTCCAAATCTTCTCTCTTTCTAAAATGACTGAAGTGTCTACCAAGAAGGCCATTGGACAGCTCCTGAGGGTCAGCCAGGGGCTCAACTAAGGAGTGTCTTCAACAAAGCACGTTTCTCCACGTGAGCGTAGCTCTTCAAGGAGCATGAAGCCCCCCGTTTTCTTTGGCCAGTGCAAATGTGCTCTGAGAGAGTGCTGTGCCCAGGCATGGAGCTCTGCTGCTCCCTACAGAGCGGTGTTTGGATGCAGACAAGCCGTGCTCTGAAGCCCCCGTGCTGTGTGCCCTGGAAGGGACACCGCTCTTTGGGTGGCGTGGCCTGTTGTGACTGGCTGGCAGTCCCCGCGGCCCGTTTGCCCGGAAACCCCTCCGGCTGCAGGACCCCCCTTTCTGTCCCCTTGGCCGCAGAGAAACACAGTGCAGCGTGGTCACTCAAACAGGCACCAGCAGCCACCTTTATTTGGCATGTTCCCCTTTGCAAAGGCACTCCTGGCCCCCGCCACCCGGTGCTGACAGCTCTCCTGCAGAAGAGGGTGGCTGCCACGCCGGCTAAGGCCCCTGCCGCTGGGCTCTCCGGGGCTGCTCACAGCTGCTTGGGGTGGCTGCCAGTCCCTGGGCCTTCCAGCGGCGCTCCAACAGCCTCGTCTTCTCCCCTCTGCTAAAGGAGACAGAAGAAAGGGCCTCAGCTCTGTGGTCGGAGAGGAGGGCCCGCAACGCCCCAAAGCCTGGCTCAGGCCGGTAGTTCTGGGAGGTGCTGCCGAGGGCAGCCTGCTGCTCTGCGTGGCGGCTCGTGGCCCCTCGTGCCGCGAGCAACGTGCAGCGCGAAGGCTCTCCTGAGCGCCCAGCGGGTGGGAACGCAGCCACGTGGATGGACAAGGCGCCTGGTTCGAGGCCGGACTGCGGAGCTGTCTGCGAGGCCGCAAGCGCCACCAGGGAAAGAGCTGCTTTCCCCAGGAGCTGCCATCAGTGGACACACGGGCAGGGCAGGGCAGGGCAGGGCAGGGCAGGGCAGGGCAGGGCAGGGGCACCCCACGCATATGGTTCTGTCGTGCTTTGGCTGGGATGCTGCCTGCCTCTTCCAGCACCCCGTGCCTGCACGCGCACGTGCACGTGCAGACGCGGGCAGTCACGCACACGGCCCCCATTGCCTTTTGTACCCAAAGCCTTGCCGTGGGGAGAAGCGTCCTGCGTTGGCCTGGGGCCGCAGAGAGGCCCCCGGAGGTGGCCTCTAAGGCCGGTCATTCCTGCATCGCGAGGAGCTGGGGGATGCCAAGCTGCGTAGCCTCAGAAAGCCTGGACAGCGCCAGGGCTGGGACGCCCCCCAAGCTTTCCCTGGCCCCTGCAGGAGCCGGCACACACTTACTCTTGCCGGGCTCTCCCCGGGAGGTGCAGCTCTGCGCGCCCCTCTGATGCCCTCTGCCTTGCAGGGCTTTGGCATCTCTCCTGCTGCTGTAGCCCCTCCTTCATCAGCTTCTCGGCGTAGGCCTTTCTCAGGAGGTGCGGAGGGCGATGGGGATCCTCAAAGAGATGGCGGCAGGGGCTCTGCGAAGGCAGAAGAGACTCTCCTGAAGCACTACCTCCAACAGCTGGGGCTGCTCGCAAGGCTTCAGCCGAGGCGTGTGACTTGCGCAGGCTTGCCTTAGTCTTCCGGGCAGAGTGGTGCTGACCCCTCGCAGGGAGGTCCAGGCACTAAACAGACTGCCCGTGCCACAGCCAACTGCACGCTTTGGCCTGGGGCCTTAGGGACAGCTCCTCTGTCAGGGCAACGGGCAGGGCAGCGGGCAGAGAGAAGAGCCCTGCCTGGCCAATTGGCCACAAGCAGCGCTGCTGTGCCTGCTCCCCAGGGAGCAGGGAGGGAAAATGCCCTTTTCCTGGGGGCTGTGAAGCGCATGCCACACCTGGCCTTGCTCCGTGTTCCGTCCCCTTCTGTTGGCATGGTATTGGCGCCACGCTTCCGCTTCCAGCTCTTGGCGCTTGGATGCCATGAGCAGCCGGAGCCGTTTCCCTTCCCTCTCGGTGCGGAGGGACCTCGTTCCCTGGAGGCCACGCACACACGACACAGGCAGCGTTAGTCTCCTCGGGCTTGGGCTGGGCAGGAGGGCAGGGACGGTGGGCAGCTCTTGCCGCCTCTTCTGCCCCGGCCCAGAGCCCAAAGTGTGACGCAGGGCTGGCAAATCCCGAGGGCGTACCGTTCCTGAGGGCTGCGGAACACATGCAGGGAGCTGCAAGCGCGGCTGAGCTGGAGGTCTGGGCTGCTTCAGCTCCTCCTGGGGCTTCTGGATTTCTGGCAGGACTCTAAAGAGGCACGGCAGGCTGAGCTTGTGGGAGCCCAGACTGAGCCAGTTGCTGCAGGCTGGGCTCGCAGCCTGCCCCCCGGCTCCGTCAGCACCAGGCGGTTCGAGAGGAGGGCCACGTGTCCAGCAGGACAGCGTCTCCGGGGCCTTTCGGCATCAGCACAGGCACCCCCCGGCCAAGGGAAACAGCTCCCTGGCCCGACAGCAAGGGCGCACTGTGCCCCCGCGCCCCCAGCCACGTCGCTCCTCCAGGAGGCTCACCTGTCTGGGCCGGCTTCTGTGGCCTTAGCGTGGTCGCCTTCCTTCGCCAGCTGCCTGGCGAGAGAAACCCTCCGCTGAGCCAGGAACACGGGATCCAGCACGCTCACTGCAAGCGGGAGGCAAGAGAACAGCACAAGAGCGTCTTTGGGACCCTGCGGGCCAGAGCGGAGTGCCCACAGCCCCCTGCCAGCACCCAGCTGGGACATTACCTCTGCGGGTACCCCCGCCCCAAGGCGCCGGCTCTCTCTGGGGCTTCAGAGAAATCACAGGGGCCGCTGCTTGGTGTGGGGTCTCAGCTGCAAGCCTGGGAAGAAGAAGGCGGCAGCTGGGGAAAAGGGCTCGACGCTCCCTCGGGGGCTGACGCTAATAAGCAGGCGGACCGGGAAGCTCTCCTGGGAAAGAGCTGCTCTTGCCCAGGTTTGGCAGGAGAGGAGCCTCGGCAGGGGCCTGCCCCCACAGCAGGAGCTGAGAGCTGCTCCCTTGACCAGCCAGGGGCTGCACAAGCCATCGTGCTCACCTTGGCAGCGTGACGACCCCGTCTCGACTGAGCCGAGCGAAATCGGTTTTGCCCGGGAAGGCGACGATAGCCCTCATCTTGGCATCCTGCAAGGGGACAGAGACACGTCAGCAGACGCCCAGGACACGTGCTGGTTGCTCACAAAGGCGGCAAACCGCCTCGCCGCTCAAAGGCCCAAAGGCTGCTTCTCAGAAAGCCGCGCACCGCCGTCTCCCTTGATGTCATTAGCCCCTCCCTCGAAGGGGCCGAGGCGCTGCCGAGAGCCGGCCTGGCTCATCGAGAGCTTGTGTAGGCCAGGTGGCGAGGCAGGTGGTGGCAGCCAAGAGAAAGGCGCTGGGGAGAGCTTTGGCAGCATTGCCAAAGAGGCACGAGGAGGAGCCCCGGAGAAATGCCAAGCTCACCCCGATGAGAGCCGCCAGCATGTTCCCGGTCGCATCCAGCTGCAGGAGGCAGTCATCAAAGAAGGTCATGCTGACTGCTTTTCTTCGCACAGCTAGGATGCCAATGCCCTTGAAGGAGAATTCCACCTCCTTGTTGTCTCGGAGGGCTCCAGCGAAGAAGAGCAGGGTCTCGTGTATGCACTGCTCCACGATGTCTTGGCGGAAGCGGATGTCCGCAGCAATCTGCTCAAAGTCCAGTGGAACGGCTGGTGTGTCGTCTAGGACAGAAGCGCAAAGCAAGCAAGTCACCCCACCGCAGTTCAGCTGACTCCGAGACCGGGTAGCGCTGCCCCTTTCAGCTTCGGCCACGTCTCCAGCACGGACGCGATGGCCAAGAGAAGGCAAAGAGAAGCTTTGCCTCCTGCTGCGGGTAAGCAGCTGGAGCGTAGGGCGAGCTGGGGAGATGGGGCTGGCTCCCTGGGGAGGGGCAGGGTGCTGGGCTGCCGTCGGCATGCCCACGCTCAGCGCTCTCCAGGTTGGAAGAGCCTTTGCTCGGCCGTGTCGCAGAGGTGTGGGCGCCAAGTCAAATGCAAGGGCTGTGCAGGGGAAGCACCCCTCTTCTTACCGGGCATTTTGGTCTTCGCGCACTTGAGCTTGTAAAATTTCTTCAGAAACCTGCACGGCTGGAACACAGGTCTCTCCACAGGCAAAACCTCGTCCTCTCCCACTGTGGCCCACGCTGGGACAACTGCAAATGTCCCAACTCCGATGTCCACCGCCTGAAAAGGCAAGCAAGAAGAGGGAGCATTGGCAGTGCTGCGCAGGGGGAAGGCTGCCGCATGGCTGGCGTGGCCCTGGGGATGCTGCTTTGCGCCCTGCCCGCTCCGGAGCTCCAGAGGGGCAGGATGGGCCATGAGCAGGAGGCAAGGCTCACCCTCTTCTGCAAGAGCTGTCTCCGGATGTACTTGGATGCGGCAGCCCAGACTTTGCAGATTTCTGGAAAGCAAAGGCAAGGCACGCCATGCTCTGAGTCAGCAACGCCCAACCGTCCAGCAGCCCCCTACCCACGGAGGCGACAGTGGAGGGCGCTCAAGCCCCCCCTCGCCCTGAGCAAAGACTCGCACCGCCGGGGCTGCCCAGCTGCGTTCTTGAGCGCCCCTAGGCTCCAAGAAGCCCGCCCTGGGCCCCGGAAAGGCAGGCATCCGTCGTGTTTTGGGGAAGGGGATCCATCCCTTTGACACCGGCAGCGGCAGGAGGCCTGGCCTGCCAAAGGCACCCCCGAGCCCCAAGGCGCCAGCAGGCAGGGCTCTCCTTGCGGCCGCCAGTCCCTGCCAGAAGAGCCCCGCTACAGCCCCAGCCCCAGCCCCAGCCCCAGGGTTTCCACAGCCCATCTCCACTCCTCGTGGCTCCGAGAGCACTCCTGCGAGGGCTCCCCAGGGCCTTACCGCTGGTGGTGAGCTCCTTGAGGGTTGGAAGCTTCTCAGGCCCCAAGGGGTTAAAGAGCAGGTACTTGGTCATCTTTGCCCCCCTGCACTGCAGCAGCTGGGAGAGAGGTGCTGGTCCTGCTACAAAGCCCCTCTGCTCCTCTCCTCCTCCTCCTCCTCCTTCTCCTCGTCCCCTCCTCCTTGCCACTTCCCCAAGCGGCGTCTCCAACGCTCTCCCGCGGCTTCCCCTGACCTCCTGCTGGCGGCAGGGCAGCTCCTGCAGAGCAGAGCGCTGGCGAGAGCAGCGCTGGCGAGAGCAGCCCTGGCGTCGCCCAGGCCTCGCCGCGGAGTGTGGCTGGAGGCACGGTGGGGAGAGAGAGCTGTTGCTGTGATGCACGTGTCCCACTGTGACACGGCGCCGTGTCACACAGGGCTGCGGGGACCCGCCACCTCGCAGCCCCACCCACATTTGGCCCCAGCACGGGAAGGGCAGCCCCACTGGGCACCTGAGGCTGACACTCCCGCTGGCTATCTCAGCTCAGCCGCCCTCGGCTGGCAACGGAGAAAAAATTGGAAGCCGGGAAGGGACGCGCATTAATGCTGAAGGGGCTTTGCGCACTCGGAAGGGGGCTGGAGAGGGCCCGCTAAGTCGAGCCCGGGCCACAAGGGGAAGCAACGCGGAGCTCTGGTTGATGAGAGGACACTCAGCCCCTCCTGTCCCCTAGGGCCACTGGGATAGACTTCTTTCACCACCCCAGGAGGCACCCAGGAGGACCGCAAGAGCACATGGCGCATGGGCTGCTGCAAAGCCACGACGAGCCTTGCAAATGCATCCTCCCAGGCACACTCGCCATCCTGGAAGACTTCACTAGGCACGACTATTGGCTTCCCAACCGCTTCGCTCCACCCCCAGGGGCCCCACTGTCCCGTGGGGACCATGAGCACAGCTCCAGGAGCAAGAGATACACTAAGAGCGGTGCCAGGAGAAAGCCCTGCAGGCAGAGGGAAAGAGGAGCCCGTTACCCGAGTGAGGCGCAAAGGCCCCATCAGCCCAAGCCCCAACACCAGAGCAAGAAGGAGGCCCCGAAGGGCTGCAGCTCCCCGCAAAAAGCCTCTCAGTGAGCCATCCAGAAAGGCAGGACACAGTGGAGCGCAGGTGCCAGTGCCCTGGGCAGCGTCACAGAGCAGCCTGTCCTGGCATTGCCCTGGGCGAGACACACACTATGGAAAGGAAGAGCACCAGCAGCATGCAAAGAGATGGGAATCTCACCCCTGCAGGTCCCGCCGGAGCTGGACCCTGTACTGGAAAAAGAAACTCCACATTCCAAGCACTCGGCTTGGTGGCATCTGCAAGCTTTCTGAGGGTGCACTCAATCCCACTAGCTCTGTCCTTGAGGAAGATAGTCCACAGTATTGGTCCCAGTATGGACCCTTGAGGGACACCCCACCACTCCTTACTGCTTTCCATGTGGGCATTGAGCCCTTGACTGTACCTCTTTGGATGCGACCATCCCGCCACTTCCTTATCCATCTACTAGTCCATCTCTCCAATCCAATCCAATCCAATGCAATCCAATCCAATCCAATGCAATCCAATCCAATCCAATGCAATCCAATCCAATCCAATCCAATCCAATCCAATCCCATCCCATCCAATCCAATCCAATCCAATGCAGTCCAGTCCAATCCAATCGAATCCAATGCAGTCCAGTCCAATCCAATCCAATCCAATCCAATCCAATCCAATCCAATGCAATCCAATCCAATCCAATGCAATCCAATCCAATCCAATCCAATGCAATCCAATCCAATCCAGTCCAATCCAATCCAATCCAATCCCATCCCATCCAATCCAATCCAATCCAATGCAGTCCAGTCCAATCCAATCGAATCCAATGCAGTCCAGTCCAATCCAATCCAACCCAATCCAATCCAATGCAGTCCAGTCCAATCCAATCCAATCCAATCCAATCCAATCCAATCCAATCCAATCCAGTCCAATCCAATCCAATCCAATGCAATGCAGTCCAATCCAATCCAATGCAATCCCATCCCATCCCATCCAATCCAATCCAATGCTGTCCAATCCAATCCAATCCAATGCAGTCCAATCCAATCCAATCCAATCCAATCCAATCCAATCCAATCCAGTCCAGTCCAGTCTAATGCAATCCAATCCAAAGCACTCCAATCCAATCCAATCCAATCCAATCCAATCCAATCCAATCCAATCCAATGCAGTCCAATCCAATCCAATCCAATCCAATCCAGTCCAATCCAATCCAATCCAATCCAATCCAGTCCAGTCCAATCCAATCCAATCCCATCCCATCCAATCCAATGCAGTCCAGTCCAACCGAATCCAATCCAATCCAGTCCAATCGAATCCAATCCAGTCCAATCCATTCCAGTCCAATCCAGTCCAGTCCAGTCCAGTCCAATCGAGTCCAATGCAATCCAATCCCTATTTCTCCAATGTAGAGATGAGAATGTTGTGGGGGACCATGCCAAAGGCCTTCGAGAAGTCCAGCTAGATGACCTCCATTGCTCTTCCCTTGTCCACTGATGCAGCCACCTCCCTTCCGTGCCGCTGGTTTGAGCTCCAAATCTTCTCTCTTTCTAAAATGACTGAAGTGTCTACCAAGAAGGCCATTGGACAGCTCCTGAGGGTCAGCCAGGGGCTCAACTAAGGAGTGTCTTCAACAAAGCACGTTTCTCCACGTGAGCGTAGCTCTTCAAGGAGCATGAAGCCCCCCGTTTTCTTTGGCCAGTGCAAATGTGCTCTGAGAGAGTGCTGTGCCCAGGCATGGAGCTCTGCTGCTCCCTACAGAGCGGTGTTTGGATGCAGACAAGCCGTGCTCTGAAGCCCCCGTGCTGTGTGCCCTGGAAGGGACACCGCTCTTTGGGTGGCGTGGCCTGTTGTGACTGGCTGGCAGTCCCCGCGGCCCGTTTGCCCGGAAACCCCTCCGGCTGCAGGACCCCCCTTTCTGTCCCCTTGGCCGCAGAGAAACACAGTGCAGCGTGGTCACTCAAACAGGCACCAGCAGCCACCTTTATTTGGCATGTTCCCCTTTGCAAAGGCACTCCTGGCCCCCGCCACCCGGTGCTGACAGCTCTCCTGCAGAAGAGGGTGGCTGCCACGCCGGCTAAGGCCCCTGCCGCTGGGCTCTCCGGGGCTGCTCACAGCTGCTTGGGGTGGCTGCCAGTCCCTGGGCCTTCCAGCGGCGCTCCAACAGCCTCGTCTTCTCCCCTCTGCTAAAGGAGACAGAAGAAAGGGCCTCAGCTCTGTGGTCGGAGAGGAGGGCCCGCAACGCCCCAAAGCCTGGCTCAGGCCGGTAGTTCTGGGAGGTGCTGCCGAGGGCAGCCTGCTGCTCTGCGTGGCGGCTCGTGGCCCCTCGTGCCGCGAGCAACGTGCAGCGCGAAGGCTCTCCTGAGCGCCCAGCGGGTGGGAACGCAGCCACGTGGATGGACAAGGCGCCTGGTTCGAGGCCGGACTGCGGAGCTGTCTGCGAGGCCGCAAGCGCCACCAGGGAAAGAGCTGCTTTCCCCAGGAGCTGCCATCAGTGGACACACGGGCAGGGCAGGGCAGGGCAGGGCAGGGCAGGGCAGGGCAGGGCAGGGGCACCCCACGCATATGGTTCTGTCGTGCTTTGGCTGGGATGCTGCCTGCCTCTTCCAGCACCCCGTGCCTGCACGCGCACGTGCACGTGCAGACGCGGGCAGTCACGCACACGGCCCCCATTGCCTTTTGTACCCAAAGCCTTGCCGTGGGGAGAAGCGTCCTGCGTTGGCCTGGGGCCGCAGAGAGGCCCCCGGAGGTGGCCTCTAAGGCCGGTCATTCCTGCATCGCGAGGAGCTGGGGGATGCCAAGCTGCGTAGCCTCAGAAAGCCTGGACAGCGCCAGGGCTTGGAGCCCCCCCAAGCTTTCCCTGGCCCCTGCAGGAGCCGGCACACACTTACTCTTGCCGGGCTCTCCCCGGGAGGTGCAGCTCTGCGCGCCCCGCTGATGCCCTCTGCCTTGCAGGGCTTTGGCATCTCTCCTGCTGCTGTAGCCCCTCCTTCATCAGCTTCTCGGCGTAGGCCTTTCTCAGGAGGTGCGGAGGGCGATGGGGATCCTCAAAGAGATGGCGGCAGGGGCTCTGCGAAGGCAGAAGAGACTCTCCTGAAGCACTACCTCCAACAGCTGGGGCTGCTCGCAAGGCTTCAGCCGAGGCGTGTGACTTGCGCAGGCTTGCCTTAGTCTTCCGGGCAGAGTGGTGCTGACCCCTCGCAGGGAGGTCCAGGCACTAAACAGACTGCCCGTGCCACAGCCAACTGCACGCTTTGGCCTGGGGCCTTAGGGACAGCTCCTCTGTCAGGGCAACGGGCAGGGCAGCGGGCAGAGAGAAGAGCCCTGCCTGGCCAATTGGCCACAAGCAGCGCTGCTGTGCCTGCTCCCCAGGGAGCAGGGAGGGAAAATGCCCTTTTCCTGGGGGCTGTGAAGCGCATGCCACACCTGGCCTTGCTCCGTGTTCCGTCCCCTTCTGTTGGCATGGTATTGGCGCCACGCTTCCGCTTCCAGCTCTTGGCGCTTGGATGCCATGAGCAGCCGGAGCCGTTTCCCTTCCCTCTCGGTGCGGAGGGACCTCGTTCCCTGGAGGCCACGCACACACGACACAGGCAGCGTTAGTCTCCTCGGGCTTGGGCTGGGCAGGAGGGCAGGGACGGTGGGCAGCTCTTGCCGCCTCTTCTGCCCCGGCCCAGAGCCCAAAGTGTGACGCAGGGCTGGCAAATCCCGAGGGCGTACCGTTCCTGAGGGCTGCGGAACACATGCAGGGAGCTGCAAGCGCGGCTGAGCTGGAGGTCTGGGCTGCTTCAGCTCCTCCTGGGGCTTCTGGATTTCTGGCAGGACTCTAAAGAGGCACGGCAGGCTGAGCTTGTGGGAGCCCAGACTGAGCCAGTTGCTGCAGGCTGGGCTCGCAGCCTGCCCCCCGGCTCCGTCAGCACCAGGCGGTTCGAGAGGAGGGCCACGTGTCCAGCAGGACAGCGTCTCCGGGGCCTTTCGGCATCAGCACAGGCACCCCCCCGCCAAGGGAAACAGCTCCCTGGCCCGACAGCAAGGGCGCACTGTGCCCCCGCGCCCCCAGCCACGTCGCTCCTCCAGGAGGCTCACCTGTCTGGGCCGGCTTCTGTGGCCTTAGCGTGGTCGCCTTCCTTCGCCAGCTGCCTGGCGAGAGAAACCCTCCGCTGAGCCAGGAACACGGGATCCAGCACGCTCACTGCAAGCGGGAGGCAAGAGAACAGCACAAGAGCGTCTTTGGGACCCTGCGGGCCAGAGCGGAGTGCCCACAGCCCCCTGCCAGCACCCAGCTGGGACATTACCTCTGCGGGTACCCCCGCCCCAAGGCGCCGGCTCTCTCTGGGGCTTCAGAGAAATCACAGGGGCCGCTGCTTGGTGTGGGGTCTCAGCTGCAAGCCTGGGAAGAAGAAGGCGGCAGCTGGGGAAAAGGGCTCGACGCTCCCTCGGGGGCTGACGCTAATAAGCAGGCGGACCGGGAAGCTCTCCTGGGAAAGAGCTGCTCTTGCCCAGGTTTGGCAGGAGAGGAGCCTCGGCAGGGGCCTGCCCCCACAGCAGGAGCTGAGAGCTGCTCCCTTGACCAGCCAGGGGCTGCACAAGCCATCGTGCTCACCTTGGCAGCGTGACGACCCCGTCTCGACTGAGCCGAGCGAAATCGGTTTTGCCCGGGAAGGCGACGATAGCCCTCATCTTGGCATCCTGCAAGGGGACAGAGACACGTCAGCAGACGCCCAGGACACGTGCTGGTTGCTCACAAAGGCGGCAAACCGCCTCGCCGCTCAAAGGCCCAAAGGCTGCTTCTCAGAAAGCCGCGCACCGCCGTCTCCCTTGATGTCATTAGCCCCTCCCTCGAAGGGGCCGAGGCGCTGCCGAGAGCCGGCCTGGCTCATCGAGAGCTTGTGTAGGCCAGGTGGCGAGGCAGGTGGTGGCAGCCAAGAGAAAGGCGCTGGGGAGAGCTTTGGCAGCATTGCCAAAGAGGCACGAGGAGGAGCCCCGGAGAAATGCCAAGCTCACCCCGATGAGAGCCGCCAGCATGTTCCCGGTCGCATCCAGCTGCAGGAGGCAGTCATCAAAGAAGGTCATGCTGACTGCTTTTCTTCGCACAGCTAGGATGCCAATGCCCTTGAAGGAGAATTCCACCTCCTTGTTGTCTCGGAGGGCTCCAGCGAAGAAGAGCAGGGTCTCGTGTATGCACTGCTCCACGATGTCTTGGCGGAAGCGGATGTCCGCAGCAATCTGCTCAAAGTCCAGTGGAACGGCTGGTGTGTCGTCTAGGACAGAAGCGCAAAGCAAGCAAGTCACCCCACCGCAGTTCAGCTGACTCCGAGACCGGGTAGCGCTGCCCCTTTCAGCTTCGGCCACGTCTCCAGCACGGACGCGATGGCCAAGAGAAGGCAAAGAGAAGCTTTGCCTCCTGCTGCGGGTAAGCAGCTGGAGCGTAGGGCGAGCTGGGGAGATGGGGCTGGCTCCCTGGGGAGGGGCAGGGTGCTGGGCTGCCGTCGGCATGCCCACGCTCAGCGCTCTCCAGGTTGGAAGAGCCTTTGCTCGGCCGTGTCGCAGAGGTGTGGGCGCCAAGTCAAATGCAAGGGCTGTGCAGGGGAAGCACCCCTCTTCTTACCGGGCATTTTGGTCTTCGCGCACTTGAGCTTGTAAAATTTCTTCAGAAACCTGCACGGCTGGAACACAGGTCTCTCCACAGGCAAAACCTCGTCCTCTCCCACTGTGGCCCACGCTGGGACAACTGCAAATGTCCCAACTCCGATGTCCACCGCCTGAAAAGGCAAGCAAGAAGAGGGAGCATTGGCAGTGCTGCGCAGGGGGAAGGCTGCCGCATGGCTGGCGTGGCCCTGGGGATGCTGCTTTGCGCCCTGCCCGCTCCGGAGCTCCAGAGGGGCAGGATGGGCCATGAGCAGGAGGCAAGGCTCACCCTCTTCTGCAAGAGCTGTCTCCGGATGTACTTGGATGCGGCAGCCCAGACTTTGCAGATTTCTGGAAAGCAAAGGCAAGGCACGCCATGCTCTGAGTCAGCAACGCCCAACCGTCCAGCAGCCCCCTACCCACGGAGGCGACAGTGGAGGGCGCTCAAGCCCTAACTCGCCCTGAGCAAAGACTCGCACCGCCGGGGCTGCCCAGCTGCGTTCTTGAGCGCCCCTAGGCTCCAAGAAGCCCGCCCTGGGCCCCGGAAAGGCAGGCATCCGTCGTGTTTTGGGGAAGGGGATCCATCCCTTTGACACCGGCAGCGGCAGGAGGCCTGGCCTGCCAAAGGCACCCCCGAGCCCCAAGGCGCCAGCAGGCAGGGCTCTCCTTGCGGCCGCCAGTCCCTGCCAGAAGAGCCCCGCTACAGCCCCAGCCCCAGCCCCAGCCCCAGGGTTTCCACAGCCCATCTCCACTCCTCGTGGCTCCGAGAGCACTCCTGCGAGGGCTCCCCAGGGCCTTACCGCTGGTGGTGAGCTCCTTGAGGGTTGGAAGCTTCTCAGGCCCCAAGGGGTTAAAGAGCAGGTACTTGGTCATCTTTGCCCCCCTGCACTGCAGCAGCTGGGAGAGAGGTGCTGGTCCTGCTACAAAGCCCCTCTGCTCCTCTCCTCCTCCTCCTCCTCCTTCTCCTCGTCCCCTCCTCCTTGCCACTTCCCCAAGCGGCGTCTCCAACGCTCTCCCGCGGCTTCCCCTGACCTCCTGCTGGCGGCAGGGCAGCTCCTGCAGAGCAGAGCGCTGGCGAGAGCAGCGCTGGCGAGAGCAGCCCTGGCGTCGCCCAGGCCTCGCCGCGGAGTGTGGCTGGAGGCACGGTGGGGAGAGAGAGCTGTTGCTGTGATGCACGTGTCCCACTGTGACACGGCGCCGTGTCACACAGGGCTGCGGGGACCCGCCACCTCGCAGCCCCACCCACATTTGGCCCCAGCACGGGAAGGGCAGCCCCACTGGGCACCTGAGGCTGACACTCCCGCTGGCTATCTCAGCTCAGCCGCCCTCGGCTGGCAACGGAGAAAAAATTGGAAGCCGGGAAGGGACGCGCATTAATGCTGAAGGGGCTTTGCGCACTCGGAAGGGGGCTGGAGAGGGCCCGCTAAGTCGAGCCCGGGCCACAAGGGGAAGCAACGCGGAGCTCTGGTTGATGAGAGGACACTCAGCCCCTCCTGTCCCCTAGGGCCACTGGGATAGACTTCTTTCACCACCCCAGGAGGCACCCAGGAGGACCGCAAGAGCACATGGCGCATGGGCTGCTGCAAAGCCACGACGAGCCTTGCAAATGCATCCTCCCAGGCACACTCGCCATCCTGGAAGACTTCACTAGGCACGACTATTGGCTTCCCAACCGCTTCGCTCCACCCCCAGGGGCCCCATAGTCCCGTGGGGACCGTGAGCACAGCTCCAGGAGCAAGAGATACACTAAGAGCGGTGCCAGGAGAAAGCCCTGCAGGCAGAGGGAAAGAGGAGCCCGTTACCCGAGTGAGGCGCAAAGGCCCCATCAGCCCAAGCCCCAACACCAGAGCAAGAAGGAGGCCCCGAAGGGCTGCAGCTCCCCGCAAAAAGCCTCTCAGTGAGCCATCCAGAAAGGCAGGACACAGTGGAGCGCAGGTGCCAGCGCCCTGGGCAGCGTCACAGAGCAGCCTGTCCTGGCATTGCCCTGGGCAAGACACACACTATGGAAAGGAAGAGCACCAGCAGCATGCAAAGAGATGGGAATCTCACCCCTGCAGGTCCCGCCGGAGCTGGACCCTGTACTGGAAAAAGAAACTCCACATTCCAAGCACTCGGCTTGGTGGCATCTGCAAGCTTTCTGAGGGTGCACTCAATCCCACTAGCTCTGTCCTTGAGGAAGATAGTCCACAGTATTGGTCCCAGTATGGACCCTTGAGGGACACCCCACCACTCCTTACTGCTTTCCATGTGGGCATTGAGCCCTTGACTGTACCTCTTTGGATGCGACCATCCCGCCACTTCCTTATCCATCTACTAGTCCATCTCTCCAATCCAATCCAGTCCAATCCAATCCAATCCAATCCAATCCAATCCAATGCAATCCAATCCAATCCAATCCAATCCAATCCAATCCAATCCAATCCAATGCAATCCAATCCAATCCAATCCAATCCAATCCAATCCCATCCAATCCAATCCAATCCAATCCAATCCCATCCCATCCAATCCAATCCAATCCAATGCAGTCCAGTCCAATCCAATCGAATCCAATGCAGTCCAGTCCAATCCAATCCAATCCAATCCAATCCAATCCAATCCAATCCAATCCAATCCAATGCAGTCCAGTCCAATCCAATCCAATCCAATCCAGTCCAATCCAATCCAATCCAATGCAATGCAGTCCAATCCAATCCAATGCAATCCCATCCCATCCCATCCAATCCAATCCAATGCTGTCCAATCCAATCCAATCCAATGCAGTCCAGTCCAATCGAATCCAATCCAATCCAGTCCAATCCAATCCAATCCAATCCAATCCAATCCAATCCAGTCCAATCCAGTCTAATGCAATCCAATCCAAAGCACTCCAATCCAATCCAATCCAATCCAATCCAATGCAGTCCAATCCAATCCAATCCAATCCAATCCAGTCCAATCCAATCCAATCCAGTCCAATCCAATCCAGTCCAGTCCAATCCAATCCAATCCCATCCCATCCAATCCAATGCAGTCCAGTCCAACCGAATCCAATCCAATCCAGTCCAATCGAATCCAATCCAGTCCAATCCATTCCAGTCCAATCCAGTCCAGTCCAGTCCAGTCCAATCGAGTCCAATGCAATCCAATCCCTATTTCTCCAATGTAGAGATGAGAATGTTGTGGGGGACCATGCCAAAGGCCTTCGAGAAGTCCAGCTAGATGACCTCCATTGCTCTTCCCTTGTCCACTGATGCAGCCACCTCCCTTCCGTGCCGCTGGTTTGAGCTCCAAATCTTCTCTCTTTCTAAAATGACTGAAGTGTCTACCAAGAAGGCCATTGGACAGCTCCTGAGGGTCAGCCAGGGGCTCAACTAAGGAGTGTCTTCAACAAAGCACGTTTCTCCACGTGAGCGTAGCTCTTCAAGGAGCATGAGGCCCTCCATTTTCTTTGGCCAGTGCAAATGTGCTCTGAGAGAGTGCTGTGCCCAGGCATGGAGCTCTGCTGCTCCCTACAGAGCGGTGTTTGGATGCAGACAAGCCGTGCTCTGAAGCCCCCGTGCTGTGTGCCCTGGAAGGGACACCGCTCTTTGGGTGGCGTGGCCTGTTGTGACTGGCTGGCAGTCCCCGCGGCCCGTTTGCCCGGAAACCCCTCCGGCTGCGGGACCCCCTTTCTGTCCCCTTGGCCGCAGAGAAACACAGTGCAGCGTGGTCACTCAAACAGGCACCAGCAGCCACCTTTATTTGGCATGTTCCCCTTTGCAAAGGCACTCCTGGCCCCCGCCACCCGGTGCTGACAGCTCTCCTGCAGAAGAGGGTGGCTGCCACGCCGGCTAAGGCCCCTGCCGCTGGGCTCTCCGGGGCTGCTCACAGCTGCTTGGGGTGGCTGCCAGTCCCTGGGCCTTCCAGCGGCGCTCCAACAGCCTCGTCTTCTCCCCTCTGCTAAAGGAGACAGAAGAAAGGGCCTCAGCTCTGTGGTCGGAGAGGAGGGCCCGCAACGCCCCAAAGCCTGGCTCAGGCCGGTAGTTCTGGGAGGTGCTGCCGAGGGCAGCCTGCTGCTCTGCGTGGCGGCTCGTGGCCCCTCGTGCCGCGAGCAACGTGCAGCGCGAAGGCTCTCCTGAGCGCCCAGCGGGTGGGAACGCAGCCACGTGGATGGACAAGGCGCCTGGTTCGAGGCCGGACTGCGGAGCTGTCTGCGAGGCCGCAAGCGCCACCAGGGAAAGAGCTGCTTTCCCCAGGAGCTGCCATCAGTGGACACACGGGCAGGGCAGGGCAGGGCAGGGCAGGGCAGGGCAGGGCAGGGCAGGGGCACCCCACGCATATGGTTCTGTCGTGCTTTGGCTGGGATGCTGCCTGCCTCTTCCAGCACCCCGTGCCTGCACGCGCACGTGCACGTGCAGACGCGGGCAGTCACGCACACGGCCCCCATTGCCTTTTGTACCCAAAGCCTTGCCGTGGGGAGAAGCGTCCTGCGTTGGCCTGGGGCCGCAGAGAGGCCCCCGGAGGTGGCCTCTAAGGCCGGTCATTCCTGCATCGCGAGGAGCTGGGGGATGCCAAGCTGCGTAGCCTCAGAAAGCCTGGACAGCGCCAGGGCTTGGAGCCCCCCAACCTTTCCCTGGCCCCTGCAGGAGCCGGCACACACTTACTCTTGCCGGGCTCTCCCCGGGAGGTGCAGCTCTGCGCGCCCCTCTGATGCCCTCTGCCTTGCAGGGCTTTGGCATCTCTCCTGCTGCTGTAGCCCCTCCTTCATCAGCTTCTCGGCGTAGGCCTTTCTCAGGAGGTGCGGAGGGCGATGGGGATCCTCAAAGAGATGGCGGCAGGGGCTCTGCGAAGGCAGAAGAGACTCTCCTGAAGCACTACCTCCAACAGCTGGGGCTGCTCGCAAGGCTTCAGCCGAGGCGTGTGACTTGCGCAGGCTTGCCTTAGTCTTCCGGGCAGAGTGGTGCTGACCCCTCGCAGGGAGGTCCAGGCACTAAACAGACTGCCCGTGCCACAGCCAACTGCACGCTTTGGCCTGGGGCCTTAGGGACAGCTCCTCTGTCAGGGCAACGGGCAGGGCAGCGGGCAGAGAGAAGAGCCCTGCCTGGCCAATTGGCCACAAGCAGCGCTGCTGTGCCTGCTCCCCAGGGAGCAGGGAGGGAAAATGCCCTTTTCCTGGGGGCTGTGAAGCGCATGCCACACCTGGCCTTGCTCCGTGTTCCGTCCCCTTCTGTTGGCATGGTATTGGCGCCACGCTTCCGCTTCCAGCTCTTGGCGCTTGGATGCCATGAGCAGCCGGAGCCGTTTCCCTTCCCTCTCGGTGCGGAGGGACCTCGTTCCCTGGAGGCCACGCACACACGACACAGGCAGCGTTAGTCTCCTCGGGCTTGGGCTGGGCAGGAGGGCAGGGACGGTGGGCAGCTCTTGCCGCCTCTTCTGCCCCGGCCCAGAGCCCAAAGTGTGACGCAGGGCTGGCAAATCCCGAGGGCGTACCGTTCCTGAGGGCTGCGGAACACATGCAGGGAGCTGCAAGCGCGGCTGAGCTGGAGGTCTGGGCTGCTTCAGCTCCTCCTGGGGCTTCTGGATTTCTGGCAGGACTCTAAAGAGGCACGGCAGGCTGAGCTTGTGGGAGCCCAGACTGAGCCAGTTGCTGCAGGCTGGGCTCGCAGCCTGCCCCCGGCTCCGTCAGCACCAGGCGGTTCGAGAGGAGGGCCACGTGTCCAGCAGGACAGCGTCTCCGGGGCCTTTCGGCATCAGCACAGGCACCCCCGCCCAAGGGAATCAGCTCCCTGGCCCGACAGCAAGGGCGCACTGTGCCCCCGCGCCCCCAGCCACGTCGCTCCTCCAGGAGGCTCACCTGTCTGGGCCGGCTTCTGTGGCCTTAGCGTGGTCGCCTTCCTTCGCCAGCTGCCTGGCGAGAGAAACCCTCCGCTGAGCCAGGAACACGGGATCCAGCACGCTCACTGCAAGCGGGAGGCAAGAGAACAGCACAAGAGCGTCTTTGGGACCCTGCGGGCCAGAGCGGAGTGCCCACAGCCCCCTGCCAGCACCCAGCTGGGACATTACCTCTGCGGGTACCCCCGCCCCAAGGCGCCGGCTCTCTCTGGGGCTTCAGAGAAATCACAGGGGCCGCTGCTTGGTGTGGGGTCTCAGCTGCAAGCCTGGGAAGAAGAAGGCGGCAGCTGGGGAAAAGGGCTCGACGCTCCCTCGGGGGCTGACGCTAATAAGCAGGCGGACCGGGAAGCTCTCCTGGGAAAGAGCTGCTCTTGCCCAGGTTTGGCAGGAGAGGAGCCTCGGCAGGGGCCTGCCCCCACAGCAGGAGCTGAGAGCTGCTCCCTTGACCAGCCAGGGGCTGCACAAGCCATCGTGCTCACCTTGGCAGCGTGACGACCCCGTCTCGACTGAGCCGAGCGAAATCGGTTTTGCCCGGGAAGGCGACGATAGCCCTCATCTTGGCATCCTGCAAGGGGACAGAGACACGTCAGCAGACGCCCAGGACACGTGCTGGTTGCTCACAAAGGCGGCAAACCGCCTCGCTGCTCAAAGGCCCAAAGGCTGCTTCTCAGAAAGCCGCGCACCGCCGTCTCCCTTGATGTCATTAGCCCCTCCCTCGAAGGGGCCGAGGCGCTGCCGAGAGCCGGCCTGGCTCATCGAGAGCTTGTGTAGGCCAGGTGGCGAGGCAGGTGGTGGCAGCCAAGAGAAAGGCGCTGGGGAGAGCTTTGGCAGCATTGCCAAAGAGGCACGAGGAGGAGCCCCGGAGAAATGCCAAGCTCACCCCGATGAGAGCCGCCAGCATGTTCCCGGTCGCATCCAGCTGCAGGAGGCAGTCATCAAAGAAGGTCATGCTGACTGCTTTTCTTCGCACAGCTAGGATGCCAATGCCCTTGAAGGAGAATTCCACCTCCTTGTTGTCTCGGAGGGCTCCAGCGAAGAAGAGCAGGGTCTCGTGTATGCACTGCTCCACGATGTCTTGGCGGAAGCGGATGTCCGCAGCAATCTGCTCAAAGTCCAGTGGAACGGCTGGTGTGTCGTCTAGGACAGAAGCGCAAAGCAAGCAAGTCACCCCACCGCAGTTCAGCTGACTCCGAGACCGGGTAGCGCTGCCCCTTTCAGCTTCGGCCACGTCTCCAGCACGGACGCGATGGCCAAGAGAAGGCAAAGAGAAGCTTTGCCTCCTGCTGCGGGTAAGCAGCTGGAGCGTAGGGCGAGCTGGGGAGATGGGGCTGGCTCCCTGGGGAGGGGCAGGGTGCTGGGCTGCCGTCGGCATGCCCACGCTCAGCGCTCTCCAGGTTGGAAGAGCCTTTGCTCGGCCGTGTCGCAGAGGTGTGGGCGCCAAGTCAAATGCAAGGGCTGTGCAGGGGAAGCACCCCTCTTCTTACCGGGCATTTTGGTCTTCGCGCACTTGAGCTTGTAAAATTTCTTCAGAAACCTGCACGGCTGGAACACAGGTCTCTCCACAGGCAAAACCTCGTCCTCTCCCACTGTGGCCCACGCTGGGACAACTGCAAATGTCCCAACTCCGATGTCCACCGCCTGAAAAGGCAAGCAAGAAGAGGGAGCATTGGCAGTGCTGCGCAGGGGGAAGGCTGCCGCATGGCTGGCGTGGCCCTGGGGATGCTGCTTTGCGCCCTGCCCGCTCCGGAGCTCCAGAGGGGCAGGATGGGCCATGAGCAGGAGGCAAGGCTCACCCTCTTCTGCAAGAGCTGTCTCCGGATGTACTTGGATGCGGCAGCCCAGACTTTGCAGATTTCTGGAAAGCAAAGGCAAGGCACGCCATGCTCTGAGTCAGCAACGCCCAACCGTCCAGCAGCCCCCTACCCACGGAGGCGACAGTGGAGGGCGCTCAAGCCCCCCCTCGCCCTGAGCAAAGACTCGCACCGCCGGGGCTGCCCAGCTGCGTTCTTGAGCGCCCCTAGGCTCCAAGAAGCCCGCCCTGGGCCCCGGAAAGGCAGGCATCCGTCGTGTTTTGGGGAAGGGGATCCATCCCTTTGACACCGGCAGCGGCAGGAGGCCTGGCCTGCCAAAGGCACCCCCGAGCCCCAAGGCGCCAGCAGGCAGGGCTCTCCTTGCGGCCGCCAGTCCCTGCCAGAAGAGCCCCGCTACAGCCCCAGCCCCAGCCCCAGCCCCAGGGTTTCCACAGCCCATCTCCACTCCTCGTGGCTCCGAGAGCACTCCTGCGAGGGCTCCCCAGGGCCTTACCGCTGGTGGTGAGCTCCTTGAGGGTTGGAAGCTTCTCAGGCCCCAAGGGGTTAAAGAGCAGGTACTTGGTCATCTTTGCCCCCCTGCACTGCAGCAGCTGGGAGAGAGGTGCTGGTCCTGCTACAAAGCCCCTCTGCTCCTCTCCTCCTCCTCCTCCGCCTCCTCCTCCTCCTTCTCCTCGTCCTCCTTGCCGCTTCCCCAAGCAGCGTCTCCAACGCTCTCCCGCGGCTTCCCCTGACCTCCTGCTGGCGGCAGGGCAGCTCCTGCAGAGCAGAGGCGCTGGCGAGAGCAGCGCTGGCGAGAGCAGCCCTGGCGTCGCCCAGGCCTCGCCGCGGAGTGTGGCTGGAGGCACGGTGGGGAGAGAGAGCTGTTGCTGTGATGCACGTGTCCCACTGTGACACGGCGCCGTGTCACACAGGGCTGCGGGGACCCGCCACCTCGCAGCCCCACCCACGTTTGGCCCCAGCACGGGAAGGGCAGCCCCACTGGGCACCTGAGGCTGACACTCCCGCTGGCTATCTCAGCTCAGCCGCCCTCGTCTGGCAACGGAGAAAAAACTGGAAGCCGGGAAGGAACGCGCATTAATGCTGAAGGGGCTTTGCGAACTCGGAAGGGGGCTGGAGAGGGCCCGCTAAGTCGAGCCCGGGCCACAAGGGGAAGCAACGCGGAGCTCTGGTTGATGAGAGGACACTCAGCCCCTCCTGTCCCCTAGGGCCACTGGGATAGACTTCTTTCACCACCCCAGGAGGCACCCAGGAGGACCGCAAGAGCACATGGCGCATGGGCTGCTGCAAAGCCACGACGAGCCTTGCAAATGCATCCTCCCAGGCACACTCGCCATCCTGGAAGACTTCACTAGGCACGACTGTCGGCTTCCCAACCGCTTCGCTCCACCTCCGGGGGCCCCATAGTCCCGTGGGGACCGTGAGCACAGCTCCAGGAGCAAGAGATACACTAAGAGTGGTGCCAGGAGAAAGCCCTGCAGGCAGAGGGAAAGAGGAGCCCGTTACCCGAGCGAGGCGCAAAGGCCCCATCAGCCCAAGCCCCAACACCAGAGCAAGAAGGAGGCCCCAAAGGGCTGCAGCTCCCCGCAAAAAGCCTCTCAGTGAGCCATCCAGAAAAGCAGGACACAGTGGAGCGCAGGTGCCAGCGCCCTGGGCAGCGTCACAGAGCAGCCTGTCCTGGCATTGCCCTGGGCAAGACACACACTGTGGAAGGGAAGAGCACCAGCAGCATGCAAAGAGATGGGAATCTCACCCCTGCGGGTCCCGCCGGAGATGGACCCTGTACTGGAAAAAGGAACTCCACATTCCAAGCACTCGGCTTGGTGGCATCTGCAAGCTTTCTGAGGGTGCACTCAATCCCACTAGCTCTGTCCTTGAGGAAGATAGTCCACAGTATTGGTCCCAGTATGGACCCTTGAGGGACACCCCACCACTCCTTACTGCTTTCCATGTGGGCATTGAGCCCTTGACTGTACCTCTTTGGATGCGACCATCCCGCCACTTCCTTATCCATCTACTAGTCCATCTCTCCAATCCAATCCAGTCCAATCCATTCCATTCCAATGCAGTCCAATCCAATCCAATCCAATCCAATCCAGTCCAGTCCAGTCCAGTCTAATCCAATCCAATCCAATGAAGTCCTATCCAATCCCATCCCATCCAATCCAATCCAATCCAATCCAATGCAGTCCGGTCCAGTCTAATCCAATCCAATCCAATCCAGTCCAATCCATTCCAATCCAATGCAGTCCAATCCATTCCAATCCAATGCAGTCCAATCCATTCCAATCCAATGCAGTCCAATCCAATCCAATCCAATCCAATCCAATGCAGTCCGGTCCAATCGAATCCAAGCCAACCCAGTCCAATCCAATCCAATCCAATGCAATGCAGTCCAATCCAATCCAATGCAATCCCATCCCATCCCATCCAATCCAATCCAATGCTGTCCAATCCAATCCAATCCAATGCAGTCCGGTCCAATCGAATCCAAGCCAATCCAGTCCAATCCAATCCAATCCAATCCAATGCAGTCCAATCCAATGGAGTCCAATCCAATCCAATCCAATGCAGTCCAATCCAATCCAGTCCAGTCTAATCCAATCCAATCCAATGCAGTCCAGTCCAACCGAATCCAATCCAATCCAGTCCAGTCCAATCCAATCCCATCCCATCCCATCCAATCCAATGCAGTCCAGTCCAACCGAATCCAATCCAATCCAGTCCAATCGAATCCAATCCAGTCCAATCCATTCCAGTCCAATCCAGTCCAGTCCAGTCCAGTCCAATCGAGTCCAATGCAATCCAATCCCTATTTCTCCAATGTAGAGATGAGAATGTTGTGGGGGACCATGCCAAAGGCCTTCGAGAAGTCCAGCTAGATGACCTCCATTGCTCTTCCCTTGTCCACTGATGCAGCCACCTCCCTTCCGTGCCGCTGGTTTGAGCTCCAAATCTTCTCTCTTTCTAAAATGACTGAAGTGTCTACCAAGAAGGCCATTGGACAGCTCCTGAGGGTCAGCCAGGGGCTCAACTAAGGAGTGTCTTCAACAAAGCACGTTTCTCCACGTGAGCGTAGCTCTTCAAGGAGCATGAAGCCCCCCGGTTTCTTTGGCCAGTGCAAATGTGCTCTGAGAGAGTGCTGTGCCCAGGCATGGAGCTCTGCTGCTCCCTACAGAGCGGTGTTTGGATGCAGACAAGCCGTGCTCTGAAGCCCCCGTGCTGTGTGCCCTGGAAGGGACACCGCTCTTTGGGTGGCGTGGCCTGTTGTGACTGGCTGGCACTCCCCGCGGCCCGTTTGCCCGGAAACCCCTCCGGCTGCAGGACCCCCCTTTCTGTCCCCTTGGCCGCAGAGAAACACAGTGCAGCGTGGTCACTCAAACAGGCACCAGCAGCCACCTTTATTTGGCATGTTCCCCTTTGCAAAGGCACTCCTGGCCCCCGCCACCCGGTGCTGACAGCTCTCCTGCAGAAGAGGGTGGCTGCCACGCCGGCTAAGGCCCCTGCCGCTGGGCTCTCCGGGGCTGCTCACAGCTGCTTGGGGTGGCTGCCAGTCCCTGGGCCTTCCAGCGGCGCTCCAACAGCCTCGTCTTCTCCCCTCTGCTAAAGGAGACAGAAGAAAGGGCCTCTGCTCTGTGGTCGGAGAGGAGGGCCCGCAACGCCCCAAAGCCTGGCTCAGGCCGGTAGTTCTGGGAGGTGCTGCCGAGGGCAGCCTGCTGCTCTGCGTGGCGGCTCGTGGCCCCTCGTGCCGCGAGCAACGTGCAGCGCGAAGGCTCTCCTGAGCGCCCAGCGGGTGGGAACGCAGCCACGTGGATGGACAAGGCGCCTGTTTCGAGGCCGGACTGCGGAGCTGTCTGCGAGGCCGCAAGCGCCACCAGGGAAAGAGCTGCTTTCCCCAGGAGCTGCCATCAGTGGACACACGGGCAGGGCAGGGCAGGGCAGGGCAGGGCAGGGCAGGGCAGGGGCACCCCACGCATATGGTTCTGTCGTGCTTTGGCTGGGATGCTGCCTGCCTCTTCCAGCACCCTGTGCCTGCACGTGCACGTGGAGGGAAAGAGGAGCCCGTTACCCGAGTGAGGCGCAAAGGCCCCATCAGCCCAAGCCCCAACACCAGAGCAAGAAGGAGGCTCCGAAGGGCTGCAGCTCCCCGCAAAAAGCCTCTCAGTGAGCCATCCAGAAAGGCAGGACACAGTGGAGCGCAGGTGCCAGCGCCCTGGGCAGCGTCACAGAGCAGCCTGTCCTGGCATTGCCCTGGGCAAGATACACACTGTGGAAGGGAAGAGCACCAGCAGCATGCAAAGAGATGGGAATCTCACCCTTGCGGGTCCCGCCGGAGCTGGACCCTGTACTGGCAAAAAGAAACTCCAAATTCCAAGCACTCGGCTTGGTGGCATCTGCACAGTTGTATGTATGGATAACCCTCCCAGCCATTGTTGTTCAATAGCAAAGAGTAGTCCATCCAGGATCGATAGAGTTTAGAAAAAGCTGAGGGCTCACTTTTTATAAATTCTTCTATGATATTCCCCAGGGAAACTGAGCCAGGGAAACATGACTTCTCCAACCTACTACTGGTCAGGAGTTCCAGGAGATGCAAGGTTCCACCTAGATCTCTGCAGTGGTAGCACGCTTTGATTTCGCTCTGATGGAAGAACGTAAAACGTGTATGTGAAAAAACCCTCAGTGAAGGTGTTTTCTCTAGCTAACATAGGACCAGTGAAGCTGTACCTATCACAGCAGACAGCAAGAATCTATCAGCTGCAGCCATGCAAAAAAACAGGCTGGGAAAGGGACTCTCCATCCTGCTTCACCTTCTCTCTTTTCCTGGCAATTTGGGGTGACAAAGAGTTAATGGTTAACACTTGTATAATTACTGCTGTTTTTCCCTTTTTTGTGTATTTCCATCCCTGAATCAAGCTTTGGCTGCAACTTCAGGAAGAATTCTTACTAAAATGGCATTCTGCCAGTTAATTAGTAGTAAAAATAGTCATGACAGCAATAACAACACAACACTCATAAAAGAACCCATGATGTAATCTTTCCCTGGTATCATATGAGGTGTACTCTTTTACAAGTAAAAACAAAAATGGTCACTTTCCATTGGGTTTTTTCTCAGCTCCAAAAGCCCTCTCATAAGACTCACCCAAGATTTGTCTCCCTCCTGCCGCTAACAACACAACTTTTGCAAGGCAAATGTGATCTCACTGGCAGCTGGAGTACCCTTTGCCTTTACTCGATCTGTGAAGGTATCACTGATAAGAAATGAGGAAGGAGAAAAATTGTCTTGACAATGTGGGAGAAAACATCGGAGTTTGTATGTTCTCTTTCAGCTGTGTGCAACTTTGTAAGACTAACGTAAGTAAAAAGCAGCCACAAAGCATTGTCAGTCATGGCACTCCTGCCATTTATTGAACTAGGTATGCCCACAGGTCTCCTGGATGGCTCTGAGGAAGGCACATTTTTCTGCAGCCAGGTTTTCAAGCAGAACTACGTGTAAGGTCCGTAAGAAGTGGAGTGCGGCTGGCAAACGAACCTCTGTGTGGCCAACTGTGATAGAGGAGCACACCTGTGAGACCAGACTTCACTTCCAAGAAGTATGGGTGTAGCGTTTCTTCAAATGGGCATACAGAAATGTATTGATTAAAGCAGTGTGTGCAAAAATGACTCACACAAGCATGCAATCCAGTTACAGACTGGAGGGGAATGTGCAGATCTCACTGTGTAGTCTCTATTTTGTATGATCTATTGTCACAGGCTTCCCTGTGGGGAGCTCACCAGCAGACAAGACTCACAGTGAAATACAGCAGTCCTTCCACTTCTTTTTCCATACCTGCTCCTAAGAACTGGAGAGGCAACTGCCGCTGTGTCAGCAGCAAGACAGGAGCAGCATATGGGGATAAGGGCAGGATCCTGAAGAAGACAGGATGACTTCTCTCAGTTGCAGTGCCAACAGCTGCTGCTGGGAAGTGTTCACTGAGTTGCGAGCATGGTTCAGACAGAAAATTCTTGTCTTCCCAAAGCCCAAGGCAAATGGAGAGCTTGTGCTAGATCCTGTGGTGGCCTTCCACAAGCCACAAGAAAAGAATCAACAGAAGCTTCTCTACACAAAGTTAGAGACTGAGGGTGTGATCCTCAACTCCTGATACCTCCTGAGGAAAAGTTATATTCTCGTCACGTGGGCAAAGGGTGGAAACTTTGGGATGTAAACTTCCAAATATTTAACCAAATCTACTGGGGCAAAAAATCTTTGAACTAACCAAAGTTTCCCCCTGTGGCACTGGTGCAGTGACTCCTTCACAAATGTCACGTCAGGCTCTGCTGGGCTGCACGACTGGCATCCTGCCCCTCCTCAGCCATCCAAATGCTGGGTGAGGTAATTGTGTTATCATCTGTCACGTCCTGGGCCGGGGAACTTTTCTTGGGATGAAAACTGAAAAATGTCTTTCAAAAACCTATGGCAAGCCACATGTTAGCACATTGTAGCGTTATCAGAAAAACAACAGGGCCAAGCGCTATGTAGTGTGAACAACGTAAAGTAAGATCAGAAGCTAATTCCAGGTTTCAGACCATTAGTTCCCAATCCCAGCAACTTGCAAACATTTCCTGGTGTACTATTGTTTGGTCCTACTCAGGCGAGTAGAGAAGGCTCTCTTAGCAGCATATGGTGTGGGGGTTTTTTTTTGTAAGCTCTGCTGCCAAGCCTTTGAAAACTGGTTTTGGTGCTCACAAAGGGGAAAAAATAACCCATCATGTTCCTGGAATTCAGCCATCTGTTGGGAAGTTTAGCATTAGAAACCCACATCTCTGAATAATATATAGAATCATAGAATCGTCCAGGTTGGAAAAGACCTTTAAGACCATCAGGTCCAACTGTTAACCTAGCACTGCCAAGTCCACCACTAAACCATGTCCTCAAGCACCACATCTACACCTCTTTTAAATACCTCCAGGGATGGGGACTCAACCACTTCCCTCGGCAGCCTGTGCCAGTGCCTGGCTACCCTTTCGGTGAAGGATTTTTTCCTAATATCCAAACTAAACCTCCCCTGGCACAACTTGAGGCCGTTTCCTCTCATCCTATCGCTTGTTACTAGGGAGAAGAGACAGACCCCCACCTGGCTACAGCCTCCTTTCAGGTAGTTGTAGAGAGCAATAAGGTCTCCCCTCAGCCTCCTCTTCTCCAGGCTAAACAACCCCAGCTCCCTCAGCTGCTCCTCATAAGACTTGTGCTCCAGACCTTTCACCAGCTTCATTGCCCTTCTTTGGACACGCTCCAGCACCTCAATGTCCTTCTTGTAGTGAGGGGCCCAAAACTGAACACAGTTCAGTTTTTTATTCGAGGTGCGGCCTCACCAGTGCCCAGTACAGGGGGACAATCACTTCCCTAGGCCTGCTGGCCACACTATTCTTGATACAAGCCAGGATGCTATTGGCCTGCTTGACCACCTGGGCACACTGCTGGCTCATGTTCCAGACCTCCAGGTCCTTTTCCACCAGGCAGCTCTCCAGCCACTCCTCCCCAAGCCTGTAGCGTTGTATGGGCTTGTTGTGACCCAAGCGCAGGACCCGGCTCTGAGCCGTGTTGAACCTCATACAGTTGGCCTCGGCCCATCAATCCAGCCTGCCCAGATCCCTCTGTAGAGCCTTCCTATCCTCCAGCAGAGCAACACTCCCGCCCAACTTGGTGTCGTCTGCAAACTTACTGACGGTGCCCTCGATTCCCTCATCCAGATCACTGATAAAGGTATTAAACGGAACTGGCCCCAGTACTGAGCCTGGGGAACACCACTTGTGACTGGCCGCCAACTGGATTTAACTCCATTCACCACAACCCTCTGGGGCTGGCCATCCAGTCAGTTTTTTACCCAGTGAAGCGTACACACCTCCAAGCCATGGGCAGCCAGTTTCTCCAAGAGAATGCTATACTACTACTACTAGATGTTTAAATAAGTACTTTATAACTGCAGCATTTTGCTACTTCATATGTTGGAAGATCTATCTGTTGATCCAGATGTTTCAGAAGCTTGAGGAGATGAATTTTGCCTCAGATACTACCCGCAGTTATATTTACTGCCATCCTCTGTCTCCTGTGTTTTACTACCTGTCTTCAGCTCAACACAAAACATATCCGGCATTCGCTTCTTTTTCTCTCCTCTCAATCTCTATTTGGGATTCTGGGGCACTGTCAACTTTTCTTTTCCTGCAGTGGTTTTCAAACCTCTTTCCCATTTCTCTTGTGTTCTAGCCTTGAGTGGGCTGAGCTGTTGACAGCGCGCCTCTGCAGTCTGGACTTTTAAGGCTTTTTGCTCTAGATTCCCAGGATACTGATAAACTTTGGCACAGATCAAGGGGCTACGATTAGGAAGATGACAATTACGATAGGATATTCACACTGGGGACAAAGGAGACCACCTTGTCTCCCAAGTACAATTTGATACACACCAAATTACCTGGAAATGTTTGTTATGCTGCAGACCAATCTAACTGCTACCAGTGCTGGAAAGGCAGACAGGAGGCAATGCGTTTTGTGAAAAACAGGACTACTTCTTGTTCAGCTCTCCCGGGAACTCCAAGTATTGACTAGGAATAAGGCTGTGGAGCGAGGATTATTTAGTCTGCATTTGGACAAAGTCCCATCCAGAACTGTGCTTTTAACAAAAGTCTTTTTTGGGACGCAGTCATGAGTGGCTGGAGATCATAAACCCTGTCTAAATCACAACAAGGACCTATCAGTCTTCTGCTTCTAACAAAGCTATGTGGCAAAGCTTTACGCTTTCAGCACAGCACAGCTCCCCAGCATAGACTTCACTGCAGGAATAAGATTCAGTTTACTCAGATTGTCTGGAGAAGGAGCTATTAATTCACCACCGGTTATCTCATCTTTATTCTCACCTTATACCTGTATGCCTTGTTTCCAACTATTTTTCTTTTCTCTTTCCAGAAGTTGGTTAGAAATGCATGTTTCTCTCTCTCCTCCCACTTTTTGTCTAAATCCATCGCAGTAATTTGACCCATAAATCTAATCTAAAGCCTGCTGGAGTTAATAGGAAAGATTTTTGTGGTTTTCTCTATTTCTTCTGTAAACATCAGCAGTTTTTCTCTTTTCCACAGTATTATTTAGATTTCCTTATTCCTCAATGTGATGCTCTCATCCTTAGTTTGCAAAAACAAACAAACAAACGAGAGAAGTTATTTCTAAATAAAGGCAAGGGAACAAACTATCTCTGGATGTATTTTCAGTTGAAGTTCAACAACTTCAACTTTATGGAACTCCTGTGTTGAATAATAGCTCTTTGCATTTTGCAATATCCAACATTTTTATCTAGATATACTTCCTTGCATTTCTCCCTGAATTTGAGCTTTCCCTTTTAAAAATTAGCATCTTTCTAAAGTGTATCTCAAAGCCTTCTTTTCTCCTTTCTCTTCTTCCCTATGGGTCCCGGTTTCAGCTGGGATAGAGCTAATTTTCTTCCCAGTAGCTGGTATAGTGCTGTGTTTTGGATTTAGGATGAGAGTAATGTTGAGAACACACTGCTGTTTTAGTTACTGCTAGTAAGTGCTTACACTGGTCAAGGACTTTTCAGCTTCCTGTGCTCTGCCAAGTGCACAAGAAGCTGGGAGGGAGCACAGCCAGGACAGCTGACCCAGACTGGCCAAAGAGCTATTGCATACTATACGATGTCATGCTCAGTACATAAACTGGGGGGAGTTGGCCAGGGGGCAGCAATCACAGCTTGGGGACAGGCTGGGCAGCAGTCAGCAAGTGGTGAGCAATTTCCTTGTGCATCACTCGTTTTGTATGTTATCATCTTCTCTTCCTCTGCTGTTCCTTAAACTGTCTTTATCTCAACCCACGGGTTTTATTTCCCTCCCCGCCCGATTCTCTCCCCCATCCCACCGGGGCGGGAGGGGTAGAGGGGAAGGTGAGCACACTGCTCTATGGTGCTTAGTTGCTGACTGGGGTTAAACTGCAACACTTACATTACATGGAGCGTCACACAGCTGAAAATAATAGATGTAACTAGCTGGAACAACAGCAATATTTTCTTTTGAAAATGTTTTCTTTCTCTTCTCCCCCCCACCCCCACCTAGGGAGACTTGCAATGCAAAATCTCTCCTACATCAAAGACTTCCAATCTGTGAAGCAATAAAGCAAACGGGGATGCAAATCTAGTAATGAACTGTGTCTAGCATCACCTGTTATTTTTATTTAAAATTCTCCCTGAATCTGTAAATGCTTCCATTAGCAACAGCTCCTCCTCCAGCTTCCCTCCTCCAGGAGGCCCACCTGCCTCAGACACCCCTCCTTGGCTTTAGCCGCCCACCTTGCTTCGGCAGGTGCCTGGTTGGAGAAAACCCCCACTGAGCCAGAAGCACCAGCACACCCACTGCAAGCAGGAGGCAAGAGAACAGCACAAGAGCGTCTTTGGGACCCTGCGGGCCAGAGCGGAGTGCCCACAGCCCCCTGCCAGCACCCAGCTGGGACATTACCTCTGCGGGTACCCCCGCCCCAAGGCGCCGGCTCTCTCTGGGGCTTCAGAGAAATCACAGGGGCCGCTGCTTGGTGTGGGGTCTCAGCTGCAAGCCTGGGAAGAAGAAGGCGGGCGGCAGCTGGGGAAAAGGGCTCGACGCTCCCTCGGGGGCTGACGCTAATAAGCTGCTGGCAGGCATCTTCGGGAGCCACTGCCAAGTCCGTGGGGGACACAATTCTGTGGGACCTGTGGGGCCCCACAGTCTCCATCAGCTTCTGCGAGTGCTTCCCTCACATGACTGGCGTGGCCCTGGGGATGCTGCTTTTAGGTATCAAGATTTGACCCAGCCTCTTCCTTGTCCCCTTCTACCACATACTCTGTTTACTCCAGTCTGCTGTTGACTTCACTACACTTGTCCCATCTTCCTAGCCTTTTATTTCCACTTATATTGCACTTGTTGCTGGGTAGTCAGTTGCGAGGAGGACACATTTTGGACTTCACTGTCTTCCATGATGCTGGTTTTGAGCTCTGAATGACGCGCAGGCTGAACACTAGTAGCCCTGCAGGAGCAGCAGGGCATTTGTGCAGCTCAGCACTCAATTCAAGACCTATGGTCTGCTTTTGCCGAGGTCTGAGCAAACAACAGGCACCTTTAGCTGCCTCCTTCCTAAGTTTATGAAGTTTGATATACCTAGTGAGGAAATGGGACACTTTTCTGCCTTTCTCATGTTCCTGCATTGAAATCACAGCTTCTGCCACCAAAGTTCAAGGAGATTAATAGTCATGGCTACAACAACAGTGCAGAGGCCAACAGAAAGAGTCACTGACAGAGGGACATCCCTTTTGCATGGGGAACAGAGGGACAATGAGATGCTTTGTAGATTGGTCTCGGTAAAAAGCAGATTTTAAGCTCTTCCTTAAGCAATGACATGATGGCACATCCTTGTTGCATCAGCTCCAAGGGCAGTGCTTCTGATAACCTGCTAGGGAGCTGTGACGGATGCACCCACTCTGACTGAGTCAACAGCACTTTGGTTCAGGCACCACTGACGAGCAGGCCTGACTGAAACCAGCCCTGCTGTGCAAACCCTGAGAATCGTGCTAGGCCGTATCTTCTCAGGAACTAAGGAGTCTAGACCACGTCTTATCAGGAGCTAAGAGTACCAGCCTGAGCTGGACCAGACAAACTACAACTGCTACAGCTGCACTCCTGCATGTACACCAAAGCGGGGTTTGACCATGAGTCAAGTGCTTTACACTATAAATACCTGTTGCTCCCCCGAGCCCACTGAGCTCTCCTGGACGGCAGCAGGCTGCACGGCAGTGATCTCCCATTGGGCAGGGACACCTCTCAAGGTTACTCCTCGAGGTCGAGAGACCTCTTACCTGGCATCTGCTATCTATAATGAGGTAAGGCAACACTTTACATTGGGTCCAGAAGTATACTGTATGCTAGCGACATTTACATATATCCAGCTACAGCTTAAGTATTAGCAGTGTCATAAGTACTAGAGTGTTTGATTGCCATCTAATCACCATTTAAATTACTGCTTAAATAAGCACTTAAATCATTGCCAAATCACTGTCAAATCACTGTTTAATTAACATTCAATTATCACTTCATCACCATTCAATTACCATTTGGTTATCATTCAATCATTGATCAATTATTGTTTGATCATTGTTTAATCATTAACAAAACCCTTTTAGCTAACCCCACAACGATGACTTCTCTTAATAACTCAGCTGTGACAAGTGGTAAAGGCCTATTTATAGGACATGCACACACCCCCCCAGGAAGAAAACCCATCAATCTGTACAGTGAAACTTTCATTTTTCAGTCATCCTGAGTATTTTTGGTCACAGAGAACAGAAATAGATGGCAAACTAATTAACCCACTGACTTAATTCTCCCATTCAGAATGTTGCCATCTTTTGGAAAGAGCAAAAGACACAAGGGGTCATCCCTTATCGCAGAGCTCAGCATACTGCACGTATTCTGGGTTGCACTTTGATTGCCTTGGGTGGCTCTTTCTTTCACCAAAAAATCCCTATAAAGGCAATACATATAAATGAACTTCAGCTCCACAAAGTTTATGCTCACTTTATGCAAATATTCAATCCTCTATTAAATAAAAGATGAGCTGATGCTGTACCTACTGTCATAAGCACTTCATTAAACACACCCCTGGTCAGATTTAATGTCGTAGAAATTGTTTGCTCAAGGACCAGGTAAGTTAGCATCTATGGGCTTGAATTTTGCAATCCCCACTAGCCAAGACATGCAAACAATTTTCAGTTTGATGGTCATACATAACTATGGGAGAAAAAATTCTGAGGGCTGTGGCAAGGTTACTCTCAAACAAATGTTGGAAAAGGTGTGATTAGATGTTGGAAAGTTCAGTTCCAACATGCAATACTGAAATACCAATTTTAAAACGTACTTACAAATGTTTAATTCACTAAATTTGATTAATGGTATACACAACAAAAGGCAGCAGCACTTTCATGCACTTCAATAAGGTAGTATTTTTCTTTTTTCCCCCAAGACAGTCATCCAGCTAAGAGTCACACAACTCTACCATGGATTTCACTAGAGCCATTCTTGTTCCTCCAGGCCACAGGGTTAATTCCCCAACTGCTCTCACTCTTTAAGTTACCCAGGAAGGACCCACTGGATTCTGAAGAAATCCTTTTGCTCTAACTCCAGCCCTCCAGCTCTGTGAGGAAGGAGTGGATATTCATAGGTGTGCCAGTACTCTAGCCAAAGCAGAGGCCTGTCTCACCTACAAATCACAGATGTACTCATCAGGATAAAATGAGTATTCTCTTGCCTTGAACTTGAATATAGGTGTACTAAAATGGTATAACAATAGTATGTAAGTTTTTCGTAATACTGTGAGCCAGGCACAGTTTTAGATGACGATGTGAGCAGTGTGATCATCCAAAAGGCAATGGTGGGTCAAGCCACACAAGAAGGATGAGTGGCAGGACTGAAGAAATCAAAATAAGCAGAACAGTGAGCAGAAGAGACATGCCCCCCCCTCCCCCCTTGAGGAAAGGGAGGGCAACAGCGTAAATACAGGCGTGAGGAAGGAGAACCTGAGAAGAAAGGTAACTCATTCAGTTTCATTCTGATTTTTCTCACTGAGGATCTCTCAAGCCTGCTCACCTTGACCCCAGAGCAAGGAACCACCAGGGACTCCAGCCATACAGACTCACTATATAGCATCAGCTCCATGATACTGTAAACACCACAGCTAATTCAGAATACGATTGTGTAAGTTAATACTTTTCTATATGTACAGGTACTGATAAATGTTGTGTAAGAGCTGCCCATCGGTGCCAAGTGCACCATTAATCAATGACTTCAATAAAGTTTAAAACTGGCCTGATTTGTCAGGCTTCTAAACACTTCCATCATAGCAATACCTAATCCTCTGCATTAGATGGGGGGGGGGGGGGGGGGCGGCGGAGAGAGAGATACAGATACATTCTGTTGCAACAGCAACAGTATAAATAGCAACAAGTATTTTAGAGTGGGTACACCATCTCCCAAGAAAAGAATCAAGTCTATACTGACTTCTAGCAAAAGCAGAAAATTCTAAGTTTAGGCCAGACAGGTTGAAGTGGGTAACCCCTTACTATTACTAGGACATTATTAGCAATTTCTTTTACATGGTAAGCCATAACTTAAAAAATCTGCTTGAAAATCATGGTTTTTTTCTGACTTGTCAATTGCCTTGTTTCATCATACCAGGGCTCTCAAGCAACCTTATGCACAGAAAAACAACTGCTGATGCAAAGAGCGAGGAAAAAAGCACAACAGCTACTCTTCTGTACAGGGAGAGTGCTGGAAGTAACAGGCTCGGGACCTTCCCACTGGTCTTTGGTCTTGCTGCTCAGACCAAACTGGCATAAATATTTTGCTTACCAAAAAAATGAAGCCACCAAGTTTCCCACTGTTCACACAGTTGGAGCAACACAATAACAAAAATGGTTTCTCTAATCCTTTATATGCACAGTCAGCAACTAGAATATGCAGCCTCCAATCTTACAACACTAGTAGTTCCGCAAAAGAACTTAAGATTTCACAGAAACCTAGTGGGGTTAAGTGAAAGTCATCTGGGAAAGCAAGAAAAGGTAAGTATTTGCTTCTACTTACCAATGCAAAGAGCTTAAAAAGAGACACAGATGAGTTAGCTTGGCATCGAGAGAAGCTGTATGTAAAGAGGTGTTTCCAACTCATGGTAGGGTGACAGTAGTAAGTAATTTTTTCAAGACAAACACGTTAGGTCATGAAAGAGCTACTTCTAAAACCAGCCACTCTGGGAGCTGCTCCATCCAATGGAGGTGCTTCAGACAAGGAAAAAGCACTTTGCTGTGTAGTCGGTGGAGACAAGTGAGCAATTCCACAATGGTGAACCACAGCACAGAAAACAGCAGCGCTTGTGTGCTGGCTACATCACAGCACTGAATATGCAGTTTGTTCAGACGTGCTAGTGTGATCCAAAAGGCCCTATTTTCAAAGAGGCTTGGCACCTGTGGTATTCAAAATATGGTGTTCCCACCAAGTGCTTAAATACCCTTGAAAGATAGGATCTGCAGTGAAAACAGAACGTATGGCTATTAAATGATTTTTAATTTTTCTTTTACTTTCAGCTTCTATTTAAAAGCCCAGGTAGAAGCTCCAGATACATAATAGAGGGTCCCTTCTGAACTGAAGTGTGTTTTGCAAACTCATAGCCAACGTAACGCTTTGATGCTAACAGGAACGGGGACATCAACCAAGGAGCATACTAGTTGGGTTCAACAAACAGGAGGAATACAAACTGTTGTCACACCCTTCCTACCAGAGCTGGTTAAAAAATTTCACATAATCTGCTGTGTCAGAAAATTCAGTTTGCTAAGAATCAAACCGTTCCCTGGGAACGCTCTGATTTTCATCAGATGCTGCCAGCACATTGAGCCCATTTTAGATCACAACAAAGCATTTCCTTCTGAACACTCTGACAACAGTTCTGAACCAGGCATTGCAAACAATGTTTTGCTATGGCCATTTTGGGTTTCTTGACCCGTCAAACCACGACATTTTAGAACTTCCACTGCAGAACAGATTTCAAGCTTGCTGGTGTTCCAAATACTGATGACAAAGACTCTTTCAGAAAGTCAACAGCTGGAACTGCTCAAGGCTGGTGATTTTGTACTTTGTACCAATTCCCTCTGGTTTTCATTCCCTTTTCTTCCCTCTTCCCTCCTCTCCTCTCTTCCCTTCCCTTCCTCTCTCCTTTCCCTTTCCCCTTCCCTCTCCCTGCTCCCTTACCCTTCCCTCCCCTCCTCCCTCCCTCCCTTTTTTTCCTTCCTTCCTTCCTTCCTCCCTCCCTCCCTCCCTCCCTTCCTTCCCTGGTTCATGAATTCTGGAAGTTCAGAAAACACAAGCTGAGAAACACAAACTGTAAGGCAATTAAAAAAAAAGAAAAAAAAAAAAAAGAAGTTAGGAATACTTAAACAAGCTATTGAAGTAAATCATTTAGTGCTTTCAGCCCTGACTCCTAAATTCAAATCCGTCCTGCAGGAGGCTTTGGTGCTGTGACTTCCCCTGTCCTTTCATCCAGTCACACATACCAAATCCTTCTTCAGTTCTCCGTGTACAGAATTAGACTCCCCTGTGCAGTGGATCAGAAAACACCAGCACTGGAGTCCCTCTGAGAAATGCCGACGGGAGCTCGCTGACTCTGCTGAACTCTGTGTAGGCATCTAGCGTCTTAAGCCTCCAGTTTAAAAATCGAAAAGCCACTTGATGCAAGCTCTTCCCTTTCTGCACTTTTTTCCCCTTTCCCCTCACTGCATTTAACATGTTGTGACTGCTCACATCTTTAATCTGAAGGGTAGAATCTCGTAACCCTCTACCTCACAAGTTAGGATTTGCTCCAATGGTATTTCACATTGCCATTTCTAAAGAAAGCTTCCCATTTCATGGATGAGAACTACTCATATTCAGGTCATGTTAAACTGGAAGCATTCCTGGGTAGTTTATGGGATGGGCTCTCTTTAATCTCTCTACTGAAAGTAGATCAACTGAATGGGTTCTCTTAAATGTGACAGAATATTTTTGACTGTCATTTTCTCCAGCTATAGGGAATCCATCTACGAGGAGCCTAGAATCTTCTTGTTCCTCTACAGATGTATCTGACCTATATGAATTGCAGTCTGCTTTTGACCAGAAAAGGTTTTTTGACATTGTTTTGCATTTTCATTTGATTCTACAAAGGAACATTATCCTGTATGTTCCCAAAGAGAAAAAAAAGTCATTTATATTAAAAAAGGCATTTCAAGGAAAACTTGAGTAATTTCTCAGTTTACAAAAAGTCTAAGTTTTGCTGCAGGGGTAAAGGTTGCTGTTGAGCTAAGTATTTTAAAGTTGTGCATCAATTTCCCCTTACATTGTGTCCCGAGGTTTAATACACCTAGTTCTTCAGGGCTAACAGAAACTACTGTTCATCAACACCCAACTATGCATTACAGCAGATACAAGTCTTGTTAGAAGAGGGAAGATGGCAATACAGGGTTGAGACACATGGGTTTAAATTATTCAGTGCCAAAACATCCAGCAATACGCTACCTAAGAAAAAGCAAATAACCTGTATATGCAACAACTAATGTTTGGGCTTTTTTAATTAACTAGAAGATAAATGCAAAGATACAAGCTCTGAATACTGCCTGGCAGTCTGACACGCGCCATAAAATAACAGAGCTTAGGTTTCCCTAACAACTTCAGTGTCGAACACTGAAAATCTAATACTTCAAATCCACCACTCTCATAGGAATGAATGCTGAAAGAAGGCATGGAAATAATTCAGCTAATGCTGTGCTGTAACAGCTAGTGTAATAATGCTATCTGCAGGGTTTAAGCTTCTGAAAATAATCTAAAAAATCACCAGGTCCCCCTAGAACCAGGGTCCTATCATAACATCTTCCATGTTTCAGAAACCAGTTTGTTCCACATTTGAGTTAAATCCAAAGGTTTAGATTATTTCTAAAGCAAATTAGTAAGAAACAGCCAGGAGCAACTGCAAGGTTTTGCACTGTTGATGAAGTCCCAAGTTTAAATTGAAACGTGAGTCTTTGCAGACCAAAGAAGTGAGCCAGCTTGTACATCCCAGAAGTTAGGACACGTTCTCAACTGCAGACATTCTCTAAGCTCCCAGTCCTCCACACACAGCTACGTTCAGCTAAAGCAGTAATTATCAAGATTACAGTAACACTAATGTAACTGCATTTACTGTAATCGCCATGTTTCATGATGACGGAAAACTTAGATGAAGAATGATCACTGTGGTTTGCTAATGAGAATAAAGTCAACAAGTGAGAAAGGTGGGTTTACTTCACAAAGGTCTGAAGGTCTTCTGGCAAAATGTGCTACCTCCATTGAGTCGCCCTCCTGTAACCCATGCAGTTACCAAACCAAAGCTCTGAAGAATATCATTAGGGAACAAGGAACCAGAGGCTGAGTAAACAATATACTCAAGGAACTGCCTAGAGCTGCCTTTGGACTGGTGGAACTGGTATCACCTATCTCCTCTGCGGTATTAAAAAAAAAACAGGGCTATCATTAAGATGTAACGATAGGGCAGTATCCTAATATAACATACGTCGGACAGGCAAATAACATGGCACAAGTCACTGCAATTCTGGCAAAGCTGTGGCATGACCCCAGAGACATCAAAAGTTTCCTAGGGGTCCACGGTCCCACCTGATTTCTCCACTATTTCCTCCATTTGTGTTATTTTCAAAAGCTGATTATGGCTTCATTTTTTGGTTTGCTAAGTCCTCACTAACTCAGCTCCAGTCATCCACTTTGCTCCCGATTTCTCCACGTGCAACTGGAGCAGGATTTCCCCACGTGCACCTCTGACTTCCTGACAAGTTCTAAACAAAATGCAGCAAAAATCCACATGATCGCGAAAACTTAAGCAGCTGCCATTATCAAGAAGATATGCTTATTTAACCAGGATCGTTGGATTGCAGCTAAAGACAGTCTTCACAAATGCAATCGCAGTATCCCTGCCTGTGGCTGGACACTAAATCCATTTTCAAGTTCGGTTTAAATACAACAGCAAATTAAACACTGCATCTCCTGTACTCCTCCATCTCCAGGCTCTACCTTAGTTTCAAGCATCTGTCACAGAGGTACACTTAAACCAACCCAAACGAAAGACAAGCTCCAACAACTTTATTACACAAAACCACCAAAACCACACAACAGAAACCAATGAGAAACGGGTAAACTGGAATCAATCCACACTCTGATAACATTTAACACCTAACAGGTTTGAGACATCAGTCGGGGTGTTGTTACTACACGTCAATACACACAACAACGATGATCCAAAGCGCGCACACACACTCACTCACAACGGGGGGAACCCTCTCCTCCCCTGGGTACCCCACGATGTCATCGCTCACCCGGGGCGGGGGGGGTCACCCTCACACAAGGATCTATCCAGAAGAAATCACTCACCAGAAGGAGGTGAGGGCACTCAAGCCCGCCAAGTTTCCTCAGGCAGCGTCCCAACCCCACGGGAGACGCCTCGAACACAGACCCGCCGCTCTGAGGACACCGCGACACGGGGCGGGGGGGCGGGGCTGTCGGGCGGAGCCCTACTTATACCCTCGGTCGGAGCTGCGCTGTGGTCCTAATTGGTCATGATCCAGAAGCTTCTCTGAGCCGAGGCACCTCATTGGCTGCGGACCAGCCTGGGACCGAGAGGCCCCGCCCTTCCTGCTCCCCCGCCGAGGCGGGCGCGTACCTGGGGGCGGGGGAGAGCGCAAAAGCCGCGAAAAGCCGGTGATCGCCATGTTAAAAGCCCCGGTCCTCGGGGGCGGGGGCGAAGCGAAGCGTACCTGTCACAGCCTCCCACCCTCCGTTCTCTTGCTTTCTGGGGTCTGACGCCCTCTAGCTGCTTACACAAAGAGCTACTTCTGCCTCGGGAGCCACCAGTCAGCTGCCTGACGAAACCCCCAAGTTTCTTGCCGAATTCACTCCCCTCTAGTTTTCATCAAGCCATCCAGGCCCCAAGGCTCCCTTTTCCTGCAGCAAGTAAACCTGCCCCTTCCCAAGCCACACCGGGAAAGAAACCTCCCCTCTGCCACAAGCCTTGTGCCCTTCAGCACTGCGTCTCTCCTGACTGCGTGCCCCAGGCTCCAGTCCTGAGTCCAAGTTCTTCACCGTAAGAAACCTTGGGACGCCTACGTGGCTGACAAAAGCACACGGGAAACAATCCCTGCAAGTGAGGAAAATTGAAATTGCCTATCACAGACAGCTTGTAACAGAGAAGCCTCTTAACCACGAGAACAACCAGCTAGGTGCAATGAACGGGGAGAATATCCCATTGCCTGACCTTTTAACAGCCAAGGGCAGGTATTTTTCTGTAACATAGGCTCCAGTTCCAGTAAACGTCATTGGACTTGACACAGGAGCCACATGGTGAAATCCTGAGCTTTATTTCACACGGGAAGCCAGGCGTGCTGATCGCAAGCATGGCTCCTTCTGGCCCGAAAATCTACGAGTAACTATTAAGTCCCTGGAACAGTGCCAGTTCGTATCCAGCTCCTAACGTGAATTTGAAGGAGACAGTCCCACAGTGGGGCTGCTCCTTGTCAGCTGTAACGATCTCTGCAGTATGTTCACCATTCAGTAGATAACAGATACAACCTCAGCTGCTCAGGTCACTGTACAGAGACCTGAGTCAAGTAACATTTTTAAAAAGGGCTGGCTCAGGAAAAAACACACGTGCTACTCTAAACCCAGATGTGGAAGCATTAAAAAGAGGGTAGAGCCTGACAGAAGGGCAAGAACTACTTAAGCGGAGGACACGGGGGAAAGAAACCAGTGTTTTCTCGTTCCCCTTCAAATGGGTGTCCGAGGTGTCAGCAGAGCACTTTACATGAGGATGGGGGAGACCCCTGCAAAAGTCCTCCAGCACACCACACTAGGATGTGCGGAGGAGGTCGGACACCGCACTTCGAGATGTGTGAGCAACGCTCGGCAACACATTTAGCACGGCAAGGAAGAACCCTGTTCTCCTTGACACTGAGGCTGCCCGAACCCCAGGCTGCTGTTTTAGAGAAAGCAGAGTGCAGAAGTGGGATGTTTGAGTAAAAATCAGTTTCTCCAGATTCTGCAAGATGACAACATAACACAAATTCATGAGCTCCTGCAGTAAAATCACCTGCACCTGCAGTGGCATTTTCAACCCGTCTGTGCTGAATAGAAAGCACCAGAAATAAAACCAGCATTCATACATGCACTGCTACAGGAGGTACTTAATTTTTGTGACACCTGATGGTGCCTTTAACACTTCTCATGTCCATGAAGCGTACATAAAAGCCAACCGTTGTAAAGCAGAGTCATGGTAGCCTGGCTTCAGTCAGCTTTGGATGACAAAGTGAAGCATCATTAAAGGCAAATAACTCTCATGACATGTACTCTTGAGACGTAAAACAAAAACTACAAGCCTCTGTGTGGTGCAAACTAGTTATACTGCAGCCTTCTTTTGCTTAAAGGCATTACTACACCTGACATTCTCAAAACTACCTTGACCCTCCTCTGCTCCTAGCAAGAAAGATTTCCCTCTCACCCTTCTATTCTTCATGACTTTGTCAGAAGTACTGCTCTGCTGCCACTTTGTTTAGACTTGAGCCACATAACCATCTTTTTTCTTCTAGCCACTGAGCCTTCATCATGCCTGGAACAGAGCTGAGTAGCCTTCTGAATAGCTTAAGCGGTCCTGACCTTTGTAAGCACTCTGACGCCAACGCATACCATAGTGAAATGTGATTTCAGTCCTCCTCTTTTCCAGCTGTGTGACAGCTCCGCATATGAAACCCCGTCCTGTGCACAAACTGCACTCACTTCCTGAAAATAAAGGACGCACGAGAGTTGCTTCTTGTCCAAGCCACTGGAAGCTCTTGGTCTTGTTACCGTGCACATCTTTGAATGACCCAGAGCAACCGTCTTCCCACAGTAATTTTATGTATGATGATGATAGAAAATCCAGCTGCCTAATGAGATTACAACGACCACTATTCTGTCACAGACGCTATTGCTGTCGGCCCCTCTCTGCAGAGTCATCTGTAGAGTTTGCCGTTTGTTATTTCATCTCTCCTCCTCACAGAAAATCAGAGCTTGAATCTGAGTGGTGCCAGGGTTAACTAGAAAAACAGCTAATAGCCAGGTAATGTACCAAGAAGGGACTATCTCCCGATGCAAGGTATTCAAACCTTGTCACGTCCCAAACCACCAGGAAGACGGGAGTGAAGGGCACTTATTTGGGCCACCAATTTCAGTTCTTCTAAATGACAGGTAACAGTGCAGAAGGTCTCACTGGACATCTTCTACAAACTAGGCTCTATCAACGGCTGATAGCAAATTTGAGACTGTGGAGGGTTCGCCTTGGCGAAAGTCCAAACTCAGAGCAGAATTGTAAGCAAGCTGGGGGACTAAATGAGAGTTAGATGAATGCAAAACTGGGAGAAAAAATGCACTCACTCCTCATATATCAGTGAAACAACCTCTCAAGTGAAATTCCACAGAGCTTTCTCATTCAGTATTTGCATTAGTGACTCGGACTGTGGACCCACGTTAAATTTGCAGGAGGCACTAAGCTATGAAGTCTCGGTAACATCAGCCAATAAGATTAACAATTCAAAAAGCTTCTGATTAATTGGGATGAAACAGCACTGAACACAAAAGAAACAGTTTGATCAGGACAAGGGCAAAGTTCTTTCTGAGGGAGGAGATAATCAACTGCATAAATTTGCTTAGGGAATTACTGACTAGTCATCTAGAGAAGAGGGAACAGGATAACGACCTGCAAGCACGGAAAAGCTGCTCCAGAGATGCAGATTGTAAGCAATGATCTTATACCACTGCTACTGGTGTAGGCAAGACTTGAAGAAAATATTTCTCACTGAAAGAGAAGCATTGGAAGAGTCTGCCAAAAGACGAACTCTTACAGTGAAAACTGCATCAGTGAAAGGTTTAAAGGGCATGTTTTACAAATAGCTTCTAGAAATGACAACTGCACAGTTGATCCTGCCTGGAGGCAGCAGACCAGACTCATAATTTTTTGAAAGGCTCCCAACTTTACCTTTTCCACGTCTTTCGTAGTTTGGCTTGTAGTGAAAAGAGGGGTTGGCTGGGTTTTTGTGTGGGTTGTTGGCTTTTTTTTTTTTTGTCTCTTGACCTTCTTGGATAAGTAGCTTTTATTCTGGAACATGAGAGGCATCTTGCCTCACGGCTTTGCCCTCCTTGTTAATGATGTTTAGCTAATCATTAGTTGGAAAAGTAGAAGCTGACAATGTACTCAGAGACCAATTGACACAGAAGTGCCCTACATGACTGGGAAAATAAGCACAGGCTGGTCGTAGTCTGTAGATCAGACCCTTGCTGCAGTGCTCCCACAGCAATCAAGAGCAATAATTACAGTTTGTGAAACAACAGCTCCTTTGCTATTCCTTCTGCCAGTCTGTTTTATAAGCCTGTTATTAAAACTCCTAGGTCAGCTTATCTCAGTGCAGACTGGGCCCTCATTCCCTTGCCACTGCCAGCACGTATTCAGAGCCACATCTCCGGTTGGATGCACGCTCTGAAAAGCTGTCTTAAAGCCATAAAGAAATGTTTTTCACTATTTAACATATTGTTTCCCACAGCCTGGGAGAATGTCTCACATCATGGTTTTTGGTGACTATGCCCATTAAAACCAATTCCGTGCTTTTGTCTGTTTGGTCTAGTTTCCCTTTCTCAGGCACTCTCCACGCTCTTAGTGGCTTCCCTTATTTTAAAGTACAAACCAAATAACCTAATAGTAACCAAGGCATTCTAATAACATGATACTGTATTTCCACGTCAAGAGAAAGGTTATGAGGAAGACTGAATGGAAAAAGAAGTGCTCAGCCAACTAATTTATTAAAGAAGCAAAACCTGAACATCTTTTACAGCAAATGGTAGTCCTAAAGATCCTTCTGGATTATACTCTCTACAAGCTGATTTCCAGAAATGCTGTTTCTGCAAGTGCTGTCATAAGATCATACCCAAAAGTCAAACTCACCTGCTGCACACATCACAGCTTATTTAAGGATATGCAGTGAAACTCATCACTGATCTGTCAGAGCAGTGCAAAACAATGGAGCAGAAAGTGGATTCACACAGTCTGCCCTGGGGCACCAAAACCGGGAAGCTAGAGAAATGGGTAGCTAAATCATTAAGTCGTGTAGTGATGGAAAACAGGGTTCCTCCCTATCAATTGGAGGAAACTCCTAGTCCTGGATTTCCCGTCCTTGCTTGGACACCGAGCACCAAAGCAATCCCAAGAAATTTCTGAACCCTGGGGAATACAATAGCAATAATGGCCTCTACGCTTCCTGGAAGCATTCTGGTCAGTGGAAAAAATAACAACAAACCCAAGCCCAAAACAAAGTATGAATCTTTCACCCAAGTACTTGCTGCTTTTATCCCTGAGGCAGCGTTGAGGTGCAGAAAGGGGCCTTTGCTGTCTGACTGCTGGTGACAGTTACTCCCTAGTATTTTGTATCATGTTTTGCAACCCTTTCTTAAGCTGGTGAATGCTTATTTTACCAGCACTGCTGTTGAGTTCTTTCTCCTGCTGGGTGTGAGGGAGTTGCTGTCCCTCCCCATTCTGGAAATGCAAAGTGGAGAGGGTCTGTCTGGTGGGGCTCCCAGCTGCTTGAACAGCCTGACCTTCATATTGTGCTTGTATTCAGCAGCAAAAATACAGAACCTGTGACTTCAAATAGTCATCAAGGAAAACAATGGACGGGGAAAGAAACTTTATTTCAAATAATGGTTTCTAATTTTCATCACCTCGTGCCTAGTATTCACAGGACTTTTGTTTTAATCCTATCAGGCTGTATTCTGCCAAAGCTCTATGTATGTTTATCATACAGCTATGTCAGAACTGTTTGTCATTAATGAACAGGGTAAAAGGTTGTCGTACCTCTTATATCATGATATATAAAAATGAGGTAAGTAATTGTGGCATCAAATATATGCTTTATGCAGTTTTAAGATTGTTTCAATTCCTCCTAATCCAAATTCGTTTCTGAAACTTGTAAAACCAGAACGACCCCTGAGCTAAATCTTAACACAATGCTGTTTCGAAGCAAACAGTACCTTTTCCCTCCCTTTTTTCTGTTTCATACAGCAGGGAAGCCCACGCAGAAATTCATTTGGTTTTACAACAAACACCAGACCACTGACTTAATAAGGCTCAGACTCAGTGAACATTATTCAGGAAAATTGCAGCATATCTGGAAAAAGAAGACCTCTTCAGTCATGTAGCAAATTCTTCAAACCTTCACAGCCAGTTTCTTCTAGAAGCACTGTGTCAACAAGGACAGGTAAAAAAGCCGCGTTAAAAAGCACAAGGTCAGGACCTGCTAAGCTTAGGGTGGTCCCAGCAAGTGCAGCTTTTTTTCATGCAAATAGTACAAGTGCCCTGTAAAAGCCCATGGCAGGGAGCTGGATCACAAGCAGCATACCAGATGCCAGCATCTCTTAGGAAAGCTGGCTTAGGGCTATTAATAAGAGCAATTCCTGCACCACAGGAAGCACATAAACTTCTAGTACCTTCTTTACTCTGGAAAATAGGCTCCTGATGAGGTGATGAGGAAGAACAAAAGCAATTATACCTTCAAGTAGCCCCTATTCTCTCTGATGTGATGAAAGTGGCCTTATTTTCTCCAAAGAAGGTAGAGGTAGCCAAGAACTACACAGAAAAGTGAAAATACCCGCTTAGAAAATGGCCCAAAGAGAAACATTTGATTCTCCTTCTCTTCCACCAGACAAGGGTGACAAATGTCATGTCATTCATCTACTATAACTCATTTACAGTGCAGATTCATCCCTTAAACCTCCCTTTTCATCCCTTTCCCTTGATAAATTCACGTTACCATCCAACCCCGTATTCCTTCACAATTTATTACTCAATAACTCATCTACCTTTCCTTTTCTTAGGTCTGGAAAGGATATGAAATTGGTAATTACCTTCTATTGTAGTATTGGAAACTATTTTCTCACAAATATCAATCTTTTCATGGGAAGGGAGGAAGGTTATGATACAATTATAATCTCACCTTATTTTTCTATGTAAAATCAGAACGATACCTATTTTCTGCTTCACGCATGTCATTTGCTCTGAGAAAACTTCATCATGTTGCTTTATTGAACAGCCTCTATGCTTACCAAGATCATGGCCCCCAAATGATTTAGTGTTTCTATTTCCAGCTGCTTGCATAAATGACAACTAATGTCCTCTGCGTCTCAGACTAGACTAGAATAGACTAGACTAGACTAGAATATTTCAGTTGGAATGGACCTACAACAATCATCTAGTCCAACTGCCTGACCAATTCAGGGCTGACCAAAAGTTAAAGCATATTATTAAGGGCATGTCCAAATGCCTCTTAAACACTGACAGGCTGGGGACATTGACCACCTCTCTAGGAAGCCTATTGCAGCGTTTGACCACCCTCTGGGTAAGGAAATGCTTCCTAATGCAGTCTAAAACTCCCCCGCAAGCATCCTGTCACAGGATCCCAGGGTCTAGCAAGGAGTTGTTTTGTGATCTGGGATGACCCCACCTTCCTTCATCACTTTCTCTGTTGGCCAAATGAGAAGTGAAATGCCAGCCTGCGTGAGGTGAAAGTTGAAGCACTTGTCCCTCTTGGTAAAGGCTTGGGCTGGTAGAAATCACTCTGTACCTGCCAAATACTGTTACCCCAAGGCTTGCCTCTGCTTTGGATGTCCCTGCCCATTGTCTGTGCCTCCTTGACAGCCCTCCCCATAGCCAGGTTGCCCTGGCCAACATCGGGCAGTGGAGAGAAACCCGAGCAGAGCAGAAGTGTCAAGAAACCACATGTTCTGCCCCTTTCTAGATGCAGCCATATCAGAGCAATTCCTCAAAATCTTCTTGTGTTGCAGCTTCCATGTAACACTTCTAACTCGTCTAAGAATATACAGACACATTTTCTATCCCACAGGGTGACTCAAGATCCCTATCTGTGACTACCATAACTGCTCAGTGAGGACCTAGCCTTCCTGAACGGGTTTTTTAAGGGATCAAATTATTTTATGAGGACATTGCATTTGTTTCTTGTTCTTTCCCTTTAATTTCATTGAAATGATCAGGACTTAATGCATTAAGTTTTTGTTCTTCATTAACTCACTCACGAGCTGCAAATAGATATGTGTCTCTTGTGGGTGTGCCCCAGGGAGTAACACAGGAATACACAATAATGTTTTGTCTGAAAGCCTTGGTGTGAAGTCTGTCTAATCATGAGATACTATTGTAATAGTACAATACATTCCATATATAATTGATATATAGCACATATATATTACTTATCCATATTATAAGACAACACTGTAGTATTATAGTGTCCTGAAGAGATGAAAACTGAAACACTAGTACCTGAATAACACCAGTCCTAACAATAGTCTACAGGCCTACAGGTAACCTGAAGCTCATAACAACATGCGCCTGAATTTTGTCCTTCCTGCGGACGTTTTCCGAGTGGTGTCTGGCTCATGGGAGGGCTGGCTAAGAGCAGTGGTGCGGCCGTTTGAGCAGCATGTTTTGGCAAAGCAGGCAGGTTTGCTTAGCCTCTGAGTGGAGTGGCACCATGTACTCTGAGAGGTTGACCTTTGCTCTTTGAAATATGGGAGAAGTTTTTTTTTTTAAAGTAGAAATATGGAATTTAGCACCAAAATATCTGGTTTTATCATCAGGACTCTGGTCTTGATTTTCAAAGCCACTTAACTTCCAATAGTTCTTATAGCCCGCAGCTGGACTCTGTATAGATTTTAACTCACTCTAGCCGGATATCAGCTTTTAAAATCACGTAACCCACTAAAATCCAAAGTGTAAGGCAGGCACATTAGAAACCTTTGCATCCTTGTTTTTTACTTAATATTTGTTACTCAAAATTGATACGTAATCTAGACATATCCAATAAGAATTAAAAAACAAAACAACAGTCCTGTCCTGTGTCCCCCTTCTTTTCTCCCTTCATTTTTAAAAGCTGGTTTTGATGTTAATTATCTACCTAATTTGAAGAGGTTACACACGTTTCTACTGGGATTTGCTAAGTGTAGCTGCATTTGTCTTGGAAATGGAAGGGAAAACCAAGATGACCATTTCAGGTCTCTTCCAATTTTGTTTTAAGCAATCTTGGAACAATGGTTCAGATGTCTTTGGAAATAGCAGAAAGTAAGTATGGAGGCACAGGAATGGCTTTATGTGGTGATGACAGAGAAAGAGGAGAGATAAACAGTAATAATGGTAATGACAATTATGAAAATAATAATGATAATCATACTAAAACTCAGCTATTTTGCTTTTTAATTGGTACTATAGGGAGAGAGGAGTTTTTGATTGGTGTGTTTCTCAAGCCAAATTGTGAAAATTAACTAACTCTCTAATAAAAGCTTCCACCTGATTGAATGGGGCTATGCTCCTGCTTTCTCTTCTGCATCTTACATAGAAAATGCTTTCCAGGGCACCTTGTGTTCCATAAAAGAAAAGTAAGTTAAGTGAAGGCAATTTCAGTTTCATGAAGGACACACCTAAAAGAAGGATAACATTTTTAACTCTCTTTTTTTGCCTTATGTTGAAGATTGTGTGAACATTTGATACTGCTGAGCAGCAGGACTATGGTTCAGACAGACACTTGACAACATGCCTAATTTTAAGCTATGCATTCACTAAATAAAAAGCCAGCTAGGACTTGTGGGATCCTATTCAGTTTTTAACCTAATGCAGTCATTTAAGGCAAAAGGTCTTTTGATATTAGTAGCACTTTCCAAATGTTTTACAAATGTTTAGAACATTTTACAAATCTTGGCATTGTCTTAGAGGAGTGCTGTTTCAAAGTTTCACGGCTGCGTAGCTTTCCATAGAAGTACCTTTGCCATCACTGGTACTATGAAATTCTGTCAACAGAAGTCTGAGTAAGAAGTATGGCAAAAAAAAAAAAAAGATCCTGACAAAGAACTTGTGTTATCTTGACAGGATCTTCTTTGATTCACAATCCAGTGGCGTCCAAAGTGGGTGCAGGCAGTAGTTCATGTATATAATTTATAAATAAATAGATCTACATACATTGGGGGGAGTGCTCAGAAATTTTTTACTGAATAGTGTGCATGATCAAAAAAGCTTGGAGGCCACTGCTACAGTCATACTTCTAAGAGTATCTTTGCCTACAGTCCTCTATGGAAGCATCCGCTGAGTACTGAAACTTGGGAAAATGGACACAGATATCATTCCCTTAGTCCATGGGCCATCCCTCTAAAACATCTGTTGAGTTCATTTAGTCCATGACTTTGGGCTCCATCTGCCATAAGAGTCTTTCAGGGCAGGAGATATGGTTTGTGATGTTGGATTGTTGCATGCTGAAGCCAGTTCTGGTTCCATCACTGCACTTTGCTTGGTTTCCTCAAAGTTCATTCTTCATTAATCTGGGTGATTCTTACTGTAATACCATTGATATGGCATATAGCAACCACAGAAGTGATGATATACAGTATTACATAGTAATTAACACCATACAGTTCAGTTCATTGGCTATTTTCACCCCAAATCAAATCCTGTTGAGGCACACATCGAGTTTCTGCATCACCCACCAAGTGCACCCAGGTTCTTGAGCAAAAGCAATCCCATGAATCAGTTTGCCTTTTCCCGAGGCAGGAATAACCCAGATTGCCTTCCCCAGCGTATTTTTATGTGCACTACAGGGACTTTATTGCTCTCTACAGTACATAAAAGTTTTGACTGGGCAGGGCCAGCTTGATTGGCAGATCTCCTAGTGTTGACTAACCAGGTGGCCTTTGCTAAATGTGTATCCCAGTGTTTGAATGTCCCACCACCCATTGCTCTCAGTGTAGGCTTTAACAGTCTGTTCTATCATTCGGTTTTCCCGGAGGCTGGTGCATGATAGGGGTTGTGATATACCCACTCAAAGCTATGCTCTTTGTCCCAGGTGTCTATGAGTTTTTTTGGAAATGAGTACTATTGTCTGACTCAAGTCTTTCTGGGGTGCCGTGTTGCCATAAGACTTGCTTTTCAAGACCCAGGATAGTGTTCCGGGTGGTGGCATGGGGCACGGGCTATGTTTCCAGCCATCTGGTGGTTGCTTCCACCATTGTAAGCACATGGTGCTTGCCTTGGCGGGTTTGTGGGAGTGTGATATAACCAATCTGCCAGGCCTCCCCATATTTATATTTCAGCCATCATCCTCCATACCAGAGAGGCTTGAACCGCTTGGCTTGCTTGATTGCAGTGCATGTTTTGCATTCATGGACAACCTGTGCAATAGTGTTCGTGGTCAAGTCCACCCCTCAATCATGAGCCCATCTATATGTTGCATCTCTTCCGTGATGGCCTGAGGTGTCATGGGCCCAACCAAGCTAGAAATAATTCACCCTTATGTTGCCAGTTCAGATCCACCTGAGCCACTTCAGTCTTAGCAGCCTCATCCACCTGCTGGCTGTTTTGATGTTCTTCAGTGGCCCAACTCTTGGGTACGTGAGCATCTACGTGATGTACTTTTACAACCAGCTTCTCTACCTCGGCAGCAATATCTTGCCACAGTGCGGCAGCCCAGATGGGTTTGCCTCTGCACTGCCAGTTGCTCTGCTTCCATTGCTGCAACCACCCCCATAAGGCATTTGCCACCATCCTTGAGTCAGTATAGAGGTAGAGCACTGGCCACTTTTCTTGTTCAGCAATATCTAAAGCCAGCTGGATGGCTTTCACCTCTGCAAACTGACTCGATTCTTGTCGTATAGGGCTCGATTCTTGTCATATAGGACTCCCTACAGCAGCCTTCCACCTCCGATGCTTTCCCACAAGGTCACAGGACCCATCAGTGAACAGGGCATATTGCTTCTCATTTACTGGCAGTTTATTGTACAGTGCGGCTTCTTCAGCAAGTGTCACCTCCTCCCCTGGCAAGATTCCAAAATATTTGCCTTCTGGCCAGTCCATGATCACTTCCAAGATTCCTGGGCAACTAGGGTTTCCTATTCAAGCCCGTTGTGTGATCAGTGCAACCCACTTACTCCATGTAGCATCAGTTGCATGATGTGTACAGGGGACCCTCCCTTTGAACATCGAGCCCAGCACCAGCAGTCAGCGTGCCAGGAGGAGCTGTGCTTCAGTACCAACCACTTCCGAAGTGGCTCACACCCCTTCATTATGCTGTCAATATCTCTCTGTCAGTTGGAGTTCAGCCAGCCTCGGATCTTCTGTATCCTTGACTCCAAAACCCTAGGGGTCGACCTCGAGTCTCCCCTGGTGTTTTCTGTCAGAGGCTGCAGGTAGGGCCATTCTCCCTGGCTGTGGTATACAGCACATTTTTTACCTTTTGTCCTGCCCAGACTGGCCCAAGGGCTACTGCATGAACTATCTCCTCTTTAATTTGCTCAAAGGCTTGTCGTTGCTCAGGGCTCAGTTCGAAATAGTTCTTCCAGGTCACTTGATAGAGAGGGCTTACGATCAGACTGTAGTTTGGAATATGCATTCTCCCAAAACCCACAATGCCTAAGGAAGCTTGTGTTTCCTTTTTGCTGGTTGGTGGAGACATGGCTGTAATTTTGTTGATTACATCCATTGGGATCTGACAATGTCCGTTTTGCCATTTTATTCCTAAAAACTGGACCTTCTGTGCAGGTCCCTTGACCTTACTTTGTTTTATGGCAAAGCTGGCCTCCAGAAGGATTTGGACTACTTTCTTCCCTTTCTTAAAAACTTCTGCTGTATTGCCCCGCACAATGATGTCATCAATGTATTGCAGGTGTTCCAGAGCCCCACCCTGTTCCAATGCAGTCTGGGTCAGTCCATGGCAAATGGTGGGGCTGTGTTTCCACCCCTGGGGCAATCGATTCCAGGTGTACTGAACACCCCTCCAAATGAAAGGAAACTGTGGCCTGCACTCTGCTGCCAGAGGGATTGAGAAAAACGCATTAGCAATATCAATTGTGGCACACTACTTGGATGCCTTTGACTCCAATTCACACTGAAGTTCTAGCACGACAGGCACGGCAGCGCTCAGCGGTGGTGTGACTTCATTGAGGCCATGATAGTCTACTGTTAGTCTCCACTCTCCATTAGACTTTCGCACTGGCCATATGGGACTGTTAAAAGGTGAGCACGTCTTGCTGATCACTCCTTGGCTCTATGAACCAGCTTATGGATGGGAATCAGGGAGTCTTGGCTGGTGTGATATTGCCACCGGTGCACCATTGTGGTGGTGATTGGCACCTGTTGTCCTTCAACGCTCAGCAACCCCACAATAGAAGGGTCCTTTGAGAGACCGGGCAGGGCAGACAGCTGTTTAATTTCCTCCATCTGCAAGGCAGCTATACCAAAAGCCCACCTACCTTTTGGGTCCTTGAAATACCCTGTCCTGAGGTGGTCTATGCCAAGGATGCACAGGGCTTCTGGGCCAGTCACAACGGGGTGCTTCTGCCACTCATTCCCAGTTAAGCTCACTTAAGCCTCCAATACAGTTAGTTGTTGCGATCCCCCTGTCACTCCAGAAATACAGATGGGTTCTGCTTTTATAGCTTGATGGCATTAGGGTACACTGTGCACTGGTGTCCACTAGAGCCTTATACTCCTGTGGGTCTGCTGTGCCAGGCCATCGAATCCACACAGTCCAGTAAATCTGGTTGTCCCTTTCCTCCACCTGGCTGGAGGCAGGGCCCATCTAGTAATAGCATTCATTACTCACTTCTTGTAAATGAAAATCAAAAGTCCCTTTATTAAGATCAGAAGTAAGATCAGCCCTTCTACTCTGGGGAACTGCTCACTGGAAACTGGAGCAGCAATTTTCCTGGAAGAACTGCCTTCTGTAATTGTTTTTCCATGCAACTCCCGTACCCGTGACTCTAGGATCAAGGTACATTTTCCATCCCACTTCCTCATGTCATGCAAGTAAAACCACAGAGTGGTCTATGGTGTGCATCCACTATATCTTCTCTCTTGGGCAGAAGGATGCTTATTCCTAATGGCTGAGATACTGGGAGGGAGTAGGACATATTCTCTTTGAGTTGCTGGACCTCCCAGGACAGTTCCTCCACAGCCAAAACAAGGGAGGGAGACAGACTTTCTTCATATTCCTGGAGCTGGCTAGCCGCTTCATCCACTGTTGGTCCTTCTTCATCTTTCCAGGTGAGTATTGCCAATGAGTTGGCACATGACACTGGTGGGCTCTGTACCAACTTTCACCACATGGGTTGTGTGCACTGGACTTCATCTGGATCTTTGGGTAACCGCTCGTTGTCCAGGTCATTATTAATCGGCTCCAGCACAGCTAATTCCCTCAGGTATTGGATAACTCACTCCATGGTGGTCCATTTGCCTGGCTGATACATAACATCTATACATCGCCAACATCAGTTGGCGAGGAGCACAGCGGCAGCAATGGTAAGTGCCGCGGCTGAGCACGAGGTGAGGAGGCTAAAGGGAGGGTTCCTAGAGCCCGGAAAACCCACGGGCGCACTAGGAGATGAGCCGGGAGCCACCAGCTCTCGCTGGCGAGGCTGACGTGGTGGAGGGCATCTTCCTTGCTCCAGACTTCCTTATTGGTCTCAAGAACCTTGAATATCAACCACCTCTCCTACCCTTTTTGCCTTCAGGTTGTATCCGATGGGATTCTTCCAAGCAGGTCTGTGAACTGGACAAAGCTTTAGTTTTAGAAGTTCTTGTGCAAGTTAGAAATGGTAAATAGGGAAAGTTTGTAAGCTTTTGTGGGTTTGCCTTCTTTTCTTTTTTTAAGGTTAGTAGATGGCTTTATTTCATTTTATTTTTCTCTGGAGGAACAGTGGTAATTATTGGTAATGAAAAGTTGGTAAGAAGCACAAGGAAAAACATTATAAAATTGTGCAACACAGAAACAAGACTATCTGAGACTAAACTACTAGCCTCCATTTTCACTTAATTTAAGATTAGGAACCGAGAACGTTTAGGCACATACATATTGGTTTTTTTAACTCATATATTTACTTAAAAAGAATGATGGTTATTTCACTGGAGAACTGGCTTTGCTACTTACCCAAACCAGGCCTAAAATATACCTGTAAAAGCCTGCTGGGTAGGATTACACCTAAAGATACCAGCAGGAACAGAACTGTAACTGAAAACGACTGATGACTTAATCACAACAAAGGAAGAAAAATAAGTCTTCAGTACAGAAGGCTCAAGTCCGAGACAATAGCCCTATGAACCAGCAAATAATGGAACAAATTGTCAGTTGATGGTGTTTGGCTCATTAGGACATCAAGCTAACAAGCATATATAGGGGAAAAAGACAACAATACTTATAAAACATGTCTGGAGAATTGGTTTTTCTGTTACCAGTGAGAAGAGATTGTGATATTTGCTATTGAACAACTGTTCTGAATTGCCCTAATTCAAGAAAACATCCTTAAACTTGTATAATAAAACTGATCAATTGTCATTACCTTTTTAAAAAGCCTAAGCTACTTGTAACTTTTAGGTGTCTGGGGAGGAACTAGGAAGGAGTTTACAGTTACTTAAAGAGAAAAGGGAGGAAATCCTTGTTTAAGCATCTAGTCTTCTTCCCAAAACTCAACTCCCAAAACACCATATTTTAAGCCCCATTGTTAAGTACTTTTTAAACAAGCTGTGTATTTTTTATTGTGTTTTTTCAGTTGTTTTATTGTATATTATAACCTCAAAAGTATAATTTCTTTGCTTCTTTTGTCCTCCATGTCTATAGATCATTGATTTTTACCTATGCTACTAATGGAGCTTGACATTGCTTTGTTTTCACATTTGTGTGCTAGTGTGGCTGAAGGTGGCTGAGTTCAGAGCAGGGTTTGGACCAAGCCCTGCTCCCATGCATTACCCATACATGTCTCTTTCCAGAACTATGTCGTTGCTCAGAGCTACTTTGTTGAAGCAACTATATGGTCAGTCATCTGAATGCGGCCACAAGCATTTGAGTTATTCTGCCAAATTATAATTCCAGCTTTGGCTGGAACTTAGGAAAAACAGGAGAGCCTACCACCTTTGGAAGAAGGGGCAGGCAACTCAGGAGGACCACAAGGATGTTGTGAGGTTATGCAGGGAGAGGATTAGAAAGGTGAAGGCCCAGCTAGAACTTAAACTGGCCAGTGCTGTTAAAGATTACAAAAAATGTTTTTACAAATATATCAGCAAAAAAAGGAGGGCCAAGGAGAATCTCCATCCTTTGTTGGATGCGGAGGGAAACACTGCCACGAAGGATGAGGAGAAGGCTGAGGTACTTAATGCCTTCTTTGCCTCAGTCTTTCATAGTCAGACTAGTCATCCTCAGGGTTTTCAGACCCCTGAGCTGGCAGATGGAGATAGGATGCAGAATAAAGTCCCAGTTATCAAAGAGGTGGCAGTCACTGACCTGCTCCTCCAACTGAATGCTCACAAGTCTATGGGGCCAGACGGGATCCACCCGAGGATACTGAGGGGGCAGAGGATCTTGCCAAGCCACTTTCCATTATTTATCAGCAGTCCTAGTCAACCAGGGAGGTCCCAGATGACTGGAAGTTAGCAAATGTGACGCCCCTCTACAAGAAGGGTCGGAAGGAGGATCCTGGGAACTACAGGCCTGTCAGCCTGACCTCGGCGCTGGGGAAGGTCATGGAGCAGGTCATCTTGAGTGCCATTACGCGGCACGTGCGGGACAACTGGGGGATCAGGCTCAGCCAGCATGGGTTTATGAAAGGGAGGTCCTGCTTCACTAACCTGGTCTCCTTCTATGACAAGGTGACCCGCTTAGTGGATGAGGGGAAGTCTGTGGATGTTGTCTACTTGGACTTTAGTAAGGCCTTTGACACTGTCTCCCACAGCATTCTCCTGGGGAAGCTGCTGCTCACGGCTTGGATAAGTGCACTCTGTGCTGGGTTAAAAACTGGCTGGACGGCCAAGCCCAGAGAGATGGTGAATGGAGTCAAATCCAGTTGGCAGCTGGTCATGAGAGGTGTTCCCCAGGGCTCAGTACTGGGGCCAGTCCTGTTCAATATCTTCATTGATGATCTGGATGAGGGGATCGAGTGCACCCTCAGTAAGTTTGCAGATGACACCAAGTTGGGTGGAAGTGTCAATCTGCTGGAGGGCAGGAAGGCCCTGCAGAGGGACCTGGACAGGCTGGATCATTGGGCTGGAGCCAACTGGATGAGATTCAACAAGGCTAAGTGCCGGATCCTGCACTTGGGTCACAACAACTCCATGCAATGCTACAGGCTGGGGGAGGAGTGACTGGAGAGCTGTCTGGCAGAAAAGGACCTGGGGGTGTTGGTTGACAGCCGGCTGAACATGAGCCAGCAGTGTGCCCAGGTGGCCAAGAAGGCCAATGGCATTCTGGCCTGTATCAAGAATAGTGTGGCCAGCAGGACCAGGGAGGTGATAGTGCCCCTGTACTTGACACTGGTGAGGCCGCACCTCGAGTACTGTGTTCAGTTTTGGGCCCCTCACTACAAGAAGGACATTGAGGTGCTGGAGCGTGTCCAGAGGAGGGCAACAAAGTTGGTGAAGGGTCTAGAGAACAAGTCTTATGAGGAGCGGCTGAGGGAGCTGGGGTTGTTTAGCCTGGAGAAGAGGAGGCTGAGGGGAGACCTTATTGCTCTCTACAACTACCTGAAAGGAGGTTGTAGCGAGGTGGGGGTCGGTCTCTTCTCCCAAGTAGCAAGCAATAGGATGAGAGGAAATGGCCTGAAGCTGCGCCAGGGGAAGTTTAGTTTGGATATTAGGAAAAACTTCTTCACCGAGAGGGTGGTCAAGCATTGGAAGAGATCCAATCCAATCCCGATCCGAATCGATTGTCCCGATCCAATGTCGGGGGAGGTTTCGATATGATCCCAAGGACGAGATTAAGACGCTGGAATCCGTCAAATGTCATACAACCTTTCACTTTTATTCGAGGGGAGAAGAGAACGGAGGGAGGAGGGAGGGCAAGGGAGGAGGGGAAAAGAATAGGAGAGAGAGAAAGAGAAAGAAAGAGAAGGAAAAGGAGTTTATCGCCACCACCTCGAGTCCTGACGATCTTCTGCTGGGTCTCCGGTGGCCTCGGGCGTCGTCGGGGACCGAAGCGGGGGGGGGGGGGAGGCTTGAGGGTGCAGGAACAGGAGGAGCGGTCACTCACGCGCCGCCGCTGCCGCCCCGCCCGAGGGGCACGTGTGCTCCTTATATAGGGGCTCACGCATGCGCGGATCACAAATGCGTACGTGCAGCTCGCCACGGATGTGCCGTCCCCGCCTCTGCTCTTTTCGCGCCTTTTTGTCCCCGCCTCGGCTCTTTTCGCGCCTTTAGTCTGTGCGCAGGCGCACGAGGTTGTTTTTCTTAAAGCTGTGGAGAAGGTGGTCTTTTCGAAGCGCGACGCTGGATGGCGCTACGGCGGCAATGTCGAGACAAAAACCACATATTTCTATCGGTCCTTTACACCACCCCGTGGCTCGACATTGCAGCTTGGTGGCATAGGAGGAAGAGAAAGAAAGAGAGAGGAAAGAAGGGGGAAAGGAAGAAAACGGGAGTTGAGGGAGTTGGGGATAAGGGTGGAGGAAAATTGTGGGAAGGAGGAAGGGAACAGCATTGTTTTAGGTGAAGGAACATCTTAACAGAAGAACTGGGGTACTGCTCAATGCAAACTCGTTCTCAAACAACTTTAACAATTCTTCAACTTTGGAGGACAAACATTAGGAATGGGGTTAACAGTGACTGGCAATATGCAATTTCTTCCTTCAGGAGGAATTGGGAATGGGTTTAAATGATTGGTACGGAGGTAGGTTGTGGCTGAGAGATGGTACGGATTTTTGTTGCACCATCAGGTGGAGGGCTGGGAACAAATTGCATATTTGACACAACATGTCAAATTAATTGAATAAAACAGGGAATTATGCAGGGTAGGAACAGTAAGGTGGCAGTTGCACATAATAGATACAGTATTAATTGTTTCACCCAGGGTGCCCCTGGTAACCAGGACCACAAGTCGCCGTTCCAACCACTCCAGGTTTGAACAGGGACATGGGCTATTTTCCTGATATCTTGGGTCAACTGGAGAACTACTTCTCCCACATCATCAATTTCTAAGCAGCAGTTAGAGATATTTAATTTTCCACACACCCCTCCCTCCTCAGCCAATAAATAATCTAAAACCATACGGTGTTGAAGGATTGCCGTGCGCATTTGTTGCGATTGTCGAGTTAATAGGTCTATGGCATCAGCAGTTTTGTTGGTGATAATTTCTAGGGCTGCTTGTAGTCTAATTATTCGATTTAGGTTATAAATCGGTTCTCTTGCCCCTGCAATTGGCTCGTTAGGATTCCAGGTTGCTGGCCCATAGTGTTCAATTATTCGCTCAGGGGGCCATTCGTCATTTCCCCATTTTTGTGTCCCACCTAAATTTATCTTGGTAGATCGCGTCTTACGGGCAATCCTTCTATCCCCGAGGTTATCATACACTTTTATGCCTAGTTGGGGTCCACCAGTTTCTGGCAGGAGGAAAAAGAGGGGCCTTATAATCCCTATATAACAAACTCCCGACCACCCCGCGGGTAAGAACTTATATGCTGTGTTCCCACAAATCCAATAATGCCCCTTTTTGGCTTTATTTCCCTTAGCAAATGGCCCATCTTTCCCCGGTGGAAACTGAAAATAAGTTGTGTCTTTGTCACCTAGAGGGCTGAAAAAGGTGGTTGCCCCATCCCTTATTCGGCCGGTACAATACCAAGCCCCATAAGTACCTCTCCATTTACAAGTTTGTTTGTAATGTTGGAGAATCAAGGTTTCATTTTTGCTTGACCAATATCCCTTAAACCCCTGGTTACGCCCTGTTTCATTAAGCCACACCCACAGGTCCTTTTCCTTGTCAAGGGGCTTACGTGTGAGAGTCCATTGACATTTGCTTTCTCCCACTTCGACCCCTCCTTTCTGGGTGCGATTCAAACAATATTGCCCTTTCGTTGGAAACTGAATTGGCTAGGTGCCACTGTCATCCCATGGATCGTCTGCGGCTTCGCTGTATTTGCTTACAATTTGGTCTGGGGTGAGAGGTGCGGATGTCCACGGCCAACTTGATAGCCCTAGGGGTCCGCCGCAAACCCAACAGTGGCTCAGATTGAAAGTTTGACTCACGGCTTTTGCTAATAGCACGAACTCATTGTTCTCAAAGGGGTTGTATGGAGGAGGGGAAGGTAGAGGGAGTGGTCGTTCATCACTTTCATGGAACTGTCCCTGAGTTAAAATGATCCAAAGTAGCAGGTGCATCGTGATCACATCGCCGCCCTTAAAAACAGAAACAGGAACAAAACTCGCTCCTTGGGTTAGAAGGAGGGAATAATCCATTTGGTGTGGATTTTGTTGGTTCTCCCACAGGTACCTTTCGCTCTCCATGTATGTTTGTTTAGGGGGGTATCTAATACCAGAGGCACAGCCCCCATGGTGGGAAGCTCAACCAGGACCGGCTGGCCACAGGAGTAAGACGATGCACTGGGGGAATTAGAGTTTTGAGAGACGGGTACCATGGTTGGGGCTTGTGGGCAAAAATGCTGCAATTTTTGGACACCCGTTTGTACCCCAGTGGTTACTGACATTGGCCACTGCCTCCCCCACCCGCTCAGCCCATCCCGGTTGGTGGGGTTTAGTAGGTCTCCTTTATTATTGCAGGTGAGTTGTCTGATGAACATCCACCCTCCGCCTCCCTCCTCACCCTGAGAGGGCGGAGGTTTTAGTTTCCCGCCGCTCTTTTTGTCCTTCTTAAACCCTTCCTCCCTGTCCAACGCTGGCACAGAAGGCGGGTTCAGTTTGGGAGGGGGTCCTTGCCTGGACCACCTCCGCACCAGGAGCTTTAACTTTTTGGTGGGGAGCCCATCCATTAGGTCTCGGGGCACACCCTTTTGCAGTCCCTTCTGCCACAATTCTTGTCGGAATGGGGGTTTCTCCCTTTTTGTTAGGTCAGGGCTTCTCCCTGAAAAAGCCAGCGATTTACTTGCCGGCCTCGCTGCCCGCTCGGCCCTGGTTTCTACCTGTTGGTAAGTCCTGCCTACTGGCCCATATTTCCTCCCATAGTTTATCAGTTCCTGGGCTATCTCCCCCCAGGTCCACACCTTCCTCCCCCACTGCCGCTGTTTGGGGGTTACCGTTCCCTCCAGGGCAGCTGCGATTCGCTCCTCGCGGGGCACGTTTTGAATTCTCCCCTGTAACTGGATCCCGATAGGTTTTAGCGAGTCAGGGAGTCCTCTTATTAGCGGCGTCAGCCGCTCGGGGTCTACAGGTAGCAACATTGGAGAGCTTAGATTTGGTTTCAGCTCCCGGTCGTACATCATTTGTAGGCAAGCCGCCTTTTGTACGTTTTCTAGTAGTTGCTTGACCAAGCCAGTTATAGCTAGGGGATCCCCCCTCTCCAATGGGTTCAGCCCCCCCGCCCAATATGCAGCCCTCTGGGTCAGAGACCATGGGGCTCTGCGATCGCCCGTTGTGAGAAAGACGCCAGGGCCCCAATACCCCTCTGCTTCCTTTTCCGATAGCATGATCCCGTCCCCCCCCGACAGGGATACCCTCCACACGTATTCGGTTTCGGACTCCCTTGCTGTTCTAGCAAAGTCCTTTCGAAGCTTAGCCAATTCGGTGGCGGTAAAAGGGATTTCTTTTGTTAGAACTTGGGGACGGCTGTCACTATCGTCCTCGTATATGTATTCCGTCTTTACCAGCGGGCACATATGGGGGCGGTTATCCACAGTCTCCCTTAATCGCTTTAGATCTTTCTGGGGGTAAATTTGGCGTACCCCTTTCTCTTCCAGCATTACCTCAGCCTCAGCGGGGGTGTCTACCTCCCTCAGGAGCTGAACCCTCAGCTCCTCCTTCAGAATCATATTCTGGCGCTTCTCCTCCTCTAGCGCCCGTTTGGTCTCTAGTAGTTGCTCTTGCAGCGGTGTTATTGCTGCTTGCAACGAAGCGGCCAGAGCCTCCGATGGACAGGGCGCTCGCTTCTTATCCTCCACCGCCGCTGCCAGACACGCTCCTAACACAGCACATACGATGGCTTTCCCTTTCCCTTTCTTTACTCTAGCTTCTCTATGTAAGACCGCTATTCGGTCCATAACACTTTGCAGTTGGAACCAGTGGTCCCGAGCCCAATCTTGTCCTGGGGGTGAGGGGCGAGAGCGGTACGTTTCTAAAAACTCATATAATCTCTCTGTCTCTTCACAAAAATCGCCTCCCTTTTGGGCGGCCATGTCCTACAAAGGGGAATTCGTCCCGGGAGGGTCAAACCTTAAAAAGACCAATTTTCCCCTATACGCTCCCAGGAGGCCAATCCGCACACTATTATGAGACAAAGACAAGCCTACAAAGGGGATATCGTCCTGAGGGGGTCACACCGTAGAATTCAAGCTTCCCCTATACTCCCCCAGGAGGCCAGACCATAAACTAGTATGAGACAGAGGAGAGCCTACAAAGGGGATATCATCCTGAGGGAGTCACAACATAAAATTCAAGTTTCCCCTATCCTCCCTCAGGAGCTCAAATCACAAAGTAGTGCGCGCGCTTCAGTGCAAAGGTCTCAACACCCACTCCTTCCTTACGCTTCGTTTGTCTCTGGCTGCTTCCCTCGCGGGAGAGCAGAACCGCGGATCGGAACTCCGCACTCGCTTCGTACTTATTCGTACGTCTCGTTCACACACAATCGCTCAGCACACCATAAGGTTGTATGACACTCTCATCTCAAGGGATCCTGTCCGTGACGCCAATTAAATGTCCTGATCCAATGTCGGGGGAGGTTTCAATATGATCCCAAGGACGAGATTAAGACGCTGGAATCCGTCAAATGTCATACAACCTTTCACTTTTATTCGAGGGGAGAAGAGAACGGAGGGAGGAGGGAGGGCAAGGGAGGAGGGGAAAAGAATAGGAGAGAGAGAAAGAGAAAGAAAGAGAAGGAAAAGGAGTTTATCGCCACCACCTCGAGTCCTGACGATCTTCTGCTGGGTCTCCGGTGGCCTCGGGCGTCGTCGGGGACCGAAGCGGGGGGTGGGGGGGAGGCTTGAGGGTGCAGGAACAGGAGGAGTGGTCTCTCACGCGCCGCCGCTGCCGCCCCGCCCGAAGGGCACGTGTGCTCCTTATATAGGGGCTCACGCATGCGCGGATCACAAATGCGTACGTGCAGCTCGCCACGGATGTGCCGTCCCCGCCTCTGCTCTTTTCGCGCCTTTTTGTCCCCGCCTCGGCTCTTTTCGCGCCTTTAGTCTGTGCGCAGGCGCACGAGGTTGTTTTTCTTAAAGCTGTGGAGAAGGTGGTCTTTTCGAAGCGCGACGCTGGATGGCGCTACGGCGGCAATGTCGAGACAAAAACCACATTTTTCTATCGGTCCTTTACAGCAAGCAATAGGATGAGAGGAAATGGCCTGAAGCTGCGCCAGGGGAAGTTTAGTTTGGATATTAGGAAAAACTTCTTCACCGAGAGGGTGGTCAAGCATTGGAAGAGGCTGCCCAGGGAAGTGGTTGAGTCTCCATCCCTGGAGGTATTTAAAAGAAGGGTAGACACGGTGCTTGAGGACATGGTTTAGTGGTGGACTTGGCAGTGCTAGGTTAACGGTTGGACTCGATGATCTTAAGGGTTTTTTCCAACCTTAATGATTCTATGATTCTGCAGAGGGAGGAGGCTGTTCAAGAGGCTGGCGACCTTGTTGTGGAATGGATCCTCAAGATGCACTCAAGGATGCTTTCAGTTTGCATGGTCTTTATTTGCCTGATCGAAACAGGACCTATATATTACCTGCTTTATGTCTGGAAATGTACATTTCTTCCAGGGCAGTGGTTACTTTTTAAGGTATGTGATACTTGGGAACCAGTGCAGCTCCCTGATTATTGGTGTATGAGGAGTATGGAAACAAGGACAAGTCACTATGCAGAGGTTGTTGCTGACCAACTCCCTTTTTAGCCTCATGTCTGTGATCAGCTGTTCACTCCTTGTATTAAATCATTACTGATTGAAGTCAGAGCACTTGATGGGTGGCAACACCAGTCTGTTGCCCATTATACTATAATGGAGCTAAATATGCAAAGTCTTTTTGTTGTGTACATGCTAAATTCCATGTTGTATTATTCACGTAACAATCTGTTTTCCGTTTGGGGATTTTTTGTGTTTTCTTTTTAATTTCTCAAACCATTTTCTGTATTTATGGCCTATCATAACTGCCTATTTTTTGCGAGTCAAATGATTCGTAAGTACTATTACTTTCAACACAGAGTAAATAGGAAACTTTAAAATGTGAGTAACTGACAATAATACAAAAGTCAAGGTGACTGTTTTGAAGCGACTCATGTCAGAAGAAAAACTTGGTTTGTTTTTTCCCCTGTAGCTTTAACTCAGTGTTTTGAGAGCAAGAATCACCATAAATCTCTGCATTCTCAGTGTATCACCACTAAGCAAAATACACAACTCCTTCTGGAGATAAACTGAGAAAGCTGTTCTCTAAGCATGATGCAGCAACCTGCTCTTGTGGGGTGAGGCTGTGTCCTGCTGCAAACACTTCTGAAAGGGGGGAAGGTTTTAGGGATGTTTTTGGAAGCTTTTTCACCTTCTGCCTTCTTCCTCCCCACTCTGTCTCTTTGAATTCCTTGTACCAGGCTAAAGCAGCTCTTACTTCGCACAGATGCAAAAATGTTGCATTCTCCTCTTCTTCACATGGACATCTAACCTCCATCCACATCATATCCAAGCAGCTAAGGCTTCGCATATTCTCACAACATTCCTTTGAAGAGGGAAGGAGCTTACCACTTTTACTATACACAAAGAAATGAAGCACAGAGCAAGGAAAGGCCACATCTAAAGTTAATTCAGAACCAAAGAGCGTGGTTTCACAGGACCCGTGATTTGGCTTACAACTGGTGTATTGCCCAAATGCATCCCTTTCCAACCCTCTTCCACTTCCATGCTGCTTTCCTTGAGCTGATGCCAAGTGCTCCTGTGGGTATGTTCAGCTAATTCAGTTCACAGATCGATCTAGAAATATACCCAAATAAGAAATAAAAATAAATCAAAATAGTCTATTGCCCACCTGACCACACCAAGCACTCAGCATGGCATAAGAGATGCTACAGGTACCAAGGGCTAATGGGCCAAGGGCTAGTAGGAGACTGTGACTTCTGCTTTGAGCAGTAGCATGGGGATTGTGAAGCTTTATTATCCAAAATGTGTTGTAGCAAAGATGAAGCTTTTCAATGGTACACCCAATCTTGAAGCAGGATCCTCTGTAATGTGCCAGAAAAAAGAGGTAGATGCTTCCATCCAGCACCCACGGAAACTAGCACAATGCGTACACTTGTTGTACACCATGAAGTGATGCCCATGTCAGGAAATAATTTATTTATGCCTAAACATATCTAAAATGATGCAGATTTGCATGCATAGACACAATTTTGATAAAATGAACAGGTCACATGCTGTTTTCTTTCTCTCATAGTCTTACTTCTGTAGCAACGCAAATTTAATCTGACTCAGACTTAGTGCAGATGGAGAGCTGTCAACTGTCCTGTAAATGAGAGCCTGCCTGTTCTTTGCATAAAATGCCACAGTTGATAATGTGAACTAAATATGTCTACCTCATCGTCACTACCCTACCCCCCTTCCAGGAGCCAGCAAGATTTCAGTTAGGGAAAGTCCAAGGAAGACAGATTTTGAAAATCCTGAAGACTGTCAAGTGAGACACTCTGAATGAATACAGGTATCACTGAGACATTTTATAAAGGTGGAAAGGGAAGACCAGCTCAGAAGAGAAATGCTACTCCTTCTCTGGCCCCATTTTGAAATGAGGCTGCCATAACTGTATTTCATGAGTCCTTATGCATTTTTGAAGAAGCCAGAGCTCACTCACCTTCCCACTCTTATTTAAACTCTAGCCCTATCTCAGGATGCCTCTAGACGGATATAAAAAGGCCTAAGAGAGCGTTGTTGATGGTAAAAGATTTGCTACCAGTATGCAACTAAATGGGGGATTCCAGGACACACTGAGTCTGAAGGGAAAATTAAAAGAAAATGGGGGAATCTTAAGTTCAGCATGAAGAACATTCTCAACATCTTCTCTCAACATGTTCAGTAGTCACCTGCTCCAACAGGGAGGGAGGACAGGAGAGTGATTCAAACTGAAGAGTAGTGTTGGCAGAAGAACAAATGGGTATCAACTGGCTATTACAAATCTTAGGCTGAATTTAGAAGATGGTTTCTAATTGTCAGAGAAAGAAGGTAATGGAATAGCTTTCCTAAGAGGTGAGGACAGAAAACTTAATGGCTGTAGGACAGAACTTAATGTAATTTATGATTGGGGTTATACGATTTTATTGCCTGACCCAAGAACTTCCTGCTAGTTTGTTACTCATTTTCACTGTCATAGTTACCTGTCAAAAACACAGGCATTCATGGGTTTCCCTGTTCAGTCATGTTAGCTGTGAATGGAATGGAAACTGTGAAACAGATCTGGCCAGATACTGCTATCCTTGGAGGTAATGATAAGTATTCATGGCAAAAAAGATGCTGTGTAGCCTCTCAGCTACACTTTACAGTATTTGGGCAACAGACACTAACAACCCATGCTGTGGACCACAGTGGGAAGGAATGGAAAAGTGAAACTGTGTTTGTGCTCAGCGTTCAAGACTGGTCCACAACAGCAGCAAGAGAAAACAAAGGTCTGTTTAACGTGGCTTATGTGTATTGACTATTGATCTTGCTGAAGGCAAGTGATTCTTCTTTACTGTCTCATGGCTGAATTCCCTCTTTGGGAAGCTATGGAGGAGCATAGGGTATATGCATATGTGCAGAGTCACTTTTCCTCAGTCTCTCAAGTAATCACATAATGCTTGAAATATCACCAAGAAGCAATTAATTTTGACAAACTTCTTACAGAATTTCTACTTTCTTTCTTTTTTTCTCATTAATACTCTTTTTTCCCTTCTTTTTAATCTTAGGATTTCCTGCCTTTCATTTCAGGTCATTCTAAATCAAAACCAGAGCTTTCTTTAGGCACTCTATCCTTATAGCATGAATCAGATTTCCTTTTCTGCTCTAACAAGACCATGGGAAGGTTTTGCTGAGAGAGAGAGACTTCATTAGCACAAAAGCAGAAATTTGCTTGTGCTGTAATGAAGCAGAAGATGCCGACATGTCTGAACATGGCGGAGCATTCGGTGTGCTTTTCTGCAATGTGACTACGCTGGAAGAATAGTTGTATCAGAAGAGGCAGCTAAACTGGCAGAAGATTCTTGACATGCATCTAAATTTCCAAAGCCATGTGGATGAATTGCAGTCTGGGTTCCATATAGTTACTGGGTCAAGGAAGAGAATAAATGGTCATATTCACTCTCATCGCTCCCGTTCATGCACTTCTCATGTTCCATCTCTTTATTGTTGCTTCCACCGGACATGAACTTTGTTCCTCCAGCACTAGGACCACATCTTTTTCTACTTCTGCTGCCTTGCAACTCACTGTGTGGGACATGACCCTACTGTGACGACTAGCAGAACAGAAAGTGGGGCAACACTGTCACCTTTATGCTTGTTTAGTGGTCAAGTCTTTTTGCTCTTTGTTAGGATAAGTACTCAGGAGTACTCAATCTAAAGGATGAGTACCTTCCTTAGAACAAGTCATATTTGGTTTTGTTTCCAAAACCATCAATGTGTTTTCTCAGAATATTACGAAATAGAATATTGCCTGACTTATGAAATCTGTATAGATACTCCACTGTATTGAAATAGTATGAATTAATGGCCTTAGGCACGTGGTAACTCTATCTTGGAAGTAGAGCAGATTCATCCAATACTCCAGATAAGCACCAAAACCTCCATAGGAGACCAGTTCTGTTTGAGAGTCATCAAGTGGAGAGAGAGAGAGACCTCCTGAAACAGCATTGTTAACCTGCTGTGTTGTAACAGAGGTTCAACATACTTTTGTGCCTGTGCTTCATTTGTTGTTTGTTCCATGCCTCTGGATGGGTATAAGTCGTTTGAGGCTCCTGAGTCTTCTCCAGCACTGTGTTAGAAGGCAGAGTCAATCCTCTTCTTTTTCTGATGTAAATGTTTACAGATATTTCAGAATTTAAGATGTCCAGTGGAATGACACCAGCAAAAAGTTATTCCCCACATGTATATTTAGCAAGGTCAGATAGTTAGGAAAATGTTATGTCTTTGTTGGACTAAGACATCACTGAAAACCAAAACCAGGATATTTTCGATATCTACATTCTTCCTTATAATTGCTTCCCAGAGAACAAAAATTCAAGCTTCAAAACCTTCACAAGCAATATACTTTGCAGATAGCTTCTTAAGAAAATAAGAGAGATGTAAGACCAAGAACACTGCAAATATGAACAAAAAATGTGGGTCAAAACATAAACACATGTTAAGTGGAGGCTGAGAAGAATAAATCCAATTAGTTTCATGTATCTTATACAAATTTCTTTTAGGCTCGGTTGAATTTGAGTTTACTGCAGCTCACTTTCTTCAGTGTCCTGCAGGCATTCTTTCCATATGGTCTGACAGATCAAGGTTGCTTCTACACAGTCAGGAAGTCTAAATTAGTATTTTACAGTATTTCCTGAAGTTTTGGGGATGATGTACCTGGGGAAAGTAAAAAAAAAAAAATTATGGTTTTTACTACCTAAGAAGGCAGACAGATGAGACTTGATCTCCTTTTTCATGAAACGGTAAGCATCTGCAAAGCTGTTTCTTCATACCAGCCCAAAGTATCATGAAAACTGTGCTTTGTGGCACAAAGAGAACTTGGCAGACAGAGTAAAAATGCATGTTAAGTTTTTTCCCAGCACATCAAGATCTGGAAATGCAATTTAAAATATAGTGCCTATGCATTTTATGAGATTCACACTTCTTTTTTTAACTTAAAATTTCTAATTCCCATATGTGTCTGATCCTAAGCATGATAACTTGACTTCGTAAGGCATGCCGGCTAAGGACTTACTGGGGAGGACACTTCAGCATCACATGATGCAGTCATGGGTGCTTTCAGTGTTTCTTTCTCTTCCTCTAATTAGAGTGAGACCTCTTCTGCTTCAGAAATGTAGAATTTTTAAGGTACTTCAAGTCAAAGGAGCTATACATACCACAGAAGTTGTTCAAGGACCTTCAGCCACTGGGACCTGTTGCTGGATGAATACCATTGTAACACTCCTCAGGCAATCAGTTTAATTAAATTTACTTGTGCTCTGTTCCATCTTTCTTGTTTTCTGCATTCTCTAAATATTCCCAGTTTCCTCTGGGTAAGCAACATTTTCAAGTATTTTGGTCAGATGACTAGACAACTAAGATAGACTTCACCTTTTACAAGTAGAATTTTCCAAAGTCCCTACTGCCATCAGTAAATTGCATACATTGCTCAATTTCTTCTGGGTTCAATACCAGATACAGAGTCTTAGAATCATATTATAATATATTCAAAAAATAATTTCCTAAAAGTGGTAGCAGTAGGAAGTTTATTTGAAAAAATAGTGTGATTATTGTGCTCACATTAGGAAGCTCCTATAGAATTACAGTTTATACGTCATTTATACAGAGGTTGTACATAATAAGTTGAGACACACATGAAGAGGGAGAGGATTCAGCAGAGAAATTCCCTATTTTTAGGCAAGAATACACAGATGAGGATTTTAAGAGGTAGCCTGTGTTACCCATGAAAAGTATCATTTTGAGATATTTGTTGAAGTTTGGCCTGAACATTGCAATTCATTATTTAGCACTATTTAATAGTGACAATAATTGAATGAAGTACTGTGATCACAGTTTCCACAAAACACTGAATCATCTCCATTGGAAAACAGTAAGATGTTTGGCCAACGTGTTCTTGCATGGTAAATATCTTTTCATTGTCTTGAGGTAGATTTACAAAAAAGCTTTGGGAAAAATATATTTTAAAGTTTTTCAGCCACACAGACAGCTTTTTGTTTCCTTAGGTTCTTAAATAAATTTATAGGTATGACACTGGAGGCTACCAGATCTTTTGAGGCAGAAACCCCTACATTTTGTCTCTTTATTTATAAGTTTTCAAGGCCAGACAGTCCCATTAGATAATCTGTTCTAACCTCTTGTGAAGAAATACAATTTAAGAGGCAGGGTAAGTACATTTGTAACAATGACAAGACGGTACTGTCAGACAGATAATAATTTCTCTTATTTCAAATACTTGCATCTCTTTAATTTTCAAATATTGCATGGTAAAGAATTAGAATGGATTTTCAGCTAAAAATTACAAAGTGGAAAATGAAAACAAGAAATACTGAATAGGGACAGTATTTTCTTCCCTGCATTTGCAACTTAAATGACAACTGAATAGGACAAGCAGACGCGTGCAGATGAGATGTGAAAGGAATAATTACAATTTAAAATGTTAGGCTGTGAGTTGTTTTTTTTTTTCCTCGCTGTAACAGTCAAATTCAGTTTGCTGGTAACACTTCTTGTGATACTTCATATCTCAGTTCCAGATGTAGAAAGGGCAAATTAGTTGTGTCATGCAGGCCTTTCTGTGCACACTGTGATAGGACTAGGGTGAGCACACGGTGGTGGTGGGACAGACAGACTGCTTTTGCTCAAGACACAGCACAGTGTGTGCTCAGGTCTGCCATGCAAGAGGAGAAAGGGAGAGAAGAAGGGAGAGGTGAGATGGCTGATCTCTCCACAGGCTGTGTGCCTTGAAACAATAAGGACGTTGTAAACAAAGAAGAAGAGGCATTTATAGGTGCTGGGGACAGGTCAGGACAAGCCGTGTGTATGCAGAGTTCCTCTGTTCATAACTGTGAGATGGGGTCATACCTTTAATTTAAAGTCTCTCGTTGGTTCCTACAATAGACATTTATCTAATTTCTTTATTGGGAAAACAACGACTCAAGCCAATCGGTAGTTACTATACTATACTAATAGATAATATATATATGCGATATACTAATATGTAAAAATAATATATTTTTTTATATGTGCACACTATACTAATATATAATATAATAGGTAGTTACTATACTATATCTACCAGATGTAGAGGATTACTGTTTCTCTGTCTTACCTCACTTAAACTTAAACCAGCACTTATATTGTTAAATAATAGTGATAATTCTATTAACAACAACAGTAATAATAAAATTAAAGCCCTTCTTCATCTGGATTTAAGAGATTATTTTGGTCCCAAAGAGAATTTTCTGTTTTGTTAATTTTTATGCTATCTAGAAAGTGGACTTTTTCAATCAGAAACAATATAATTTTTTTTCATCCACTAAAAATAACATGGAATTTTACTTAGAAAAGGGGAAAGTCAGTAGTTTTTGTCCTGGAAAAAACATTTGACAGCAGCATTTCCATCTGTAAAGTTGTACGCCTGCTTTAGAGAACCTGCAACTGAGATAACGTAACAGAAAGCAGCACGTTTCAATTTCTATTTCGCAAGTTTAAGTAATTGATGCAAAGGAAAAGATAAAATAGAAAAAAAATAGGAACTCATTTTACCATTGAGTTACACAGTGGGAAATTTAATTACTCACAGCTGCCACTACTCTGTGTGAAAATTAACCCCTTCCTTTCTTGCCAGGATAAACTCATTGAGTGTGTTTCATGCTTCTTTCAGCACGAGGCTTATACAGGACTGGGCTATGAGAGGTACCTGCCTTTTTTAGCCGAGATGTGCTAACTTTGCTTTTTTCATTGCTGGATAGCTGCATTTGAGGCTATGTTGCATTTTCCACCGTAAAAGTATCTTAGCATACTGGTTTCATTTTTTAAATTTTTAACATTTTATTTAGTCTCTGTGTGTGACTATCAAAGATGAAAACAGAATAATCATGTGAATTGCATGATTAGTGAGTCAGAATGGAGTGCATCATGGTGTCAGACAAAATGATAGCTGCTTTCAGTGAGGTCTCAGAAGTTAAAAAAGGGAGCAAATGTCTGACTTGCCACAACAGGAGAGTGCAGCTACAATGGAGATAGGGAACTGTCAGAAACAAAATGGGAGCACAAGGAAGATGAATGTTAACATAAAAGCTGTCACAGAGGCAGCCCAATTGAAGCACACTCAGACCGGTTTGTAGAGACACAAGCGATGCCAATAGTGAAACTAGTGCCACGAGCTGACTGAAGCCATAGTAATCTGTATTCCAGAGACTTTTAAGGTCAAGGGCTTCTGAAAATTGTGTTGTGTTTTGCTGTAAATCTGATGTTTAGTGGTACTGTGTGATGAAATATTTCTCCTTTAAAAGGGACTTTGATTTGATTTTATGCTCTCTAATTAAAGTTATCAACAACAGATTAGCAGAAAGAAAGAAAGAAGGAAAGAAAAGTGCATGGAGTTTAAGACTCAAAGATGCTCTCTACTGATCACCAAAAATGCAACTAACAAAAACATACAGTGTTTCATTAAGGTTTCTATGAAACTGACAGCCTGTTTTGCTATGTTAAACTCACAGTTTGCAATCAACGTTTGGCCTATTATTTTCAGTTAAGTAAATATGAAATTAAGAAGTCAGCGAGAATCTCCTGTATCAGATAGCACTTGGGATGTTGGCTTTAATGCTGATAATTTGGGGTTGTCTCTGCCGAAGGCAATAAATTAAATCTTAACTGACTGCAAGATTCTGAATAATAAATTCTGAATTCCTTAAATGGCCTTCATCAGCATTTTTATGGTTAAGAGTGTTCTTGGAATAACTCTACTGCTGCTTCATTTGTCAGACACATGATGCTATGTGTTCCAGGCAGTAGCTCATATCAGGGTTAATCTACACACTTTATCATGGACAATTTATAAATTTTCCCTTTCATTTGGAAATGTGCAAGTTTTTATGTGCATCTGTTGTTTTCCAGCCTCCTGTAAAAGCCTGTTTTTCCACCTCTGGATGCTCTGGACTTCTCATCAGAAGGTAGTACTTGTCTATAACATGGTCTTGGTTTACCTCTGAATGGTTTCATGGGAAAAGGAGGTAAAAGGGAAGATCATGTGGAAAGCAGACTAGTGAGCCTCATGCTTATGAAGACTTCTATAGGACTGTTCTCAGCAGGGTTTGGCATGATGCTTTGCAACAAGATGGAAACAGGGGATTCACTTGGCAGATTCAGTAATACATTCAAAACATTGATCAGTTGTTATTTAACTGAAGTCTCTTGAAGTCTGTTTACTTAAGTTAAAATGCAGACCACATTTTCTTTCACGTGTTTGTATTTTTATAGTCTGAAAGACATCATACAGTCAAATTACTAATATTCCCATTGAAAACATATATTGCTTTTCTCTATGCACCACACTTTTTTGTATATGTTAATGTGTTTGTAATGCAAGATAACAAATGTCTCTAAGGTGTGAACACAGTTGAGTACAGCAAATGTTACAACATTGAATACGAACAAACAGTATTACAAAGATCATTATGAAAATTAATAACTCATAAAGAATTTGTTTTGCCCAAGTTCCTAAATGTGGTACCCAGAAGGTAAGCGAAGACCATGCTTCTTGGAATCCTGCTGAAGTATTACCCAATTGTACTTTATGCATTAATTTCACTTGTTTCCACAACTTCTGGACATCGGCTGAAATCCTCCCACTCTGGTAATAAGCACAGCAAATGTTAGTAACTTCACCCATAACCAACAGGGGTAAAACCCCTTATTAACAGTCTCAGATGGTCTGATTGACTAGGCATCTGGGGAGTCCCACATCCAAGTAGCCCTGGAAAGGAAACAGAAATGACACGAATTCATAACTCCTTTGTCCACTGGAAATTCAAATGGTTTCAGTCTCCAAAGTAGCGATTGTGGTAGATTTTTCCATCGCTGGTCATTGTTCATCTTCTAAATGATCCTTGGGTAGCCATTTATTGTGTGAGTGGTGGATCCAGGCTTCCTTTCCTGTAACTTTTATATCAAAATAAGAACTTAATAAGACAGTATATGGCCCCTCCCACCTGGGTTCCAGTTTAGATTTACAGGAAAATACTTTTATTAAAATTTTATCCCCAGGCTGCAAATCATGTGCCTGTATCTCTGGAGGGGTGGCTTGGTACCACTGAGCATGATCCCTTTTAATTTTGAAACTTTCTTTTAAATGTTTTTGTATCCCTAATACAAATTTGGTATCTCATTCATGTCCGTCTAAGAGGCTGGTCCTAGTGGGGACAAAGGTCCCAGGTACAGCTAAACGTTTGCCAAACACTTTCTGCTGGTGACAACCCTAGAGGTTGGTGAGGGGTATTTCCAATATCCTAATATCCCATAGTACTATTCCTAAAACTTCAGGCCATTTCAAACCTACCTGACTACAAGTTTAAGTAATTTTATTTTTAAGTAAAAGCTTCTACCCATCCTGAGAGTTGATCCATGATTACCAGCAGGTGCTTAAGTCTGGTCACGGGAGGCATGGCAGCATAATCAATTTGCAGTCTTTGGAATGTGAAATCCCATGGTTATTCTCCAACCCCCAACATGTGGGACAAGAACTCACAATCCTTTTTACTGCCATATCTATTCCTGGAGATGCCCACATTCTCTCCATCATGATGCAGCTCACCATTGGAGGGAACAGACAGTAAAGTTGCTGGATTCAAAACATTACATCTTTTTAAAGTAATATTATCTGCATTCAATATTTTTAATTCAAAGTGATGTGCTTTCTGTGGGGACAATGCTTGTGTAGCATGTTGCTTAAGAATCAGTTCTACTTCATGCGGGACATACACGGTTGTTGGGTTACGCAGAACTAATGGTCTGCTCCTTTTTATGATAGTTGCTGTTGCTGCTATCGCTTTAACACAGGAATTTTTCAGTTGAGTTGAGTAATAAGCCACAGGGCGGCGGTGTGAACCTAGCTTTTGGGTAAGGACTCCGCTGGTTACTCCTTTGTTCTCACGCAGAAATGGTTCAAAGGACTGGGAGTAATCCGGCAATCCCAGTGCCGGAGCAGAAATTAAAGCTCCTTTTATAGCTTGGAAAGCCTGTTCTCTCTCTGGACCTCAGTGTATAGGCTCCACATCCTCTGCCTTTGTAGCTTTTGTCAATGGCTTAAACTCCTCTAGCACCGGCGTCCCTGGTATGCGGTATCCTACAGCACCTAAAGTCTTTGCAGTTGTTTCTTTGTTACCTGTCGAGCCGAAACTTAGAAACAGATGCACAGTGACCTTTTTCTGCTAAAGCAGTACATAGACAAATAGTATCTTTCAAGCAATCTTCATATGTCTTGCTGGCCAGTAACAAATCATCTACATATTGTACAAGTGTAGAACCTCCAGGTAATATAATAGCTGTCAAATTTTCTCCTTGCCATCCTGCCATGTGATCCTTAAAATGGTTGTAGATATCAGAGGTGGCTTGGTCCACAAACACACTTGCTGTCAATTCATTATTAAAATTCTGGAGAGTCATTCTGCTTTATGTCAACAAAACCTGTTGTAATCTTCCTCAGTAGTCACTGGGGTGTTCCTCTGGCCTCTGTGTACATTGCTGTACTTTAGTTTTATCTCCTCACGAACTCTAATCACATTTATCACATTTCTAACCACTCTTTGGCAATTATCTCTATCTGTTTGATTATTATAATCAACCTGAGGCCAGGCAGTCCAATTTTCCCCTGCCTGTAGGGCTAATTCCATATTCTTTTCAATTATCTTATCTTTCTGTCTGGATGGAACAACTCTCTCAATAACAGGTTAACATTGGTCCAGGATGGATTACATTCCAAATAAATATTGGAAAATAATGATGCACATGGACCCACATCTTCCCTTAACCAGAACATTTCATTTCCCCACATAACCAGATCCCTGGGATTCCAGGGGTGATGGGTGTATACATGTAACACTGGAGGTGGGGGAAGAACATTTTACACACATACACACACACACACACACCCCCTCTGCAGAGACAATGGTGGTGGAGGAATTAACAAGTGATACAGAGGAAGAAGCATAGGGTGGTGCAGAGACTGGCTTTGCAGGTGCCTCTGTTAAATTACTCACAATTACTGCAGTTAAAGTTCTTCCTCAAGGATTTTGTACTTGTTTTCTACCATCCTCTTTATGGTGGTCAGATGCCCAATTATCCCATACATACCAATAATCCATTTGCTGAGGTTTTTCATCTTCTAAATTACTCCAGAGGGTAGCCCATTTCTTTGATTCAAAGGATCCTTTGCAGGACCATACCCCCACTCCTCTAAGTACTGGCCAGTCTTATACAATGCTATTTCTCATTTTTCTGATAGACCTGCAGTGCCATCTGTTTTCCTCCAATTTTCTAGTACCTTGGCTAAGGGCGTCCCCTTCCCTATGTTGGGTACATTCCCCATATCTGTATGCCAAATTTGTGTGCCTTACACTGATCAGGCCATGCACACCTCTTCTAGCACACTTCCAAGACGGTAATTGAATCCATTCAGACCAAAAATACTTAGAGCACCGTTCCGAGGTGGGACTCAACCCCACTTGGACTCAGAATACTTAGAGCACACTTCTGAGGTGGGACTCGAAACCACTTGGACTTCTGAGGTGGGACTCGAACCCACTTGGACCCAGAATACTGGTATTCAGTAACAGAATTTTAACATGCGCCAATGCTTAGAATTTAGTAGCAGAATTTTAACATATGCCAATATTTAGAATTTAGCAGTGGAATTTTAAGACTCACTGGCCAGCACCTCCTGTCTCCGAAGTTCCCAGGTAACTCACCCAATACTTGCAATTTGATGATTGGAGATAAGAGAATCCGATGTCCAGTGGTGGTTGCCTAGAGTCCCATCTGGGTCACCAAACTGTTATGGAAATTACACATGCCAGTCACCATAAGAGGGTTTGACTCTAGGTTTCCACTGAGCCAGCAAGCTGAAAGATAGATTCCTCTATAAAAGTACTTTTTATTAATAGTGCTACAGCTTGAGCTGGGTGCCTCCGAAGAGGGAACCCAAACAAAGAAATCCCTGGGCAATTATACCCTTACAATCTAAGTTCCCTAACCCTCATGTGACAGTTCAGACCAATAGTAACATTAAGGTCTGGGGTCTTTTTGGTTTTTATTGGTTTGACAACAAATAAAGTTTTTATAAATATGTTAGTGACAAAAGAAGGGCCAGGGAGAATCTCCATCCTTTGTTGGATGCGGAGGGAAACACTGCCACGAAGGATGAGGAGAAGGCTGAGGTACTTAATGCCTTCTTTGCCTCAGTCTTTAATAGTCAGACTAGTCATCCTTGGGTTTTTCAGGCCCCTGAGCTGGGAGATGGAGATAGGATGCAGAGTGAAGTCCCAGTTGTCGAAGAGGTGGCAGTCACTGACCTGCTCCTCCACCTGGATGCGCACAAGTCTATGGGGCCAGATGGGATCCACCTGAGGATACTGAGGGAGCTGGCAGAGGATCTTGCCAAGCCACTTTCCATTATTTATCAGCAGTCCTGGTCAACTGGGGAGGTCCCAGATGACTGGAAGTTAGCAAACGTGACGCCCCTCTACAAGAAGGGTCGGAAGGAGGATCCTGGGAACTACAGGCCTGTCAGCCTGACCTCGGTGCTGGGGAAGGTGATGGAGCAGGTCATCTTGAGTGCCATTATGCAGCAAGTGTGGGACAGCTGAGGGATCAGGTCCAGCCAGCATGGGTTTATGAAAGGGAGGTCCTGCTTCACTAACCTGGTCTCCTTCTATGACAAGGTGACCCACTTAGTGGATGAGGGGAAGTCTGTGGATGTTGTCTACTTGGACTTTAGTAAGGCCTTTGACACTGTCTCCCACAGCATTCTCCTGGGGAAGCTGCCTGCTCACGGCTTGGATGGGTGCACTCTGCGCTGGGTTAAAAACTGGCTGGACGGCCGAGCCCAGAGAGTGGTGGTGGTGAATGGAGTCAAATCCAGTTGGCGGCCGGTCATAAGTGGTGTTCCCTAGGGCTCAGTACTGGGGCCAGTCCTGTTCAATATCTTCATTGATGATCTGGATGAGGGGATTGAGTGCACCCTCAGTAAGTTTGCAGATGACACCAAGTTGGGTGGAAGTGTCAATCTGCTGGAGGGCAGGAAGGCCCTGCAGAGGGACCTGGACAGGCTGGATCGATGGGCTGGGGCCAACTGGATGAGATTCAACAAGGCTAAGTCCTGCACTTGGGTCACAACAACTCCATGCAATGCTACAGGCTGGGGGAGGAGTGACTGGAGAGCTGTCTGGCAGAAAAGGACCTGGGGGTGTTGGTCAACAGCCGGCTGAACATGAGCCAGCAGTGTGCCCAGGTGGCCAAGAAGGCCAATGGCATTCTGGCCTGTATCAAGAATAGTGTGGCCAGCAGGACCAGGGAGGTGATAGTGCCCCTGTACTTGACACTGGTGAGGCCGCACCTCGAGTACTGTGTTCAGTTTTGGGCCCCTCACTACAAGAAGGACATTGAGGTGCTGGAGCGTGTCCAGAGGAGGGCAACAAAGTTGGTGAAGGGTCTAGAGAACAAGTCTTATGAGGAGCGGCTGAGGGAGCTGGGGTTGTTTAGCCTGGAGAAGAGGAGGCTGAGGGGAGACCTTATTGCTCTCTACAACTACCTGAAAGGAGGTTGTAGCGAGGTGGGGGTCGGTCTCTTCTCCCTAGTAACGAGTGATAGGATGAGAGGAAACGGCCTGAAGCTGCGCCAGGGGAGGTTTAGGTTAGACATTAGGAAAAACTTCTTCACCGAGAGGGTGGTCAAGCATTGGAAGAGGCTGCCCAGGGAAGTGGTTGAGTCTCCATCCCTGGAGGTATTTAAAAGAAGGGTAGACGCGGTGCTTGAGGACATGGTTTAGTGGTGGACTTGGCATTGCTAGGTTAACGGTTGGACTCGATGATCTTAAGGGTCTTTTCCAACCTTGACGATTCTATGATTCTGTGATTCTATGACTTGTTCACTGTTTCGTTACTAAGTGGTTGTTAAGTGTTCGTCTTCTCATACAATATAGAGTGGTTCTATATCATGTTTCACATTCTCTTAAGCTGGTTTCGGCTAGTTCTGTGGTTAGCTTTTTGGCATGTTGTAATACGGTTGTTTCAGTTCATGTACCATGGTCTATATGCTTTGTCTACTCTAGCAATTAATGTTTAAGCTGCTACCTTTCTACAGCAATAGTTTGTGGCCTAAGGCTTAGCTTCTAGTACTAAGCAAGGCTATTGATCCTAACAATTCTTAACAGTTAGATTATTGTACTGTTACTTCTTCCAATCAAGAAACCCAAAGGTGGAACAAATTCCACACTTATTACACAGCAGTATGAGAATAGACAGGGACAGAATAAAAAATCCAATTGACTTTCCTTTCCCTTGTCCTATCAACAGGGATCAAATATCATCAACAATCATTAGAGCTTAAGAAATTACTTACTCAAAACAAAGGTAGAGAGTGTCCAAATGTTAAGATTTTCTCCTTTCATGTGCAAACAGGAATAGCTAAAATAATGTTTTATTCATCAGGATTTTCAGGTGCATTTGTCAATTAGTTATAACATTTCAGTAAATATGAAGGGGATTTTTGAGTCTACTAATTTGGTATTCTGGCAGGTGCTGCATACGTCCCTTTATTATTTTACAAGAAACCACAATATCTCTCAGCTGACTGGGAGATCAGTTAACAATAGGTGTTCTCCAGAGCAGGGACATATGGCACACTTTGCAGCCTCATTGCCTCCATGGAGCTCCACAGAGTAGCTCTGTCAGGAACAGCCTGGGACCTGGTCCTTGTTAGTCTGGTATTGAGTTACTGAAGGGAGGGTGCAAGGAAGATGGAGCCTGTCTCTTTTCAGAGGTGCCCAGTGACAGGACAAGAGGCAATGGGCACAAACTGAAACACAGGAGGTTCTTCCCTCTGACCATCAGGAAACAGTTTTTCACTGTGAGGGTGACCAAGCACTGGAACAGATTGCTCAGAGAGTCTCCCTCCTTTGAGATACTCAAAAGCCATCTGGATATGGTCCTGGGCAACTGCCTCTAGGTGGCCCTACTTGAGCAGGGGGTTTGGACCAGGTGACCTCCAGAGATCCTTTCCAACCTCAACTACTTTAGACTATCAGGAGTGCAGATCCTATTACTGGTTTTGCAAAAGTTCTTCATAATAATTGCTGTGTCTCAGTAAAGTGGAAATACTAGTATTTCCTTTGTCAAGAACACAGCTGAAAAGTAATTTAATAATAGTAATTATAGATAATCTAAAAGACATTGAACTAACTCCTTAAACCTAGATCTAGCAAGTGGCTTCAGCAAGTGCGTAACCTGAAGTACTATAGCAGTCCCGAAGAGATCATCTGGATAAGTAACATTCAGTCTTCTTGAATTGAGGAAATATTTTAAAAATGCAACTGGGCAACAGTAAAGAAAGCCCTTGCTTTAATTTTTATGGTGCATATTACTACTTTCTAAAATAGACATCTTCTTTTCTGTCAACAAAACCATAAGAGTTTCAGTCCACAAAATATTAAGCCTTACCACATAAGAGAAAATGCTGGGCTTGATGTTCATCAGTCTCTTTCACTGGTTAATGAGCAAAAGCAAAAGCTACGCTTTTCTCTTTCTTTACGTACGTGTAACTACTTCTTAAGCTTTTTTAACAAATATTCATGCCATTTACATCAATGTTTATGCCTATACTGTGTTCACACCCAATAGTTAAAAAAAAGTACAATTTAGAAATTTTAGGCTTTTAAGAGACTGGAATGGCCTTATCCTTTGCTTTGAGTTGTCAGATAGATACTGAATAGCACGTGCTGTTCTTTTCTTACAATCTGTTTTATCAGTTAAGCTAAACACCATAAAAATATTGAAGGCTTTGTTAATGAGATCATCTAGGCTGATGTTTGCTAATGACCAAAGAAAGTGAGCAGTAATCTCCAACCTCTACATCACATCCTTAATTTTATTTGAACAAGATTGTGCTTAGTCTAGAACACACGAGGACAGCACCGAAAGTTTCTTACAAGATTGTTTTGGCCATTGTGTGGAGCATAGTCAGGTCTTAAAGGAAGCTAGCCCTATTAGTTGGCTGCAGGTTTCAAAACTTTGATGTGATAAGGTTAATCGCATTTTGCCATGGCGTCCACTGAGAACATTCCACATTTTACATTTCCAAAGTCCCTGAAAAAATAGAAATCTGGTAGTGTATGAAGTTATGCATGTATGTGACAAGACTGGGGGTTTAGCCATTGCTTTTTTCAGCAGGTAGATTTATTGCTCTGTGAGAGACATTTAAAACTTAGTTTGAGCTCAAGATATTACATGGGCTTAAAAAAAATATTTTCAAGCTTTGTAGATAAAATGACATCATTTAATGTTATCTCTGCTGTAAAACTACTTGCGTGCTTGTGTGACAATTACGAAGTCTGCTTAGTACCCTAATGTTGTACCTGACACTTTGGTAAAATATATTCACTGTGGACTCACCTCCTCTGGGTTATTATTCAGCACCTGCAACGTTCTTTGTGGGAAGTTGCACAGTTAAAATATTAGAAAATATGGTATTTGAAGTCAATATTAATTATCAGTAAGTTGCAGTATCCTGCATAGTTTACAATGTTCAGGACGAAACATCTTTCCATTAAACAGGAGGAACTGCTGTAACTGAACTGGTGAAAAAAAAAAAAATCTGATAATCCTTTATAAACAAACCAAGTTTTATATAGAGAGGTGAAGTTAGGGCTAGGACTTAAGGTTAGGGTTAGGGTTTAATTTTCGTGCTTAGGGTAAGCGTTCAGATTTAGGCTTAGGCTTAGGTTTTAGGATTAAGGTCAGTCTTAGGCTTAGGGTTTATGGTTACGGTTTAGAATAAGGGTAAAGGTTATGTTTAGGGCTAGGATTAGGGTTAGGATAAAGTTTTAGAGTTAAGATGTAGGGATAGGTTTAGGGGTTTAGGGCTAGGTTTTAGGGTTTGGGTTAGAGTTTCAGTTTTCAGTTAGGGTTAGGATTAGGGCTGGAGTTTAGGGTTATGGTTATGGTTACTGTCAAGGTTCAGGTTTGGATTTAGGGCAAGGCTTATCTTTACAGTTATGCTAGTATTTAGGACTAAGGTTAGGTTTCTCCCTCTGTTTCCTATTCATTCTATTTCTTTATAAAGGAAAAATTCAGTAATCTATTCTGGGCAATTTCTTGAAACATTTTGAAGGTGATTATCAAAAGGCACACCAGGGCATTAGATGTATGCCCATTATTTAAGTCTGAGCTCCAAATATCTGATTTCCAACATTTCTATAACTCTGGAAAACCTCCTGTTAATGCATGAGTCTTCAAATATCTGGTCCTGAAATGTTCACATACATCTCAGCTTTCTTCCCAGCGTAGTAGAACCCAATTCAGAAGAAAGAAAACATGACCCTCCCTAAAAAAAATAGATGATATCAATTCCACAATTTGATTGTCTTCTTCAGCCTATTCCTCTTTTCTGTTCCTCAGTCTCTCTTCATTTATTCCACCGTAATGTAACACAGACAACAGTGCCATTGTATGATAAGGTTATCTCGAGACTGGAAGAATAACCCAGAGAAACTTGCAAGGTACTGAAACACAACTGTGTATATCCATAAAGTCTTCTCTGGTATCATTTTGTCCCATGTCAACTAGCAGTCTTTAAAATAATTCCTGGAAATGGATTGAGCACAAATGCTCTCAAGAGACAATTTGCACAAACTGGTTTGTATATGGTTACCCTCTTTTGGAGGCTAAGAAAGTTTGCTAGCATAGACGTGATCTGTTCAATGCCAGATAGCCTCTGTGGCCAGAAATTTCCAGAGGTATGGTTAGTGTAGAAGTAAAGCCATAATCTCAGTGGCCTTAGCAAATATGAGTGTCATTTGAGGGAATAAATTACATCGTATTCTAAGTCCTTTGAACAATTTATTTTGGGAAACCTCAGCATCTTGTACACAATATTCTTCAGTACTATAACAACATTGCTTGTTTACAGTACAGTGTAAGTGAAAACCTGAATTCAGAATGGGAGACACTGTGTTTGCATGTGTGTACACTGAGTAGGGTAGCTCCTGTCCTGCCCAAAGTCAGGCTCTATCCTTTTATTTTTTTAAATAAACCACAGTAAATTAACATTTTTTTCCCAAGCTGCTGTAATAGTAGCATGGTCTTCTTATAGACCTATTCTTAGTTTTTCATTGTTCAGTCTACATCCATGGCTTATGCATTACTGACTTCTGCAGCAATGAGATTGAGGAGTTCTGAACTAAGACTAATCTTTCTGGCTGCAAGACCACCTGAGGTGCTCAGCCACCAAACCATCTTCTTTACAAAACCAGAGGAAGAAGTGTCTATATATGCACCATCCAATCACTTCCAGCTATGATGCACAAACACTGAAGTGTTCTTGTATTGAACCAAACCTGAATGTCACATTTACTATAAAGCCTCCTCTAGATCATGTGACTTAGTCACCCAATCTGTCTGATGTAGCCAGAGCTTATGCATTATGATTGTTCAAGATGTGCCTATGAAACCATCTGCAATTGTCACTTTCTGAAATTATTAGTGGTTTGCTCATCTGCCCATATGCTCATGGGCATCTTGGCAGGATCTATGTTCCTATATTACTTCCATGTTCTTTGATCAAAAAGACATTAATCAGCATTCTGAGAGAATAAGACTAGATTAATAATAACTTAGTGCCTAAATGGGTTTGCCTTTATTAACTCTATAATTGCTTCATTTTCTCTATGTGACTGTTCATGGCCCACTTCCTAATGATCTGCACCATTCATAAGACTGTTATGTCATCTTTTGAAGCACAGCAACAAGTGCTGTTTTATACATACCCCATGCTACCCTGGGTATTCTTCCAGTCTTTACAGAGGAGCCAGAGTGACTCATGTGATCCCTGACCACTGACTGCTGTCACAAGACTGCAGATGGTGGAAGATCAGAAGTTTTTCTTGGGAGAATTTCCAAGTAAATAATTAGTCCTGCTTTTCCAAAAAACCCTGGATTTGCATACAAAAACCCCATAATTGCTCCTTATTTCTTGAGCAAGACTGAGCAACTCAAAGGTCTAGCAGATCCTTCTTGTTCTTAACGGGTAACTAAGAAAGTGAGCGCAAAATGTCTTCTAGGTGTAAAGATTTATATCCATGCCAAGATTCACTGTACAGGGGCATAATGTGTATACATGTTTAGCAGCAAGTGTAAGTAATTTGGAAGAGTGCAAGTAGATACTTTCTAAATCCTGGTGGCATCTCTGTTATTGTTTTGTTTGGCTCATATCACTATAAATTCAATGCACACGGAACCGTGAAGTTACAGTTCTAACAGAATTTCCTCGTTGTTCTTTTTTCCACTGAATACCCTACTCATCACAGCCATCGCCAGTCTTCTCCTGGTTAACTTATACTAAATTCTCCTTCATAGATGCATTTAAACAAATAAATTATTTGTTTAGGCTGCTTTTTTTTTTTTTATTTAGTTAAAAATCAAAGCAAAATCAGAAATTCAGATACCCCAAAAGCAACTCCAAAGACTTGTAAACACCACTCAGAAGACCAGGACTGTGCTCATATAATCTAAACATATAATAAATTGGATTATGAGATGTTATTACAAATATCACAGATCTGCTCATGCTGTTAACTGTGCCTGAGAAAACAGTCCAAAAATAAGCCCATTAAGTAAGTGGGATTCTGGCAGCAGTGCATTATTGAGATCAAGAAATTTTGATTTGTTTATTTTCAATTTTGCCAAAGCCTATTTTCAACATCACTACCTCATTCTCCATTGTAAGACACTCTGGTGCAGCTGAATCAGTTCAGCATTGCTGGGTCACACACAGTTTAGTTCCTGTGAACAGCGGAAAGCCATTGTAGGGCGTTTCTTCACTGAAAAGCAGAGGATGAAATAGTACAAGTTTTAAAATGAAGATACAGTTGTGAAGACCCATCAAAAATACCCCAATTCCTTCTTGTTTATCGCATCTTATTTTTCAGAGTTTTTCAGCCTAACTTGACTACTCAGTACAAAACAGTTTGTAGAATGACTGTAACTGCTACTTGTATCACAACCTAAATACAGTGATATTCCAGTACCTTACTTTGAATGTTCATGCTCCTTTATTTCAGTTCCCACTGGTTGCTACAGCCTTACTGTGGAAGGCTAGATGTGGTATGGAGCTAAAATTAGAAGGAAAGAAAGGGTTTCTATGGAGCTTGAAAAACACTATGTAATACAGTAAATCCTGATAAATCAATATCAGGTCTTTCAACCACATGTCAATATGGAAACTGTCCTAATCCACACATTATTGTCTGCATATATGGGCTCCAACTTGGAAAGAAGAAGTGCCTAGAATTTGCATCCCTAATTAAGACTCGCTCAGTAGTTTCAAAGCAGCTGGTGACTTCCGTGACCTTCCTGCACTCAACCTCCATAGGGCTTGCAACTAGTAATGTGTATTCCTTTGCCTAGCTGACAGCCATGAATGAACCTTGCTTAACTTTTGTCATTGCGAAGCATCTCAGGAGTTCACATATCAACTCAATACGGTGTAACAGCCATTGTGATTTATGTCCTTGTTGGCCCTATACTTGATTATACTACCTCAAACACTTTCAAAAAGAATATTTTCAAATTCACCAACAACTTCTTTTAGTCTTGATCTCTTGGTTTTTTACCAGCCTGTCAGTCCCTGCAGTTACAAGCTTCTTTGGACTTTTCTCAGACAGAAAATACATTTTTTTTTAAGCAGCAAAGTTATACAAACTGATATTAATTGTTGATCCTTTTTGCATTTCCACTCTTTGCATTTCGGAGTTGAAAATTATTACAGCTGTTAAAATTAGAAGTGTTTTTGACCCACAGGGTTTGAAGAAGAAATCCAAAAATACAATTTTTAGGAGTTAATTGGTGCCTCTGAGTTTGCTGTTTCATGACTGGCATGACCTCTTCCTTGTGTCTCATACGCGCTCAACTATTCAGCAGGTAATATAAGTGTCAGCAAAGAATGAAGCAGAGGTCTTGGTCCAGCAGTGTTTCGTAGCAAATGAATGAGTCTAATTTAGAAACAGCATGTCCTCTCATGTCTGTAAAAGAAGTAGGCAAAATAACTCAAGTATTACCTGGCTCGTTCAAGGCTGATAGGCTGCCACAGACTGCCTGTGTACCCCAAAGGGTAGACAGATAATGACAGATGACCTCTCAGCAGCATGGTTGACAGTAGCAGCACAGAGTAGCATTGGTCAGGTACAGGAGGTAACTCGATTGCCTCCTAAGAATTTGAAATCAGCCTTTTTAGCACAGTCACCAATGGATTCAAATAATCAAGAAATTAAACACATTCACTTTAGCCAGTCATATTTACCTTCCTAGTGATCTAGCAAACAAAAGGAAATTAATAATCCTAAATCAAAACAAGTCTTGCGTTGACTACCTCGGTTACCCTTTCAGGACATAAACAGTGCTGGATGCAAAGTTAGGGCTAATACGATCCATACCTCTGTTATCACAGCATCACATCTGTGCATTGTCTCAGTGTCATGGGACCAGCCTCCTCTCCCTCCTTGATTTGATGGGAGCACTCCTCTGCCACAAAGGAAGCAGGTCTTTAGCAGTTAGACAATGCTTCTCTTTCCTTTTCTTTTTTTCTTTTTTTTTTTTTTTCTAGATATGCTCAGCCACTGTTTGAGATGTGTCATCTGTGAGACAGAACAGAAAACTAATGCTTTTTTCCTGTCATCAGGAAGTTAGGAAATCTCTGAAACAACTCCAAGGATATACAGGCTCTGGGAGTAGCAGAATGTCTACCGAAATGCTGAAGTCCAGGAGAGAATTACCATTTCTTGCCCTTCTTTCAAGTTTGAGAAAAAAGGAAAAGTGCTTCAAGAACAAAAAAGCAAGCATGTCTTTTATGAAAACCCCTGAGTATCTTTCTTGTAGCTATGATTAGCACTGCATTACGCATCTTTCCCTAAGTGTTCCCCTCACAGGCAAAGAGATGTCTGAGAATTAGCTGTGGCTTAATTGCAAAGCCAATTGCATGATATTCACAGGTAAGTAAATCCAGTAAAAATGTGAGTAATAGCACTACCCTTCTGTAACTTTAACTACTGGATGGACAAATTTGACACTGCTGTCAGCTAAGTAGGTCTGATCCTCTGCAAGCTGACCTGTCCAGTTAGCTCTGCAGCCTCATCCTCGTCTTTCATGAGGGCGTGGAAAGTCAAGTAATAGGATTTGGATCTGTGGCTGAAGAATTAAGTGTTAGAAATAGAGTCACTGAGGCTGTTGACTTCCACTTTCTCTGTTCACAGCAATGCTGGCCTTGGCCCTAGAAGACTAAAGCAAAAAAGCGGGTAGTCCATTAACATCGTGATATCTGCCTAAGGAAATTGAGATCCAAACTGAAACCATCACCTGTGGGCTTCCTTGGTTTTGCTTCTACTGATGGTTGGGAAATTATTGTGCATCCAGTAAAAGAGCTCCAAAATATCTCTACAGGAGCATCCAACAGCTGTGGTCTTTCTTTCAGTGGCCAGAGGTGAGAAATTGTTTTCAACCTGTTCCCAGTCAGCCTATTAGGCTTTCAGCCCTTGCCATTGAGGGAATTAGTGTCAAAGTGGCTAATTAAGGTCTAGTTAATGATGAAATCTCCTTCTATATTTTTCCCATGGCTGTCTGCAACAGTCAGGTGTGGGGTAAATGAGGAAACCAAGACTTCACTGAGTTTTGCTGTGCCACTGTCTCCTGGGATCCCAGCTCTCATTCATGTCTTCAAGCCTTGGGCCCTGGACCATGAAGACCACCATCTGCTGGAGCTGATAACAGCTCTGTTTAGGTACTGGAAACACCATATCCGCTAGCATAATGGCATAACAAATGCCAAGCAATGCTGAGCCCTAACAAGAAATCTCCCCTGGCAAGGTCTGTCTGTGCTGGTCTGGTTTTATAGACTAGAGAGAAAACTCCAAGATCCCCAACCACGCTGTTAAACCCAGCTTGCCTGTGGCGAAAGAGCAGCTAAATGTGATTAAGGAAATCCTGAAATCCTCCTTAAAGTCTGTCAGATCAACATCAATAACAATGGGAAAGAGGCTTTTGATCAAGCATCTGAAGATGAACCTGTTACACTGCTGCCACAGATTTTGAAATAAAATATTTATTCCAGCTGCAGGTCAGAAGAAAAAGAAACAAAATATATGCTACCATCTTTCAGACACCAGATTTGTCCTGTTCAAGTTGCAGACATTTTTGTTTTTTATGGATCCATGTGTTGTAAGCCAGGCCCATGGACAGGCAGTGAGAAATAAACAGCTATGTTACATGGCATAAACAGTCTTCACAACCATTATCACAGACATGGCTGCACATCATCCATCTTGTTCTTTCACTTTTAAGTCTGATACTGTTAGGTTACACATGAGTGAAGTGGGAAAAGTGACACTAAGTCTTTTTGGAAAGTGCTTTGATATCTGTAGAGGGAATTACATTGAAGGAAAGTGCTGGGTATTATTGCTGAAGTCTTTGAAGAGAAAATGAATCCTGAGAAAAGGCTGCCTCTGTCCTTTCAGTCTATTTCTGGGATGCCCCTTCTCAGAATTTCTAAACCTATAAGCAGTTTTGATCCCAGTCATCTGGCATTTAACCAGACTACAAAAGAGCAAGAAGAAAGAAAAAGAACCCTATCTTCTGCAACACTGTAAAGCAAACAGCAGAGCTTAAGCACTGCCACAGCAGCAACTGCTTATTAGCCATAATAGAAGTCATGTTGCCAGAAGCTTTTATAGAATACTACCAAGTAAAATAAAAAATTTTCTGCCAGTGCCATTCTGGTAGAGGGTACCATTCTGGTAAAGGGACTTTGCTCCTTTCTGCAGTTGTGAAGTTACTCTTGTAACAGATACGAAAATCAGCCACAGAAAAAACATTCCTGTTTACTGACCACTCCCGTGTTCTCCTCAGTCTGTCCAGACAATTTCTGAATGCTAGTCACCTCTGTGTGAGGCCTTCATCAGTTCAGCTAGCAAGATGGTGTTTTACTGAGGAAAAAAATATAAGGGTGAAAAAAAGACATAAGGGAATATACCACTATGGCATATACGCATTTCCAATTTAAGAGCACTTTAGCTGTACTCAAACATTCAGAATGGAAATGGGACCCTGATTTTCTGACTCATGTCATCACGTGAACCATGTGCAGACATGATACCCAGACTACAGATTTGATTGCTTCATTGTTAAGCAAATGAAAAGACAAGTTTAAGGAATTATTTAAATGATGCCCCACCCTTTTTTCTAGCTGCCATGGAGCAATTAAATGTATTAGTTGAAGCGAAGAACAAGAAGAGGTGGTATTCTAAATAAATTAAGCAGTTCCTTCCTATATGCCTGCTTCTTGCGAGAAAGGTGTGAGAATCATAAAGTACAGTTTAGATTATTTAATTAAAATTAAAAAAAAAAATCCAGTTGCTATTAAAAAATAAATAAAATTTTTTTAAAAAGTTTTAAAAGTTACACTCTTTTTTGAACATCTTTGCAATGCAGTGAAAGTCTTCATCCAATTTTCTTTTACTGAATGAATTTAAAGAAAGATCCATGGGTTATCACTGGGAGTGGTTCCTGGGTCCTGCTCCACTTCCACAGGTCTGACCATGTGATCCTTGGCAGCTCACTTATGACCACATTTTTAAATGCTATTTTTGGTCTTTGGAAACATAGATGGATGCCTAACAAAAGTTTCAGAAGAGGACAACCACCAAAGTGCCATCCATTTGAGTGCATGTTATAGTATAATTGGAAATATATAGTCATCAGTTTTATGTGATTTAATGCCATGTAAGGCATTAAATACGCTTTAAACCACACAGTCTGTCAGGCAACTTTTAAAATTAATATTATATTACTCAGACTAAGCATAGTGCAAATATTCTAAAATTCTAAACTAAAAGTTGTGATTGTTTAGAAAAAAGTGTCTTTATTCTTCCTTTAATTTATTTAAATTTATTAAACTTTAATATTTATATATACAGTTGTGCATCTGAATTTACACAGATTATATTCAGTCACATCAATATTCCTGTAATGCTTCTGGTGTGATTGGAAACTGATTTTTTTTATTAAATATTCTTAAGTAGTTTCTGGCAGATTTTTGTTCAGAGATTTTCTATCAAAGATAGTTGTGTTTCTTTATCTAAACTGTATTCCAGTTTTTGGAAAGTTATGTACCTGTATCTCTTTAGTTAATACTTAATTACATTATCAAGCAAGACTTTTAAACTTAAATCTTTAGTTCCATATAGCTAAATTCTCATCTGTATATGCCTACATAGCATTATCAGTCAAATCAATTTATATTCTAGCACATAAACTGCAGATGTACTCACAGACTTTTCACTACTTATTATATGTGTTCTTTCACACCTCTAGTAAGATTGCTGTTGTGCTCCAGTATCTATAGATTAACCTAAAGGAGCTACATTATAAAGTTAATATTTTATTTGCAATTTTATTGCAAAAACTTTACTTCTGTCTTTAAGAATATGAAATACATGCTTGTCTTTAAGGTCACTAAAAATCACCCATTTTCCTCTAATAGCATTTTCCAAAAAAAATCGCCATTGAGTACCTTGGGAATTTAGTTTAAGTTGCAGCTTTTGTGCTTGAAATGTAATTTCAGAGTGTTATAAATCCATTAACTTCCCACTAAGGTTGGAAAGCATTTCAAAATATTGTGATAACTTTTTTGGTTATTTTCGATGACGAAACATTAGCATTTACTTAGAGGTTTCTTCATCATTGCAAACGAATACGCAAACCTATTCTCTTAGGGTAGCTGAAGTTTCAGCCTGACAGCTTAGCGGATGAACCTTTCTTATTATTTTTTTTCATGGTGGTTCTCTGCTATCATATGATGCTGAGAGGTTTATAGAGGTAGGTATTTATCATAATCTTTTAATCTGTACTTTCTGGTTCACACTCTAGAAATTTGTGTGGCCTCAAAAAGATCCAGGCAGAAAAACTAATGAAGTCTTAATTGCAAGAATGCATTTGAGATAGTTGTGGATGTAATTAATTCTGCTTTATAACAAACTTCCATTTCTCCTATGAAATTTTTTGTTTGATAACTGTTTTTACACATGAGAAATGAACATTTTGAAGCAGATATTTTTTGGTAGCACCTATGGTGCTTGATGGGCTGTAAAAACTCATCAGTGTTGAGCAAACCAGAATGGTGTAAAGTTCAGACATCTAAATCCTAAACGACATTTAGAAATTGGGAGACAGTGAGGAACATCTGTACCTGTATCAGTGCAAGAACATGTTTAGACTTGTTTCACTGACACAAAAATATCAGAATTATGATAGGCCAAAGCACCGTCTAGCCAACTATCTTCTCTCCAGCCGTGCCCGCACTGAGTGCCTAAGGACAGCATGAGAGAGGGAGAAGCAGTGTACTTGTAATTGTGCAGAATAAGCTTGCAGTCTCCTTTGAATTATGGCTTGTGTACTTCACAGCCCTCAATGGATTTTTCTTCCATAAACCTGTCTGGCTGTGTTTTTAACACATACAACCATACGAGCACCCAACCTGCATAACAGCTAGTGGCAAGTTTTTTTACTGTGTTACTACATATTGTGTGAAAAAAAAAAATCCTTTTGTTTATTGTGAACACCTTGACCACTCCTTCCACTTAATGTCCTGACAGCCTCCACTGAGACTCATTTCTAGATATGGCCATGCTAGATGGCTTCCTCAGGTTCAGAGGAGCTGAGCATGCCCAGCTTTGATCCTCACGTCATTGATCCTTTTTGCTCAGTCTTGTGAATGTCTGGAAGTCTTGGGAAGACTTGCATGCTGCCTTTTTGCATAACATCTGAGTTTCACCTCGAATGAATATCACCTGAGACAGAGACAGCGTGCAGCCATTTCTGGGTGGTTTGCTTGACCAATAGTCTCACCTTTGGTATCCTGCATATCAGTCTGCCACGCTTGGTAGTTCTAAAGCCTGTACTTGATGCACTGTATAAATGATCAGTATTTAAGTTCTGCAGTGAAAACAGGAAGAAGAATTAAAATAAATCAGTTATTTTGACATATTTTCATAAATCAGCATTCTCAGAAAGATGCTCAGTACCAATCTTTCACTTCTCCCCCTTTCATCTCAACTCCTCATGTCAGTCATGTTGTGTGACTAATAACAAATGGCTAGAAGTAGTGTCAGGGTTTAAGGGTTTGAGGTGGCAGTCTGAAATCAAGCTGACATTAACCTTTCTTTACAACACACTTTGGATCAGACCCTCGGCAGCTGTAGTAGTGTGTTTCCACTGAACCTAGTAAGCAGAGCTAATTGTATGGCAGCTGAGAATCCACCCAGGACTCATAAAATTCAAAGACCAAAGTCTTATTTATAATGACAGAATGATATTAAGACAATCTGAGAGTTACAGTCAAGCACTGGTGTGCTGAAGTGAGAGCTGAATAGTCTCAGTTGTACCACATCACAGCTTTAGCAGAACAATATTACCCATTTTCTTTAAAGTTCCACATCAAAGACTCAGAAGAACAATATTATCCAGTTGAAGACTGTGTGCTGTATGCAGTGTTACAGAAATGTTACTTTTTTGTTGTTTTTTATGAACACTCATCCAACTTAAAGTAGATGACATTGGTGCCTTAACATGGCAGTATTAAGAATCTTACTGGGATAATCCTAAAAATCTCCATGTAGATCTACTTTTTTTGTTGTTGTTTTTTGGTTTGTTTTGGTTTGTTTTGGTTTGTTTTGGTTTGTTTGTTTGTTTTGGTTTGTTTTGGTTTGTTCTGGTTTTCTGCTCTGGTTAATACCAAATGAGTCATATTAATGATTTTGCTGCCACATTACTGTCCAAAGGGCTGTGAAACTGCACACACCAACTGTAGCCTGCTGCTTTCAGGAAATGAAAAATACCAAAGAGCTCCTACTGTGAAATGAAGTCTATGTGGGTATTAACATCCATATCCAATGAATATGCAGAAAAAGAAAGATATTAAAACCCCATTAAGACATTTTTTCCTCTTCTTTTTTTATTGCCTAGGGTCAATCAGTGACTTCAAATTGCTCTTCAACTGCCCACAGTAAGTTCATCAAATAGGGCAATGTATTCTACTGATTCAGGATGTCTCATCCTACATATTACCTACTCTCTACTGAGGTATTCTTAAGTATTTACTAGTTACTAGTACTGTAGCATAATAATTTGCAGCATTTATTTTAGTTACAGATTTTCCTTTTTTTCATAATCTGATAGTCCAGCAAAGAAAAGGAAAGCTAGCGATCAGCAAACTAGTACAACTAACTTCTGTGACTTTCATAACGGAACGAGAAATGGAATATGCAAGTGACAGTTAGCAGAGCTCCAATAAGGCACATGCAGCGGATTAAATTCAGAAACAACTTTATAAAGTCCAGCTCTTTGTGAGGAAAGACTGGTTGTCACATAAAGTACAAGCAGTACCAAGTTTAGGTAAAAAAACCCTCTAAGTCACTTGAACAGTTCAGTGATTCTTGATATAAAGCCTTTTCTTATGCCTTTCAGTTTGTTTGCATTTTTCTGCAACATAGGCTAGACTGTGCAATGAGCTTTGTATTGCTGTTAGTCTCCTGTTCTGAAATCCCAGAAACGACATGAAACTTACTATTTTTAATGGCACAAGCAAGACTGGAGATATTTTGGAGCTTAAGCCTGACATTTATGCAGGTGAGTAAGCCTTTTCATACCTGTCTACCAGGGAAGGTAGACAGAGACCATGGCTCTCACGAAAACTATGAGAACAGGCTGCCTGAACTTGTCTGAAGAATTGGGCTTGCCAAGGATGCACTCAGATTGTGCCACAGATGAGGAACTGATCTCATCTAGATAACTGTGTCCAAGAGATTTCCCTTGAAACGAAAGCATCTGTAGAGTCTTTCTCATGCAGTTGCCCTTCTGAACTCTACAGAGCCTCTCCATTTCAGGTGTGCTCCCTGGACTAAGCCTGAGTTCTTCCTTAGATAGGATGTGCCTGAAGCTTCTGAAAGGGTTAAAGCCAAGACAGACAAAGCCACTGCATCAAAATGCCTCCTGAAAAGCCTAGGGGCAAGGAGTATATTTAAATATCTTAGTCACTTAACTAAACAAAAGAAAGGCCTTTGTGATTTAGGGAGTAGTTAGAATGGTTGTAAGATAAGGGGGCTCCGGGATAATCCCATCTCAGACAACTCAGCCTTGGGAGAACAAATGCGTGGAAGATAGGAAGTCACAATACGATGACAGGAAGTCACAATAGGATGACGACAGCCTTGAAGGACACAGTTTACGTGATGCTGGGACTGAGTTTGCGCAGAAGTAGAGGTCAATCAGCGAGCACAGTGAAGAAGACTAGGAGCCTTCATCTGAAGACGCCCAAAGACCACCTGAAGACCACCACGGGAGGGGACTGCGCATGCGGATCGGACATTTGCATATGTTAATGAGTTCCGGGAAATCTCATGTTTATGTAAATGATTTCTCGGAAATCCTGTGAATATGTAGGATTTTATAGTATATAATCTCTGAAAGTCCACCAAATCGGTGGAGCGCTTATCGTGGAGAATCCCCAGTGCTGCAATAAAAAATACCTGCTTAATAGTGACTTCGCTGCTATTGAGTTTCATTTCAGGGACTCTCTGAATACTCCGTTTCTCCCTTGGGGAGATTTGGACTGTAAGGAGAAGCATCCACGAATTTTTTTATCAATACATACCTAGCTTTTTCAGAGGCTTGTAAGTAATATTTTCATAGGTAAATAAAAAAGGCAGATATCCAATATGGCCACACTAAGCTGTTTTTTAATTTCTGCATGCAGAAATCATTCTGAGGTTTTTGACTACATTGGAAACTTATGGGGATTGGAGAAGCCTTTTGTTTCAGTTTTAATCTGTAATTATTTTTGCATAATATCATAAAAATGCATGTGAGTTTACAATGAAGAAAACAAAATATGAGAGTGAAAAATAACATCCTGTTCAAGTTTGTAAAGCCTATATACACAGGTTACAGTGGAGGTTGCTAAGCAATATTACTTTAAGCATATGTCATGGTTTAACCCCAGCTAGCAACTAAGCACTACACAGCCGCTCGCTCACCCCCGCCGGTGGGATGGGGGAGAGAATCAGAAGAGTAAAAGTGAGAAAACTCGTGGACTGAGATAAAGACAGTTTAATAGGTAAAGCAAAAGCCATGTGCACAAGCAAAGCAAAGCAAGGAATTCATTCACTACTTCTCATTGGCAGGCAGGTGTTCAGCCATCCCCAGGAAAGCAGCGCTCCATCACACATAGTGGTTACTTGGGAAGACAAACACCATCATGCCAAATATCCCCCCCCCGCCCCCTCCTTCTTCCCCCAGCTTATATGCTGAGCATGACATCACATGGTATGGAATAGCCCTTTGGCCAGTTTGGGTCAGCTGTCCTGGCTGTGCCCCCTCCCAGCTTCTTGTGCACCTGGCAGAGCAGGGGAAGCTGAAAAGTCCTTGACTGGTATAAGCACTACTTAGCAACTATTTAGCAACAACTTAGCACTACTTAGCAAGAATCAAAACATCAGTGTGTTCTCAACATTATTCTCATCTTAAATCCAAAACACAGCACTATATCAGCCACTAAGAAGAAAATTAACACTATCCCAGCTGAAACCAGGACACCATAATTAGCAACCTTAACCATCAGGTGGGTATCTACATGTGCCCTGATTTTTTCAGAAGTGTTCACCCTATTTGGAAACCTGGCACTTCTGAAAATCATCCTACTTTACTATGACCCTAAACAGAGATTTGATAGCTTGTGCATAGCAGTTTACATTTTTAAACTTTCCAAAGCTATAGAAATAATTTCATAGAATCATGGAAAGGTTTGGGCTGAAAGGAACCCTTGAGGATCACCCAGTCCAATTCCCATGCCGTGGGCACTGACATCTTCCACTACATCAGGTTGCTCAGAGCCTCGTTCAACCTGTCCTTAAACACTGCCAACGATGAGGCATCCACAGCTTCTCTGGGCAACCTGTTCCAGTGTCTTACCACACTCATTGTAAAGAATTTCTTCCTTATCTCCAACCTAAATCTACCATCTTTCAGTTTAAAACCATTGCCCCTTGTTCTGTCACTACAGAACCTGGTAAAAAGTCTCTCTTCAAGTTTCTCCTAAGTCCCCTGTATATACTGTAAGGCTACAATAAGGTCTCCCTGGGGCTTTCTCTTCTTCAGGGTGAACAACCCCAACTCTCTCAGACTTTCTTCATGGAAGAGGTGCTCCAACCATCTGATCATTTTCTTGTTCCTCTTCTGGACCCGCTCTAACAGGTCTGTTTCCCTTGTGCTGAGGACCCAGAGTTGGATGCAGTATTCCAAGTGGGGTCTCCTGAGAGCAAAGTAGAGGGGAAGAATCACCTCCCTCGACCTGCTGGCTGCCCTTCTTTTTATGCAGCGCAGGATATGACTTTCTTCCTGCGATGAAAGTGCACATTGCTGGCTCATAACCAATTGTTTGTCCACCAGCATCCTCAGGTCCTCTCTGCTGGGCTGCTCTCCATCTGTTCATCTCCCAGTCTGTACTGATATCGGGGAGTGCCCTGACCAAGTTGCAGGACCCACATGGGCCCACTTCTCAAGCCTGTCAAGGTTCCTCTGAATTGCATCCCTTCTCACTAGTATTTCAGCTGGTGTCATCTGCAAACTTGCTGAGGGTGCCCTCAATCCCACTATCTATGTCTTTAATGAAGATATTAAAGTGTTATCTCCAATATCAATTTATATCAATTGATAATAGCTGATATTAATTGATAATAGCCAAAAATCTCTGGAAACAAAATGGTCTTCAAAAACCTCGATATGAAGTATCTAGAAACACAATCAATTCAGCTAAGTTTTACGACCTTCCATTGGGCCACTGCTGCTTCACCACACACCATAAAGAGCTGACATGATTTGTTATAGCTGTATATCCAGCAATAATTCCACTAACAGGCTTAACTATTACTAAGTTGTGATTCCAGTTTTAAATTTCTAGCCAGAACTGTCAAACATTTACCGAGATGGCCCAAGATAAACCTCATCCTATTTTTTTTCCACAATGTGGGTTTTGAGACCCTTCCATGGCATTGCTTTTTTAAATTATTAACTTCAAACAAAATTGCAATCCTTATGAGCCCTGTTCATGCACTAATATCCCATATATTCAATGTGATATAAATAAAACAGAAAACATTCTTTTTCATCTTACATACAATCCCAGACAAGGAATGAAGAGGTGAAAAGACACAAGGGATATAGAAAATGAAGATGTGTTCATAAATGATCAGAGGAATAGAACACCACTGCTATGAGGAAAGGGTGAAAGAGCTGGGGTTGTTCAGCCTGCAGAAGAGAAGGCTGCGGGGAGACCTTCTTGCGGCCTTTCAATACTTAAAGGGGGCTTATAAGAGACATGGGGCAGACTTTTTAGCAGGGCAAATAGTGATAGGACAAGGGGAAATGGTTTTAAACTAAAAGAGGGTAGATTCAGACTAGATATAAGGAAGAAATTTTTTACAATGAGGGTAGTGAAACACTGGAACGGGTTGCCCAGGGAGGTGGTAGATGCCCCATCCTTGGAAACATTCAAGGCCAGGCTGGATGGGGCTCTGATCAACCTGATCTAGTTGTAGATGTGCCTGCCAATTGCAGGGGGGATGAACTAGATGACCTTTAAAGGTCCCTTCCATCCCAAAGCATTCTATGATTCTATGATATTGTTTGACTTTACAGATTCTAGGAGGCTAATGTACTAATGTTCTCTAATAACCGTGAAGAAAGGAAAACGTCTCCAAAAAGCAGCTAGAACTAACACACAACAGTATCACCTTATGGAGGAGATTTCCCCTTGACATTGACTTCATAGGAAGCTGTCAGTGACCAGGTGCCTAACTACACACAGCACATTTAAACAGCTGTGACTATGCCCTTGGAAAACACTCCACACTGTTTGCCCAGAGACACACTGGACAAAAGCAGTGACTGTCCCTGTCCTGTCAAGCTGGGGTTTTTTGTAAGCATGACTGAAAAAAAAAATTAAAAAAAGATCAGTAGCGAGAATGGAATGAGAAGTGTTTGGAAAAGAGTGATAGGGATGCATGGATTTAGGAAGGTGTTTGTAGATCTCTGGGAAAACAGGTTGGGTAGGGAAAGATGCTCAGACCTAGACAGGAAAGTGACTCTCCAGACATCACGTGTCTACAACATCTATCGACACTCCAAGTTTTGCATGAATAAGGCCTTGGTCTTAGTGTGCTAAAGTGCTTGGGATGATCCAAGCAGATGCCAAAAGCACAGAATCGGTTTGCAATCTGGATGCTATGAATCCTGTCACTGACAAAACTCCAGTGCCAGGTTAGACTCACACGGTGAGGATGCGACTTAATGTCTGTGCTCCTCTGGAAAAGAGAGTGATGGAAAGACTGTGCAGGAGAGCTTCTTTGATTTCTCTTCTGCACCTCTGTGAGTTTTTCTATAGAAAGCATATTGTGTCACAAAAACAATCCCACTGAAAACATTACTGGGTACCTAGCCATCTTTACCTTCCACTGTAGTCTGAGCTCCATATCATGCAGAACATATTTCCTCCAGCTTGTTTCTTCTGGACATAGGTCATTAATAGGAAGATAGAGAGGAGTAACAAGAGCTTCCTTGTTTTAAGAAGGATTCAATGTTTTTACCAAGTAACTTCCATGCTGTAAACAAGTGCACTTGATACAAAAAATCTACATAGCAGTAGCTAGTCCATTTCCACTGTTGTCAATCATCTAGTTTCCCTGTTCCCACACTCAGCATCCGTGATGACCTGTTAGCTGCAGCATCCCTCTGTGCTTCTTACAAATAGAAGTAAAGTACCCTTGCAGAAATGAAAGACAGCCACCTAATTTATCTTCCATTTCCAGAGGAAAGAACAGAAAACTCTTGCAGGATGGGAAATGAGGGGTGCTTAGGGCTGGAGACTGTATGACCTTCTGCTCCCTAGCCAATGCATAAGCAATGCCAATACACCAGTGATAAGCTAAACAAAGAAGTGAAAATATATGATACATTTGGTAATTTTCCCTTTCCCTTCCCTTTTTCCCCTCCTCTCCTCTCCTCTCCTCTCCTCTCCTCTCCTCTCCTCTCCTCTCCTCTCCTCTCCTCTCCTCTCCTCTCCTCTCCTCTCCTCTCCTCTCCTCTCCTCTCCTCTCCTCTCCTCTCCTCTCCTCTCCTCTCCTCTCCTCTCCTCTCCTCTCCTCTCCTCTCCTCTCCTCTCCTCTCGTTTTCCTCTCAGTTTTCCCTGTTATGCCAAGTATTGAAATCAAAATATAGACAACAGCTCAAAGAAAAATATTCTTATTCCTTTATCTGTCATTTGTGGACAGCAACCTTCTCGCGATGTCTGCAGTTCTTGACAATGACAGACAGTTGGTAAATGTGTGACATACATCACCATCAAGACACATGATCAGAAACACCTCACATGTATATTGATTCAGTGTGACTCAGTGGCATTTGTGCTTTAAAAAAAAAAAAAGAGTATTTTTATTTCTGCTGTTAATAATGCAGTTTTGTTAAGGGAGCAGCAGCTACCCAAGCATTCACACACCATTCAGGGAGTGGCACACACACCACCCGAGACTTTTAACTGCTAGGACTGGAGTCCCTTCGCAGTGGGCAGCTCCATTGAGCTGACGGGTGCCCCTTTTCGACTCCTCGCTCACACACACACTCACCCTCGGGCGCTTTTTCTCCCCTCAGGCTCAACCCTAGGTTTCCCTGAAGCAGAGTCTCCAACAAAATGTATGTCAGGCAAATTTATTGAGTGGTACAGCAATGAAAGGCAGCTTGAGCTGGGTGCCTGCAGGGAGGGTCCCTGAACAAAGAAATCCCTGGGCAATTATACCCTTACAGTCTATGTTCCCCTCCCCTCACACAACGGTTTGGTCCAATAGTAATAGTTGGGTCTGGGGTCTTCTTGTTCCTTATTGGATCCTTTCCCTGTCTCCAGGCAGGACATTCCTTTTCTTATCTTGAATAGTTGCAGCTTCTGCCAATGGTTTCGGCTACCTTACCTTTCTGGTTTGCACCGGTTTCAGGGCCTTCCTTCTTGTAGCTAGGTAAGAGTTCAGCACATGGTGAGCATATCTAGGTAAAAGTTCACAGCTTGCAGTCTCAGGTTGCAACAGGCCTTGCTCCTGAGCAAGGAGCATTCTATGTATTGGATTCTATTTGAGCTAGAAAGTGACTTCAACAACAGTTTTTGTCATATGATGCTATTTTTACATGCTAATATTTACACACACACACATGCACACACACTACAGTTCTAGTTACACACGAACTTCTGGTAGAGAAAAGAAGAAACTTTGAATATAAAAACAATGAACATATCCTTCTAACATTCCAATTATAACATTGTGGATGCTAGGAAAGTGGGAGGTGAAAGGTCTCTTCCAACCTGAACAATTCCATCGTAACAGTAAAAGTTTAGATATTTTAATGTTTTTCCTCTGTTCTTCTAAATACAATAAAATACTGAGGCTTATTCACTTAAAAGAAAACATACTCATCATACTCAAGCTGGTGTCTGAATCTGGTCCTAAGTTAAGAGGAAAGGCTCAAATTTAAGGGCTGTCTCTCTCCTTGAAAGAGAGAAGGAGAAAGAGAGAATTTTTGTATGTACATGCGTGAGAAATGCTTTGTATTTTCTAACCAGTGCGTCAGCTGTTACACTGAAAGACATTTAGTCCTTTAGGAGACAGTATGATAAGACATTAAAGAGAAAAAATCCAAGCTGTGCATCTAGGAAGAGGACAATAACATGGCATATCTGAATGCTACCTTGATGCCTTCAGTACTGTCTCCTAAGGAGATCAGGTTGGTGGGCTATGTTCAAAGATGCCAAACACTAAGCATTTACACAGGTTTGTGGGGTTTGGCTTGGAACTGCAACTCCATAAACACAAGAAAAGCAGGCTTCTGGCATTTCTTTAATACTACTTTCCGTGTCTAGATAACAGTGAATAAACCAGTAAGAAAGAAGTAATACTATTTTACAAACATTGAGGTTTAGAAGAGTCCCAATTCCATCTCCATGTGAATACAAAATATTAAATGTCTTACATCACAAATAATGCTTCTTTATCTTTAACAATGAAAATAATGGGACCATGGTTGATATGATGTCCATATCATGTCCCTATCCATATCACATGTTGAAAGAAAGGCAACACAGCTGGTGAAGGGTCTAGAGAACAAGTCTTATGAGGAGCATCTGAGGGAACTGAGGTTGTTTAGCCTGGAGAAAAGAAGGCTGAGGGGAGACCTTATCGCTTTCTATAACTACCTGAAAAGAAGCTGTAGTGACGTGGAGCTCACTCTCTTCTCCCAAGTAACAAGCGATAGGACAAGAGGAAACGGCCTCAAGTTTCACGAGGGGAGGTTTAGAATGGATATTAGCAAAAATTTCTTCACTGAAACAGTTGTCAAGCATGGGAACAGGCTACCCAGGGAGGTGGTTGAGTCCCCATCCCTGGAGGTATTTAAAAGATGTGTAGATGTAGTGCTTAGCGACATGATTTAATGGTGGACTTGGCAGTGCTAGGTTAATGGTTGGACTTGATGATCTTGAAGGTCCTTTCCAACCTAAATGATTCTATGATTCTGTGATATATCAAGTTCCATGCTGTACCATGCTTGCAAACCACTGAAATGTGGGAAAGTTTTAGATATTTGTATATTTGCATTTGACTGCAGAAAATAAATTTATGAAACAATCTGAATAAATGCTGTTTTCCCATGGAAAACATCACATTTTCTAACTGGAAGTAGATTAGTCTGCCATTAGTCTGCCATGGGTTGCATTACCACAGATTTGGGGTTTGTTTATTTCTTATTTCTCTCTTGCCATGACTATCAGATTTGTTCCGATGGGCTTTGGGAGGCTGTTACATTTCCACTACTTGTGTTTGGTCACTACTGAACACAGATGACTAGAGCAAATAAAGGGCTTGCACTGCCTCGTACCACACCGCCAACACCTGCCCCACCCCACCCCCACCCCCACCCATCCCCAGGAACCTTCTTCTAACTGGTACCTTCTGAAGAACAGAGGCAAGGAAATGTTTATTGCCTTGTCTCCTCACTGTGAGAGGTGGTGATGACACAGTGCAGTTCACGGGCATAATGCATGGACACAGCGAAAGCAGATTTTAGAAAGATCCACCCAAATGGCTCCAAATGAATATTTCTTTTTCATCCATAAAACTTGATTAAGAAATATTTGCCAGATTTTACTTAGGGTTAAAATACTTTTTAACAAAATGCCGGTGTCTAAAATTGGATTCCGCTCAGCTGTAATGCTTTCAGATTCTTGCGAGAATTCCCCAGTGAATTAGCATATGGCAAGTATTGAAAGGTGTTATTTTCAATAAATTGCACTTTAATATTGTAATACATTAATGAGAAATCAGAAGTGCAGAGGCTTTATTAAATTTACTACACTATGTGGCCCACTTCACCAACTGATGCTGCTTTTACCCATCAATCCAGGATGCTAAGAAAATGCGTCATATCTTTGGAGAAAATTATCCCCCTAAGCTTGCACTTCCTCTTCCATCCCAATCTTTCCAAGCCATAAACTTTATTAGAAAGCCTCAGCTATGTGCAGTTAAAAAAAAAAAACCAAAACCAGAACGCAATGCTTAGGATGTTACTTTCAAAGAGGACAGGGGTTTACCAATAAATACGAATGAATTTATAAAGGAAAATGTGTTCCATATGGAGGAAGTATCACATACCTTTCATCTTTCATTGAAGGATTTCTATAAGGTTATTTGCAGTAGAAGTTAAAAAGCAATGCCGCCAGCAATGGCAGAGGCAGACATGCATTCTGTGTCACAGGACATAAAGTAATGAATCCAAAGCATCCACTCAAGAGTACAATATTTAAGCAGTTTGTGCACTGAGGCACAGATCACTCCTGGGAGAGTGGAAATTTCATCATCTTGCTTCAAGAGTTTAGGGGAAAGAGTGTTAAGGCTAAACTACTGAATGTGCTGAATTAATCAATTTAACTGATCAAATTATGGATGGGGCTTGTGGTCCCAAAAAAGACATGTAAACACACACCTTAAATGAAAATTTAAATATTCAAACCCAGGTTGCACAAACCAAAGGAGACTGTTTTTATAACTGCTATTATGTTAGACATGGTGAAACAGATCCTAGAATATGGGGTAGCTTCACTGAAACCAGCGGAGTTAAGCTGAACAATAGTTCTCAAGTTTTCACCATGTGAAAAGATGTGTTTTTCTAGTGGTGGACTGCATGCATGCTGCTCTAGCAAATGTATGAGAAGCATTTCTCTAAGTAATGCAAGTGGAGAGCCTTCTAATGACCATTTGTCCAACTCTAATAACAAAACAAGATGAAAATACTCCATTGTTTATTGAATAAAGAGCAACGTCATTCAGTTTGGACATTTCTCAGTGATTTGTTAAATTGATTACTACTCTTGCTTGTGATAATTTTAAATAGCATTTAGAGTTACTTATTTTTATATTCTGCAATAATGACTTAAATTACATTTTCTTTAAGCAGAAAGCATTTAAAGAAGGTCATTAAACACAAAATTGCTTGATCATAAAGTCATTACACAAGTGAACCTAATGCCTTCAGCAAACTTCCAGGCAATATATGAACTAAATAGTTACACAAAATATTCATAATCTGACAAAATTCCTAAAAAAAGTCTATGTTTTTTGTTAAACAAAACCAAAAAGTGGAGGATAATACTACTGAAATTATCCCTAGTGTGAAAGAGTATTCTGTTACACTTTATGTCCTTTGTCCTTTTTTAGTTTTGCATTATTTAGAAAACTAGAATTAGCTTTAACGGTGATAAAAGTGGTGAAACAGTACTGTGGGTTTGTTTGTCTTCGCACTCAGTAAAAGAGCTGAAAAAAGTAATCCTTCACACTGAAGAAGAATAGTGGTTAAACAGCACACAGTGTGTCTATGAATCCCAGCCTATCTTCTCTAGGTCTGCTATGGTTCCTGCTGAAACCTATTTTGAAATTATTTCAATTGATTTGTGGTGACAGGGAAAACAGCAACCAATTCTTTGATTGTTAAGATTAGAATGCGGGTCAAAAGGGAATTAACACTTTTCAGGGCTAAGCAGCAGTTGTGATTCTGTAAAGCCTGAATTTTGTTAATGGTATTAGCATTTACAAACTCATTGTTAAGCTTTCAAGGCTGCCTTGCCTTGAAGTGAAAAATACCAGGGCAAAGTCAAGCTGGAATTATTCAAAGGCAAGCTGGAATTATTCAAAACCATCATGTTTGGCTGCTGATAATTTACTGCAAGGATGCAAGACATCTGTGTATTTGCATTGAAAAAGATGCTTTTTTTTAAATAAAAAAAAATCGGAGGTTGCCAGAAATACATGTGAAAATGAGGTAAGGATGAGCTTCCAGCTCATCTCGAATTTTCTTTGAATTTTGCTGTTTATCAGTACCAGTTTGTCAGGGAAATAATGGTTATAATTAATGGTTAACAGAGATAAAAATGGTTGAGAAATGTACTCCCAAATTTACAGTTAAATCAAAGTTGTCTTTTTCGTGCAATTTTTTCTACGTATTAATGGAAGAGGAATTTTACTGTGGTTTGGCAGGACCGTGATAGCGTGAATAAGCAACACTTGCAAGTACACCACAGCCTTTATAAGAGAATCACAGCCATTAACAGATGAGGTAACTGGGAGCAATGTAACTTTGAATGTTCACCTAGGGAAATTAATGTCAGGTTTCTTAGATACAGAGGAGTACATTTAAAATAAAAGAACAGACATCAATAGCATGAAAGCAGCAATTTTGTTTTTTCACCTTGAATCTCAGTGGGTCATCATTAATGGTTTCAATTGGAAGACTTATCCTTCTCCATCAAAATGTTATTTTCCAACCACATCTGCAAATTAAAACATCTGAACTTAAGGTCTCTCTAATGTGTGGCATAGACCACTATGTCTCAAAGAGCTAAACTTCCCGGGCAGTGACTGGGGAAGATTTCATGCACAGCCAACCAGGGCTCAGTGTATACTGACATCGTCAACAAGCACTGTAGCAAATGCTCATTAACCAGACACTGACCATCAGCAGTAAGTGCATTCTTATAGTCTCCAAATGCAGAAAAGAGGTTCACTCAACTCTTGAGATGATGCCAAAAGGACCTCAGCAGCACCATATGAAGCTCTTCCTTCTGCATGTTTACTAGCTTGCTTCAGAATGAAAAGCTGTTACAAAAGATAAAACAGGAAAAACTGGAGTTTTCCAGAGCTTGACTTTGAGTGCCTGGGAGATGACACATAACGCTGCGTGAAGTTATGACTGTGAGAATTGAGCACACAGAAAATCACCATCTGCAGAGAAGGCGAAAGAGGCTATTGTAGAGTGATGCTCCTGTTTACTGTAGACTGCAGCACACCATTTATAATATTCATGGCTACAGCTTTTTTTCCTTATACTTCTGCTGAGATCTTGGAAGGGGCTAATTTACAGTTCCATGAATCTAGGTGTCCTCCACATAAGAGTATATCTGGCGGTTAGCACATTACTACAATGTGTTAGAACAGAGGCCATACAATCAGTGATGTATTTATCACAGACAAACCTTTCAATCTGCTCTTTCATGTTCTTGCAGACAAAGTAGACTCAATAGGTAAGGCATTGTGCAGTGAAGTATTAAAACAAAAAAATGGATTTGGAGTTAGGAATCATTGTGCAAGTTTACAGGCTCAGACACATGCACACTGAAAACCATTTACTGGCCTGTGTGTTCATGACAAAGAATGCATCACACTGCAGATTTTTTTTTTTTAATAGGCATCGGATGTTAAGAGTTAAAAACATTCTCTTTTTTTTTTTTTTTTTTAAATTTTTAGCAGGCTCCCAGATCTATAATTTAGCATGTATAGAACAGACTTGATTTTCAGGATCTGCAGGTTGACCTGTGCTCCTGTGCTTTCCTACTTTTTTTCAGGGAATAAGGTACAGTAAAACCATAAAGACTGTGATTATGTGCATCTCATAATGATTTAGGAACTTAAGGTAGATATATTTAGCACAAGATATTTTTATAGTTCTCATTAAAAAAAACCTGAGTTTTGCCTGAAACAGCAGCTTCATGGATATTCCATGAAGTAAATTAATATTCATGTGCTGTGACTTGAGGTAAACCTCCAGAGTTAAAGATGGCTCAGGATCTAATTCTGTTGTGTGCAATATTCTCGTCTATTAAAGGCATTTGATATAAATTGCTTAATTTAAAAACCACAACAAAATCTATTAGACCTTTCTAGTTAAATTAAAGCTTTTCAGGAAGACTTTATTAATGCTATACTGCATTAGTTAGTTTTAAATCTGTTCTCTTTGCATTTCTAGAACAACTTAAGTATGCTTAGTCTTTTATAAATCAAGGAAGAATAGAAGAGAAGAATATTTGCAGGAAACCTAAAAAAATTGTAGGGTCTTCTCTGTGCAAATGGACAGCAGAGACCTCACAGAAGTCTTTTCACATCCTATTTTTCCCTTTAAAAAGTCTTGTATAACCATTGCATTAAGCTCCAGGTAGTTCAGAGCTCAATGGCCACGTGTGCTGAGGGAAATGTGTGGATGCCCACATGCCCAAGCAGAGCTCGCAGGATCAGTGCTGGTGTTCATGGGATATGCAGGATGAAAGCAGTTGAGCAACTGGGGGCACTGGTTTTGAAGACTGGAGAGTGGGCTGGGATTCCTGCTCTGTTACAGACTGTTGTAGGGCATAAGAATATCACTCAGGCATTTTGTGTCTCAGTTCCTCAACTAGAACATGAGGAGAAGATAATAGCTTTGTTTTACTTTACAATGCATCTGAATTGCTTAATTTCTATATCAGTGCAGGCAATACAAAGCACTTAGATAAACATAAAGTCCCAAATCTAACTCTTAAGTGTGAAGAGTTATTAGCTCTATGCTGTTTAAATGAAAACATGAAAATAGGTTTGCTAGAAATCCCGAAGTGCTTGGTAGAAATGATTGCTATTGACTTTCTTCTTTGTTTGAATACATTTTTAAAAGCTTCCCTAGACTGGAAAGGCCCAGCCTTTGCTCCTGCTGAGGTCCCACAAGGGCTATGAGAAGCCCTGCTTCTCAAGGTGGCAAGATATTGCTGCTTAGGGAGTTTCTTGTTTCTTTTACAGGCTGAAGGTCTTGAATTAAAGGATTAGGGCATTAAGTGCTGGAAAAAGATGCTGGTCAATTAACCTCTCCAGACACATGTTCTCTCCTGCCTTGCTTCTGCTGGATACTGCATTTAGACTGCATTTAGCGGTGAGCCTTTCCTCAGAAAGCCCTTCTCCTTTGCAAAGGAACTCATGGCAGCTCATCAAGACCTGGCAGTATTCCTAGAGAGACAAAGAACAACTGATCTACCTGTACAAGCCTGCATTTGAGTCAGCCATATTCTGGCCAACAGAGTTAAGGAAGTTGCAAGAACGGCTTGTCTCATCCCAAAGCAGGTACCTTCATCTGCTCTTACAACTCATCTGACACACTCCATTGACTCTACTGACCAGACCTCCACTAACTCTATGAAACTAAAATGAGTAGCTCACACGTGGACACCTACACTGCAGATGCTTATGATTAACTGAGTTGAAACCCATTCTTGGGTGAGCCAGTTTGTCTGTGCTTCACAAAGATTTTCAGATAAAAAGAAAGTAGCCTTACCTTGTGGGTTTTCAGAATTGTTTTTCTTCCATATACCAGAAGGAGTTATAAATTTTTCTTACCAGAGGTAAAGATTAGAGCAAAGACTTGAACATGTGTGGTTAATTGTCTAGAGCAATCCTCCAACCACAGGAACTATCCTGAATTAGCCTGAATTCATTTTCCTGAATTATCTCAGGAAATTGTCCCAAGGAATGATGGAAAAGAAGCAGAAAGACTGTGATTTTTGGTTTGATTTATCACCCTTTTGTGTGAACTGCATTTAGCTGAAAATGTTCTGACTACCTTTGCCTTTCTTTATCAAACGATTCACTGTTTGCCACAGTCACTGCAATACCTGGACAGGTCATTTTTGTGTTTACTGCCATAAAGTCCCTCACGACTTAAATTCTTTGCCTCATTCCTATTCTACACACAGAAAATTAGGACTAAAAGCCATATGACTTTAGGCAAGTACCCTAGTTGTTGGACTGTCCTTCTGCTATAATTTCCTAAAGCAAATCAATAAAGAGCTGCTGGCAGTGGAGATTTCTCCAAAGTATGAGATAAAAAAGAATTATTATTTTCAGTTCATGGCATGACCTCATTTTCTTTTCAAATTAATTTTTAAATGGTGTTATGATTATTTTATGATATTGTTTTTTAATCTTTTTGTTCTATACAGTGCATTTGATAGATAATATTCTGATAGAAGTGAAAGATACACTAGAAGTTTGTAATTAATGTAGTCCAATGAAATTTCTCTCTTCTCCATTTCCTGGATTAGAAAAAAGACTCATTTTATTACTGTTCCATTGCTGTTTGTAATTGAAGCGTGGTAGCTTTGAATAAATAAAAGGGGAGGAAACAAGGCTGGCAGGGAGGTAGGACCCAGAGCCAGACAATATTGAATAGTGTAACCAACGGATTCATCTTAGGAAGCTGGGAGAGTAAAAGTTATTTAGGCTGTGGGCCATAAGTAGACATAGCAGTGAAATGTGAAACAGGTCGAAGTGTTTGAAAAATGGCACCTTAATGTTCTTCTAAGTGAACAGCTTTCAGGAGTTCCTTGGGGAATCAAGAAAGTGCCTTCTTTCACTTAATGTTGATTTTTAAAACGTTCTTGATGATTTAAACCCAATCTCAACAGTCCTCTAGCTTCCTATCTATGGTGTTCTTGGGGTTCCTTATGGAAGGGTTAACTTGCTCAAGGTTCATATCTCTTGTTTTCATTTCTCAGAAATGAGGAGTCAAGAGCATCCTAATAGTTACATTACTAAAGTCCTATGCTCCAGGAAAGTGCTTCACTGCTGTCTTCAGGACAGCACATATTTTCCTGAATCAGGGCCATGAAAAATCTTTAAGATGACAACCTGCTGGGTGGCTTTGAAGTAGCATCTATAGCCCGAGCATGGTGTTTCCTTTAATTCCACTGAATTCATTTCCATAAAACTCAGTTATAATTCTAGCTCAGCTGTAGATTCCTAGACATGAGTTACTCTGCATAATTTAATCTGAAAAGCAGATGCATCATAGAAGTGCTTACATACCTTAGCTAGGAGCATTGTGGGTAATGGGAGTGGATAATAAATTGCACTGCTACCACACCTCACAAAAACTAGCATGTCAGAGAATTACCTGACATCTCATAACTTGCTTCCTTCCAGAAGAAGTTGGGGAATTTTGCGTTTATTCAGATCCCTAAGAGTTTTGTCTTTAAGGGAGGGAAGAACAGAGTTTATCCAAAAGCCTGAACTGAAGGTATTTTTGAATAATGAAGAGCTTGTGTGCGAAATTTTGCACCCAGCTAGAGCCCTTACTCAGTCACCGGGAGGCATTTGTGTTTATCCATGCTGTAGTACTGTGGACTCACTTGAAATTTTGGTATTACTATCGCTGAATGAAATTTTGCCACGGTCTATGCCTAGGCTGATTGCTATACTTTCCTTTCCATAATTCACAAGATAGCGACAACAACAAAAGTAAAATAAAAACAGCAGCATTTTCTGGAAAGGCAGAAATTCCACAGCATGTGAGAAGAAAAAAATTCCCCTGGAAATAATATTGTCTAACCAGAAGCAGAAACAACTTCACCCAAGGACTTGTTGCCTAACTAGCCAGCACAAATTCTGTTAATAGGTATGAATATAAAACATGTTTGACACCATAAATGTATATGGGTTCACCACTTTCGAAAAGTGATTTTAGCTTCGTTTGAGGAGTTAAACAAATTCATGCTTCAGCAGCTGACGCATGAGTTATGTGCAATGGGCAGCTGAGCTGGTACACCCTGCCAGAAATAAGGCAGACTCTCTATATGGCATCTGGTTTGCCTTCCCTTCAATTTCTTCCCGTATTAGAGGAGACAGACTTCAGCCTTACGGCTTCAAGAATATTCGAGTTTTAACCATTTCAGCATTTCCCTCATCTCCCTCTTAATACAACCTGGCCTCATGGAAGCAGATGTATTTTTATTTATTTACTGTGAGACACAAGAACAGCTGTATCATAGCAATATCTGCCTCAGTATTTGATTTCTATTCAAATAAAATTGCATAGGAAACAAGTCCCATCCTAGCAAAGTCCCATCTGAGTCAAAGCAAGTTGCTACACCATTCACTTAAAACAAGTTAATTTTCAGAACTAAAACACAAAGTCAGGAGTGTGAGTAAGGCTGTGAAATGGTTATGAAAAAGAAGAACTGTCAAATTCTGTGAGTTCATGACTGAGCATTACAGATACATGATCCAAAGAGGAATTTCTTGGTTATTCATCGCCATATCTTCAAAAGTTATTTACGTTCTTGGTTTCTAATTTTTTTTTTTATTTAAATAATTTCTAAGAAGGAGTCAGTTCCCAAAAATGCAGACCGTGAAAGTCTGAATAAATGTCTTCCATGTCTAGTCCACCAAGAAGATAGCTTCGCAACTGTCTTTTCTCCCTAGACTGCAGCTTTTGTTCTAGCCTCCATTGTACATAGTACAGGCGTGTAAGCCCTCCACCTTTTGTAAATACAGGGCAAATCTCAGTTTATGTATCAAGAGGAATGTCTGTGGGATTATGAAGGTAATGAAGTTTGTTTTTTTTCCCTATGGTAATAAAGTTTAAAAAGCAAGTAAAGGCACTAAAATTCCTGGTAAAGTTTTGACAGGTCTTCCTGCTAATTATGCATTGGCTAAATGACACTATCCACCTTCTTAGTTTTTATCTTCACCTGTGAGTTTGACAACTTGTTTTTTCATGTAGCAGCTTTTAACGGTTGATGTATGCACTCACTTCCGGCTAATTACGCACAAGACAGTGTCAGATGTCATTGTTTACTACAAGGCCAGAGACTCCTTGTAATGGACTCACCCCACCTCTGTTCTACACTGAGTCAATGCCCGGAGCACTTACTGCTGGAAGGAAGAAGAGAAAAAAGAAAAAACCAACCACACCAGTAGAACAAAAGGATTGAGCAAGAATTCTTGGTAAGGTGATCATGAGCAATCCCAGGTAAATGCTAAATGGCCCATGTAGAGCGTGCACCAGACTACTGGTAAAAAACTAAGCTTCAAGTTGGACATGAGTTCATTACCCCTGATTTTTTAACCTATTCTTTTGTCTCCCTGTGGTCTTGATAGGCGCTGGAAACAAAATCCCCTTTATGAAATGAAGGAAGGATCTGCACTCCACTGAAGGCTGTGATGAGATCTTTTCCCTTGGGCTTTGATGCATTTTTATTCTTTACTTTTTTCTTTAAGAGCATTTAGCATTATGTTTGAGGGAAAATTATATTCTTGGTTTCATCTTTTAAATCCGTGTTAAGTATAGCTTCAAAAATAAAAATTTCAATGACATTCCTTTGCCTTTTAAACTGGTCCTATAACTCAGAAATACTGATATTACTCAGCTTTTAAGTCACAGTATTTTACTCTAAAACAGGTAATTTTGGATTGAGATTGCAAAAACATTTGCTATTAAGGATTTTTTTTACAAAATAGATTTCTAATACAGCCTCTTTTCTTTATAATATCTTGCTGTTAATTCTGACACTTCCTCCCATGTCCCCGCTGCAGATGCACATGCACACATACACAGACAAATGGTAACTCAAAAAAAACTAATCCCAGTTAAGAAATTACGGATTTTGAGACAGGATGATGTGGAGCCACTACAGCATAGCCCTGTATACATAAATATGTATTTGTCTTGTAAACATTGTGTTAACAGACACGTGGCTCTTAAGCAGGGATGAGCTTTTTATTAAATTGTGTAGAATTTATTGAGTGATGACCTAAATCCAGGAAGTAGACATGGAGGATGTGTGATAAAATAAACACACTTAAAACTTCAGCATCCAAAAAATGTCCTAAGGGTGTTAGCCTAATAGGCAGACACTTCAGGATGAGGTGAAACTGCCAGTGATGAAAAGAGGAGTTAGGCATGGCTTGATTTACATGTTCCTACTATCTGTAAATCAAGTAGTAGTCCCCAGGAGTCCTCAACAGGTGAAGCAAATGTGGATTTCAGGAAGTGTAGACTCCCTGAACAAAGCATTTCTTCCTAAACAGAGTTTCCAAAGCATTTTCAAGGGGCAGTGCTTGGAGTCCCTGGACCCTGAGGTCCACCATCTGCTCAGCTCTGCAGAAGAGTTGAACTGCTTATCCAAAGTTGGTGAAAAACTATGAAAACAGCTGCAGCAAGCAGCTCCTTTGGAAGTGGAGAAACACCTGCAGAACATTTGTGGCTACTCAATGAACTGAATCACAAGTCAGGTGCAATTTGATGGATGATTTCACAGCGAAGCCTTTGCTCTGCACTATGCAGGAAACATTCACTTTTCTGCCAAAACTCTGGAAATAGTTAATGCCCAGAAAATTAGACTGAACAACAGAAGTCTTTTTAGTTTGGGGTGGATTTTTTTGGTTTTGATTTTGTTTGTTTTGTTTTATTTGTTTTGTGCTTCCACTGTTGACATTGAGCTGCTCTGGCTGAGGGTGAGACATCCAGCCTACCCTGTAAGAAGCACTCCCTGTCCAGATTACCTATAAAGTATGGGCAAAGCAGCTGGGGATAGTAATGCATTAAATCCTGCAGCTCAGGAGCTCTTCTGTCAGAGCCCTGACTGTGTGTTATGCCTGTCAGTGCCTCCTTTTCTGTGCACAAAAAAGTGAATGTTTTTTGCTAAGGGCTCTTGAAAAGGAAACGTTCTGCTGAGAACGGGTGTAGCTGTTACGTTCAAAGTGACCTAGATATACTGGATCCTAACTCTTCTTTTTCTTCTATTGTTTTTATCTACTGTTTGGCTGAAGAACTACATGAGAACAAAGCTCTATTCTGCTACATTCACTTAAGAAAGGCAGTCACAAGCTATATGTTCTGGACGCAATAAATAAAGATTTTAAAAGTTTTGGCATTGTTTTTAAAAATGATAGCCTTGGAGAATCATCCTCATCCTCTGATTTTTAAACAAAATGAAATTAACATCTTCACTGGTCTTCAGGAAAACCTGCCCCAAGCCCACACAACACAGAAGTGCTGAAGAAATGCCATTATTGAAACCACCGTTAGCAGTCATTCTGGGGAAATATGAAGCAAAGCCAGGGTAGCCGATCAGCTGGGAGCTGGTCACGGCCTGTAAATTGCTTGTTTATAATATATGAACACTGTGTGCCAGGATTGCCACATCGGGTAAAGACAAGCTTGTATACTAAAAAAAATATGTAGAAAGTAATGTTTTTATGCCTTCGTTATCAATGAGTTCTGCAGTGTGAACTGAGGAAATTAAGCTCAAGGAGAGCTGAAAACCAGGAGCGAATCAATCGATACCAGGGAGGAATCTTGTGCAGGGGGTGTTGCCTGAAGTGATCAGAGTACAACCTGTAGGATGTAACAATTTCATTAATGCTGTTTTACTAGCACAATTGGAGTCAAAACAGAAAACCCTTGCATCCTGAAGAGAAAAAAAGTCAGCGTAGGTATTTTTAGCAGGTCACCTTTCAGTATCTATAGAGAATAAATTACTTGTACATATGAACAGATTTTTTATCCATTTTTTATTTTCTCTACATTTATTAGATCATTTCAACTAAATATTAGGTAATCTAGCTTTTTGCTCAAACAATTCGTGTCTGCTAAAATCAATATAATGATGTTCCAGAACCTTATGGTTAGATATTGTGGATTAATAAACATCTAAATTCAACAAACTTTCCTCCAGGTCACTGCTTCTACTGCTGATACTATTGTCATAAAACACTGTGCTGCCATACAATCTTACAAATTACTCTTAATGTTACCATAGGATCTGAGTTTACAGTGTTCAGCTGAAGCTATCTATTGTTAATTACCATGGGAATATTGAAAATCTGTTTATTCTTAAGTTAGCATTGAACCATGTTTTCCAAAATTGAAAGCAACACAAGAATTGAGCAAAGTCTGTTTTTCTCTGAGCCAACAAGAAGAAAAGAGCGGAAAATCTGAAAACAAGTTTAACTCAAGCCAATTCTGTGTTAGTGATCAAAACAGAAGAAACATAAACCAAAGCTTTTTCTTTTCACCCACACAACAAAGTGAAAGTTTTATTAAGCTTTGTAGTAATGATTGTCTGCAGTGAAAATGTTCAGCTGAAGTAAATTCTCATACTTTCATAGAAAAAGTGAAGGTATGACATTTATATGAAAGATGGATCTGATCCAAATTGCTAAACATTATCTGGCTTTCTTGATATCTTCTTGATAGTATGTGATTGAATGTCTTTCTTGCTGCTTTATTATAAGACACAGTAGTTTTCTTTGGCTCTGGAACTCAAGTGGTGGAAAAGTGCAAAGTTTCTTACTCTTGTCTTAAGTAAATTTCTAATGTTCATCCATGCAGTGAAAACTTTGAAGTTATTATCCCTGAGACTCTATATGTCCGCAGGCAAACTAAATTTGTTTATTAAATGACATGAATTTTCAACTAGTAATATCTTGATTTCTTCTTGCTAAAACTACATTCCTCAAGTCCTTTGGAGATGTCTTTCCTTCCTTTTTTCCTCCTTTTCCTTTTCTTTTTCCTTTTTGCATTATCATTGGCCAGGGAGGTAGGGAGTCCAAATGAATTGCTGAGTACTAAATTTAAAGAATATCTGGTTAGAGAGGTAGGCTCTGCTGTATTGTGAAGAGCTTAGAGTTCCCTGTTTATGTTTTTACAGATTAAAGAAGATGCCATTCTGTTTCCTCATGTTTACTGGTAAGTGATAGTGAGGCTGTAAACAGTGTACAGGGCCCTTCTGATTGCCTTGATACTTGGCTAGAGATAATCAAAGTACCAACTGTATGATTGTACGTATGGCTTTCTGATAGAGTTGAAAAACTCAACGTGCTACAAAATATAGCAAGAACTTCTAAAGGCAAAACTCAGCCTGAACATTCTGTTTTATAGCATCAGATTTATGGCTTCACTTTTTATAAGAGAAAAAAAAAAAAAAAAAAGAAAAGATAATGAAATGAAATACAAATCAGAAAACAGCTCTGTTCTTTTGCTGAAGCTCATTAGGTCCAGGCTCGCCATCCCATAACCTTGTATCTGTATTTTGTGTCTTGCTTAAAAAATGGTGGAGCTAGTCACTATAGAAGCTTTAGAGGTTACAAACCCCTTAGAAACATATTAACCTTAGAGGCAGGAAAAACAATTGAATAATTTAATTTCTGAGCACAGCACTAGGGCTTTTGTAACCTGCCTTTCACAGGTCCCTGTGATCTCTCCAAGATCAGAGCCTTCTGAGCCTCCAGTTAAAGAAATGATCTACTGAACAACAGTTTGCAACTCCATGTTTTAACACTGAAATCTCCAAATTTAGTTGATGTGGCAAGAACTACATCATTGTGTTTGGCTTAAACATGTCGTGTCCAAATCTCTCCAGTGTGGAACCTTTACTCACAAGCAGAAGCTCGCACCACAGGTATTTTAAAAGATACTGAGAAAAACATATTCCTTCTGTCTAACAGAATTAGTTGCATTTGTTCTTCCAGCTCATTGGAAGAAGCTATTTAGAGAGGACACATTTACTCTGAAATTGTCAGGATACTGAGGAAGCACCTTGGAAGCAACTGAATTACCAAGTTTTCTGTTGTGAGCTTTGCTCTCCAAGTTGGACAATAAACCGCTCTTAATTCCAGGGTACAGATTCCAGGGCCTCAGCGATATGCAGAGAACCTTTGTTGATCTTCAGCAAAGCATTGAAAACACTTCTTTCAAATATTCCTGCAGTAACTGTACTGCCTCTGAATTCTCTGATTTGCTTAAATCCTTTTATACTGTCAAAATTAGTAGCACATTGAACTAGAATCTTCTCCTACAGGTTACCGAGTGTGATGCACACTGGTGGGAGAGATACTTTTCCACACGTCCCTGTGAGTTCACTGCAACCAATCTCGGTGATGCTCAGCTTTCACACTAGGGGATTCTGTTGTGTCCAAATGACTTCAAACCAGACAAGAATGAAAATGAGTAATTTACTTCAAGGATCTAGACTGCAGTTTTCCCTTGTCTCACAGCCTTTATGCACACTCTTAAAAAAATAAGTAAGTCTCCTCTGATTAATTACCATATAGCAATCCTTGAAATATCTTTTAAGTTGAATACTGCCCTGTTTGCTTTAGGACCTGGCAGAAGTCCAGGACAAATGTATCAGTGCATATGGGTAAACCAAACTCTAATCAGTAACTGTCTTCATCTGTTGTGTAATTAAGTTAATCAGGGAACTTCCCCTGACAAATAAATGCTCTCATTCATTCTCCTGCATTTCCCTGCCTTACCCATAAGTAATGAGTAGTTCTAACAAACTTCCTCTGTCATAATGTCTCAACAGTTATTTGTTTTTAAGACAAACTAAACCAAACCAAACATCTTGTCCAAATCAGGGCTCATTGATTTCCTAACAATATTTGTGTAACAAGTAATTAGTTCCTTCAAATGTCAGCTACAGGGTTACACAGCTACAGCTTGTCAGAATACAAGGCATCAATTGATTATGTAGATGTTCCTTTTAAGTAAAATAATTTGATCCCAACATAGTTTCCTTTTGTATAAAGAATATCGTAAGATACAAGCATAGGAAAATAATTCCACAGACCTCGCAGTTTTATAAATTTATAAGAAATAATAACCTCCTAAAAAGTTATTAGTTCAAAGCTGTTCTGGTGAATTTTTAATTAAAAAGTTTTATCATCAGTTTGTTAGAACAAGTACCTCAATGAGAAGTGTTATTTCAATCAGTTTTCAATGCACCTCTGACGCAGATCAGAAATTTCTTAAATTACACACCTTCTGAGAAGCAAAAAAAGTTTGATGTAAAAGAAGTTTAAATCATTCATAGAGGAAGGGGGAGGAAATTTGAGATGCTTGTTTTTTCTTTTTTTTTTCCCTGCATAGTAAAAATGCTCAGTAGCTTGAAATCATTCTCAGTGAGGGAAAACAGGTTTCCAACTGGCTCCGCTAAATCAGTAACAGTTAAACTAGGGTGATGCCAAAATCCAGGTCATTCTGGAATTAGTGACCCAGCACTGCTCTCTTAGAAACACACAGGTTCCCCAAGATCACTGCCATTGGTGCTGGTAGATCAGAGCTGAAAGGATGCTCCCTCTATGCCCCTCTCAGGAGATGCCGCCTGGAGTACTGCATCCAGTTCTGAGTCCCCAAGTACAAGAAAGATATCGACCTGTTACAGTGGCTCCAAAGGAGGGCCACAAAAATGATCAGAGTACTGGAAGACCTTTCCCATGAAGAAAGGCTGAGAGAGTCGGGGTTGTTCAGCCTGGCAGCCTTTCACTATATAAAGGGGGCTTACAAGAAGCATGGAGAGAGACTTTTTACCAGGTCCTGTAGTGATAGGACAAAGGTTTTAAAGAGGTAGATTTAGACTAGATATAAGGAAGAAATGTTTTACGATGAGGATGGTGAAACACTGGAACAGGTTGCCCAGAGAAGCTGTGGATGCCCCATCATTGGCAGTGTTCAAGGTCAGGTTGCGTGGGGCTTTGAGTAACCTGACCTAGTGAAAGATGTCCCTGCCCATGGTACAGGAGTTGGACTGTAAAGGTCCCTTCCAACCCAAACCATTCTATGATTCAGTGATTCTATGATAACCTGACATGATTTGGTGTTACCTTGATGATCTATGAAAAATTTAAAAAAGGAAGGAATGACAGTTCCTCATTATAGAAGATAATATAATTCAGAGAAACATTTACACTGTCCTGGAAACTTCCCCCTCTTTTCCCTTAAATGTTATACTTCTAGCTGAGGCAGGTCCACACCCTTCAGAAAACCAATCAAATATCTCTTTATTGACAAATCTGTACTGAGACATAGTGTACTTTCGCCTCAGCTTGATCTCTCCATATGCATCCTGAATGAAACCACACAGGGCTCCCATGTTGTTAAATATTTAACAAGTCACTTTGAAATAATTTCTCTGTTTATGTCCCCTTCATAGTTAAGCTCCAACCGGTTCCTGACAGGTAAATGAATGTAAGCCAATAAAGTGAAACTTCAGCATTTTAGAACAGATGTATACGTATCGTTTATCTCTGAGTTTTACACTTCCTTTTAGATTGCTCATTGCCTCAGATGATGGAGGATTTTGCCCTTTTCAGCACCCAAACTGGGGATTCTTCACCTACCTGACCACAAAACTGAGGAGTATTAATACTGGGAAAAGGTTTTCTGATGGCAGTTAGCACAACATCTGCACAATATTCTTGCAGTCTATTGACTTCCAGACCTGGAGATTACATGAAATAATGACCGTGAACAGTCGTGCTGAACAGTTACTTCAGAAACTTGTCTATTTGCTTTTTGAACCTATGTCATCTTTTATTATCTGCAATGCAGTGTGGCAGTGCATGTCAGAGCTGAATTACACAATATGTGCAAATTGTTTCTTTTTTCTGCTGCCTGATAATAATTTGCTGTTCCTTTATTTCTGTTTACAAGAGAAGGCATAGTTTATACAGTTTCTATATTATTTTCATAAACATCATGGACTTCTACCATTTCTTGCTTCAGTCATTTCCTGGTTGGAGCAAACCAATAAATTTAACTTTTTTATTTGTTTTGATTTGGTTTTTTTGACCACGGTTTCATACCTCTGCAAATTCTTGCAATGCTTTTGTGTTCCCTATATAGTTCTACTATAACCTTCCTGAGATGTTGGGACAAGAACGGCATATGATATCCAAAATAGCATCACAGATTTATGGAGCTGTCTAATAATGTTTTCTGTTGTGTTCTCTGTTCCTTTCTAAGAATGCCTAATAATCTAGTTAACTATTTTTGACTGCTGCTAGGCAGACAACTACCAGGCAGAGAACTGTTGCACTGACTCCTGACACATCTGCTGGCTATTAGCATTTCATTGAGAAATTGTATGTGCATAGGGAGAATTGTTTTTACAATATATACATTATTTTTTGTTTACTGAAAATGAAATTTATCTGCTATCTAGCCTCTATCAAGCAACCTTCTTGCAAATTTTTAACTTACAACTAATATTAGTTTAATAACTCATATTACATTTTTGCTTTCCTGCATAACTTGGCATCAGTAGTGAACCTCATCTTTGTTTTCGTTCCAGTTTGGAATGAAATAAGTTTGAAGTGGAATAATCTCTGCAAAACTGTTCCTGTACAGCTCCTTGATTATACTTGACAATTCTGACTCACAGGGTTTAACAGGCTATAAACTGCAGAGTTGCTCCTTTATGTTCCTGAAGGTCAAGGACATGATTTTTAAAGACTGAAAAGCCTGCAGAAGTAGAGTGTCTTTACAGTGTGCAATGAAGAGTCCAATATGCTCAGCAGTTGTCTAGGAAGAAAGAATGGCCAAAGTGCTTGTCCTTGAACCGTTCCAACATTTGAGCTGCACTGGAGGTATGGGAGTTGTAGGCTAAAAGGCTGACGGCATGATTCTGCCCCCTGCCCATGCAACTGTATGGAAAGAAACTGCATGTGTTATGAGAAATTAGTATTCTCCCTGAGACTCCAATAGAATTCATTTTCTAGAAAGAAAAGACTAGATAAACTTCACGAAGCAATGTGAAAGAGTGGAGAATGGGTATCCACTGAAATTACTAAAATAAAATAATTTCTAATTAATTAAGAAAATGAAATAATTTTGATTTTATTCCACTTTCCTCCTCCCTTGACAATGAGGGTGCAGTTTTCCACCTTAGAAAAAAATATGGTTTATACTGAGAAGTGTGACATTGGGTGATATTTGATCAGAAGGTAATTAATTGTATGTTAACAGTGGCTTAACCACAGCTAATAAAATGCAAACAGTTATAAAACACAAAACCTTACATGAAACTGAGAGGGTTTTAAAAAGGTTTCATTCTAAGCAGATGAGAGAGGTTGGATGTTGCAGTGACTAGTTCCCATAGAAGAGGAGGATGAAGAGCTCCAAGCTTCCATGGTACATCTACACCTGCTTTAGCCTGCAATCTGTGGTCACCCGATGATTTTTATCTTTTTCATGTGATATATCGGTATGTATTTGCTATATCTTAGTAGAGAGTACTAAAACTCTGGAGAAGAAGAAGAAAATTAAATATCTTGCTCTGAAATGAAGTCAGAAGGAGATTAGCCAAAACAATAAAATCTCTTCCGTTCCCTAGACACATAACCCTATGGGGATTACTTGAGGTGGTCACAAATTTGTCTGTAGACTTGTTGTTTGTGTCTTCATCTACATAATAATCCTCACTTCAATGATCTTGATTTACATGGTTCACTGAAGTTAAGCAGCTATGCTTAGTGAATTAAGCTGTGAATTCAAATGGGTATGACTCACCTTAACATCTGGGGTGGTCAGCATGCAACTGTACTGATCTACACTTTGAGAAGCAAGTTACTTCACATCTTAAGGGACAGTCTAGACTCAGCTAACTTCTCCAAACCGGTTATGTCCAATCTGTAACCATTCTGTTGCATCCAAATTACAAACCGGGCTGTTTGAACTCTCCATCAGATTGTTATACAACAAATTGCACCATGCAGGTGGGCCAAAGAAACATGCCTTATGGTTAGTCCTGTCAGTCCATGTGTAGAACCATTAGTCCAGTTACAATGATGCTAATAAATTTAGTTCAAATTATACTTCATTCAAACTGCATATACAAATAATTTACGACCTTTCTCTCTCCCTCTCTCGCTGGTGCTGTGGTTCCCCTTTGCAAGCCCCTCTGGGTTCCCAGGGTAATGACTTCAGCCTGGAGATGGGCAGGGAAAAAGAGGGAATTTGCAGACTGTCGCCAGCATCTTGAGTCCTTAACTGGAGAGTTGGAGGTCCTCCCTCTTGAGCCCTCTCTTGTTAACGCGCTCCTCTTGTTCTCTTATTGGTGTGTAAGTTCATCAGAATTTACTACACAGCATGTTTTATCTTTAATGGATACTTACTCTGGCTTCTTTCTGGTATTCCTAAAAAAAATTACCCACCTTGCAAAGCTCAGTTCCTATACTGAAAATCAGCAATATGCCTGTCACCTTGGGGTCTCTGGTGTCATCCTCTGGCTGCATGTTCAAGGCCTTTGCTATCATCCAGTGTCTCCCACTCCTCTGTGCTTCACTTTGATTCCAGGCTCATAGGTAATTCTTTCTACACTGAAAAGCCACTTGTTATTAGTAGTTATTAGGCACAGAATTGTGTGGTGCTGTGTCTACCCTTTGTACAATCATACAGAGCTAAGTGAAGGCCAAAAAAATTTAGACAGCAGCAAAAAAAAAAAGAAAAGTTTCTCTCCATCTCTTGATTCCATCTTTCTCCATGTCACAGAGCTGTTTTGGCTGCAGTAGACTGCAGTATGATGAGAAACTGTAAAATGTGATGCAACACCAAACAGAAGAAAATACAATCAGTTCCCTGCTGAGTCTAGAAGGAGAGATTTAATCATGACAAAGACTGGCTTTGCAAGGGTTTGCTTTTCAGTCCTTGAGTCTGCACTAGCTATGTTCCCCACTGAAAATGCAGAAGAAACCTAGAAAGTAGCCTGGGAATCCTCAAATATGTGAGCAACATGAAAACTCTGCAGGTGTTCTTATCAGAAGCAATGTGTTTTTTTGTTGGAGTGAACCAAAACTTTTGCCCTTTTCCAAAAAGATTACGAAGAATAACTAAGCCACGGTCTCCCATTCAGTGTCATGGTCAAAGTGGCTTCACTGAGTTTTCTGTGCTCCTGCTATTGCTCTGCTAGTCCAAAACCAGAAGATGATTGCTGTGACCAGCCATGGCTTGAGACACACAGTGGAAATGTCAGTGCTGATCTGCTGGCCTGTGGGACTTCAAAGGACATTTTCCTTGACATATTTTTAAGAGGAACTTACAGAGTTGTACTTTTTTGGCTGTTTTGTGTTATTTTAACATTGCTTTCTTGTAATTGATTGTTGTGGTTTAACCCCAGCCAGCAACTAAGCACCACACAGCCACTCACTCATTCCCCCAATGGTGGGATGGGGAAGAGAATAAGAAAAGTAAAAGTGAGAAAACTTGTGGCTTGAGATAAAGAGTTTAACAGGTAAAGCAAAAGCTGTGTGTGAATGCAAAGCAAAATAAGGAATTCATTCACTACTTCCCATCGGCAGGCAGGTGTTCAGCCATCTCCAGGAAAGCAGGGCTCCATCACATGTCACGGTTACTTGGGAAGACAAAATGCCATAACTCTGAATGTTGCCCCCTTGCTTCTTCTTACCCCAGCTTTATATGCTCACCATGACATCATAGGATATGGAATATCCCTTTGGTCAGTTGGGGTCAGGTGTCCTGGCTGTGTCCCCTCCCAACTTCTTGTGCACCCTCAGCCTACTCACTGGTGGGGTGGTGTAAGAAGCAGAAAAGGCCTTGACTCTGTGTAAGCACTGCTCAGCAATAACAAAAGCATCCTTGTGTTATCAACACTGTTTTCAGCACAAGTCCAAAACATAGCATCATGCTAGCTACTATGAAGAAAACTAACTCTACCCCAGTCAAAACCAGCACATTGATTTACGGCTGAAATTTTAGTTCTGTTCTTCTTTTCTTCTTTCTAAACAGATATCAAGGCATTAATACTTGCAGTGAGTAATAAAGGAATGAAAACTGACTTGTGTTGATATTTGAACTATAATAAATGCTGAAGAATGTTGTTATGGCCTAAAAATTCACATGACATAGAAATACTTTGTACTTTGGGAGAGTTAGGCCAAAACCAAAACCAACCATTTAAATTTTTATCCATCTAAATTCTATTGATGAGTTCAAACACTTAATTTTCCTTCAGTCTTATGTTAAACTTTTCTTTAACTGAAGAAATTAAACTGTATGCCAGCATGATGTACTTAAAGTTAACAAAAGATTTTATGGCACAGAAATACATGATAATTCTGTCATGTGCCTTTGAATATTATTAATATTCAGGATTTTAACATCTTCATTTGTATGATTTATGCTCACATTAACAGATAATCCTTATTTTTCATTTTATATTGCTTCTCAATTTCTGTGAGAGCACTAGGTCATAAAGTACTCAACTTTCTGTTCTTTGAGATTGTTTTAAAGCTTTAACCTTTGTGATTTTAAATTGAAATCCACTTTCCTATACTTACACAATGGGAAAAGAAAATGTGTTTCCATTTAGACATACACGGGTTGATTTTTCATATTCCCTGGCATAATAATCAGGCTTTTGCACAGTGAATATGAGTTAATTGCAAAAAAGTCAGCAGTATAACCCTCTACCTTCCTGATATTAGTATGGTGTTTCTACTGCACTCACCAAGAATTCTCTTTAGGCAACTGTGAGAGACTGGACTGTTAAGATAATTGTCTGAAAGCTTGCGTGGCAAAGCTTGTGTGAGCCTGCGGTGGTAGCGGGAGGTTCTGATACCTGTCAGACACCGGCAGAGCAGTGGCAGAGACATCTGGACCTGGCTGGCACCTTGTCACGTGGGGGGGGTCACATGAAAGACACGTGACCCAAGGCGCATGGACAGCGCATGAAAGGTGCACGCGTGTGCTGGACGGTGAGTATGTGCCAAATGTGCCAGCGCCCAGGTACCGACTGCCGGTAGCGGAACTCTGCCTCCACCCCCTAACGACCCTCCATAAAGGGAGCGTGAAGCCGAACCGTGGTGTGCACCCCCCACTGAAGATGCGACTACGGACTGACGGGACGCCGCTGGATCCATGGTGGTGACTATCCTCTGCTTATCTCTCCGAATGCTTGCTTAGTTTCCTCCTAATATTTCCTGCCTTTCCTATTGCGCTTTTCCCACTTACACGTGTTCAATAAAGTGAGCAAAGGTGGCAGCATTTGACCTTGTTTGTGTCTTAATCTCACTCTTGGGATCGTTACAAACGTTCCCTGAGCCCGAAATACAACCGGGACAGCAACTATTGACAGATAATTCCATAAATACATAAGGAACAACTCACTGATTTGTGAACCTATGCCTGGTTTTACCTGCCAGTCCTTGGATTTTATGATTTTAATTTATTATATTGAAAAATTTTATCTGTCACTGAATGTTGGCAGATGTTGGCAAAGGAGACCTTTATAAAGGCAGTAGTAAAGTTATACATCTATTTTAAAAGTATAGCTATTGAAGTAAATCAGATACTCTGTAGCCATCTTCCAGTTTTCTGAAATTATCTTTAACTTGCAGTAGCCTCTTTGGTCTCAGTGATGCCTCTTCCTGAAGCCTTTAGTTAGCAAAGCCATTCAGTGAGTACCTGACAAGTTAATTGTTGAGCTGAACCAAACTCTGCATGATGTGGAAGTGTTGTAAATAAAGGCATTATATTTTGGAACCCATCCCTTTTAAAGCTAAATAGCAACAACCATAACCCAAAATCCCGTGCCAGTTACTGAGAAACTCTTACTAAAAACTCTACTTCTCTCAGACTAGGAGGGCAGTGAGCAAGAGAGGTTGCATGGAGGTTTTGCCTGTGGAGGATGGGAGGAAGAAGAGCAAGGTCTGGCTCCTGCAAAGCAGAAAACTTGTGCAGAGTTCAGCTGGTGACCATTTCATCAATGGTGACTGGTTGCTAAGCATGGGTGTTTGGGAGCTTCCTGGGGCTGCAGAGGCTGCTGTGAGAGTTGAGCAGCTGTCATGTACAATGGAGGGATTAGACTGGGCAAGGTGAGTATTCCCTACTATCCTGAGTAGGGAATAGAGAGTGTCCAGGACCACCAAGACAAAAGATGCTAGCTCACAAATGAGGGACTGTGTACCAGGGATGGATATGAGAACATCAGCCGCCGCCATCACACCTTCAGGGTAGTTCTCATCTATTGCTGATTGTCTTAATAATGATAGAGCAGAAGAGGAGAATAATCTTAACCACTCCTCCAAAGGAGAAAGTTAAAAACTAGACCCACTAACCGCCCCTCCCCCCCGATAGTATTTAAGCTTAAAATGTTGTTTGAAGTACCTCGGAAGAGTGGCGGTTCACCCAGACTATTGTATAAAGTTCAAAGTGTAACCTGACCAGGCAGTAGCCCTAATACACGTGTACCTGGTGAGAGGTTGGGTTTGTTCTTCTGACATGAGAGTGGCTGAGATGGAGCACCAGAGAGAAATGGGGGTTCACAGACGGGACTTACGGAGATATTATCTTGCGGCAGCACTCCTTGTGCTAAAAGGCAGGATGTAAGTCATTAGGAAGGAGAATTACCTGCTAGGAAGGGAAAACTTAGTACCTTGTATGTGTCCCACTCTTTAGTGGATGTCACACTCAAGGTCTGAAGAAGCTTCTGGAATAGAGACAATAATTTTAAAGGCAAGGAGAAGCGGAGGGTGGCAGTGGGAGTCCATGATCACTGGGACCAGTGACATCAGGGAAAACTGCAAGATGACTTCATGTTGGCAGCAAAGCTAAAAGACTTCCTGAGATAAATAAAAGCAGAGGAACTACAATGTTTGGCATCAGATGATAACCCTGCCATAATAAGCACTTGGGGTACTTAGTGGAAATAGGATCAGTGGGGTAGTGTTACCTGGCAATGAACTTTACATGAGCAATAGGATGAAGATGCTCACTGATGCTGGCTATGAAGGAATTACATTGAGTGTAAAAACATCACAGAAGCAGCCGACAATGTAATCCTTGTGGGTGGATGTCCCCATATTGAGTACTAAGATCATATGGATCCTGTGAGCAGAGTCATGACAGTTATTAAGTCTAAATGATATCAGGTAGTAGAAGTGGGAGATTTCAGCTGTCTATGGAAAGAACACATCAACACATCAAGTTGAGATGTGTTCTTGCATTCACTGAACACTGTTCAGAAAGGCAGTTTTGTCTTATCCTTGAAAATGCCATTCTAAGTTTGGTCTGGAGTGGTTTGCAGGACCATGTTCAAGACATTAGAGGAGAGCCACTCTGTAGTAACAATTAGAGTACGGCAGGTTTATTATCACAGCAGGAGAGCAGATCAAACGCGTGTGTTTCCTTTTGCAAAGGCAAGCTGCATAAAAATGAAGCAATTAGTAAAAAATGAGCCAAGAAATTCTGAAAGAAGCCACCTACATTCAATCTGGAGGCTAAAAAGAATGCATCAGTCCCCTAAAATCTCTACTGGGAGCCTAGTGCAGTTGAGCTGCATTTAAAAAACAAACACAAGCAGTAAAAACCAAAATGATTAAAGGATGAATGGGAAAATTGAGCAGGTGCTAAGCTTGGCATTTAAAAAAAAAAAGTTTAATCCACAAAGTATGGTCAAAGGGAAAATAGAAATTAGTATGCTAAAAAAGACATCTACAGAGCACCTGGATTTAAAGATGTGGCTGAGATTCCCCAAAGTGACACTCTTTGTAGCAGACACATTCAGGAATAGGGAAGATTCCTGTCTACATTAATTTACAAGCTCTATAATTGTGGGAAAGCAAGTTTTCATTGGGAAGTCTTTGTTCAAAATCTAAAGGCCATAGTTCCAGCCTGATTCTGAGTACAATTTTCTATAATGAGGAACCAAGGCAGCACTTTGCACCTGGAGCAGAGGACACACATTGTCACAGGTCATGTGACTAAAGTGAATTTTTTCTGCAAATCTCTATCATTTTGCATTACATGGCCCTGAAGCAGAGAAATCTTTAACAAAGAAATCTGTATAAACCTCTCAGTTAATTTAATGTGTCCTATTTAGATTTTCATCAATTTAATTTAGGAGATGGCTTTATTCCCCAGGCCTGGGTGGGTTAATGAGGTAGTGGTTGCGAAGGGAGAGGGGAAGAGAGTGGAGGCATAGGAAGCAAGGAAATATGTTTTATTCAGCTGGCTGTTATGGTAGAAAACACTAGACATAATAATTATGTGTAGGGAAAAAAGGATATAATCCAGCTGGAAAAAAATGTTGCCTCCAAACTATTTTGAAAATGCAGATGTAAGCCTCATTTACAAGATCAGGGTGCTGCCCACTCTCCCAGGGGTCCCTGAGTAAAAGGTTCACCCCATATATTGGAAGACTAATCTCAGTTGCTGTGTATGGAGATAAGACCCACCGTGCTCATCTTATAATCAGTGAGTTATAAGGTATTCTTTTAGTTGCTTGCACTCTGTCTTCATAGCAATGTCTGCAGCCCCCAGTACAGGCCACCTTCCACAGGAATAAAGAAATAGAAAGAACAGACTGAGAAGTCCCCTATATGAATGTGACCACACTCAGGAAGGGTGTCAATCCTTGTTTCAAGGAGGCATTTTTAGTGTGAAATGACATCAGAATAAAATCTTAAGAGCCATTTCTAAACATGTATCCAATGACACAACATTTCTTTAGGAGATGTGTGAAGAAAACTTGAATCTTCTGCTGTCTGGAAGGGAACTGGCTCCCTCCAGCAGTGAACAGAGCGAATGCTGCTGTGGAGTGGGAGCACTACCTCCTTCTGTAGCTGGAAATCTAGCCTTGAAGGACTTTTTTTCCCCAATCACTCTTAATCTAAGAGCAGACACATGGAGTCAGACCATCAGGCTCTGCACATATGTCACAGCAGATGCAGAGGGGAATGTGAGTGTGGGGAAATGACGGTCATGAACTTTCAGAGCCAGAGGTGGTGCCTTTGTGTTTGGTAACCTTCAGTAGATTTCTTTTCTGTGAATTGGTCCAGTGATTTCCAAATTCACTATGAAGCATCCTTTTCCAATGATGCCTCCAGATGTTACTGTAGTGTAAGCAGTGGGAAAGACAGTACTACTGCAGTGATAGATTGGTAATGAGCAGTAGATAGCTGGCACATGATACTCTGACAGAACTGGATGTTCTACCGTTGCTAAATTCTTTTACTGCTGTGATGAAATGGCTCAAACTATTGGATGTGCAGTTCTGTGCCATCTGATCATTTAATCTTCCTAATTATAAACAAGTGCAGGAATAAAGCAATTTATAAACTGCAAAACCATTCCATAAACATTACAAGCCTTTTGAGAATCAGCTACATGTGTGTCATATTTTGGTGCAATATTTCAAACAAATGTTTTTATAAATGGCAAAAAGGAAAGCCAGTCATTTTAGTAATATACATGAAAACAACACACATTAAAAAGCAAATATTCTTGCATTATAAAACTATATCCAATCACAGAAGCTCCAGTTAAAACTTTGCAATTTTCCCACATTGCAGTTTGTCAGGTTCAGTGTTTTAGGCATATTAATATGCTGGGGCTATAAACCTTTTTTAAAATGTTCATCATTTGTGTGAACTTATGTGTATTATTTTTTCCCTTGATAGACTTCTTTCAATTTCTCTTTATTATAACAGAAGCATAGATCTTCCTCTTAATTTTCCATCTGTTAGTTGTATTACAGCATAGTATTACATCAGATCAATTTATTGCAAATATATATTTTTATTTATACAATATATTTTTACTGTATGGTTAAATAATTTTGAAAATTGTTTTCCCTTTACTCAATGTCAGTGCTCAAATCTACTTTTTTTATTTAACTTCAACTGTTGATATCAAGTAAAATTAAGAGCTTAAAGTATGGATTTGTGACTTGAAAAGGGGAAAGTTTTGATAGTTTTAAAGTTTTGATATTTTGGAACTCATCATAAGCCTGGAGATAAAAGGGAGAAGTATTTGAACAGGAATTGCAACATCCCAAGTGTGGTCAGAACTTTCCAAGAAAATTAGCCAGATGTAAAGAGATCTTTGTCCCCTTTTCACTAAGTATGATTGTGTATTCAATGGAAATAAATGAAGCTAAAAAAAAAAAAGACATGATTCCTGTCCATAAGTACATGCAAGAAGTATTTTCTAGAGAGGAAGAAAAGTGTTATAAGCTAAAGAATAAGCAATATAAACTAGTTGTAAATTTAGCTTGATAATTAGAAAAGAGTTCCTCAGTGGTATAAGCTTACAGAACAGCCTTCTCCCAGGAACAGCGAAAAAAAAAAACCAAAAACAAACAAGCAAATGAACATAATGTTCGGAAAATTGAGCATGATACATTTAAGATATGTTCAACTGCTCTCTGTGGTCAGTGCTGACTAAGCTTGATGTACAAAGAACTTGACGAAGTATCCTGGAACATAACAAAGTACAGGAAAGTATGATGTTTGCCTATTGCTTTGCTTAGTGCAGGTACAAAACCTGCCTCTGGCCAAAGAAAGTGTTGGGCAGAGCATGTAGGTGTTTTCTAGCTTAGGCTTTGGACTCTCTGTGACTTGGTGCCAGGGGCAGGTACCTGGGTAATGCTTACAGTGTGAGCAGACTGACCTGCAGACCCACCTGGTGAAGGGGCCAGGGGGTCTACCAGGCTTGGCAGAGAACTGCCTCAGGGAGCAAATGGCCATCTGCAATCTCATCCCTCTGCGGAGAATTAGCCTGCTTTGCACGAAGATCTCAACCTCGCCCTGGAACCGCAGGGACTGGACAGACATATTTCCATTCCCTCCATCCCAGTTCAGAAAGTAACCTGGACATGTGCAGAAATAGAAGTCTTGATGCCTGGGAAATTTCATTTCCAAGCTAAAGTCAAATTCCACTTTAGAGCTCACAGAAGTCCCCAGTTTTGGACAAGACGGACTAAGCTGGCAGCAGCTACCTCTCACGGTGAGGGTCCGAGAGGAAAACTTTTGGCCACCAGGAGACCTGAGGCAGCTTGATCTCAGTGTAGGCTCCTCCTGCACTGTCCATTTGTCATCTTCCACTCCTGGAGCCACAGAGTTTGAAAGAAAACACTTGTCTCTGCTGTGAAGCTGTTTCAACACTAAGCATTTTCAGTGCAGTGTGTTGTTTAATTGCTGCTGTGATGATGCAGGACAGACTGGGCAGTGCTTCCCATGTTTACATGCAAGAGAAAAAGCAAAAGCAGAGCTTTAAGTGTGAGCTCTTACTGAAAGCATTCGATGCTTCAGTAGAAGCACTTTTTACTTTCTCCACACACAGAAAATGAATTTACAAGCATAAAATAATTGGAGTTTTGAATTCTTGAAGTTAAATGTTCTGAACTGAAGAACAAAATTTGTTATTTTTTTAGGAAAAACTTCTTTTTGTTCATTAATTATTCAGTACTTTGCAGTGGAAGCAGGGAGGGAAAGTAGCATTACCTAATCCTGACAACGAGAAGAGAAACAAAGAGTTGAAGGTGGATATTTGCAAAAACACCACAGAGGATGCTTGCAATGCACCGAGTCATTTAGACGCTTCTCTTCACAGCAGTCTTAACTGCTTCCTTTGCTTATGTTACTGTTCACTTTCTCAAGCAATAATGAGAGCTGAACATGTATTTTTTTCATTACAATAATTTGAAAGTGTCACAAATAGTCCCACAGGCTGCTTTCAGATTTTCAGAGAATCCATCAAGCAGAAGTATTGATGAATCACATCCATTACCTTAAGTAACGTGAAAGCTGGCTTGGCTTTAGATGGCCTGACCCCCTCCACAACAACCTCAGTGTGTACAATTTCAGCAGCCTCAGGTGGTGCTTATCTGCAGTTACTGTTCAAAACACCTTTCAGAATATGGCAGAAGTTATTGCCTCTTTTCTCTTCAGCTGCTGTGGCCAGTGAAGGACCAGTTATAAAGAAAGCATGAGATACATCTGAAGAGAGTTTGTTAAAAAGCTGTGAGTACTGATGAGCTTGGTTTCTCCAATGCGTAAAAAAGAAGTGACTAATGGAACATGACATTTTGTAGATGATAGATGAAAGATCAAAAATAACAATTTGTATTTGGAGTCCTAATGGATGATACAAAGGTAGCAGCTACCAGCCTTCTGTACAGATTGGACAAGACTCTTAAATCTCTCCAAGCAATGCTTAGTTACTTCGAGTAAATTCTGTTGTGTTCTTAACAGCCCCCGTATGTAGTTTCAGTTGGGAACAGATTATTTGGAGCTGGAAACAATCTACATTGTATTTGTCTAATATTATGTGCACTTATGAGCAGAAATGCTCCCATTTTTAAAAGAGAAACATTTAAGCACTTAGAGAAAAGATCAAAGGATCACTGGTTTATTGCAGTGAAATAAGAAAAAAAAAACACAAAGTTTGTTCCCCAAAATAAAAATGGTTTCAAGTTTATCTTTGGACTTAATCAGTTAGGAAGCATAGTGGTAAAACTGCTCTTTTACTGCAACAGCTGTAGTAAGAACAGCAGCAGCACCCATCCTCAGAGCATTTAGTGAAGGAAAAACTCTTAACATGGTCTGCAGAACAATGACATTAATTATGCCTGGCTAATAAAGATTTTTTAGGTGATAAGTGCACATCTGTATCATTTGCAACTGTTTTGACTCTGGATGACTCTGGATGATGAAACGTATGTGTCACAAAATCCATTTTACTTTACTGTAGGCAGTCTTGTAGGATCTCAATAACAGAAAAAAACCTCTGCTAATTGGTGAAGTTTATCACAGGCTCCAACATTTTGCATAGATGCTTGGCTCTTATATGATATTTGAAAGAGAGTTTTAGCCGTATTTAATCTGAAGACTTTTGATTTACCAGGCCAGCCTATTTGGGATTTGATTTAAGGACATGCATGAAAGCTATATCAGAAGTTTTCATCTGCTAGTATCCTCATCTTATGTGTTAGGCTACTTTTTAACCTCAATTAGCATAATCTCTGAGAGTTACTCAGTCTTGATTTTTTTTCCTCATGAATCCTTCTGAGATGTAAATGAAGCATTATTATGCCCAGGCACAGAAGGTGTGTCAGCTTGTTTCAAACCCATGACAGCCTGGTGAACTGGGGTCTTAAGCATTGTGTGGGATCACATCCATTTTCCCTCTAACAAAGGCACTCATTCATGTACATTTTTCTAATATCTCATAACAAAAGCATTTAAAAACCCCCAAACTTTCAAGAGAGAATTCCTCAGTGAATGTACCCAAAAAAGCCATGAAGGCTTTTTTCTGAAGTCTTCTACAGAGTCAGTAGCAAACCAGAGACCTGAACTAGCATCCCACTGAGTCTCAGAGAAACTGTGCAAGATAATCTCAGTAGTAGTGCCAAACATTATAACAATGTAATACAAATAATGCTTATGTTTTTAAAAGCTTGCTGCAGCTTGTTAATGTTTGGATGCTTTCACTTACAATATCATAGAATCATAGAATGGTTTGGTTTGGAAGGGACTTTAAAGATAATCTAGTTCCAACCCCCCTGCCGTGGGCAGGAACATCTTCCGCTAGACCAGGTTGCTGAAAGCTCTGTCCCACTTGGCCTTGAACACTTCCAGGGATGGGGCATCCACAACTTCTCTGGGTAACCTGCTCCAGTGTCTCACCACCCTCATAGTTAAGAATTTCTTCCTTATATCTAATCTAAATCTACCCTCTTTCAGTTTAAAGCCATTACCCCTTGCCCTATCACTACGTGCCCTTGTGAAAAGTCCCTCTCCAGCTTTCTTGTAGGCCACCTTCAGGTACTGCAAGGCTGCTGTAAGGTCCCTCTGGAGCCTTCTCTTCTCCAGGCTGAGCAACCCCAGCTCTCTCAGCGTGTCTTCATAGGAGAAATATCCTTCGAGAAATTGCAATGTTTGTTCTCAGTTGTGTTACACACTAAAACGTTCAGGTCAAGGCAATTCCTACTAGCTAGTGGATGCCAGAGCATCAAGGGCAAGTAACGCTGAGTTTGTAATGTGGGTTTGTTTGCAGAGGCACTCCAGTGAGGATTTTCTACTATGTGCAGAGTTGGGAAGACTGACCTAAGCAACCCCTACTGTGGTTTGTGTTTTATGTAAAGTATCTAATAAACAATTTGTGTAGCAGATATTAGGTGTTCTACAAATCATAAGTATTGTGTTTATTGATGATTTACACCAAAAAGGACATGTGTCCAACTAATATGTTTTATCAAAAGCTGAAGTTCAAAATCCCACTATTGTGGGCAAGCTCAATGCGGGGAAGAGTTTTATCTCTAGCAACACACTGCAGGAAAGCTTAGCATCATATTGCGCTAGACACCTGCAAGCTGCATCTTCCCGCTGAAAACCCATTTTGAGCTTCCTCTAGTTATGTATGCTAGGGAACTGTAAGACCCTTACATACATACTTCAGACACACAGTGAAGACTTAAAACTTTTAGGAAAACACAGGTAGCTCAGCTGGTTTCTGTATTTCAAGCTAATTCTGAAAATACTGTGATTGTTTAATTATTAAGGAGTAAAAATGTTTGTGAAGATGCCCTCCAAGCAGTTTCACTGGATGCTGGAATAAAAGATTTAATATTTAATCATGGCAAAGTCACAGATGGTAGAGCTGGTTACCATAGGACAATAAGTTCCTCTGCTGTGCTTGTATATAAAATTTGGAAATCAGTCACCTGGTAATGTTTAAGCAACTGCTATCTAATGTAGAAAAAGCTATTTTCCTTCACAGTAGTTAGGAGATTATTTCTTTCAAAATGAATGTTTAAACATTCTCTCAGAAAGATGTTCAAAATTATTGTTTTGAGAAAAATAAATGGTACTACAGATTAGACTTATCTGAAGCAGCATGTCAGCAGTTAATGAGCGCTAATGAAAATTAAGATCATCAGGAATGAGCCAATCAAGACAAAAACAAACAACAAACAAACTCCATCAAACAAGTCGAAGACACTGAGATATCTACAGCATATACATATATGAACAGCCTGCATACTTGCGAAATGCAGAATTTAACTAAAGTACTACAAAGAATAAGCAAGGACAAGCAGCTGATTTTTTTGTTTGACAGGGACAAAATGAGGTCTGGATTTCTCCTGCATTGGAAAATAAGATTCAAACTTCCCCAGACTAAACAATTTAAAATATACTATTCACGGTCTTCAGTCTCATTAAAACTTAATAAAGTAGTCCTTGTATTAACCTGTTTTTTTAATGAGGCAAGTCTCAAAGCAAAAATTTTCTCTTTTTCCCATTTATGTTGTCTGCTACAGTAAAGGATAGTAGTGTTTCATGTAAAGTTTTTTTCTCAGCTGGCTGCCCACAACTAAAAATGTCTAGGAACAGCAGTTTCCTGATTCAGCATTACTTTGGTAGCAGCAGGAAAGGATAAAGCATGTTTAAGCAGTGCCCAAAATTCATCAGAAAACATTTTAACGTATGGGACCTTTGGTTTTTGTTTTCTTATTTTTCATATGTCTGTAATTAGGAAGGAAAAAGTCTGCATTTTTAGATTTTAAATTAAGACATGGACAGTTGTTCTAAATTCTACAGGAGTTAAACTGTGTTTGTGCAAAGATAAAGTAAGGCAATATTGGCAAAGAGAAAAGGATTAAAACTCAAGAAAAGATCAGGTTTCAAGACCTGCGCAGGTATGATATCTTTAAGCAATCAAGTGAAATAGTTTATTTGAGTTTATAAGCTTTAGTCTTTATTCATTTAGAGCCTATTAAATGTCTGCATTGCATTGTGTTTCTATTTCTGATACAGTAATGTTTATGTTTCAGTGACTTTCTCAAAACAAATGCATAATTAAGCACAGAACTATATTTAGAGACATTCATAAAACTCAGGATCCTCTGAATCTGGCACTAGCTCAGAAAACTGCTAACTACATCCCTAACTATATTCTACCTCATTCATCTCTATCCCTTCTCCCCTGCCAGGAAGAACGTTTTTCCCTGAGTGATATGTGAGAGAAATTTTTAAGCTCAGAGAGTAGGATTCTGATATATAAAAAATG